>NW_023416335.1:116757371-117480221 GCF_014108235.1 Myotis myotis
TAACATTTTGTTAGAAGGATCTTTCTATTGCTCTATTTCAGCGGTTCTCAACCTGTGGGTCGCGACCCCTTTGGCGGTCGAACAACCCTTTCACAGGGGTCGCCTAAGACCATCCTGCATATCAGATATCTACATTATGATTCATAACAGTAGCAACATTACAGTTATGAAGTAGCAACGAAAATAATTTTATGGTTGGGTCACAACATGAGGAGCTGTATTTAAAGGGCCAGAATGTTGAGAACCACTGCTCTAATTCTTAGCTAAATAGATTTTGCTTTTGGAATAGTTGGGAACCCTTTTAAATCATCCCCTGAGTGTCACCCTTGTCCTTCTGCTATATTTCAGACAACTGTACTTTAAAATAGGAAAGAGGCATCCTCATTTGTGTCTGCAGGATGAAGCAGAATGACCTTCCTCTTCTGACCAATAAGAGACAGGTCACATAACCAGTCCCCTGTAACCATTTAGATCAGTGGTTCTCAACCTTCTGGCCCTTTAAATACAGTTCCTCATGTTGTGACCCAATCATACAATTATTTTCGTTGCTACTTCATAACTGTAATGTTGCTACTGTTATGAATCGTAATGTAAATATCTGATACGCAGGATGGTCTTAGGCGACCCCTGTGAAAGGGTCATTCGACCGCCAAAGGGGTCGAGACCCACAGGTTGAGAACCACTGATTTAGATTGAGAGAGATTCATTTACATTATTCCCAGCATTGAATTACCTGATGTTCCTGGTGACTCCCTAGGTTGCAGCTCCCCCAAATCATCCCCAGAGTAGTGGATTGGCAAGGACTCACAGGACTCAGCATATAGTTGTGCCCAAGCTAATATTTATCTAAGGGCCAGGAGGCAAAGCACAATCTATGAGAGAAGAGGCACATGGGATGAAGTCTGGAGGAAGCCAGACAAGCTTTTAAGAGTTCTGTCCCAGTAAAGTCACACAATACACGCTTAATTCCTCCAGCATCAAATGTGACAAGCTGGGAGAAATGTCTACCAGGGAAGCTCATTACAGACTTAATGCCCACGGTTTTTATTGGGGCCTGATTACGTAGGCACCCTCAGCCAACACATACCAAAGTTCCAGACTCCCAGAGAAAAGCAGGTGTTCAGCATTATCCATATTCTGTACACAAAACGTTTAGGCACAGCAGGCCATCCTTATCAGTTAGGGAATGGTGGAAAAACTCCCCAAATCAAGTTCCCAGATGCCAGCCAAGGGTCAACCTTGCATGCGGGCCTTTCTGAGGATAGGCTGGGGCCTACTATGTGAATCCTTTTCTGCATATACTCACATTTCCAGTTCCAGCTCAGCACATTATTCAAAATTCTAGGGCCACATTTGAGATTGCCTTGGTTAATGTCTGCTAGGCTATCCCTTTGGAACCTCAGAGCTAACATATCCAGAACTGAAGTAACCATTTCCCCCCAAAATGTTCTTCACTCTCTTTTTCTGAGCTGTCAATGCCTCTCCCATTTGCCAGTTCCACCAAGGCAGCAAAGTCTGATCCCCTTCCCCTGTGTGGAGGTCAGGTAGGATAGGTGTGGCTAGAATGAGTTGCTCCAAGGGGTCAGAATGGACAGCAGGAGTACTTGCTACTCAAGACTATGAGTGCCAAGAGTCAAAGGTCGAGTATAAAATGACCAATAATACACTGATCAGCCTCAGAGGTAGAGAACAGAGTTTAAATAGGGTGTCAGCACAGCAGAAATTGGAGATGAGTCAAATTTAGTCCAATCAGACCAACAGCAGAATGATCGGGGAAAATATCACAGACAGTGGCTGTTTTTGATAGCTGGGTTGGTTGGTTGGTTTGCTTTGGCCTATGTTTGCTTGGTAGTCAAGCACCAATTAAAGGCCTGAGAAAGGAACAAATAAGAACCCAGACTTCTGCCTCTTTCCTCATATCCTGTTGACCAACCTGTGTCCTTTGGAATCCTCCTCATTTTCATTCTCATCGTGAGAGCTATTACCATTTTTCACATAAATTCCTTCCCTTGTCTCACCTCAGGTGTCATTTCTGCAAATCCTCACCTTGCCCTCTAGCCACTCTAGGGCTGAATTCTCCATTAAGCAGGCACAATGCCTGGGACCCACAATTCTTTTAGGGGTCCATAAAAATGTTTCATTTCTTTTAAAATTAGCAACAACAGAGAGAATATAATTTATATAATCCATCTGTATTATGGTTCTCTTTATACCACCAACATGGCTGTAGAGTATAATTTCTACATGTGTATTTACGGAGGAAGGGGCCTACCAAGGCAAAAGTGCTAAGAACCCATGAACGTCAAATGCGGCCTGGCTCATCTCTCCATCTATGTGCTTCAGCTATCTGTCTTCTCCGAAGAACTGTGAGCTCCTTATTCTTTATGGTGCCCAGTACCTAGGTCACTCTACAGTTAATAAGCAAATGCCCATATACATAGATCCTATATATACAGACTGTGGCTCCAAATAGCTTATACATTAAAAGATTGTAAGATTTCTAAAAAAGTTCTATTTACCATAGAAATAATGTCATATGTTTGTGGTTTGAGGCAAGCAGGAAAAGTCTCCCAGACCAGCCCACAAAAATTTACATTACACAGAATGTTTCTTAACTTGGTCTTAGCCAAAGGCCAAGAAGTGATACATAGAATGTTTCTGAAATACTATTTTAAGTGCAGTCAAAAGCAGAAAAACTGAATACCACTGAAATTTCATGAAGCAAAACAGGAATGAAGTTGGAGAAATATTCTTTAAATGTGAAGACTTTAAATATGAAGACTGCCTTTCTCAAATTTCAAGTTGTCCTTTCCTCCTCACCTGTCAGACATTGTGTGTATTTATTTACTACAATGCCTACACCTGCCAAGTCTCTGCCTCCTGCCACCTGCTTGGCAAATGGTGGCGCTGGTTGTGTGTGCTGTGCTTTTCTTGCCTCTAGCAGTGGTTCTCAACCTTTTAGCCCTTTAAATACATGTTGTGACCCAACCATAGAATTATTTTCGTTGCTACTTCATAACTGTAATGTTGCTACTGTGATGAATCGTAATGTAAATATCTGATATGCAGGATGGTCTTAGGTGACCCCTGTGAAAGGGTCATTCGACCGCCAAAGGGGTCGCGACCCACAGGTTGAGAACCGCTTCTGTCTACTCTCTGCTGACTGCCACCCCACCACCAGGGAAGGGAAAAGGGCCACCCAGCCCTGAGCAGCCAGATAGGCTGGCTATTCTGACATGGGGAGAACCACACAGCCAAGTGGGAGAGAAGCTAGATGATTTCTGTGGGCCTTAGCAGAGTAGGTTAACCCTTTCACAGCTTAATGCTGAATGTATCTCACCACTAACTGTATTCAGATTTTTTTAAATAAAGAAAACGTACTTAGATTTAATCTTAAAGAGTGTCTATTCTGCCCTAGCTGATTTGGCTCAGTGGATAGAGCATCAGCCTGCGGACTGAAGGGTCCTGGGTTCAATTCCAGTCAGGGGCACATGCCTGGGTTGCGGGCTTGATCCCAGTAGGGCAGCGGTTCTCAACCTGTGGGTCTCGACCCCTTTGGCGGTCGAATGACCCTTTCACAGGGGTCGCCTAAGACCATCCTGCATATCAGATATTTACATTATGATTCATAACAGTAGCAACATTACAGTTATGAAGTAGCAACGAAAATAATTTTATGGTTGGGTCACAACATGAGGAACTGTATTTAAAGGGTCAGAAGGTTGAGAACCACTGCAGTAGGGGGTGTACAGGAAGCAGCCAATCAATGATTCTCTCTCATCATTCTATCTCCCCCTCTCCCTTCCTTTCTGAAGTCAATAAAAATATATTTTAGAAAAGAGTGTCTATTCTGCCGAAACCGGTTTGGCTCAGTGGATAGAGCGTCGGCCTGCGGACTGAAAGGTCCCAGGTTCGATTCCGGTCAAGGGCATGTACCTGGGTTGCGGGCACATCTCCAGTAGGAGGTGTGCAGGAAGCGGCTGATCGATGCTTCTCTCCCATCGATGTTTCTAACTCTCTATCTCTCTCTCCCTTCCTCTCTGTAAAAAATCAATAAAATATATTTAAAAAAAAAAAAAAAAAGAGTGTCTATTCTGTGTGATTGTTTGATGGTAGAATTGTTTGCATCTTGGGATCTGATGTTAGTTAAACAGTTTCTTATTCAATGTAACATCACACTAACATCATTATAAACATGTTGTTCAGGTAAGAAAGGGGGTTTAACTATATTGACTGAGTATACAGAGGCAGCAAATACCACATCCACCTGGGAAAATTGTACTTTATCCCCATGAAAAGGCATTTTCTGAAATAGTCCAGTCCTCATGAGAAACAAAGAATAACCTTGACTCGTTAACACAGCTTGAGAATTACAGCTTCAAATATGTTATTTTTATTTTATATATTTTTCCACTAGATTTTTTTATTGATATACAATTAACATATAAATTATATTAGTTTTAGGTGTACAACAGAATGACTTGTTATTTGTGTATATTGCAAACTGATCGCCACAATAAGTCTAGTTAACATCCACCACCATACATACTTACAATTTTTTCTTTTTTTTTAAATAAATCTTTATTGTTCAGATTATTACAGTTGTTCCTCTCCCCCCCCCCATAGCTCCCCTCCACCCAGTTCCCACCCCACCCTCTGCCCTTACCCCGCCCCCCCCAACTGTCCTCATCCATAGGTGTACGATTTTTGTCCAGTCTCTTCCCACACCGGGCCCCCCCCCCACCGCCCCGAGAATTATCAGTCCACTCCTTTTCTATGCCCCTGATTCTATTATATTCACCAGTTTACTCTGTTCATCAGATTTTTTATTCACTTGATTTTTAGATTCACTTGTTGATAGATATGTATTTGTTGTTCATAATTTTTATCTTTACCTTTTTCTTCTTCTTCCTCTTCTTAAAGAATACCTTTCAGCATTTCATATAATACTGGTTAGGTGATGACGAACTCCTTTAGCTTTTTCTTATCTGTGAAGCTCTTTATCTGACCTTCAATTCTGAATGATAGCTTTGCTGGATAAAGTAATCTTGGTTGTAGGTTCTTGCTATTCATCACTTTGAATATTTCTTGCCACTCCCTTCTGGCCTGCATAGTTTCAGTTGAAAAATCAGCTGACATTCATATGGGTACTCCTTTGTAGGTAACTGACTTTTTTTCTCTTGCTGCTTTTAAGATTCTCTCTTTGTCTTTTGGTCTTGGCATTTTAATTATGATGTGTCTTGGTGTGGTCCTCTTTGGATTCCTTTTGTTTGGGGTTCTCTGAGTTTCCTGGACTTGTAAGTCTATTTCTTTCACCAGGTGGGGGAAGTTTTCTGTCATTATTTCTTCAAATAGGTTTTCAATATCTTGCTGTCTGTCTTCTGGCACCCCTATAATTCGGATGTTGGGACTCTTGAAGTTGTCCCAGAGGCTCCTTACACTATCTTGATATTTTTGGATTCTTTTTTCTTTTCCGGTTGGGTGTTTTTTACTTCTTCATATTTCAAATCTTTGACTTGATTCTTGTGCTCCTCTAGTCTGCTGTTGGAACTCTGTATATTATTCTTTATTTCAGTCAGTGTATGCTTAATTTCTAGTTGGTTCTTGTTCAAATCCTCGAGGGTCTCACTAAATTTATCGGTGGTTTCTAGAAAATCCTTGAAAAACCTTATAATGGTGGTTTTGAACTCTATATCCAGTAGTTTGCTTTCCTCCATTTCTGTCATTTGTGATCTGTTTCTTTGTCTCCACATTTTGGCTGCTTCCCTGTGTTGATAGAGTGGCTTTGTGTGCTAGGTGTCCTATAGGGCCCAGTGGCTCAGCCTCCCCAATTACCTGAGGTGGACACTCTTGGTGCACCCCTTTGTGGGCTGTGTGCATAGTCTTGTTGTAGTTAAGCCTTGATTGTTGTAGGTATCACTGGGAGGAATTGACCTCCAGGCCAATTGTCTGTGAGAATCACCTGTGTCTACAGTGGAAGAACTTCTGTGCTGAAGACACCCTTCTGGGGCAAGACTTGCTTCAGTGGGGCTTTGGTGCTCCCTGAGTCTGCCCCCTGAGTGTGACCCTTATGGATCTGAGGAGTTGTAATCTGGATGGTCCCAATCTGACCACTGTGTACACAGGCTCTTGGATCTCTAAGGGGGTGCTAATTTAGCCTCTGCCTGAGGCTGCCCAGCAGGAGCTATGGAGAGATCTGCAGGTTCCTCTTCCTTGTTTGGGGTTTGGAGGTGCCCAGATGAGGCCCAGCTGTGAAGCAATGCAAGCTGCTGTGGGGCCTTGGGCCTTCTTTTGGATGTTCTGGTTCTCTCTGACCCAGCTGCAGTTTGTTAGGTAATTTTAGATCTCAAAGGGCCAGGCCTTTTATATGCAAAAGCCTCTTCACACAGCTTGGGTGGGGTGGGGTCTCAGGGAATCAACAGGGTGGAGCAAACAGCTATGGCTGCTTCTCAGTCCTGAGGCTCCGGGTCTCAGTGTCCTGGTAATTGCTGCAAGCCCCTCTGAGAGAAAGCCGCCCTCGAGTTCCGCCCAATGCCAGACAGTCCAGTCTCTCCCCGTATGAATCTGGGTCCCCAGAGACTCACCCGGAACTGGAGTCAGGGCCGTAGGGAGCTTGTGCCTCCCTCCCGATTGCAAAAGACACCAGCGTCCTCCATTTCCAGCCCCTTTCCGCATGCTCGAGCCTCTGTACCTCTGCACTTTACTTCTGCAGCTCCTCTGAGTCTCAGTGTGCTTTTCTCTTTCCTTCTAGTTGTAGAATTTCCACTCAGCCAGCCTTCCTGTGGTTCTGGATGATGTCTGTTTTGTCTTTTAGTTGTATTTTTGAAGTGGTTGTGCGAGGCAGCAATTTCCAGTGTTTACCTATGCTGCCATCTTGGTTTCTTTCCCTACAATTTTTTCTTGTGACGAGAACTTTTATCATCTATTCTCTTAGCAGCTTTCAAATATACAATACAGAATTATTAACTACTAGAGGCCTGGTACCTGAAATTCATGCATGGGCTGGGGGGTGTCCCTTAGCCTGGCCTGCACTCTCTCTCAATCCAGGACCTAAACCAGCAGTCGGACATCCCTCTAGAAATCTGGGACCACTGGCTCCTAACCGCTCACCTGCCTGCCTGCCTGATCTCCCTTAACTACTCTGCCTTCCTGATCGCCCTTAACTGCCTCTGCCTCAGCCCCCGCCACCGGGACTTCGTCCGGAAGGTCATCCGGAATGACGTCCAGAAGGTCGTTTGGCTATCCAGTTTAATTAGCATATTACACTTTTATTATTATAGTCACCACACTGTACATTACATTCCCAGGACTTACTTTATAACTGGAAGTTTGTACCTTTCAAAATGTTTTCCAATTACAGTTTACTTTCAGTATTATCTTGTATCAGTTTCAGGTGTACAGCACAGTGATTAGACCAAATTCACCCAGATTTTTTTTTTGGCGAGCTTAAATAATTTCCCCAAGGTCACATGGCTGGTTAGGAGCAAGGAAAAATAGTCTTGTAATTCTTTAAATGTCTTACTTTACTAATGACAAAGAATTTTCAATGCTCTGACCCTATGTGCTCATTGTCAAAATACATCTAACCATTGGTCTTATAAGGCCAATGAGTCAAGCTCAATATAGGGAAAGAACTCTTCTAACCTATGCAGTTCAAATGTCTGAGCCATGGGCAATTTGACTCTTTTGGACTCTGGGGAATTTTGAGCTGATTCATCACATTGCTTCAGGGATGCAGTACAGTTCCAAAACTGGTTTGGGGGGTGGCGGCACAGGCCTCAATCTGCAGCTTTCTGTTGCTAATGAGTAGTGGTCTGTATTCACTTTTGTAATAATTTTTTTTAAAATATATTTTATTGATTTTTTACAGAGAGGAAGGGAGAGAGCTAGAAACATCGATGAGAGAGAAACATCGATCAGCTGCCTCCTGCACATCTCCTACTGGGGATGTGCCCGAAACCCAGGTACATGCCCTTGACCGGAATCGAACCCGGGACCTTTCAGTCCGCAGGCCAACGCTCTATCCACTGAGCCAAACCGGTTTTGGCGACTTTTGTAATAATTTTAATAGCATCAGTGCCAAGTTCAGACCAGAGATAGTGACAGGTACAGTGAAGATGTCCTGTCAGGCATTTCTCATTATCTTTCAGATAAATACCTTAAGGTCATATTTTTTACTCTCATATTATAGTGAATACCTTAAAAAGAAACTGAGAACATTCAACCTTTTATATTTAAGCTCCAAAAATAGACTCATAGTATTTCAGGTCTAGAAGACGGATGATCTTCTAAGCACATTCTCTCTGGGCCCCAAGAGCCTGCTCTTAAAATTTGTCCCTCAGTTAATTAACAAGCCCGCCTTTAAAGACAAAGGGTGTGATTTCCTTTTCGCCACACACTCAGTATTATGTCAATTTGGGTCCCTGAGAGGCACACACGAAGACAGGAGGTATATCGGGGAAATGTCTGTTAAGGATAAAGGAGAACCTCCAAGTCTGATACCTAAGAAAGGAGTGGGGAAGGAGCAGACTGCACTAGGAGAAACTTCAGACTGCAGTGAGGTTCTGAGAGAATCTCAGGTGGGGAATCTCCCAATGGGCAGGAATGGCCCAGCTCTTGTACCCCCTCAGCGGTCAGTGGCTAGGGGCACCTAGGGGAAGCATGGCCTGAGCCTGAGTGCGGAGGTACCTTTGAGTGGTGCACCTCCAGGACCACCACAGATTTCTAGCATCCTTCACTTCTAGAAACAATCAAAATTCAATCCTTGTTTACGCAGACTCCTCCATTGCTCCCCAAACCAGCTGCACCTTGATCCCAGTTGCCATCAGATAAGTTGACATTACTCTGGATCGTATCTCAGCTCTTTTTCCTCCAGGTTAAATAACCTTCCTCCTTTCACTGCTACCCCTCGAATCCTCTTAAGGTTTGCCAATCCCCTTTGCCAAAGCCCAGTGCTGCAACCTGTGCCCTCCATGAATGGGATGCTCTCTGAGAGTCGATTTACATTGATAACAGCTCAAGTCCCAAATTTGCCATATAATGGCGAGGAGGACTTTAACTTTCTGGGGATTATGTTCCTCATTTGTGAAATATGAATAACAATCACATCTACATAGTGGGATTAAATGAGATAATGCTTATATACATTAAAAGTATCTGACACATAGTGCTTCATAAACATCTGCATAAAATTGTATTAACATGAAATCCAGTCCTGAGTTTAATTAACAAGGAGACTTTTATTGCCAACTTATATCCAGTTTGTGATCCATTCGGCTGAGTACCACTGAGGTACTTTTGCTCATTTTTGTTCTCAGTAAGTATCTGCCAGTGTGATACTGTTGTCTCTATTCTTCCTTCCTAAAAGTATTACACTATTTTCATTCTTGCTTACTAACGCTCTCTTCTGCAGCTTTCCTGCCAATCTGTGCTTCTGAGAAGTTAAAGGTCCCTCCTTCCCTGCCTCCCTCCCTCCTTCCCTCCCTCCCTCCCTCTCTCCTTCCCTTCCTCCCTTCGTTCCTTTTATGCTGAGGCAAGAGATAAGAAGCTGACTTGTATCATTGTTAAAATATTAAATATTTCATCTCTGACATAACAGCTAATATCTCTTTTGGATTCATAATGATTCCTAGGTTTTCAGGAAGCTGGCATAGCCACAAAACTCTTTGATCTATTTCATGAATAGCAGTATTTTGAAAGGCAATTCCCCCAATCTGATCTTGATCCTAATCTGATCCTCTCCTATTGCCAATAAGCTGGAAGGGAAGCAGAGGGTGCCAACCCCACTCTGGAATGCTAATAATGATAACCAGCACATCATCTTAATTTTCTGACATTTCATTTGTCCAAAGAGAATTCATGTTCATTGTCTCATTTAATATTGAGTAGACTTGATATTGTCTCTAGAGTAGGTTGGGTAAGAATTACTTATACTTTTTTGTGTGTGGAAGAAACAGAAGTATGGAGAAGTGAATAATTTGCTCAAGTCAACCAAAAGGCCAGTGACATCACTAAAAACAGACCTTGGTTCTCCCAATTTATCACTGGAGACTCTTCAGTTTGGTCAAACCTCTGAACACAGCTGTTACAATGAGGGCAGAATGCCATATTTCTTCTGCAATACTGAGGCCTAGGACTACATATCCACATAGGCAGCATCTCTTCGTGTTCCCAGTAGTGAATAAGCAGTTGGTCCCTGAAGCTTCCAGGCAGGTCCACAGCTGGGACACTGGGTGCCAGCCAACTGGCTTTCAAGTAATAAAACCAAACTTTTGGGTAGGAACATAACATCTCAGGCAGTTAATGAGCCTCATATTAACTACGTATTATTATTTTAGGAATCTGGGCCCAAGTCTGCCTTTTACTACTCTTAAGCAAAATCATTAATAACACTATACTCCTAGAGAGTATATTTAACCCACAGTTAGTTGCCTCAGGTACAATTTACAAGCAATTCTTTGCAGAAACAAGCCATTTTTTCAGTAAGTGTCTTAAAGTATTTGACTTCAATCAAGTGCTTTACTGAGGTTGTCAGCAATCTTAATTTTCAGCTCTGCCACCTGTAATAGAATACTCTTACCTTTCTTCCCTCCTCCCCCCTCTCCTCATTCATCTTCTGCCTTGGTTATTTTTGCATGCTCAGCAACCCTTTCTCCATTCATTTGGGGAATTATTCCTCTTCCATTCGTGTTGTCCTGGTGGGGCTGCCAATCACATGATCTCTTTCGTGTGCAAATGTGACCAAATTAGCTCACACAGATCATGAGGTAAGTACATGGCTGACTATACAAGAAATCACAATATTGTTTTCCAAGGTGGTCATACCTAAAGAGATAGTTAATTATTCTAATACCTTGTATTTAATAATCTATTCAACACATCAACCTCACTCCCCCAACTTGAAATAGAGAGTTTAAATAGAGGGTCTCGTTCATAGAACATTATCCATTTCTCTACCAGTTTTAAATATTCTAATTTTATGGCATCCTTTAATGAGGCTTGAATGAACATTGGAGTAGATATAATGCTTCTTTATTTTCAGAAGGAATTTGTGGAACTTTAGTTCTCTGTCATTTCATATGACTCATTCCCCCTCTGGATTTCTGGAATATTTGTTTCATGCTAAATGAACAAAGGATCAGAATGTAAAAGAAAAAAAAAGCGGAGGAGAGGGCCCAGCTCAGTTGGTTAGAGTGTCATCCCGATACACCAAGGCCACAGGTTTGATCTCTGGTCAGGGCACACATAAGGAGCAATCAATGAATGCATAAATAAGTGGAACAACAAATTGATGTTTCTCTCTCTCTCTTTAAAAAAAAAAATGATGTTGGTGATGATGAGAAGCCCATGAATCTACCAGCCATGGCAACCTTTGATAAGAGAGGTGGTGAACAATGACAATCAGGTAAAATTAACAGTAGTAAACTATTTTTATGGCCCTCTTTCAGCAGCTAATGCATGATCTCCAGCTCCTCTCAGTCTTCCTTAGTGTCTCACATGCTTGCAAACAAGCCCTCAAAGCTCCCACCACACTCTAAGGCTACAGTGTCAGTAAGGATCTGACACTGTAGTGGTCATATCTTAGATCTATCAACTCTGGAGCCAAACAAAATGTCTTCCTGTACCAGTAGACATTGAGGACTGGGTTCTTTTCCATGGTATTTGTGGACATTAAATGAGCAGGGTTTGGTTTGCTCAAGTTGTCTCAATCATGTTACATACTTAAACATCCAAACCTAGGTAAAAATAAGGAAAGAAACCAAGTGCTAGTTACTGACCCTATCGAGATTATATTTTGCCCTACGGGAATGATCTCTGGTACTACTTATGCCCAAATTCCTTGCATTGATACAGGTAGTAAAAGAAGGGGGCAGCAGAGTTCTCCAGAGCCTTGCAGAGAACTAAAAAAAGACATCAATGTTATACCACTATTTACCAGACATGCCAGCAATGCACTATCTTTTTGGTCTCATCTTGGACCTTGCCCACGTATATTGGGAGTTTCAAGTTTCAACTCAGCACACCCCCTTAAGGGCTCAACAAAATTTAAAAATAAGAATTACTGACAATGAGATTATCATCACAGGTACAAATTTGGTCCCAACCAAAACAATGCCAGAAACACTTCCAGCAATCATTAATAAGGTCTTCGAAAATATGACTAAAGTTTTTCTGCTGCCAAATAAAAGTCAGAAATCTTCTAAGTCTTAAAGGCAGACATGCCTAAAATAAATCAAACTGAAAGGATCATTTTGCAACAAAGCATTCTCTTAAAAAAGGTGAATCAAAGAAGGAACCTCAAATGTTAATTACAAAATGTATCACTTTCCCAGAGGTTGTGTCATCAGATAATTCAGTCCACCAATGAACTTTTAACATTATAGTGTAAGTAGCAGAATCTCTAGGAAATCTGAAATGGAAAAAAGAGATTTTTTTTTTTTCATTTTCGATGTCAGGAAACTTGAATTAAAATTGATTAGATTTATTTACAGTATTTCAGTTACAGCTATACTTCAGAAACAGCAGCACAGAATATGAAAATTAGACTTTCCTATTACCAGCACCTAAGAATGCATGTAGAGAAGCTGAATTTAGACCAAGAGAAAAGGTAAGAACCTTAGTTAAATAATAAGAACAAATGCCTTGATGACTTTTACCCACTGAAGCATCTGCCAGGTTCTACTTATATAGGTTGCCCCAGCCTGGAGCTCTGGTAAACTCAGTCACAGGAAGAGAAGCAGGGTTAGGTCTGGATTTTGTAGTCTGTAGAGATAAACACTGCAAGAAGTGGCTCTTGTGTGCCAAACACCTCTATATTATTTCTGAAGAGGCCATCCTTTTTAGCATTACAGGGTCAGACTTCCCCAGTTCCTAGCTATTGTGATGCTGTTCATGAGAGGAACCAGCCTTGGCCTGGGGACTTCAAGTTTCCAAGTGCCTAGCTCATCCTCTATGTCTGCATTTTAGTTCTTTTTTTAAAAAAGGAAAAAAATATATATATATATTTTATTGAGTTTTTACAGAGAGGAAGGGAGAGGGATAGAGAGTTAGAAACACTGATGAGAGAGAAACATCGATCAGCTGCCTCTTGCATACCCCCTACTGGGGATGTGCCCACAACCAAGGTACATGCCCTGACTGGACTCGAACCCGGGACCCTTCAGTCCGCAGGCTGACGCTCTATCCACTGAGCCAAACCGGTTAGGGCTTTAGTTCTTTCTTGATTGTCAGGATCTTTGCAGACAGTGTGCTAACCCATTGCTACTGAATTTTGAGTCTTCTCTGCCTTTCAGAAAACTTCTAACAATTGGAATAAAATACGCTGAATACTCCCTATCCATAGCCATACACCCAAATCAAAGGGCTTATTGGCTCAGTTCTCCTTCTCATTCGGCTGCTATGGTGTCAGTAGAAATTTATAGACTGCCCTCCCTCTAGCCTTTTTTATCTAAACCTACTCATCTTGAGCCCTAGCCAGTGGGTTACAACATCAGCCTTTGCACTGAAGGGTCTCGGGTTTGATTCCCAGTCAAGGGCACACACCGAGGCAAGTGTGGGAGAGCAAGCAGTAGATGTGTCTCTCTCCCATCAATGTTTGTTTTTTTTTCTCTCTCCCCCCCTTTTTTTTCTCTCTCCTCCCTCCCACTCTCTGTAAAAGTCAATGGAAAAAATATCCTCAGACGAGGACTAACAAAACAAACAAACAAAAAATCAACTCATCTTGAAAGTCTCTACTTTTTTCAGGAAGACATTTTTGCTTATTCCAAAAGAAACTGTTGTCTCTCACAATTCTATCTACCTCAGGGCTAGAATAAGATCTTCAGAAGCTATGTAAGATTTGTTGCTCCTCCATTATAATTCAAAATAAAAACAATTCTAAAATATAAAATATATGTACAAAAGGTCTAACCAGTTTACCCCCACCCCAAATAATTGCTATTTAGATATTTTTAAATATTAAATTCTTTCACAAATGATTTTGCTGCCCCTGATATGAGGTACTCAAGGCGATGCTAAAGCTGTGTGTTGGCGCATCCACCTTTGTCCTTTGCTGGAAGAAATGCATAGAGATTAGGAACTTTGGCTATTAATCATGGTATCTCTGAAGCCTAGACTAGCACCCACATATAATAGCTGCTCAATTTGTTCAAATAATGAATAAAAGTGGAATCTTCTAGATGTCTTCAAATATTTTGAGAACTTCATGTAGAGGGTTTATAAGTAGAGATACCAAGTTGGGTTTTCTCCTGTACTTTTTTTTTTTGTCATTGTTAATCCTCACTTGAGGATTGAAAATCATTTTTCCAATGATTTTCAGAGAGAGTGGAACGGAGGTAGGGCAGGGGAGAGAGAAAACCATCGATAGGAGAGAGACATATCTACTGTGTATCCTGCCCTTGACCAGGAATCAAACCCGAGGCTCTTCAGTGCGTGGGCCAACATTAATCACACCAGCCAGAGATATCCTGTGCTTCTTAAGACAAGGGCTATGTATGAGAATTATTGAGACTAAACATAAGGCTTTCCTGACATTTAGTTAGTCAACATTACCCTTGGCAGCCTTATGAAATAATGACTTCTCCATCCATGGAAGTACTCAGAGTTAGAGGAGCATGTCAGGGGTTTCCTTCTTATTGAAAGGAATTGGAAGAGATAACTATGGTAGACAGAATAATGCCAGCCCCACCCCTTTCAAAGATGTCTTTGTCCTAATCCCTAGAACCTGTGAATATTCCTTAAACATAAAAGGGACTTTGTAGATGTGATTATAGTAAGAACCTTAAAATAGGGAGTTCATCCTGGGTTAATGGAGGTGGGTGGATAGGCAGTCTAATCTCTCGTCCTTACAATCAGAGACCTTTCCCAACTGGTCAGAGTCAGATAATGATGTGAAGAGGAGTCAGAGATGCAACTTTGAAGAAGAAGGTGCCCAGAAACCAAGGAGTATGGTTAGTCTCTAAAAGAGAAGGCAAGAAAAGATTCCCCCCAATTGCCTGCAGAAAGGAAAACAGCCTTGCCACCACTTTTTGTGTGTTAAAATTTAGACTTGTGTTGGAATTCTAATGCCCAGAACTGTAAGATAATAAGTTTGTTTTAATCCATCAATTTTGTTTAAAAAACTAATTTAATGACCTTTAGGATTATTTGCCAGATCTAAGATTCCATGATACTAAATTGTTGGAGGAGAGATTAGATTAGGAAAACAAATCCAAAGGTGAGGGTTATTGAACACCGAGGTGGTTTAGCAAGTAGATTGTGAAACCCCTATCTCCAAGGAGCTTAAAGATGGGAATGGACGAATGTGACCTGTCTAGATGAAGTATTACTCCTTGGAGTCTATAAAAGGAGCACAGGTCCAGCTGGTTTGCTCAGTGGATGCGCGTTGGCCTACGAACCAGGGGGTATACAGTTTGATTCCCAGTCAGGGCAGGTCAGGGCACATGCCCAGTTGCAGGTTCAATCCCCAGTAGGGGGCAGCCGATCAATAATTCTCTCTCATTATTGATGTTTCTCTCTCTCTCTCTGTCTCTCTTCCTCTCTGGAATCAATACAAAAATATATTTAAAATAATGATAATAATAATAAAGGAACCCAGAAACAAAAGAGGCAGGGTCTATAAGAGTGGGCAAATTGCATTTATATTCATTCATTCATTCATTCATTCATTCATTCAAATTGCCTTTAAATGAAAACAATTTTCCTTCTGTATGTATCTATTATTCATTTATTCAAATTGCTTTTAAATAGAAACAAGTTTCCTTCTGAATGTGTTGGGGTTTTAGGTGAAAATGTCTAAATTGAAGCAATTTAAAGCCTTTTTCCTATTTGGCATGACATGAAATTTCACAGATCATTTAACTTAAACAACATAGTCATTGATATCATGCCTAAACTGAGTCTGTTGTTTAATTCTGAATGATTGAGAAAGGCTGCGTATTTCCATTCGTGGGTCTGTTACAATAGGAACCATTTTGATTACATATTAAAAAAAACTCCCTCTTACTTCAGGGGAGTTCAGGCCTTTGAATCTACAAATCAGTTTTCACACAACCGGAACCCTCTTCAGGAATCTGTTCCAACTTGCACAACTAAGGCCCCCACCAAGAGGGAGAGAATAGCCACAGATTTCACTTAAAACTCCCCCCCCAGTGTGCACATCTGTGTACCCTCTGGTTATAAGGAAGTCAGCAAGCGTAAGCAGTGATTGGGAAGGTTCTGCTCTTTTTTGGGGGGGGGTGGGGGTGAGGAGTACATTTGTTTTGCAAAATAAAATATAAATTTATCTGGACTCTGTTGATAGTTCCAGGAATCGCTCCTCAGCCATATGTGATGCGAGGGCTCTCTCTGGAAGTGATCAGTAGCATTTTGACAACAGATTCACACATCTCAAGAGTCAGCTTCGCTTCCTATGCGGCACAGGTAAGCTCTTGTCTATGTCTGAAGGGAGGTGGAGAGGAAGGGCATTAAGGGTAGCTAACGTCATTATCATCGTTGTCTCATTTGCATTTCTCTTCTGTTCTTGTGAACCAACCAGTGTTCTCTTGTAGAGTCTAGTTTCATATCCGGGATGAGGAGGCCACTTCACCTCGGAACCGCTGCCTCTATACTTAAAAGTCTGTCACCCAGGAGACACCATATGATAGGCTAAATAGTGGCCTGCAAGTGACCAGTTACAGTCCCTAGAATTCCTAGACCTTGCACATTAACATTTCATCCAGAGGAAACTGAAGTTCAGAGACTTAGAGAGTCTTGTTTTAGGTCATCTGATTTCTAGTCCTATTTTTTGACTCCTAGTCCAGTGTGCTTTATACTCCAGGACATTGTGGTCCACGCTGGCTACAGATAGAGCTGAAGCTAAACATTTGAGAGACAGATCTAGCATCTTTGAGAGTACAGCCTTAGGACTTCAAAATGTCTGGGTTTAAATCCTAGCTGCCACTTACTGGCCATGTGACCTTGGGTAGGTTACTGAACTATGAAGTCACTTAATCAATTTCCAGAATCTGGCCTAATCCCTAATTTGAAGGGGACCCAAAGAAGATCCGGGCGATTTTTATTTTTTAACCAGTCCATCATATGCAGGCAGAGAGCGGGTGGGCTGTACGTGGCTCAAAGGAGTCAGAAATCAACTAAGATCCAGAAAATTAAGAGGTGTGATATTTCTTGCACACCAGAGCTCGCGGGCAGACATTTTTACTAGCTACACCAGCCACCCCACACTCCCGGGGCTATAAGCCTTGCCTGCCCATCAAACATTCACCCCTCCTTGGACCGGCTTAATTTTCCAGGCCTTTTCCCTTCCTATTCGTCTCCTGGCAAATTCCCACACTGAGGTTCTGGGGTCCCTCACGTTGCACCCGGGGCCAGAGGCGCACACGGTGGCAGGAGCAGCTGTCCTCAGGCCTCTGGCTCCGCGGACCGCAGGCCGGCGCGGGGACGCACGGCCCCACCCGCAGGCCAGGCCGGGCTCTCCGAGAACCCCTGCCCGCGGGCGGGTGAGAGGCGAGGGCGCGCGGAGCAGAAACCTGACGCCTGCTGGCCCTCCCCGCCGTCAGAGGAAGGAGGCGCCGCTACACCCGTGACCATTGAGCGGCAGCAGCAGCGGCGGCTCAAGAGGCCCCAGCGCCCGGTTCCACCCCACCAGGGGCTGCACAGAAGCGGGGGATGCGCGCAACTGCAGACGAATTGCATGGCCTGGGGGGGCGGGGGGCTGGAGAGGGGGGTGTCAGAGTGCAGTGAGACGCCTGGCTGCGGGGGCATGGAGAGGTAGGGGGGGTGGGGGGGGCGGGGCTCCCAGGTAGCCTCGGAAGGCTTAGGGCACCTGGCTCTCGAGTTCTGCATCCAAACTAGCGCGCCATGTTCCTTGCAGAGGAACACGAGGCACTCAGGCAGCTCACCATCTGGATTTGTGTTTCAAACTGAGCGCTCCAGATCTGTCAGATTTCCATAAATGTATTGCTTGCTTTAGTTCTTTGTTTTTTTTCCACTCTGTTTTGAAGTCTTCCACTGCAGGGTGTCTGTCATGACGCTGACACGTTTTAGGCAACCCAGGGCAAAGAAAAAGTGAAATGGGAGCTTAAGTCCATGACTTGAATTTTTACCCTCGAATAAAACCTGTGACTGGTTCACCCATTGTGTTTTAGGTAAAATCTATAATCTTACATGGTTTCCAGCCTCTGTATGATCTGTCCCCCTGGCCCTGTCTAAATCCACCCATCCTCACTTTCTCCCTCCTCATAAGGTCTAGTGCAGCCGTGGGCAAACTACTGCCCGCGGGCCGGACCCAGCCCGTTTGAAATGAATAAAACTAAAAAAAAAAAAAAAAAAGACCATACCCTTTTATGTAATGATGTTTACTTTGAATTTATATTAGTTCACACAAACACTCCATCCGTGCTTTTGTTCCGGCCCTCCGGTCCAGTTTAAGAACCCATTGTGGCCCTCGAGTCAAAAAGTTTGCCCACCCCTGGACTCTAGTCACATGGTCCTTTTATAGTTCTTTGAGACAAGTTATTCCTGCCTGGGCTAAGACTTTTGTACTGTTTCCTTTACTGAAAGAGACTTCCTCCTCGCTGCTTACCTCATTCTCATCTTTTAGATTTCAATTTAAATGAGGAATGTCAACCAATATGGATGGTCATTGGCATCACTTTAATTCCAACAGGAATCCCCAATTTGGGGTGTGATAAATAAGGAAATTATTCAGTGCAAACCAGCTCAATGGTGATATAGCAGGTTGTACCGCTGTGAGGCAGCTGTGAGGCCAGCCAGGCCCCTCTTCAACTAGGCAGCTCAGCTCTGGTCTGGTCTACTCTGCTCCTTCAAGCCACCTTCCAGTGTTTCAGCTCTAACCAGGAAAAGAAGCCTTCAGTGGAAAGGATGTGTGCTTATCAAGGGGAGCTGACTTATCCTATATAATAAAAGCCTAATATGCAAATTGTCCCCTCAGGGAGTCGGTCTGGAGTTCGACCGCTCGCTATGACTTGTGTTGACCACCAGGGGGTGTTGCGGAACATGGTGGGCATTGGCGATGCAGCAGTGGAGGCAATGCCGGCCCCGATGGGCCCCCACGAGAGTGGGACTGAGGCGGGATGGTGGAGCAGGTGAGTGTGTGGTGCCAGGCCATGGCGGGTGTGAGTGGGAGCCTGATCGCCCTGCCCATTGCCCCGCAGACAGTGATCAGCTGTGGTGGCCGGGGGCAGGGCTGCTACCTGGCTCGCAGGCACTGAGGGAGCCGGGCAGGGGGCCTGGCCCCAATCGATCACCTCACAGGCTGGATGGTGGGGCAGGTGAGGGGGCAGAGCCAGGCCAAGGTGGGGTGCCAGGTGAGGCTGCAGGGCTGAGGATGCAAACTGAGGCTGTGAGCCTGGGGGTGTGAGCTGGGGCCCGATCCTGAGGGACCCCACCCATGCACAAATTCATGCACCGGGCCTCTAGGATAGACAGAAGTCCCTGCCCCTGATTCCTGACTGGTCCATCCTCATGCAAATAAGGACTCCAAATCCTCTCAGTTTGATTGGTCCATAAGAAACTGTCTTGATTAGTTAGAATAGAGCCACTCTGATTGGTTGGAGAGGCTCTATTCTCCAATTGTATGGGGAAAGCCTCAGTCCTATTGGTTAAAATAGGATTTCAGGAATGCCTTTATTTATTTATTTTTAAATCTTCATCCAGGGATAGTTTTCCATTGATTTTTAGAGAGAGTGGAAGAGAGAGGGAAAGACAGAGAGAAACATCAATGTGAGAGAAACACATTGATTGGTTGCCTCCTGCACGAGCCTCAGGGCCTGGGCCAAGGAGGAGACTGCAACTGAGGTACATGCCCTTGGGACCCTTTGGTCTGCAGACTGATGCACTGAGCCAAACCATATAGGGCTCCATTGATTTTTAGAGGGAGTGGAAGGGAGGGGGAGAGACAGAGAGAGAGAGAGAAAAACATTGATGTGAGAGATACTTTGATTGGTTGCCTCCCTGGACCAGGGTTGGGGATCCAGCCTGCAACTGAGGTAGGTGGCCTTGACCAGAATTGAGCCTGGGACCCTTCAGTCCAAGGGCTGATGCTCTATCCACTGACCCAAACCGGCTAGGGCCCAGGAACTCCTTTAAAAGGGCTGGCTCAGATGGCAGAAACACAGCACAACAGGGATTTTAGTGCAGAGGCAGTAGTTCAGTGAAGGCTTTACCCTAAAGTGTAATTGACGTGAGTGGACCCTGTGTAGCAATGGCACCTGTTGTTTTAAAAATCTGAACCTACTTAGTCACCAAGAGCCCTTCTTGGTAGGAATCTTCTTTCTCAGGGTCCACAAATGTCACTTCCTGGGAAGGGCCTTCACTGATCTCAAAACTTTATTCCTTGTCACTTAGCACAATTTATACTTTTTAAAAGTGTATCTTGTGTTTATTTGTCTTGCCTGTGTCGACAAGACTAAATTTCATGATGACAGGACTGTTACCAGCATTGGGGTTCTTGGATTCCCCAAGATAGAAATTGAGAGAGGAAACCCCAGAGAAATTTCCAGAGAGATTTTATTAAACTTATGCTCAAGCACAAGGGAGGCAGCACAGAAGAAAGAAAGGTCTTCTGAACTGGCTCTGCTTGGCTACTTTTATAAGTTGGGGATGAAGTGGGCTTGCACGAAAAGGCGGGCTTTTTGAAACCCAATGTTTTTCCATTCCCCAGGCCCAAGTCCCTATGCTGTCTTAGAATCATGTCGCTTTTGCCTATTACTGAATTTTCTGAACCTAGCAAGAGCTGGGACATAGTGGACATACCCTAAATATATATTGAATGTAGGAAGAACTTTCCAAAGATGTAACTATAGACCTTTTATTTTGGGAAGGTGCAAGGTTCAAAGTTTGCCGTAGAGGAGACTTTTTAAAAGGTACGTTACTTTCAGCAACAACTCTGTGTGTGTGCGCGCGCGCGCATTCCAAATGTATGTATTATTTTTAAAGCATTATAAAAATATAATGAATGCTATGTAAATTTATATATTATTATAAAAAACACATCAAATAGATGCTTTAAATAGCTAAGATGAATATAATAGCTATAGTGAAGGCCTGGGGCAGGGGACAGGTGAGGCTAAGAATGGGTCAATGGGGGAAAAAGAGGGACATATGTAATACTTTCAACAAAAAGATTTAATTTAAAAAATAGCTATAAAGAAAAGTTCTAAAAATCTCACCCATCCTCCAACCCCCCAAACCCTCCCACCCCCACCCCGAACCACACTTTGGAGCCCACTGTGGAGACCATTTGTAAGAAGAGATAGTTACATTGTACAGTCATAATGGATCAGAAAACACAGAAACATCTGCATGTATGTGTCTCAAAACTGAATGTCCATCTTCTAAACAGCATGGCCAGAACTCAATAAACCAAAAATAGTTAATCTGTTTTCATGTTCTAACTCTTACAAGTTTCAGTGTAATATGGATATAGGAAAAGAGATAAAATGACCATAAGCAAATAAGAGTCCTGATCCCACATCCTGTCTCCCAAAGAATACACTCACCAGCAAATACACACAAATGCACCAAAATGCCTAGGAAGGGTGGGGGAAGGAGAAGAGAAAGACAAAGTAGAATTGCTGTAGGTGTACCACTGATTTTGAGTTCCTCACATCTGACAGAGCTTCCTTCACAATTCATTGTATTTGTCTACTTTATTTCCATGACAAATGTCAGGCAGGAATATGATGCAGATGAGCACACAATCCAACCACAGTATTTAAAGGTACAAATATCCCAGAATTCCTACATCAAAGCCTACGCCCTAATCCAGCACTCCCATTCCTCTTCCTATTCAAGGTCACCAAAGGAATTCTTTTTTTGATCTGTATTTGGATTCTATGAGATACCAAGTTGCATATGGCAATTGGAGTTTCTGAAAATAATAGCTAACTTATTAATTAAAATAGAAAAAGGTGCCATTACAATGGAGAAACCTGGAAGACCTATTTAGATTAGATAATAAATTTGTCATTGTCAACAATAGGAAACACTGATATTTAATGATCCTGAAGTTATATGAGGAAGTTATAATCCATCTTATATAGTATTTTTTCAAAAAATGTTTAATATGAGTCTAATTTGAGGAAATAAAAAGATAGATCCAAATTAAGGGACATTATTTTTTTATTTTTATTGATTTGAGAGAGAGAGAGAGAGAGAGAGAGAGAGGGAGAGAGAGAGAGAAACATCAATGATGAGAGAGAATCATCGATTGGTTGTCTTCTGCATGTCCCCTACTGGGGATCGAGCTCACAACCTAGGCATGTGCGCTGACTGGGAATCAAACCGGTGACCTCTTGGTGCATGGATTGATGCTCAATCACTGAGCCATACTGGCCGGGCAAGGGACAGTCTTTAAAACAATGGTTCTGAACTCTTGAAAATTTTGATGTCATGAAGATTTTTTTTTAAAAGGTGGCAGAACTGCTATAAATTAAAGTTGACTAACTGTAGTGCTTGCTCTTTGATTGGATACTGGATCAGGAGGGGAGAAAAAACAACTGCAAAAGACATTATTGAGACAATTTGGAAATCTGGGTATGAATTGATATCAGGTAATGTTATTCTAGCATACTAAATGTCATACTAATTGATTTGACAGTGGTAAGGGTATTGTGCTTATGTTATGTTCTCCAAGGACACATGCTGAAATAGTTATGAGTAAAGTATTATGTCTGTAACTTATTCGAATGGTTTAGCATTCTCCCCTTCTCTCTTTAACTATATATACAGAAAAAGCATATTGGACAACTATTTAACAATTGATGAATCTTAGTGAAAGGAAAATCTGTGTTCATTGTACTGCTCTCTCAACTTTTCTGTAGATTTGAAAATTTTCAAAATAAAATGTTTGGTAAATATAAACCCAGAGTCTGAACATTCATCACCCCCTCCATAAGCTATCACCCTAGCCCAGTGGTTGGCAAACTCATTAGTCAACAGAGCCAAATATCAACAGTACAACGGCTGAAATTTCTTTTGAGAGCCAAATTTTTTAAACTTAAACTATATAGGTAGGTACATTGTTATTAACCTCCCTATATAGGTTAAGTACTGTCGATATTTGGCGCCTCCCCCGCGCTGCGTATCCCGCGGCCCCGCCCGCCTGCACTGTGTCTCCTGTCACCCGACCAACCGACACCCCCCACTTCTTCTAACGCCACTTCTTCAAAATAGACTTGCCCAGGTCGAAAACCGACTTCTGAGCATGGGCCACGAAGTTTCAATCGCACTGTACGTGCGTGCCCGCATGTGGTATTTTGTGGAAGAGCCACACTCAAGGGGCCAAAGAGCCGCATGTTTCGCGAGCCTCGGTTTGCCGACCACTGTCCTAGCCCAACTCACTATCACCTCTCATTTGGATAACTGCAATAGAACAGCTTCCTAACTAGTCTCTTTTCTTCTGCCCTGGTCCCCTCCAATCTATTCCTCACCAGAGGCCAGAGGGATGTTGTTAAGTGTAAATCTGCTGTCTTCTGCTCAGAAGCTCGGAACAGCATCTGGATTTGGGGAGAGTAGACCAAAGTTCTCTAGGTGCAGCACTACTCCCTGTAGCCATTTCGTTCCTGCCTGTCCTCCTACTGCGTCTGGCTTCCTGTCTCAGCCACTTGCTCCTGGTTTCCTCATGCTCTTTCCTGAGGCCTTTGCATTTGCTGTCCCCTCTATCTGTTACGCTTTCCTCCAGATTTCTTCATGGCATCCTCACCTCCTCCGACTATTACTCAATCATATCTTCTAAGAGAGGCCTTTCTTGTCCATTTCTTACTTCTGCACTTTATTTTCCTCCATAGCACTGATCTCTGTCTAACATATCAAACATTTTACTCTTTTTGACTTGTATTTTCTGAATGTCCCTCCCCACAACAAAATGTAAGCTCCACTGGGGCAGAGACATTTGTTTGTTTTGCTCAGTGCTGTATCCCCGGCATTTTTAACTGTGCCTAGACTACAATTAGTAGTTATTTTAAAAATACGTGCTAGAATAAGTGAATGCAAACAGCTTGTATCTTCTGGTCATAAGCCTCTCTTGCTAAGGACACTAAGCCAATCAAATGCGCTGGCCGTTGTGTCCCCTTCCCTTTCCTCTTCATCTACCAATGCATACAAACAAACAAAACTCTTCACCAGCCCGCATTCTCTAACAATGAGAGCTCCCTTCCCTGGCAATCATATCAAGTCATACTATAGAAATTGTTTTATGTTTATTATTAGAGGACACATTTTGAGCCCTCTAATAATAATGTTCTGACTTGGATTTAAGGGCCATTCCAATTCTACTGCTTGAAGAGAATTGGATAAGCTCTACCATGACAGTAAAACATGTGTTCACAATATTTCTCTTTTTTAAAAAAAATATTTTTATTGATTTCAGAGAGGAAGGGAGTGGGAGAGAGAGATAGAAACATCAATGATGAGAGAGAATCATTGATTGGCTGCCTCCTACCCCCTACTGGGGACTGAGCCCACAATCTGGGTATGTACCCTGACTGGAATCAAACCATGATCTCCTGGTTCATAGGTCAACGCTCAACCACTGAGACACACTGGCTGGGCTCAAACTTTCTCTTTTAATGTTTGTCCCTCTTAATAGTAATATTATGTTATTATTTTATCTATCTTAAAAGTAAAAACCCAGGTCTTTTATATAATACTAGAGGCCCAATGCACAAAATTCATGCACGGGTAGGGACCCTACGCCTAGCCGGTGAACAGGGCCCATCTGTGGGGCTACCAGCGGGGCAATCAGGGGGACCCCGCTGGCACCCCCCTTGGCTGGCCTGACACCGCCCGCTCTGGCGCCACCACTGGTCAGCTCCCTCTGTGGGGCAACCTATGAGGTGATTCGGGGGGGCCCCCCCGCTGACACCTGCCTTGGCTGGCCTGGGGCCTGTGGGCTTGGGACAGCTCCTGCATTGAGTGTCTTCCCCCTGGTGGTCAGTGCACATCATAGCGACCGGTTGTTCTGCCGTTCAGTCGATTTGCATATTAGACTTTTATTATATAGGATTAGAGTTTCTATTGCAGTATTTTTTAAAAAAATATATTTCTTTATTGATTTCAGAGAGAAAGGGAGAAGGGGTGAGAGAGCGAAACATTAATGATGAGAATCATGGATTGGCTGCCTCCAGCAGGTCCCCTACTGGGTATTGAACCCACAACCTAGGCATGTGCCCTTGGGTGGAATCGAACCTGGGACTCTTCAGTCTGCAGGCCAGTTCTCTATCCACTGAGCCAAACCAGCTAGGGCCTCTATTGCAGTATTTAAATATCACTGTATTCTCATCATTCAGGAGTATTTATGTACATACATGTCTCCATAGAGCACACTGGTTATAGAAGGAGGTTGTTCATCTGAAGATTATCACCTTCTGTAAAGCAACTCAGCCAAAGAGCCAACATCCTTTCATTTAGTAAGTAGTTGAAAATAACCTAAATTGATGGCTTCTCTTGTTTAATTATAAATTGAATTTACATTAATGATGAGTGTTTTATCCAAACCATCCTATGAAAGTAATGGAAGTGATAATTATTCTCTAAAATGCTTCCAACTACGGAAAGATAAAGATATGGAGCCTTCAGAGCTGGGTTCCTTGCATTGCTTCTTTGATTTTTATGCTTACTAAAAATAAGCCCTGGTAATTACCACAGTAGATACAAGATACTATTTACACCCATTTGGGCTTGTAAAAGTGCCACAGAATGCATGCTAACCACCACTAAAAAGGCTATGAATAAATAGCCTTTAGAGTTGTTTCTTGTTGTTTTCAAAACCATGAAGCACACCAAACACAGAAACAGGACAAAGGCCACAGAATATATAGGAGAGGACGCTTGCCAGGTGAGAGCCAAACCTGAAGAGGGGCTCTTCCCAATCTAGGTGGTCTCCTGGTGTCCAGAGGTAACAAAGGGGTCACTTATTTCCCTCTGAAATAAACATTAATGTCCAAGCCCAGGCACTTGAAGAGCAGAAATCTGGTCTCTTCCAGAGCTACCTTGCCCAGATGAATTCTCCACAGGTCAGAGCTGGTGGCGGGCCCCGGCTGTTCCTGTCCACCACCCTGTCTCCTTCAGAGCAGGGTCCCTTGTCCCCTTTTACCTCAAGCTCTCAAAGCACAGGGGCTACCTACGGGGCCTATCACAGCTTTTGAACTCGGGCCAACGGTAGGGACAGTGGCCATGTTACCCAGCTCAAGGGGTTCAAGACTTTGGGTGTTCTATTTAAGATCCAGAGAGGTTGTCACAAGGTATTTTATTTACTTGCAGCAAGTAAAGGAGACAGGGATTCATATCCAAAACTCTGCCTCCCCAAGGGAGGCTCAGCCTTTACTATTCGGTCAAACACATTGATTTCTTTACAGTAGGCTATATTTATCCCATTGCCTCCAGTTCAAGCTCGTCCTGTTTACAACTCGTCTGCAAAATACTGTGCTACATTTTAACATTTAGTAAGAATAGCATTTTCTAAGAATGGCCCAGACCTTGTTCTATTTAACAGCCAGGCGTTCCGAGGACAGAGCAGCAGGTTTGAGCTCTGGCCAGGCCACTTCAAGCCTTGTGACTGGCTAAGGACTTGGCCTGTCTGGGCCTCACTTCCACTGTAAGCAGGACACAGTGACAGAGCTTCCCCCACGCGGCCGTGGCCAGGGTGGAATGTAGTAACCACCAAAGTGACCACTTAGGACACTGTCTGGCCTATAGTCATCGGTGCTTAGTGATTGTGGCTGTAATAGGATCGTTGGGCACCCTAGTTGACCCTGAAAGCTCCCTGATAGCCTGGAGGCTCCGACTTTGCAGGGCAGGGCAGCGGGGACGCCGCCGTACCGCTAGAGGGAACTGCGGAGGCGGCGAGGCGCGGGCCGCGGGCCGCCTGGCTGCAGACCACGCGCCGCCTCCCCCGGAGCTAAGAGTGCCCGATCCTCCTCCACCTCTGCCTGATCCCCCTCCATCTCAAAGCCTGTGGAGGCCACTAGATCAGGGACAATAGAGACCCAGAACAGAACAAGGGCGGGAGGCACGGTGCGGGAGGCAGCGCATACCCGCACAGACGCTGGAAAGAATAGCGTTAGGTTCTAATCTGGCTCCACCGTTACTCATCACGTGACCTGATCCAGGGCTGTAATTTATCAGTAATTTCTTTTCCTCATTTGTTGAGGCCTGCTTCCTGGGGGCAAGGAGATAATGGTGTTTGCCAAATGGCAAGAGCGCCTGAAGAAAACAGTTCTACGCTGGAAGGGCTAGAGACAGGGTGCCTTTCGGCATAGCCTGCAGCTAGGGAAAGTTGTCCTGCATTCTAGCGGCAGCTTGTGTCATGGCGCTTGTCTCCTGCTTCACCTCCCGTGGAAGGGTCAGCTTGCGGAAGGCTGTGCTGGGGACAGCGTTGCTTCCTGTCACGAGAGCTCTCTGGGCACCTTTCACATAGGCACTGAACCGCAGTCTTCAAAAGTCAACTGTGGGCCCTGGCGGGTGTGGCTCAGTAGGCTGGGTGAGGTTCCATGCAGGGAAGGGTTGCTGGTTCTATTCCTGGCCAGGGCATATGCCCGGGTTGTGGGCTGATCCCAGTAGGCATGCAGGAGGCCGCTGATTGAGGTCTCGCTCTGAGATTTGCTCTGTTCTTTCAAGCTACACATTTCAAAAACATTTCTTTTTAAGGCTGTATGCTTTCTACAATGAATTGTTTTCACTAATTGCTGTGCTAGAGGAAATGAAGGTAATCAATGGTATAGATGTGACAAGACTTCAGGGAAATGTTAAATGGTTGGCCAGAGGGCAACTCACCAAACCGCTGGCATTGTTGCTTGAAGAACCATGGTTGGAAACAGACTCTTAGGGGTCATGGTTGAGTTGTCTAGCATTTCTTGTTAAATGTATTTGTTTACATATTAGAAACAAGACTGATGGAGTGCCAAATTTTTATGTTTTAGGAAGTGTGAGTCTATAGTGATAGCTGAAAACTAACCCCCCCCCCCCCCCCGCCTAAAAAAAAGATATCCATACCCGATTGCCTCAAACCTGTGAAAGTTACCTTATTTTGACAAAGTGTCTGCAGTTGTGATTTAATTAAGGATCTTGTGATGGTGAGGTCATCTTGGATTATCTGGGTGGGCCCTGATACAATCACTTAAAATAAGGGAGAAGGGAAGGGAAATTAGACACAGAAAAAAGTGAAGAAGGCCATATAAGAATGGAGGCAGAGGTTGGAGTGCTTTGGCCACAACTCAAGATGCCAGAGTAAACTGACCTCATGCAACCCCAATTTTCAAGGCCAAAATAATAATAATAATAATAATAATAATAATAATAATAACCCAAATAGTGAAACCATCAACAAAAAATTACAGCAAAATAATTCACCATAGCAACTAAAGGAGGAAAGGGGACTAAACCAGTACTAAAAACCTCAAAGTGGGATGCCAAACGAGAAATATGAGGAGAGTTGGCAGGCACAGCATGATGAGATCATTAACCCAACTTTCCTACATGCTGTTTCCAATATTAGTGAGTTGGAGGAAAATGGAGCTCCTGAAGGAAGGGCGTCAACTCCGGTAAAGTGGAGTCAACCCTGGGGCTTTCAGGGAATTAAAAAGGCCAGTGGAACTAGAGCGCAGTGCAAACTATGTGTTGGGCAAGGAAGTTTAAGGTACTGGCAAAGTTTGGGGTGGTAGATTGGGGCAGTACCTTGGAACATTTAAGGTTTGGGAATAGCTCAGATGAGGCTTGTTAGAATGCTGATGGTGGACATAGAGAAGTAGACATAACCAAAGACTAATTCAAAAGTAGAATTTAAAACACTCAACCTGTTGCTTCATAAGAACTCTGCAACAAAATATACTTAATGAAACACTGAAAGTCTTTTCGTTGAGACTGCGAATAAAACAAAGATGTTTAATATTACCACCTCTCTTCAATACTGTGGTAGAGTTATTAATCAATACAATAAAAAGATGAAATAAGCATAAGCTTTGGAAAGGAGAAAAATCTGAGTTAAATCATAGATGATGGGAGTGTGTATATAGAAAATACAAAAATTCTACAGATAAAATATAAGTAATAAAAAGAGGTTGGCAGTTTGCTGGGCACTGATCAATATTTTAAAATCAATTGCATATTTAATATAATAGCAACAAATATTTAAAAAATAAAATATTGAGAAAACAACCCTTTAGGTTGCTTAGTGTAAAAAAAAAAAACAAAAAAAAACTCCAAAAATAAAATATTAAAATATCATTTTACAATGGTAACAAACATTTGGAAAACATGAATAAATCTAACAAATAATGCTTAAAACCTCTGAGGAAAAGTATAAAACTTTATTAGACATTAAAAACATATAAATGTAGACATATACCTGAAAGGGCGAGGACTACGCCCTCCACCTTGCCCCAGGGTAAGGGCTATGCCCTCCATCTTACCTTGGCCATGTGCTCAGCAAGGCTTCTTCCCGGAAGCCAAGCCTCTGCTAGCCACACCCAGGACTTCTTTAAACTAACCAATGACAATCAAGGGAAGTTGCCATAGATATGACCACATCCTGTATAACAAGACACAGACTTGCGCCTGGCCAATCGGCAGGGCCCACAGTCTTTTCTCCTCCCCTTACCCCAACCCCCTATAAAACCTCACTCCACACAGAGTTCTCTCTCTCTGCCACCTGCTGCTGTGCCAGTAAGGGGGGGCAGGGGAGCCAAACCTAGGTTTGAAATGAAGGACTCTTTGCTTTTGCATCGGACTCGCTGGCTCCCTGATGGGCTTTTTGGGAACCTTGAAATCTGGGCACAACAATACCATGTTCATTGATAGGAGGGCTCAGTACTATAAGAAAGTCAGCTCTCAAATTTATTGTAATCCCATCAAAAGCTCCAGATGCTTGATGAGCTATTTCTAATATACTATATCTATATCTATCTATCCTGTTCAACTATGTTTTTAAAAAATCAATAGCACTTACATATCTAATCAGAGTCAAATCTTCCTTGCTGTTTATATAGAATGCAAATATAGGACCCCAACATAAGCATGGATTTTCATCATATGTTAAATGGTTTCTAAACATGGAACATTTATTGAAAAACACTCCATTCTCTCCACTAAGCTATAACCTAGTGAAATGCTTAGCAGCCTAATTACCAGAGTCACCTGACATGGAAAACTGCTGGGGGAAGGTCAGGAAGGGAGTAGGGAGAGGTGAATTCTAATGGAAATTCTCTTCTTTTTTTTAAATAAATCTTTATTGTTCAGATTATTACAGTTGTTCCTCTTTTTCCCCCCATAACTCCCCTCCACCCAGTTCCCACCCCACCCTCTGCCCTTACCCCGCCCCCCCCAACTGTCCTCATCCATAGGTGTACGATTTTTGTCCAGTCTCTTCACACACCTCCCACACCCCTTTCCCCGCCCCCAAGAATTGTCAGTCCACTCCCTTTCTATGCCCCTGATTCTATTATATTCACCAGTTTACTCTGTTCATCAGATTTTTTATTCACTTGATTTTTAGATTCACTTGTTGAAAGATATGTAATTGTTGTTCATAATTTTTATCTTTACCTTTTTTCTTCTTCTTCCTCTTCTTAAAGGATACCTTTCAGCATTTCATATAATACTGGTTTGGTGGTGATGAACTCCTTTAGCTTTTTCTTATCAGTGAAGTTCTTTATCTGACCTTCAATTCTGAATGATAGCTTTGCTGGATAAAGTAATCTTGGTTGTAGGTTCTTGGTATTCATCACTTTGAATATTTCTTGCCACTCCCTTCTGGCCTGCATAGTTTCAGTTGAAAAATCAGCTGACAGTGGATGGGTACTCCCTTGTAGGTAACTGACTTTTTTTATCTTGCTGTTTTTAAGATTCTCTCTTTGTCTTTTGGTCTTGGCATTTTAATTATGACGTGTCTTGGTGTGGTCCTCTTTGGATTCCTTTTGTTTGGGGTTCTCTGAGTTTCCTGGACTTGTAAGTCTATTTCTTTCACCAGGTAGGGGAAGTTTTCTGTCATTATTTCTTCAAATAGGTTTTCAATATCTTGCTCTCTCTCTCTTCTTCTGGCACCCCTATAATTCGGATGTTGGTGCGCTTGAAGTTGTCCCAGAGGCTCCTTACACTATCTTGATATTTTGGATTCTTTTTTCTTTTTTCTTTTCCGGTTGGGTGTTTTTTACTTCTTCATATTTCAAATCTTTGACTTGATTCTTGTGCTCCTCTTGTCTGCTGTTGGAACTTTGTATATTATTCTTTATTTCAGTCAGTGTATGCTTAATTTCTAGTTGGTCCTTTTTCATATCCTTGAGGGTCTCATTAAGTTTATCGGCAGTTTCTAGAAAATTCTTGAAAAACCTTTTAAGTGTGGTTTTGAACTCTACATCCAGTAGTTTGCTTTCCTCCATTTCTGTCATTTGTGATCTGTTTCTTTGTCTCCACATTTTGGCTGCTTCCCTGTGTTGATAGAGTGGCTTTGTGTGCTAGCTGTCCTATAGGGCCCAGTGGCTCAGCCTCCCCAATTACCTGAGGTGGACACTCTTGGTGCACCCCTTTGTGGGCTGTGTGCACTGTCTTGTTGTAGTTAAGCCTTTATTGTTGTTGGCATCATTGGGAGGAATTGACCTCCAGGCCAATTGTCTGAGAGAGTCAGCTGTGTTTACAGTGGGAGAACTTCTGTGCTGAAGACACCCTTCTGGGGCAAGACTTGCTTCAGTGGGGCTTTGGTGCTCACTGAGTCTGCCCCCTGAGTGTGTCCCTTATGGATCTGAGGAGTTGTAATCTGGATGGTCTCACTCTGACCACTGGGTACACTGGCTCTTGGATCTCTAAGGAGGTGCTAATTTAGCCTCTGCCTGAGGCTACCCAGCAGGAGCTATGGAGAGATCTGCAGATTCTTCTTCTTTGTTTGTGGTTTGGAGGTGCCCAGATGAGGCCCAGCTGTGAAGCAATGCAAGCTGCTGTGGGGCCTTGAGCCTTCTTTTGGATGTTCTGGTTCTCTCTGACCCAGCTGCAGTTTGTTAGGTAATTTTAGATCTCAAAGGTCCAGCCCATTCATATGCAAAAGCCTCTGCTAGCAGCTTGGGTGGGGTGGAGTCTCAGGTAATCAACAGGGCGGAGCAAACAGCTATGGCTGGTCCTCAGTCCTGCCCTAAGAGGCCCCTGGGTTTCAGTGTCCTGCAGTAATCGCTGCAGCACCTCTGAGAAAGCTGCCCTCGAGTTCCATTGCTGCCAGACAGTCCAGTTTCTCCCCGTATGAGTCTGGGTCCCCAGAGACTCGCCCGGAACTGGAGTCAGGGCCCTCAGGAGCTTGAGACTCCCTCCCTATTGAAAAAGACACCGGCGTCCTCCGTTGCCAGCCCTTTCGGCACGCACCTCGGTAACTCTGCAATTTACTTCCACACCTCCTGAGTCTCAGTGTGCTTTTCTCTTTCCTTCTAGTTGTAGAATTTCCACTCAGCCAGCCTTCCTGTGGTTCTGGGTGATGTCTGTTTTGTCTTTTTTTTAAAATATATTTTATTGATTTTTTACAGAGAGGAAGGGAGAGAGATAGAGAGTTAGAAACATTGATGAGAGAGAAACATCGATCAGCTGCCTCCCGCACATCTCCCACTGGGGATGTGCCTGCAACCCAGGTGCATGCCCTTGACCGGAATCGAACCTGGGACCTTTCAGTCTGCAGGCCAACGCTCTATCCACTGAGCCAAACCGGTTTCGGCGTCTGTTTTGTCTTTAGTTGTAGTTTTGAAGTGGTTGTGTGAGGCAGCAATTTCAGGTGTTTACCTATGCCGCCATCTTGGTTTCTCTCTAATGGAAATTTTTAATACATTTCTTCAACCTCTTTTCCCTTTCTATCTCACCTTGCAGTGTGTAGTTGTTACTGTTTGTCTAAAAGCTGATTTGGAGATGTTTTTTGGGAATAAAATGAGCATTCTTTTTTTTAAAAAAAATCCTCACCCAAGGCTATTTTTCCATTGATTTTTTTTAGAGAGAGTGGAAGAGAGAGGGAAAGACAGAGAGAAACATCAATGTGAGAGAGACACATTGACTGGTTGCCCCATGCTGGAGCCCTGAACAGGGCCTGGGCCAGGGATGAGCCTGAAACCGAGGTACATGCCCTTGACCAGAATAGAACCCTGGACCCTTCAATCCTCAGGCTGAAGCTCTATCCATTGAGCCAAACCGACTAGAGCTAAAGTGTGTATTCTTTAGAATATACCCTCAATCCAATATAATTGTTTTCATGCTGATTTACTTTTTAAGCTTTGGAAAGTAATAAGCATTTTCCTGATCTCTGTATTTTATATTCTTTTGTTTTTTATGTTCAAGTGATGATTTAAACTGGATGAAGACATATTAGCCATCTGATATATTTAGAATATTCATTTACTGCCTTACATTTTAAATAGATTCAATTTATCATGACATTAATTGAGCCCTTAATTCACTATTATTATCCAACTACAGAATTATAAACAAAAATTTAGCAAATACAGAAAAAGAAGAAAACATACATTGCTCATTTTTTTCAATGTCAATGATATTGCCATTTTGGCTTCTACTCTTTCAGTCTTGTTCTATGTATGCTAATTATTTTTTACAAAAATAGGATTTTAGTGTATCTAGTATTTCATAACTTGCTTTTTTCACTTAATAGATGGTTAATATTTTTCCATATCTTTTGTATACCTCATGTAATGACAGTATAATATTTTACCACATGGGTGCCTGTTATTTACATGATTTTTAGAATAATTATTTTAATTTTTGTTACTATAAACAATGTATAATCTGCCCTGGCCGGTGTGGCTCAGTTGGTTGAGTATTGTCCTGTTTACAAAAGGTTGCCATTTGGATTCCCATTTAGGGCACATGCTTGGGACTCTTTGTGCCTCCTGAACTTATGTGATTTTTCCCTTTACCAGATTAGGGAATTTTTCTGTCATTATTTCTTCAAGTACATTCTCAATCTCTTGCTCATTTTCTTCCGCTTCTGGAACTCTGAGTATTGTTGTTTCATATTGTCCCACTGTTCCCTTAAGCTGTCCTCCTGTTTTCTAATTGTTCTTTCTTTTTGGTTCTGTTATTGATTGATTTTTTTTTTCTACTCTGTCTTCTAATTCACTGATCTGATCCTCGGCTTCCCCAATATGCTGTGTATTCCTTCCACTGTGTTCTTTGTTAGTGCTTTGTCATCCTTTATAGTTACTATATCTTTCCTCATGCTGTTGAGCATCTTTGCTATTAGTATTCTGAACTCTATGTCTGATAAATTTCTTATCTCCATTTCATTTAGTTCTTCTGGTAAATTCTCTTGTTCTTCCATTTGGGGCTTGATTTTTGTCTCCCAATTTTGGCTGCCTGTTTGGTTTTGTGACTATGTATTAGAAAGATCTGCTATGCCTCCCAATCTCTAGTGTCAGACACTGTTTGTAACTGGATCTGAGTACCCTGTTTGGAGCTACCAGCAATCCACAGCTTGTGACTCCCTCTGCTGGGGCTGGGTGCCTTTGGAAAGGACCAAGATGTGTACCAAGGTCTGCTTTTCCTAGCCCTGGGCCCTGATTTAGATCAGGCAAAAGCTCAAAGCCTCCAGAGACCCACCTCTGCTTCAGTCTGATTATATTCAGTCTTGATTAGCTTCAGGCTATTGACATAGGGTGGGGCAAAAGACTTTCCAACAGGGTGGGGCAATTGCTTCTGCCTGCAGGCTGATTGTTAGTCTCTTAATGGGCCTCAGAAACCCTACAGGGTAGGATAAGGTGTTTTCCAGTTGGGTGGGGCAACTCCCTCCCACCCAGGCAAAAATCGCCTAGATAGCAAAGGTCAGCTGGAGAAAGATGTCCTCCACAGCATATCTGCCTTCTGAGTTCTAACCCAGGACCCCCAATCCTGGCTTCTGATCACACAGCTCCAGTTCATTCTGCCCTCCCTCTGCCAGAGCCCAAGGTGAGTGACTTCACATGAAATTTTGTGTGTTGGCCCTTTAAGAGGGTGCCTGCATTTCCAGCTGTCTCCTGACAGATAGCAATGATGCTGCTTTATACAGCCAGATGTTCTGTGGGCACCTTTCTCAGTTCTGGTGCTCTGGACTGGGGAGCCCAGCTTGGGGTTTAGATCCCAGAGTTCTCAGTGGCAACCCTCACAGCTGAGATATCTTTCTGGACCTTCAGCTGCTGTCTGTGGGAGCCCAGCCAGCCCTTTGGCACCTCCATATTTCCTACCAGCCTCTATGTGGTCTCCACTTTCCATCCTTGGTTTTCAGGTTCTCTCCAGCTAGTCTTCAGTTGATTATTCAGGATGGCTTTTCTGTATTTTAGTTGTAATTCCAGTTTGGTCCTGGGGTTGTGTCAGTATAACATCCACTTACTCCTCCACTACCATTTTGGAAAAATTCTCTGCTTAAAATCTTTAAGGATTTCCTATTGCAGTGATGGTGAACCTTTTGAGCTCGGCGTGTCAGCATTTTGAAAAACCCTAACTTAACTCTGGTGCCATGTCACATATAGAAAGTTTTTGATATTTGCAACGATAGTAAAACAAAGACTTATATTTTTGATATTTATTTTATATATTTAAATGCCATTTAACAAAGAAAAATCAACCAAAAAAATGAGTTTGCGTGTCATCTCTGACACGCGTGTCATAGGTTCACCATCACTGTCCTATTGCATTTAGAATTAAATACAAAACCCTTCACAGGTTTCTAATCACAGTAACATGGTCCAGCCCTCCTTCCTTTTTCTCTACTTCCCTCTTTATCGTTTTTACTCACTCAATTCACACTCAAAAATTCTATTCATTTGTTATATAGCTAGTATTACAATCCCCCTTTTTATTGTCTCTTCCCATCTAAACCATTAAGGCCTCACCTTCCAAGTTGTTTTATCAAGATATTATATACTACCGTTTTAATTTTTTTCTATCCTCCTGAATTTCCTAAGGTAACTCTGTTGGTAGATGTATTACATCATTCTCTCTTCAAGCTCTTTACAATGGTACTCAAGGTCTTTCACAAACTGACTCCACCTCACATTTCTAGGTAGTCTCATGTTTGTTGTTACATTGATCTGAATGTAAGCAGTTTAAAGTGGTGATCTCCAGCCCTAGCCGGTTTGGCTCAGTAGACAGAGCATTGGTCTATGGACCAAAGTGTTCTGGGTTAGATTCTGGTCAAGGGCATGTACCTCAGTTGCAGACTCCTTCCCGGCCTAGGCCCTGTTCAACGCTCGTGCAGGAGGCAACCAATCAATGTGTTTCTCTCACATCGATATTTCTCTCTGTCTTTCCCTCTCTCTTCCACTCTCTCAAAAAATCAATGGAAAAATATCCTCGGGTAAGGATTTAAAAATAAAGAAAGAAAGTATAATTAAAAAAAATAAAATAAAGTGGTGATCTCCATGTGCCTTTTCAAATTATATAAATGAAAACTATAAATATGTGGGTGCTACATATTCAGTGGAAAAAGCAACACATACTATTTCATCATATGACTATATCACAATTTACTTATCTAACCCTCTATCTAGGACACTCAGGTTGTTTATAGCTAAACTCTTCATAATCTTTGAAAATCCTTTAAGTTTGTACTTGTGTATTCCTTAATTGAAATATCTTAGTGATGAAAATTGATTTTTACCTCCTTGATTGCAATTGTTTGAAATGATTTAATTTATGTAATTAAAGTTCTTTGTAAATGAAAACTTTGAACTTCATAAAGGAAAAGCATCAGTCAATAATTATAGTGAAAAATAAAATATGAATAAAATAGTTAAATTTAATATTGATAATCTTTAAAAATGTAACTAAACAGTCTTTCACTGATATGTTCTTGGCCAGTTAACATTAAATTTCAAAGCACCCAAACTTGAAGCTTAGGAACTTATTAATCCAACAAAATGGGGATTTATAATACTTAATAATATTTTCCATCAGCGTTGTCATGATTATTTCATAGGATACATGGTAATGTGCATTTCTTTTGAATACATTACTGTAGCAAACATTGTTGGATGACTACTCAGCATCCATTTTCCTCTACTTGCTTGCCAACAGAAACCTGGTTTTGTTCAGATATCCATCCTTTCTTTACATTATTAAGTTCAGAGTTAAGTTCCTTTTTGGTTTAAGTCAATTGTGGTGATTCTATTCCTGCATCTATGATTGGCTTAGAGATGGTCATGTGACTGAATTCTGGCCAATGAGATATAAGTGGAGCTGTGCTAAGACGCTTTTGGGAAAGATTATTTTTCTATTAAGAAGACCAGAGGAGATGGCCTCTTTCTGCTTCTGGAAGTTTCTTATCTGGATGTGATGCCTGGAGTTGCCGCAGTGATCATAGGAGCATGAGGAGCCTTTTACAACACCCAAATGGAGATATGAAGGCAGCAGCTGAACATACTGGTGGAGTTCAGATAGAGATGGAAATCTGGTCATTGGTCTAGAGGTAGTTGGATGTGCTTGTTGAGACAGTTGAGAGTGAGAAAAGAAGGAAGCTCAGGCTTAAATTACTTGCTATCTATATAATAATATAACCCCAACCTTAACCCCCAAATCTTGGGTATATGGCTGAAACACATTACTACCTAAATAGTGTTTGGGGAATCAGGGGAAAATGTTTGGATTCTATTTTGGGATCAGCACACACAGAATAACTTTAAGTGAAAAGGGAACTTTTCAAAGTCACTAAGCAAAGCACTGAAACCTCAGGCAGAGATGTGGTAGCCAGGGAGCATCTGGTATGCTCGCAGCAGGAGGTGGGGGTGGGAGCCTGGGAGGGGACATGGCAATGGCAACTAAATACCAGCAAATACGGTGCCCTCGGCTGACATGTGAGTTACATGGGTGGTTTTCAGGAATGCCAGACTCATTCTGATTCATCAATGCTTTTAAATTCATTTGTAGTAAATATTGTATTATGCAGTCACACACTTTGCCAGACCCTAGGGTGACATCAGGAAACAAGAAAATCCAGTTGCCCGACATCATGCAGGTTACGAGCTAGTTAGGGAAAAATTTATTAAATAAGTAATTTGCTTTGACAGAGTCTTGACTATTCTCTGAAAAATACCCTTTCCCCAGTCATTGAGGCTCTGGGAGAAAATATTTCCTAACACACAAACTAACCCAACTATAAACTACCATATGTAAACCACTTTGTTCCAAAGCTCCCTGGCTCCCTGTTGAAGTCTTATTTCTCTCCGGAAGCCTTTTTGGGAGGCATCCCCTGTGGAAAGGAACTTATTACAGTTAAAGACGTTTGCGGTCTATTGCCAGCCTGCATTTCTCGAAGCTGGTTGCTCAGCCCTCTGACGGCTGTTATTGGTTAGCAGGTTTCTTTAGCAATAGAACACTAGATGGAACCCGTGGTCTGTCCATTTCTTCTCAAAGCAGGCCAGCCATAGCCACATCCACCTGCTGACTTAAGCACTTGGTCCACTACCTAGCTAGAATGAAATGCAATCTTCCCCTGTAAGTATATGATCACACACAAACTATAAGGTCAGGTTTTCCCTGAATTAGGTGTTTTTAATCCAAGTCAGCATTTTGTCTAGTTATCTTAGTCTTTTACATTTATGTCCAGACTGACCAGCCACATTTAATACTTGGAAAACTAAAAAAACAAAAATTCATTAATATAACCGTGGACAAGTCACTTCATGAGAATCCCCCTCCCCCCACTCCCCTACGGAACCAGAAGGCCGTCCCCAGGGTCTCCTGGAATTTTGACATCCAGGAATCCTCCTTTCTACGCAGGTAGGTGGGTGATCTAGAGACACCGTGCACTTGTAAACCTGCAGGAATACAGGCTACAACCAAGAGCTGGCGCCGCTCCTGCCTGGGTGTGTGCGGAGGCTTGGGCCCAGGGAAGAGGAAGGTGGGTACCAGCTTAGTCCTGGGCTCGGGCTGTTTCCTCTGTGCTGAAGCTTCCTTCACGCTCACCCGAATTCCTCCATTTGGGCTAAATGTCCAACAGCCAGAGCAGCTGAATACCGCATCCAGAGGGAGGGAAGCAAGCCTCCTGAAGCGCCCCCAAGTCACGCCCGCGCCAGCTATACTCTCCTCAGGCCCTGCCAGGCCACCCAAGTTCGTGGTTCCCAGTTCCCGTTTCACTAACTTCTTAACTCCCTCCGGGGAGTGCTGCAGATCAGGCCGGAGGGGTCCGGTGGAGCGGCGGCTGGAAGGATGGGGCGCAGGAGGCGCGGGGCACAAGGTGGACTGTGCGCGGGCTTCAGGTGGGGCAGAGGAGGTGCTGGGGTTGGGCGAGGATCCGTAAAGGCGGGGATCCGTAGAGACGGGAAGGGTGTGGAAGGGCGGGGCTGCGCGCGTTCGGGAGGAGAACTCCTCTGGACGAAGTTTGTCCTGGACTGGGGATGATGGGTCAGTCGTGTGCCTGCGGTTGCTGCCGAGCACAAAGGAAGATGAAGCGCCACAGACCACGTCCTGCAGACGCCCAGCCTTCTCCCTCCTCACCCGCACCCATCCCACTGCGCCTCAGGGGCCCCAGATCCCGCAGCGTTGACTCTCCCCCACGGGACCTGCGCTTATGACTAGTTCTCCGGGGAGTTGGATGCGGGATAGGAGTGCGAACCAGCGCCTGCAGGAGGAAGTCCTACACGCGCACACCCAGCACTCAGTTCAAACGCAGACGCAGACTCACACCCGGGGTTTCGCTCGTCAGAGTTTACCAGCTGTTCGGAAGCCGCAGTCTTGCTGATCTCTCTGTGTGTAAATAGCTCCTTATGTTTTGAATTACACTGTCCAGGGTGGTCTGTACGTGGAGTCAGCATTGCTTTCGGGAAGCCACTTGGTGGCCATTGGCCAATACGAACGCTTGCATCCCTGGGCCTTTGGGGGCAGAGTAAGGGTTTCATCAGGAAACGCAAGTGGAAGCACGTTTACAGATTTAGCGAGTGGGTACGTGCTGCCCTCCACTGACGATACAATTGAAATAAGTTGCCTCCAATTCCTACAACTATATGACTTGGTTCATTTAAAGTGCAGAGTTGAATATGCTTTTACTAGGCATTCTTGTTCACATTCTTTTAATTCTTGGTAAAAAATAAAACGAGGCATGACTATTGTTTTCACCTGCCCCAATATCAAGGGGGCAACTTGTGTTGTGAAAATAGTCTCACTGGAACAGGAAAACACCAAACGCTAAAAGTTGTGAACTTCTGGTTTCAATCCTCCCAGTTCTAAGTCAAACCAGGGCATTATTCACTACAGGGAAACTTACTCTCTTCTTCCTTTCAATAGATTCCCTTTGAAAACAATTGCATTGTCTTCTCATGAAGACAAGACTTGTTAGCAGTTAAACTTTATGAAGTTTTTGAGCAGCCACACAAATTATTCTCTGAAAAGCAGTGCCTTTGCGACTAACAATTGGGTGTTTGAACGAGTGAACAGATGAATGACTACCTATTGGAAATGTCTTATATTGTGGGGAGGAGAGAGAAGATGGAGATTGACAATAAGGGGCTCTTGTAAAAATATCATAGGGAGGGTAAATACCAGCACAACCTACTCCAGCATGTGAGAAATTGTGGGCTTCTCAAAAATATCCAACCTGCTGTCATACGACTTGTTGAGTATTTAGTGATACAACTGAGTGATCAATATTTTGTATCTATGAGACACCTTTGGTACCTGTGTCATTTTGCCTTAGTCAGTTCAAATTGTGCAAAAGCAACCCTTTCCTGGAATCTAATGTTTGCTAGGCACTGTGCTGGGGGCTCAGGCCGCATGCTTAAGAAGGTGAAGATTTGGGCCCTGGCGGGGTGGCTCAGTCGGTTAGTGCTTCTACCAGTATGCCAAGGTTGTGTGTTCAATCTGGGTCAGGGCACATACAAGAATCAACCAATGAATGCATAAATGAGCGGAATAACAAATCTCTTTCCCTCCCGTCTCTTTCATAAAAAATTTTAAAAAATTAAAATTAACAAAAGAAGATGAAGATTTGGCTCTCCAGGCAACAGGTGAGTAAATAGATTCTTTGAGCCATATGTTGTATTTCCTTCTCCTACCACAAATCACATGCATGAAAAATACTTTCCCAAAGCCCATTGTCTGGCTTTTAATTTCAATTATGTGGTTTAGATATTTAAAGATTTTAAACATCAAATTTCTGAAGCTTCTAGTACAACTGGTAAGAGCAAATTTATGTACAAACCACTCTTTTCACTTGTTTACATAATTTTGTATATTTGTCTGATATGGGATTTCTTTTCTTTCCTTAATGGCTTGTTTTTTGGTTTTGATAGATGCTATTTGATTATCTAGCTTAGATTTAAACTAGATTAGAGTGACATTCAAAATTCTCAATCCATTTAAGTTTTTCTTCTTCCCATGGTCTAGTCATCATTTGTGCTTGCCACAAAATTCCCACCCTGGTTCCTCTGGTACTCTGGATTTTCTCTTTGGCTGTGGTCTCTTTGCTCACCAAACTCTACTGCTTTCCATAGGCGTTCAGTCCCTGTCCCTGTCACTCCTTATAATTATTTGGGAAGTTCTCTTCACACGTATTCATTGATGGCAGCCATTTGGTCATGACCCCAAGCTCCTCTCAGCATCCTTGTTTAGCCCCATTTTACAGCTGGAATAAACTCAGCGACACAGCCATCAGCAAGACCAGGCCTCCTTGTCTCTCATACTTAAATAGGTATTTAAATAATAATAATAATAATAAAGTATCTCATAAGTAAGGATGGGGAATTAAAATTCATTTGCTGTGATGTGAATTGTTCTGAGTTATGAAAAATCTATAGGGATCTTTTCTCCTGAAATAATGATTTAAAAAAATTTTAAATAGTGCAAGCCAGACCAAAAGACAGCAGGGTGCATGAGAGATGTTTTCTCCTCTGAGTTGCCTTGTTGCGAAGTTTATGAATAAAGAACACATTTGCCTCCAATGTTATGTTTGTAGCTTTTCCACCTATGGGCTTTGAGCTCCCTTCAGAGAGGTGGAACCAGGCAATGTTGCTCAGCCTGTGGGTGGACCCCCACTTCATTTTTTCATAGTTCATATATTTTCCTATTATGAATCTTGCTTGCTCCACCCCCCACTGTGTAAAAATCTAATTGGCTTTGTATTAACTAAAAATAAAACATCTGGGCCAATAGATTACTATTTGTTTGTTTCATATAACTTATTCCCTAAGCAGTAGCTGGGGCCTGGGTGGGCATTTCCTCTTGAGTCAAGCAGCATCCTTCTACTTCAGAATATTAGCATGTGTTTAAAAGGTGCTTTAGAAAAAATATGTGGTACCATTGTGCACAGAGTAGGAAGTATTTTCTAGAAAACACTAACAGGAAAAACAATCCCGCCAGTAAACCAAAACAAAGTGAAAGTGGTAGTCATTATATTGTGCTCAATAAATGTGAGTTACATGGATGAATTTGTAAAAGGTGCTTTAGGAACTGTAGTATCTAATATTTTTAACCCCATATATACCCAATGATTACAAATAATTTTTCTGTCCTTTCTTGACTAATATGAGGAAATTTCAAAAAAGTGAATTGTTTGTTTCACTTTCCAAATAGTCTGCGACCTTATAACAATGAATTTTATGCCTGTGCCCATCGGAGACTCGGAAGTGTCTGCTTGCTTTGGTTGGAGAAGTCTCAGCTTTGGTCATGGAAGCAATTAGGACGTAACTAAGGGGAGACAAATGTTCACTTTGCTTCTCTAGTCATCTCATATCAAACTCCCTGCCCTCTTTATCTCACCTGTACAGGCCATCTTCAGACTCCTGGTAGAGTTATCGTCCAACTACATGACTTTGGCAAACTATGCTAGAACAACCCGGCTCCACCTGCCTCAGTGCCTGCAGAATCCATCCCGTCTGACCTCTCTCCCTGCCTGCCCTCTCTCCCTGCCTGCCCTCTCTCCCTGCCTGCCCTCTCTCCCCGGGCACTCTCCAGCACCTCTGCAAGTGCTTCTGCCATCCAGGACCCCTCAGATCCAGTTTTTAGACTGGCTGGCCTGCAGAGGTTCTCCCTGCTGCCTGAAATGCCTTCTCTCTCTTCACCCAGCATAGAAGTCTCCTTTCCAGTCTCTTCATCAGTTTTCCCCTCCGTGTTCTGGTTGAACTAGACTTGTTTTAGCATTCACCACATCTTGTTTCTATCCTATAGACTAAGTACCTTTTTACTCATATTTCCAGAGCTTAACACGTCTTCCATATAGTAGATGCTCAATACATGCTTGCTGGGTAAAGTTATGGCTAGATTAATAGAATAGAGTAGTTCATACCTGGCTGCATTTTTTTCTGTAGGTTTAGTATTCTCACATCCTCTGGCAATGAATGACTCCCAGGTTTTAACTGGACCTTTATAATTCATTCTTATGGAAAGCAATGAACTAGGAGGGGAAAATTCAGATCTGAGTAATCACTGGAACCTGTCATGTCTGCTATAGAAGCACTTTAGATTTCTCTCCCAGTTCCAGGATAGGTGTGGACAGTTCTCTCTGGCCAAGAGTTTCACTAGAAGCACACCTTCCCCAGAATTGGCACTGGCTCGTTTTCAGCTTCTAATTCCACAGTCAGTCTTGAATCCTTACAAGTTAAATTTCTTGGTACTGCTTTCAGAAGTAGCTTTGTAACAATTAACTAAAAGTTAGGCTATTCCAACAAAAAAAGGTTCTAACATAAGAAGTGAAAGCGTGCCACATTTCTTCTCCTGAGTGTGCCATCCTCTAACTTCGAGAAAAGAAATTTCTTTTTTTCTGTTATATAATACACAATGCCTTTCTTTCTCACACACTCTTTACTGCTGCAGTTTTAAAATAGCAACTACAGCTGGCAGTAGAGACTCTTTGGGGACTTTAAGGCCACTAATCAATTTCACAGCTGGAGGCACAGCGCTGGGCTGGGAAATATTTTTTGCATGACATACAAGGTGCTGTGACCTCCGCAGGCAGCCCCAGGGTTCAGCTTAAGGAGCAGGGAGAACTGCAGCAAAGTGAGGAGCCACCCGCAGGCTGAGCAACACTGCCTGGTTCCACCTCTCTGAATGGAGCTCAAAGCCCAAACTTAAAGCATAAAGAGGAAAAGTCCTCCTTTGAATAACACCCTTCCCTGACCCTGTGGCTCCTCACCTTCAACAGGTATTGAAATCGCAGACCTGGAGATGATTATGCTAAGAGAAATAAGCCAGTCAGAGGAAGACAAATACTAGTACCATATGATCTCACTTATATGTGGAATCCAATGAACAAATAAACTAACGAACAAAATAGAGCCAGAGATACGGATACAGAGTACAGAACTGATAGATGTCCTAGGGAGGTGGGTGGGGTGGGGGGATGAAAGGAGGTGAAGAGAGTGGCCAAAGAACATACAATGCATAGCCCATGGACACCAACAGCAGTGTGCTGAGGGCCAGGGGAGGGGAATATGGGTTCTAGGTGAAGGGGGGCAAAATGGGAGAAAATGAGGGACATCTGTAATAATGTCAACAATAAAAACATTACATAAAGGGATGACTGAAACTCAATCCCGAATTCTGATATTGTAGGTATGGGGTAAGGCCCGAGAGTCCGCATTTCTAACACATTCCTGAAACCCCCTTAAGAACCGCTGCTCTTCTCTACCCAATTACTTTCTTTGGGTGGAATGTTTACTCACAAGGTAATTTATTTCTTTTGCATCTCACTGAAACATACTGCTTCACTCACCAACACCTTTCCTTCAAATATCAGTTTTCTCTAATTGGAGGACAGTGTTAGACTAAGAAGCATCTGGTCAAATAATTGCTCTTGACTAATTTTTATTTATTATTTTTATTTATTTATTTTTTATTTTAATCCTCACCTGAGGATATGTTTTGTTGATTTGAGAGAGAGAGAGAGAGAGAGAGAGAGAGAGAGAGAGAGAGAGAGAGAGGAAGGGAGACAGAGAGAGAAACATCGATGTGAGAGAGAAATATCAATCAGTTGCCTCCCCTATGGACCCTGACCAGGGATTGAACCCACAGCCTAGATATGTGCCCTTACCGGGAATTAAACCGGCAACCTTTGTGGTGTATGAGACTATGCTCCAACCAACTGAGCCATCCAGCTGAGCTGCTCTTGCCTAATTTTAGAGTAAATGTGTCAGGAGAGTAACAGAAAGGACTGTATTATAAAATCATAATTTAAACAGATCTCCTTTCTTTAAGCTGCTAAACATATTTCATTGATATATGAGTTTCATTAACTGAGTACACTGTTGTTGAACATCTGTACCAGTATGAGGTGGGATTATAACACTGCCTGCTGTCCAGAGTATTTTCCCCCAGAAAATCAAGTTACTGTAATTTTAATATATAGATATCAGTTTTCAAATGGAAGCAGCCTTCTTCATTTTCTCACCAGGATAAATCGTTCATCAGTCCATAGGGTTACTTCTTGTAAAGTGAACCTCTCTGTTCTTGCTGGAGCTCATACCTGAGGCTGTGGGAGATCAAGAATGTAACTCAGTGCTTAAAAACACAGTTCTGGAGTTAGAGAGACCTGACTTGGACCTTAGAAATGTCCAGACCCCCATGAGCTTCTGCTGTGTGTGTGTGTATTAAATTATAAATTATAGATAATAATTCTCACCTCATAGAGATGCATCAAATCCATGCTATGGATTTCAGCAATAAAATAATAAGCCTGATATTGTTCTTAAAAAGTCATCTGAACTCCATCAGTTATCTATTGCCACAATATGCTGTGTAACCACAAACTTCAGTAGCATACATTAACTGCAAAACTTAAGTGGCATACAGTTAGAAACATTTATTTTTTACCACTCTATTGGCTAGGTGGGTGGTTGTGCTGGGTCAGACCTAGAGGATCTTAGCTGGGTTCATGTCTGCTCACTCACATGGCTGCAGACATCTCGAGAACCAGTGGGGGTTGGGGCCGGGGAGGCTGGTCCAGGCTGTCATCAGCCTGGACCACTGATCTCTGCTCCATGTGGTCTCTCATCCCCCAGCTAGTTCTCAGAGCATGACAGCAGTAAGAAGTGAGAGCAGAAGCTTGTAAGCATGCAAGGCCTCTGGAGAGTGGCTCAGAATGCATTCTGGCTGCATTCTGTTGGTCACAGTAAACCACAAAGCTGCCCAGATTCAGAGCTGGAAAACAGACACCCCCTCTAGAAGGGACGGGCTTCCAAGTCACATTGCAAAGGTTATAGAGCAGCAGAGAAGTAGCGTCATCTGTTTCAGTAAATCTACTACTTTAACATGCTTTTATTATTAAAGTTTTTACTGGTCAACTATTATAAATTTAAAATTATGGAGAAGGATCAATCATTTCTTCACTGTCAGTAGCTAGATTTCTCCTCTGGCAGCCCCCTGCATATGTATGAGGGGACTGGACAGAATCCACTTTCTACTGTGATTGGGAGAAAGAGCAAGTTATTTCTGTAATAAATAAATATACTACTTTTGTTCTTTCAATCTTTATCATGTCTGAAACAGAGAGGATTTATTATGGGCACTGCTGTGGAGTAATTTGGGAGTTTTCCCTTGTGAAATTTTTAGTGTCGAGGTTAACATGCTGATTTTAAGGCATCCACTCCCAAATCTAAGAATTCCCAAATGGTATTTTCACTTTAAAGGATCATGTCTTACATAGAATAAAAAAAGCCGTTATGCTCAATTAATATTTGACATAGGAGGCAAGAGCATACAATGGAATCAAGACAGTCTCTTCAATAAATGATGTTGGAAAAATTGGACAGATACATGCCAAAAAAAATGAAACTAGACGACCAAATTACACCATACACAAAAATAAACTCAAAATAGATAAAGGACTTAAACATAAGATGGGAAACCATAAAAATCCTAGAAGAATTAATAGGCAGCAAAATATCAGACACATGTCGTAGCAATAGCTTTACCAATACAGCTCCTAGGACAATGGAAACTAAGGGGAAAATAAACAAATGGGACTACATCAAAATAAAAAGCTTCTGCACAGCAAAAGAAACCATCAACAAAACAGCAAGAAAGCCCACTGCATGGGAGAACATATTTGCCAATGTTATTTCAGATAGGGGTTTAATTCCCAACATTTACAGAGAACTCATACAACTTAACAAAAGGAAGATAAACAATCCAATCAAAAAATGGGCAAAGGACCTGAATAGACATTTTTTGAAAGAGGACATACAGAAGGCCCAGAGACATATGAAAACATGCTCAAAGTCACTAATCATCGGAGAGATACAAATCAAAACAACAATGAGATACCATCTCACACCTGTCAGAATGGCTATCATCAACAAATCAACAAACGGACAAGTGCTGGCAAGGATGTGGAGAAAAAGGAACCCTCATACACTGCTGGTGGGAATGCAGACTGGTGCAGCCACTGTGAAAGACAGTATGGAGTTTCCTCAAAAAGTTAAAAATGGAACTCCCATTTGATCCAGTAATCCCACTTATAGGACTATATCTCAAGAAACTAGAAACATCAATCAGAAAGGATATATGCACCCCTGTGTTTATAGCTGCACAATTTACAATAGCTAAGATTTGGAAACAACCCAAGTGCCCATCAGCAGATGAGTGGATTAAAAAACTGTGGTACATCTACACAATGGAATACTACGCCGCTATAAAAAAGAAGGAACTTTTACCATTTGCAACAGCATGGATGGAACTGGAGAGCATTATGCTAAACGAAATAAGCCAGTCAGAGAAAGATAAATATCACATGAACTCACTCATATGTGGGATATAATGATCAACATAATTTGATGAACAAAAGTAGATTCAGAGACAAATGGCAGGGGAGATGGGGAGTTAGAGAGCAACCAAAGGACTTGTATGCATGCATATTAGCTTAACCAATAGACACAGACACTGGGGCGGTGGGGGCTTGCCCAGGGTGGGAATGGCTGGGGGGCGGGTGTCAATCAGAGAAAAAGGAGACATGTGTAAAAGTTTAGACAATAAATTTAAAGAAATAAAGAAAAAAGAAAAAGAAAAGTGGACATACAGAAGGCCAAGAGACATATGCAAACATGCTCAAAGTCACTAATCATCTGAGAGATGCAAATCAAAACAACGAGGTACCATCTCACACCTCTCAGAATATCTATCGTCAACAAATCAACAGACAACAAGTGCTGGTGAGGATTCGGAGAAAAAGGAACCCTCGTGCACTGCTGGTGGGAATGCAGACTGGTGCAGCCACTGTGGAGAGCAGTATGGAGTTTCCTCAAAAAATTAAAAATGGAACTCCCATTTGACCTTGTAATCCCACTTCTAGGAATATATCCCAAGGAATCAGAAAAGATATATGCACCCTTATTTCATAACAGCACAATTTACAATAGCTAAGATTTGGAAACAACCTAAGTGCCCATCAGGAGATGCGTGGATTAAAAAACTGTGTACAGCCCTGGACAGTTTGGGTCAGTGGATAGAGCATCAGCCTGTGGACCAAAGGGTCCCGGGTTCAATTCCGGTCAAGGGCATGTACCTCGGTTTCAGGCTCCTCTCCAGCCTGGGTCCTGGTCAGGGCTCATGCAGGAGGCAACCAATCGATGTGTTTCTCTTACATCTATGTTTCTCTCTGTCTTTCTCTCTCTCTTCCACTCTCTCTAAAAAGTAATGGAGGGGTATCCTCAGGTGAGGATTAAACAAACAAACAAACAAACAAAAACTGTGTACATGCCCTAATCGGTTTGGCTCATTGGATAGAGCATCAGCCTGGAGACTGAAAGGTCCCAGGTTCGATTCCGGTCAAGGGCATTACCTTGTTTGCCGGCACATCCCCAGTAGGAGGTGTGCAGGAGGCAGCTGGTCGATGTTTCTCTCTCATTGATGTTTCTAACTCTCTATCCCTCTCCCTTCCTCTCTGTAAAAAAATCAATAAAATATATTAAAAGAAAACACACTATGTACATCTACACAATGGACTACTATGCTGCTGTAAAAGAGAAAGAACTCTTACTTTTGCAACAGCCTGGATGGACCTGGAAAGCATTATGCTAAGTGAAATACGCCAGTCAGAGAAAGACAAATATCACATGATCTCACTCATTTGTGGAATATAATGAACAACATAAACTGATGAACAAAAATAGAGCCAGAGACAGAAGAATCAAACATACTGTCAAACCTCAGAGGGAAGGCAGGGGAGTGTCGGGAGGGGCAGTAAGAGATCAACCAAAGGACTTGTATGCATGCATATAAGCATAACCAATGGACACAGACAGTAAGGGGGTGAAGGCATGTGTTGGGGGGTGGGAGAAGTCAATGGGGAAAAAAGGAGACATATGTAATACTTTAAACAATAAAGAATTTAAATAAAATAATAATAAATAAAAATAAAAAATTGAGCGTTAAAAAAACAAAAAACAACACAAAAAACCAACAGAAAATAAATATAGTTCTTAATTTTAGTCACTAAATATAGTCACTTTATTTAATAAGAATGCTAATATACCAAAACAATTCTACGAAGTTTAGAATTATTATATAATCTATTAATCTATATCATTCTGCCACTTATTATTTAAATTTGCATAAACATTTATTGGTTCAAAAAGGAATGTTTCCTGAAGCTAACACGCATTCTTTTTAAAATCATCTTTACAGCCTTCACACTCATCATAGTCTTGCACTAGTAAGATTGGTACTTCAATCGACTCATAGAATCCCACTCCAAGATTTTCACTCCAAGTTTCATGTAGAATTGCTTACTTATATTTGAAAGTAAATACTGTAATTCAATATTAACAACAAATCCCAATGTCACCCCATGTTTGCATTTCTGATGTTGGCAAAATAATTAGGCACAATGGTAATATGTAATAAGCAGGTAGCCACAGATCACACAATTTCAGGGACGCCGGAACTATCGTTGAAGCAGGCTTCTAAAGCTTAAGCCAAAGGCAAATATGAAGTTTCAGTTGAACCTGGAGGCCAAAGCTGAGCTCTAAATGTGACTATGCTCCTAAAGAGGTTTTAAAGACTAAACGAGGCAATGTATGTAGACAAACTATAGCACATGTCTTCAATAAGCGACAGATAATGTTTTTCACGACTTTTGCTTTTAGTCAGAATCTGTTATATTATTTTGTATTTTGACTCCTAGTGAAACTTATCAGCAAAGCTCCTTGTGTCAAAACAAACCCAAAGTGAAAAATGGGCAATGTCTGTGCAAAAAGGATCGGTCCCTTGGAGATTTAAATGTAATGCACAGGAGGCTATCTCCATGCCTTGTTACCTCAGTTAACCAAAATTTCTGTCTTTCACTTTGCTGTGACTCTCAGTACCACAGCATCATGACAATTATTTCACCTGTTTTAATGATATGTTGCAAATATGATTAAACCCAGAACAGGCTCCCAAAGTGTATGGAATTTATAGATGGGATGTGTAGAATTATTTATGGTGATGTTTCAGAACCAAATGGATAACTGTTGATTTTGGATGTAAAGTATGCTTATTGTAGTCCATTCCAAGTCTGGAATATTAGGATTCTAAGCGGATAATTTATTTCACAAAAAGGTTGGATTTTAAGATCAAATTGAAAATGTGACTATATAGAGAGATGTGCACAATTCTTGCTATGAAAAGTTACTTAGTTCCTAAATACTCTGCTGTTGTGTGCTACAGTAATTTATTACTTTAATAGTTGTATTTTGGGTTAAATCTTTTTTATATATATATTTTATTGATTTTTTACAGAGAGGAAGGGAGAGAGATAGAGAGTTAGAAACATTCATGAGAGAAAAACATCGACCAGCTGCCTCCTGCACACTCCCTACAGGGGATGTGCCCGCAACCAAGTTACATGCCCTTGACCGGAATCGAACCTGGGACCTTTCAGTCTGCAGGCCAATGCTTTATTCACTGAGCCAAACCAGCCAGGGCTGGGTTAAATCTTTAACAGCATGTCTATGATGCAAATAAATGCGTTTCTCATTCTTACTTTAGTCATTCAGCAAGAAACACTACAATTCAGGAGCCTAGATTTAGGATTGGCAACTTGGAGAAAGATTATTGATAATTCAAAGTAAAATCACAATGACCAGCTAATTGCTCCGTGCCTGGCCCCACAATTCTTAACCCGCCCCCCCCCTCGCCCCCCCCCATCTCCATCACTCAGCAGGTAATAAAAACAGTCTTCTCAGATTGACATTCCAGGTACACAGAGAGTGTGGTTTCAGCCTAGTAGCTATCTTTTTTCTGATCTTGTAGATTGCTCTTTTCCTGTGGCTTAGTCCATTTCACTGACATAATGTCAGTGCCTCTCTCCTTTAAATCTAGTGCTTGGGTGACTGACTCTATGTTATGTAATTAATTATAACAATAGGCATGTTCAACTTAACCATCTCACAACCAACTTTTAGCCAGAAGATGGAGTGCAAGAGCCAAAGACAGGAAATCTTGGGCTGTTTATGGCTTTCATATATTTTTCCTCTGTATCAAAAGGCCTGGAATTATATTCTTAAATTGAGCACCTAGACCCCGAAGTTCAGCATCATAATATGTATAAAGTTAGCCAAGCTCTTAAGAGTGAGCTACCCAAATAATGTTTTTTAATAAGCATGTAACTTAGATTTTATAATTCGTTGACAACAGGTAAAAAGCATAAATCAATGATCAGCATAATTCAACGAGTTTTGGTTCAGGCCTGACAAGCAGTGCACAATTAGGAATGTTGGTGCTTTTTTCCTACATGTCCATATCATTGTTTGGATATAAAACAGATTGCCAGAATGTTAACAATTGGTGATTATAGTGGAGGAATATACAGGAGTTCTTTGTGGTATTCTTATTCTTACCTCTCTTTCTCTAAGTTTGAAATTATTTGCAAGTAAAAAGTACCACCCCCCTCCCCATTTCCTACTTTATTTAGTCAATCAGACATGACATGTTTTTATCATTTGATTAAAAACAAGAGCACTTGCCCTGACTGGTGTGCCTCAGTATGTTGAGCGTCATCCCATGTACCGAAAGGTTGCCTGTTCTATTCCTGGTCAGAGAACATGACAGGGTTGTGGGCCTGGTCCCTTGTAGCGGGCATGCAGGAGGCAGCCGGTCCATGTTTCTTTCTCTCTCATCAATGTTTTTCTGTTTCTCTCTCCCTCTCCCTTCCTCACTCTCTAAAATCAATAAACACATATTTTAAAAACAAAAACAAGAGTACTATATATTGTCCTTAACCCACTTTTTAGGGGGGAAAAAGTTGATTACTGAAGTTTGCTGAAATCTATAGCCAATTATAAAATTAAACACATTGAGTATCAGTTAAGGAGTTGAAAGATTTGATACATGTCAATTATTAGGATCCCAAGTTTTCATTACCCCAGGAATCTTGGAATATCCAGTGAGTTGGAGACATGGCAAATAGTGTCAAAATACCTCCAAGAGAGGCAATGTTCACTTTCTGTGACATGAACAGGAGACTATTCTTGGACTTTTCTGTTTGTCTTTTACAAAGAATCTTCTGGTTTATTGAGCCTGCTGCCTATTCATGACTCAGCCACTGTGATACCAGCCTTTGTCAGAGCACTCTGTTCTGGAACCAGGATTCAACAACTGGAGGGCTGTGCTTCCTGTATTTGGAAAGCGAAGTCTATTCAAACACTCAGACTTTAACATAAACCAAGCCCTGATCTTCTGCTTCACCTCCAAGGCTACCAAAACAGGACCCACCATAATGAAGAAAACAGTGGTGAGTGCTGGGCCTTGAAGTCAGTTATCCTTTTTTTATTATTATTCCATGGAGTCTGGCTTAATCCTTCTTTTCCTATCACGCAACATATGGATTATATTTTCTCAAAAATTAGGCTGTTTGGCAGCCCCATACAGATTCTAGAAATGTATGAATGAGTTCAAATGGAAGTGAGGTGTTTTGCTTGTTTGTTTGGTTGTGTTTTTGTTTTGTTTTGTGTCAAAGCACCTATTACCTATACTCTACCAAGAGGAGATTAAATATTCAAGCACAGGTGAAATAGTACTACAGGAATTGGAAGCTCAGTTGAAAGAGCTGAGTTGGCCTCTCCTGTGGTTTCAGCACTCAATAGCACGACCAGTGCGTTCAATCCAGTTGGCAAGATTTCCTCAGGTGAAATGAGAGATATGGGTTTTCTGCACTCTATAAATATGACCATTTATTGAGCCCAATATATTTATGTTCCCATTCATTCTGTGCTCACTTTAACTGTCCAATTTGCTTGACCCAGTCCATAAATGTATATTGCCTACATCTGAAACTTACACTGGATGGCTTTTGAGTGAGCAGGATTAGGAACTGTATGACTAATACAGCCCAAACCAGGCCTCAAGGTCACCTCCAAGCCACAAAAGTACTAAAATGCACATTATTCCAAAACTTTAATTAAAATATTGGAACAAGAGAACAGATACATTAATAGAAGCAATTTTGTCTTACTTTAAAATAGTTTATTTGCTTGAGAAAGTGAGCAAGTTTGATCAATGTCAAAAGAACAAATATGAATCAGGTTTGCTGTTTTCTTTATTATAATCCCCCAAATTTTACATTGCAAAGTAAGATTCACGAAATACTAGTAAGGAATCTCAAGAATTTAACTAATCCTGGCCCTGTTGGCACAATTATCCTAACATTCCCCTCCTTCACAGGTTAGAGTTTATTTAACAAGTTCTTAAGGAACATGGGGGTTGGGAGGTTTCCTTGCCTCTTTAGTCATCTGCATTACTGCTTCTTCATCTACACTGGTTAGAGAGTGTTCTTTAAATATCACTTTCTGTAATTTAACTCCACCTTTTTGGTCAGTTTTATCTTTACTGCAGGACAAAGAGTATCCTAAAATAATTCCTCACATTGTTAAAGGTAGTTTTGCAATAACCTCACTGACCTTATTTTCTTTAGGCATATCTCATCATCTTAAACCTTCCTCCACTTTTCTGCTTTTCATTGTTCTAATATTTTCTTCTGGATCTTATATCTCCCAAGTAAATCGAGCCACTTTCAGAAATAAAACAACTAAAAATATGTGCACCTTATAAAGTTAAAACGAAATTGGTAATAGAAATTAAGAATGCCAGTAATTTGTGTATTTTCTCTAAGACATCTCATCTCATTTGTGTAACATTAGAAACCAGTTCATTGAAAGTAAGAACTGACAAAGGAAGTCTGACAATGCTTGTATTAAAATGAACTGGCTAACATTCTGCACAGGCTGGAAACTTCTTTTTAAATTATTCTGAAATTTTAGAAAAGTGGATGAATTTAAATCTTATTTTTTTTTTTTTTGCTTATTTAATGACATACTTATTAGAAGAGACACTATAATGCTATAAAAGAATTTAGTCTAATGCCTGACACATACCAGATGCTCAATAAATAGTAGTTATTAGGTGATTGAGCTTCAGTTGTATAACTATTCAGGTATATTTTCTAATATAAAAACATTTTTTTAAAACTTTTCTTCTAATTAGGTAATGAAGGCTAGTAAGTTGGAGACTTTCCAAAAAACTGTTACGTTACTACATAAGAACTTACAATATCAAGTAAGAAGTGTCCAGAATACTGTAAAGCTGGGAAATGGTCTGAAATACTTAAATTTAAGGTGTTATTGGGATGCTAACATTTTTAGGTTATGGGACTCCTTAAACCTTTTCCTGCTCATTTGAATACTACACGATGTAGAACATTCTCCTTTATCCTTGCAATGGAGACATTTTGAGAAAATGCAGATGTGAAGTGTTATCCAAGGACTTTTAAACAAATATGAAGTTAAATTCAATTGTTTCCTGAGAGACTGGTTTTTTGCAAAAGCCAAAGAGAATCTCTTACTAACCCAAAAATTACCCAAAAAAGAAAAAAAAAAGAAAAGAAAAGTTGAAACCATAAAATTGGGGAGGGCTTGGTTTGGAAAAGTTAAAGTATTTGGCCAGGGATAATTACAATGACTATGAGGCTGCACTGTGAATTCCATCATTCTGCTTCTGCTAAAATAAGCAGCACAATGGTTCTTTTATCTTTTTGTGTTTTTACCAGGAGACTGGTGAGGCAAGCTTTGATGAGGGAAATTCCTATTTTGACCAAATCTAAACACTCAGGATAAATGGGATTTTAAAAATATGACCTGGTCATAGAAAAACAATGATCTTAGTAATGAGACATCCCAATGAACCTATAATCCAAAATGTTTCTGAATTACTTTAATTAAAAATATTTAATTAAAAATATGAAATTATATTCCAGGGACCTAGTTTCTTAGTCTGTACATGGAACAACGTAATTCCATACTGCCTAAATTAGACATTTCTCCACCTTCTCTTGTTCCTTGGAGACCAGCCCACCCCACCCAGGAGTTCCTCTCACTGTGGGACTCCCCACAGCGTGTATGTCCCCCGTGCTTCTCAAGCTCATCCTCTGGCGACCACAAGGCTGGCGATGTTTCCTCGCGCAGCTCTAGCTCTGAGCGGTGCCGCCTCATAGGCTGAGAACTTGACAGAGGGCATTCATTGCCTGACCAACATCCCTAGGCTAAGTCAAGACTACCAGTGGCATCACAAAGAGCTTCTCCTGCCACCGATGAAAGCTGGTGGCACCAATTGTGTGGATAGCTTACGTTTCAATTTCACGTGGTCACATCTGGGACACAGCTTGTTCTTTTTTGCATCATCTTTCATTGCAAGCCTCTCTTACCATGAGCCTCAAATGTATATCTATGGGGGTCGGGCCATGGGTGGCTCTGACTAGGACTTCCCTTCCCTTTGAACCCACTATCCAAGTATTTCTTCCCAGGTTTTTTTCACCCTAGTCTTTACCAGATATTTTATATCCAAGTTGCTGCACTTAGAACAGCTTTAATACTTAGTGAAGTTTTATTGATTTCAAATTCCTTGAAATTAACACTTCAACATTGAGTATCTTTGTGCCTGGCATATAGTACATGCTCAGTAAATGTTTTTTGACAGAGTAAACTGAGCCTACTCCAACTTAGACTTTGAGTGAGGACTCTAAAATGAGCAAGATTAGGTTAATGCCTTCAAGGAGTTATCCTCTAGAAGGGAAGACAAAAGGAATCATAATCCCAGTTTTATCAATAGAGATATGAATACAATGTTCTGGGGGAAATTGAACCTGGATATATGTGATATTCAGGTTTTAGCAGCCAGTTAGCTACATGCCCTTCTCCATCCAGTTGGGATCAGCACACATTTACTGTATCTTATTGCGGATGGGTATCTAATTTTCTTAAACTGTTTCCAGCACCTGCTCCTGTCACTTCAAGCCGTCCCCTTATGGTCCATAGGTAGAGCTATGACCCAACCTGCCTCAAATTTTGGAAAAACCTTATAGTTGTCCTACAGCTATTCCTGATGTTAGTGGATTAGAGGAAATAGAAAGAGGGAGGGTAGATCACTCAGCTCAGATCATAACAAAGTATCACAGCTTCTGAGGCAAAAAACCCCACATTTATTTTCACAGTTCTGGAGCCTGGAAGTTTAACTGGAGGGGCTCACAGGTTTATGTCTCCCGAGGCCTCTCTGTGCTTGCAGAGGGCCAGCTTCTCATTGTGTCCTCACATGGAGTTTCTCTGAGCACTGCTCCCTGCTGTCCCTTCCTCTTGCTATTGAAGTCACCCTATGACTTCATTTCATCTTAGTTTTCTCCGTAGAGGCCTTCTCTCCAACTACAGTCACATTGGGAATTAGGGCTTCAACCTATGAATTTGGGGTGGCACAAGTACGTTCATTAGCTGATTACCTGTCGGTATCATTTATTAGTAAGAGAGTAGAGCCTTGAAAGTGGTAACTAGTTTCACAGCTGCAGCGTTTTTGCTTTTTAACTTCTACTTTTCAGGTCTAGATTTTTTTTTTTTTTTTTTTTTTTTGCTGTGGTTGGATACAAATAAAGCAAAATTTACCAGGTGACATTTACTATGTTCACAATGTTATCTAGTTCTAGAACATTTTCAACCCAAAGAAAACTCGTACCCATCAAGCAGTCACTTTCCCTTCTTTCCTCCACCAGTCCTGGGCAATTTACTAATCTACTTTCTTTCTCTATGGATTTGCCTATTCTGGTTAGTTCATATAAATGGAATCATACAAATTGTACCTGTTGTGTCTGGCTTCTTTCACTTAGCACAGTGCTTTCAAGGTACATTCATGTTCTAGCATGTATCAGTACTTTATTCCTTCTTATGGTCAAATAATATTCCATTGTATGAATAGGCCAAATTTTGTTTATCTGTTCATCAGTTGATAGACACTGAGTCGTTCCTATGTTTTGGTTTTATAAATAGTGCTGCTATGAATATTTGTGTACAAATCTCAACTCTTTTGGGTATATATACTTAGGAGTGGAATTGCAGGGTCGTACAGTAATTCTGTGTCTAATTTTTAAAGGAACTGTCAAATTGTTTTGCACAATGTTTGAATCATTTTATAGTCCCACTAGCAATCTGCAAGGTTTCCAGTTTCTCTACCTCTTCTCCAACACTTGTTATTTTCTGATTATTATTTTTATTACCATTCTAGTGGGTGCAAAGTGGTATCTCATTGTGATTTTGATTTGCATTTCCCTAATGATGTTGAGTATCTTTTAATGTGCTTATTGGTTGTTACATCTTTTTTGGATAAATCACCACATCCTTTTCCTGGTTTTTAATTGGGTTGCTTTGTCTTTTTGTTGTAGAATTGAATACATGCTCTGGATACTAGGCTTATCAAATATACGATTTGCAAGTATTTGCTGTAGGCTTTTTGATGCCATGTTGATTTTGTTTATGCCGGTCTTTTGGATATTCTCGCATTATTGGAAGAAGTCTGGATGGGTTTAAACTCCATATCTCCAAAAAGAAAATATAACAATAGTAAACATCAACATGAAAATAGTTCAGTAAACTCTGGGGTTAGGGGTGAAGATGGGTGAGGGAGCGAAGTCTGACCAATGTTTAAAGTTAATGGTAGAAGAGAAGGAAAGCATTTAAAATATGGAAATTACTCTTCTGAAAGTCAGTATATATATATTTTTAATTAATTAATTATGTAATTAATTTTTTACAGAGAGGAAGGGAGAGGGATAGAGAGTTAGAAACATCGATGAGAGAGAAACATTGATCAGCTGCCTCCTGCACACTCCCTACTGGGGATGTGCCCGCAACCAAGGTACATGCCCTTGACCGGAATCGAACCTGGGACCTTTCAGTCCGCAGGCCAACGCTATCCACTGAGCCAAACCAGTTACGGCTGAAAGTCAGTATATTAATTACAGAGAAAAAATAGGAGGATGAAAGATGAAACATTTAAAATCAACCAGAAAGATTTTTTTTGAAAAATTTATAACCATTTTTTATTTTCAGATGATGTTAGGTAACTACAAGACAAAATTGAAAGAAATGTAAATTAACGTATTTGTTGGACTTGAAGTCTTATTTGTTAACACAAATACTTTAATTTAAAAGAACTCTGGTCAACCAAATGTGAATTTTCAAAACTATTTATATTTATAAAAGAGGAAGAAAAAAATGAATGAACCTAGTGAAAACCATTCTTCCTAAACAGACTCCTGACTGGTGTACAGATGCTAAGAACCTTCTGCTCTTGCTAAAACTTGCAGAAAAAGCACTGTAGATCTTGCCGCTTTTAGAACTGCCAGACAAATGACATGTGATTACCTCCATATGATTTGTATCAACTTCAGTTAGCAAAGTTATAAGTAATCATTTCTTTACTTATATGATTTTCTACTTGTAGTATTGAAGATATGTCAGAAGTTTGTTTTTAAGTCAATTGTATTTTATTCATATATAGGCACAGACTGAAAGGTGAAATAACCTGAAAATAGACTCCTGAATTTAATGTCTCTAGAATTCAACTTTTTAAGTAGCTTTTTTTTGTGTGTGTAGATTCTTTCACATGTGTTTAAATATATTTTGGCAGACTGCTTGACATTTAGTTTTGATTATAATAAATTATTACAACTACCTATATGTTATGACTACTAGTTACAGTTTCTCAGAAGAGACTAGTAAAATAGTTTAGGTTTCTCTTAAGAACAGTGAAGAAGTTTCCTTTTAAGTTTTTTTTTTTTTTTTTTTTAAATCACCATATTTCTATTGATTTCAGAGAGAAAGGGAGAGGGAGAGAGAGAAATATCAATGATGAGAATCATTGACTGGCTGCCTCCTGCGCACCCCCTATGGGGGGTGGGGGAGGGGATGAGCCTGCAACTAGGGCATGCACCCTGACCAGGAATCAAACCTTCTGGTTCATAGATTGATGCTCAACCACAAAGTCACACCCGCCGGGCTGTTTTTATTTCTTAAGGAAGAAACAAGACCATCTTAATATCTCCACATAGAGAAGCTCAATAAGTATTTGATAAATTATTTTATAAAATTTCAATACAACATATTAGATACACAAAGAAAAGATAAAAACAGTCAGAAGGAAGAACAGCACAATCCATCACCACACAAAGGAACAGGCCTCTCCTTAACCTTTAAGGAATAAAGGAGCATAGCAATTAAAAAGAGGTTGAATTTATTCAAAGCGTTACATTTCCAAGTTTACCAGTTGTGGATTAAATCGTGAACTATTTGAGAAGAACTCTTTGTGTATAAATGGTGGCACTGCCAGGTCACTAAATCAATTCCAATGTGAAAATGTTCAACATTTCTTTCTTCATAAATAAACATAAATTGTGGGGGTGTTGGAGAAAATGATAAATGAATAGTGGAAGGTATGGTATAGGTACTGTCTGAAGAAATGTACAATTCTCTTGCATTAATTTTTTTCCAAAAGAAAAAAGAGGGAAGTATTAACCCTCTGAATACCATTCAAATCAATTTATGGTGCCATAGGAAAATAATGATACCCAACTACCTGGTGATTGGTATAGAGTTCACAGTTACTCCTTGGCTTACTGTAACGGAGGCTGTGCGGACTAGCAGCATAGGGGCTGGCTTTAAAGTTGGCTAAAACTGGGTGCTCTCCAGGCACACCAACACTTTTTATCTGTACCAATTGGGCAAGTTATTGAGGATAGCAATTCTGTCTTCATAGGGTTGTGAGGATTAAGAGAGACTATGCATGTAAGACTCACCCCAGTGGCTAGCACAGAGTAAGCCCCCAGTGAACACTAGCTAGCGAATAGTATCTTCTAAGAAAAAGACAATTTGAAAAACTGAGTCTTCCCTCAGCTTCTTCTGGTCTAATTTTAAGTGCCACTCCTCTGATAATTTTTCTGCCTTCCCTCCCCTCTCCACCCCCAGGTTATGTGCTTAAATTGACACTGTATTACACCTGTCATAGCTTTTATCATCTTTGTATTATATTTGCTTATTCAATTCCTTGCCATTCTGTTCAATATCTGTTTTACTCCAGAGACTTTAAGCTGTTTGCAGGAAATAGCCATGATGTCTAACTTCTTGGTGAATCCCCAATACCCAATACAGAGCAAGTATACTGTAAGTCCTTAGCATGTGTTTGTTGAATGAATAATTTCATTTTGAAATTTTTACTTATTAGATTGAAACAAGTTGGTGTTTGGTGCATTTTAAATACATAATTTTATGTAGTCAAAATGACCAAAAAACCCGCAAGGCCAGGAAATAAAGTGCAATGCTTGGAGAGAGATTTAGTGAGAAGAATAGGTGTTTGGGAGGTGGGTGTAGGGTAGTTTTTCCTTTTGATTTGATTTGGTTGAAGTGGTGGAAGGATGTCAACCATGTGTGAGTCTGTGCATTTACCAGGAATACACGTGTCCAATTGTTTTTTTGAACATTAGTGTCTTTGCTGTGAATAAAATTGCCTTGTGTTCAAAGACTTGGAAGGGGCCATTGTAGTCATCACATCCTATGTTTAACTTTAAAAATGTAGAAACTGAGAGCAGCAAAATGCAATGATTCTTCACTGGTAGGGCTGAGCCTAGATTTCAGGTCAGCTGATTTCCAGGCCCAGTCGGAAAGGTCACTAGTTCCTTTAAAAATAATCACTGCTGCTTTAATAGCATCAGCACCTGTTGTTTCAGCTTCCGCAAGAGAGAAGCTATTAATTTCTCCTCCATCAAAGCCGAATTTCTGGTCTGTCTGACCTTTGTTTTCTTCTAACTGCAGCTGTCTACACCAGTAAGGCCAGGCACCTCTCTGCTTGAATCCAATAAATCGCCACGCCCAAATATAGAAACCAAAAAAAAGCGATCACAAATCATGCAGACAGTGGCCAATCTGTGATGTCTTTTTCGAACTCTCTTCATAGAAGCCTGGAGCCCACCAGACGAAGACCCAGGCGTGCGAACTTAGCCACCAACAGCCAAGTTCTTCCTCGGCTGGGCCTGTGACCAGCCGCGATCAGGACATGAGCTGCTGGGAGCTGAGAGAGACAGTTAATCTGAGTAGCGACTTCACAGTCTGAAAAATGCAATTATAATCCATCTAGGGGAAGTTCTGAGAATCAAACCGAATTTTGAGTGCCAGGGATCTTCAATAAGCAAGTTTAGTTTGCTTTACTTATCATGATTTCGTTAGCAAGGCCTAGATTGCATAAGTTTTCTCCCGCGCCTGTTCTGGGCGGCAGCCCCCTGTCGCTGGCCACCCGCTCCTCTTCCCTCCTAGTCCGAAGGCGAAGGGCTCCGGCGCCCCGGGACGTTCAGGGGAGGGGGAGCCGCGCAGCACGCATGCGCGCCGAGCGGCCGCGGCCCCTCTTAAGAGCGCAGATCAGCGGCCGGGCGCAGCGAGCCGAGTCGGGGCGGGCTCGGTGCCGGGCGCGGCGACTTTGCTGGCGGCTGCCGCACTCCGCTTCTTCGGGAGCCCCGAGGACTGAAACTTTTGTGGGAGGCGCCCACCGGTGCGCACCTCCCGAGAGCGCAGCGGCCAGGGGGAGACGGGGAGGCGGGCCGGCCCAGCGCCCGTGGGAGCGAGCTGCCGCTGGAGAGGCGAGGAGGGGAGCTGGCGCGAGCCGCCGCCAGGACCCACGCGCTGCCGCCGCCGCTCCCGCCGCCAGCCGGCAGGCTCCCGGGACTGCGGCGGGGGCGCGCCGGTCACTCGCCCGCGTCCTGGACGGCTGCGTGAGCTGGGAGGACTGACCGCACGTCCCGCGGCGGGGACCGTGGTGCACCCCGAGGTTCTGCCGGGGCTACGCGGCCGGAGCCATGCGGACCGAGTTCGGAGCTGAGCAAGCGGAGCGCGGCCGGTCACTGCACTTGCTGACCGGAGTCCTGGGCGCACTGCCCGCCTTCGTAGCCCCTTCTCGCCGCCCGAGAGGGGAATAAAGGAAGGGAGACGCTCCCGACTCGTGAGCGGTTTCCCGAGATTCAAACCCCGCGGCAGCGTCCCGGCTCGGGGTCCGCAGCGGCTTTCCCAGCGGTAACCGGACTGGAGGGATCGTCCCCTCGGGGATGCCCGGGGAGGGTCCTCTCGCGGGCGAAGGCTCCAGGGGATGCGGGACGACAGCGCCGGGGGCCTTCTGAGTCCGCACCCGCAGCGTTCCGTCAGCGCAGACCCACGCTCCAGGCTGCCCCTTCCGGACCGGGCCGCCCGGCAGAAGGAGGGCATGGCTTAGGCGCCTCCTGGGTCAGCAGCCCGGCGTCGTTGGCTCCCGGGACGTCGCGGCAGAGGGCCGTGGGCACTCACTGAGAAGAGTGACGAGATCCCGGCCCGAGCACCCCTGGGACGGGGTCTCGGGGGCCACGACTTCCTGAAGACCGCGCAGCGCTCCCTGGAGACGCGCGGCCCGCGCCCAGGGTGCCATGTGGGGCGGACGCCGACCGCCCGCCGCCGCCTCCCGGGTCCCCGCTTCACTCCTGCAGCTGCTGCTGGCCGCGCTGCTGGCGGCGGGGGCGCGGGCCAGCGGCGAGTACTGCCACGGCTGGCTGGACGCTCAGGGCGTCTGGCACGTCGGCTTCCAGTGCCCTGAGCGCTTCGACGGCGGCGACGCCACCATCTGCTGTGGCAGCTGCGCGTTGCGCTACTGCTGCTCCAGCGCCGAGGCGCGCCTCGACCAGGGCGGCTGCGACAACGACCGCCAGCAGGGCGCCGGCGAGCCTGGCCGTTCGGACAAAGACGGCTCAGACGGCTCGGCAGGTAGGGTGGGGGGCGGGGAGGGGCAGGGCCGTGCTCGAGCGGGAGGAAGGGTGGCTTCGCCTGGACTGCATGGACCTGGGGAGAGGGGAACGGAACTAGGAGCACCGAGATTTCAGAAAAGGGTCTTGGACTAGGACGTGGTTCCAGCATGCTGGGCCAGCCAATATTTCGTGAGAAATGGGGCACCAATTCACCGTCCCGGGACTCAGTTTCCCCATTTGTTAGCTAAAAGGTGCTTTGGGTTGGATTTTCCCCAGAAAACGACAGGTCTAAGGCAGGGTGGGCCAACGACAGCTTCATGGTCCTCCAGTCCAAGGAGGGGCCTCTGGGCCCCCTCCCCTGCCGCCTGTCCCCAGAGGTCTAACTTGTAGGAAGGGTTACCATCTTGGGAGTCCCAGAGGAAGCCGGGAGGGATGGCGAGGGCACTTCTGTGAAGACTCCTCAGGAGGAAGGCAGCTGCTCAGGGCTTCCCGGGGGTGACACCCTGTACCAGACCCTGGAGACTCTAATCCTCTCTAACGTGCTGCAGCCTCTCTCCCCTGTCAGGCCCCGGCCTCTGGTTTCTGGACAGTTATCACCGTGCTGGACTTGCTAGGGGTCACATTAGAGCCGTACCCAATCTTGCTCTTTGTGACTTTGATTAAAAAAAAAATTATTTATATATTTTTCAAATTGCCAAAGCTAGAGTTGGAAAAATAAACAAGTCCGTGTAAGAATTTGATAGGTTCCACTTCCTCTTCACAAACCTCCCAGATGGCCTCCCTCCAGGGTCCATTCAATATGTGTGTTTGAGAGGGAGGATTTAGGTTGGTGTAGGGGTAGCCGTCAGATGGCAAGCATGGCACCACGAGGGTGTCTCTTTTCTCTGCAGCTGGTTGTATTAAGGACAGGACTGTTCACCAGCACAAGGGCCCAGGCTTTGAGTCACCTGAGCTTGGTACTAGTGGCATCTGTGTTGACAGAGCTGTCTCCCCCTGGGAAGAGGCAGCTCGGTTTGTGCTGGTCCCTTTGCAGTCAAGCATTTTATTAGTAAGCCACTCCTATTGTTCTGCTTCATTGAATCTGAAGAGAGGAGAACTGAGGGTAATTCCAGAAAAGGTGCCATCTTAAAACACAAGCTCAGCCTTGCAGGGTGTGTGGCCCTGGAATAAAGCCTTGAGAAATGAGCCAGAGACGGAACTGCTACTTCCGTGTGTCAGCTAAGTTGGGCTCCTTAACGGTCTCTAAAAAGTTAGGTTAGCTTTGGAAAGATCAGTAGGCAGCAGACTTCTCATGACACCCTGTGATGTGCATGGGTGTCTTCTTTACCCTACTTTTAAGTCCTTTTTTTCTGAAAATTCTGTTCCTCTTGCTTCTCTTCTGCAACCAAGAAGGACAACAGGCCTAATTAAGCAGCAATGGGGGCTTAGAGGGGCACAGCATTCTTTACCCCTGTGTAGCTATTTACACTTCCAATTAAAAATTCTGGAAAAAGAACAGTTATTTCTCCCCAAAATTCATTATGTGGACTTAGGTTGCTTTCAGCTAGTTTTTGCTATAATGTTTGGGGTTTTTCTTACTATTATTATTGCTTTCTTTTTAAAAAAAATCCTCACCCAAGGATATTTTTCCATTGATTTTAGGGAGAGTGGAAGGAAGAGGGAAAGACAGAGAGAAACATCAATGTGAGAGAAACACATCGATTGGTTGCCTCCTGCCTGCACCCTGATGAGGGCCCGGGCTGGGGAGGAGCCTGCAACCGAGATACGTACCCTTGATTGGAATCGAACCCCGGACCCTTTGGTCTGCAGTCTGACACTCTATCCACTGAGCCAAACCAGCTAGGGTTCTTTTTTATTATTTCTTTACTTCTTGATGACACAGTTAGGACTGGTATCTTAGTTTAGAGAATGAAATATTTATAGCATGCGGATGGAGAAGCCCCCATCCCCTGCTCTAGTGTGCTGTAAGTGACTGTGATTAGAGCAGTCAGAAAGCCAGCTGTGCTGTAAACTGTAGCAGATATTTCTACCTGCTAAAGAAACACTGTGTATAAATACAGTATTTACTCTGTTCAGAGTTGATGATTAAGGAAATCAAATGTCAGCTTTGGTTAAATACTTACAAAGTATGTTTTGCTTTTAAGGCGTTATTTCTCCATGACTTCATGTGCTACTATATTCTAAAAGCACTGACTCCAGGGGACAGTCAAAGGGCACCTCAGAGGTGTGGGAGAACTGGGCTCCCTCCTGAGGTTCTGCCTGTACCCCTGAGCTGGCACTGCTTTGCCAAGACCAGCAAGACCTAGTCCCTGTCCTCCTGTGTTTTCCAACCAAGTAGTTAAGGACATGGGCAGGAACACACAAAAAAGTAGCTTCTCAGTAACCTCAGGTGGGATTCTACAGAAGTGGCTCCCAGGCATCCGGCGGCCCCGCCCTCCTGGATTCTCTGCCCCTGTCAGTGGGTGTATCTTACCCAACTTCGGGAAGCCCCATGCTGCTATCCCCGTGGCCCCCACAAGAGTTTTTAAAGTAAAATAATGGAAAAATACAGCTTGCTACCAATTTCACTAAAGTTATTATTTTTTATCTTTTACGGTTTTATTTTCCAGAATAAACCTCACTTGCTAAACATGGCGCCCATTGCTTTATGCTCTGCAGGCTGTCTCTGTAGTTCCTCACACAGAATCCAGTGTCAGAATTCCAGGGTGACTTCCACCTCAGCCCTCCTGGGCCTGCCTGGGTGCTTCCTAGCTCGCTGTGGGCAGCTCTCCTTCCTGGAACAAATATCTTGTTGCTTCCGAAGTTTGTTCTCCTCGGTACCTTGTTCCATGATGCCTGAAATAACTTCCCTGCACACAAGTCACTAACCCTTTCCACCATCCAGTGACCCATACTAGGTCCCCTCTAACCCCCCCTCGTACCCCCCCCCCCCGCCCCAGCCTCACCTAGATAAGCATGTGGAGTTTTTCTTACCCTTCTTTGACTTCTGTGCTTTACAGACTCCTTTTGGAATGGTCATGGCTAGAGTCTGACCTACGTTTTTTATTTATTTGCCTCTGGAAATAAAACTTGCTAAATAAAATATGGTAAAAAGAGTTTGCAAGGAATACAGATAACTTGCTGGGGGAAGAAAGCTTTTTAAATAATTTCAACTCGTTTCTATACAGATCTTACAACTATCTGGCAAGTATGGGCAGTTCAGTTATTGTAGGGATTTTAGAACAGTCTTAAAACATGAAACACATGTCTTCAGTGAATTGGATGTTTGCCTCAGTCAGTGCAGTTGGTGAATCTAGCTGTAAATATTAAAAATTTTGCTTTAGGAGGGCTGACCTGCCATGCCTGTCCGGACTTCCCACCTTTCCTGAGACTGAGTAAAGGACAGTGCCTATGGTAGGCTGCTAATGGGCACACAAACCAGCCCACCCTGGTCCTTCAGTTAAGTGTCACTGCCACTCCTTTCTGATCTCCACTGCCAAGCACACTGATTTTTACTGCATATTTATAGTGAATCATAATGTTATGTTTTTGCCCTCCAGTCCCCATCTACGTGCCATTCCTCATCGTTGGGTCCGTGTTTGTCGCCTTCATCATCTTGGGGTCACTCGTGGCCGCCTGTTGCTGCAGATGTCTCCGTCCTAAGCAGGAGCCCCAGCAGAGCCGGGCCCCTGGGGGGAACCGCTTGATGGAGACCATCCCCATGATCCCCAGTGCCAGCACTTCCCGGGGGTCGTCCTCCCGCCAATCCAGCACAGCTGCCAGCTCCAGTTCCAGTGCCAACTCCGGAGCCCGGGCGCCCCCAACAAGGTCACAGACCAACTGTTGCTTGCCTGAGGGGACCATGAACAACGTGTATGTCAACATGCCCACGAACTTCTCTGTGCTGAACTGTCAGCAGGCCACCCAAATTGTGCCCCATCAAGGGCAGTATCTGCATCCCCCATATGTGGGATACACGGTGCAGCACGACTCGGTGCCCATGACTCCTGTGCCACCTTTCATGGACGGCCTGCAGACGGGTTACAGGCAGATTCAGGCCCCCTTCCCTCACACTAACAGTGAACAGAAGATGTACCCAGCTGTGACCGTGTGACTCAAGGTGCTAACTGGGTTCCACGACAAGACTGAGGAAAACGGAAGCTATAGACTTGGCAAAGATTCTCAAAGTGGCAGTCCATGCATGTTGGGGGTGTTCATGGCACAATCATTTGGATAGTTTCATTGGCCCCCAAACTGTGAAAACACCTCTCTCTGAATTAGCTTTTTGCGGATGTTTTATCCCAGTGCATGATTGATTTATGATGGAAAAGGACCTCACCTGGAGATGCTGTGTTGTTACTGATGGTTGTATGACAAATGCTTGAGCCCTTAAGTGCCCTTGAGGTTTGGCTGTCAAAAGAATTTTGTAAACAGATGATTAAGGGTGTTTATTATATTGTTATTATTATTATTGTTTCTTTTGTTTTTTTACTGTACGCAGTCAGAATACCTGTTCCTTGCCTTTTACCTGGGCAAGTCTTTTATAAGCATTCAAGGTTTAGGGGAAGATATTAAGAACACAATTATTATCAAAGGAAATACAATTTGAACTCCATGAGATTAGTCATCAATCTCAGTATTTCATAGGCATTCTTTCTTTCATTGTAAAAAGATATATAAATTGTCTATTTTTGTCTATTTTGTGCTTTCTTACTTTGTGTAGAGATCTTATTACAAAGTGATTTTCTACATTAAAAAGAGACTGGAAGAAATTGTATAGTTACTTAACTAATGACATTTCAAAATTCTGGGGTTTTAATCTTGAAGTGGTGGATAGTGTAGTAATAAAGCCATTCATCCCCTTCTTGATTGTATCTTCTAATTTTCCAACTTTACAGTGACATCTGAGAAGTAATCAGATTTTTTTTTTATGTTGAAATTATAATCTATCACCTGCTACTTCTACAAATTACGTATGGCTTGGCATTTCTTTCTATTTGGTTTCTAGATCCCGATGTCTGTATGGGACCGAGTGCAGGTAATTACGGTCTTATAAATGAAGATCATCATTTCTGCCTAGAATTGATAAAACATTTCTTGTTTCCCCTATAAATTTCAAAGAAATGCTTTATAAAGGTTGAGTATAGCTTCTTAGCCATAATCCAACATTTTGGATGAAATTTAAACCACAAATATAATTTACTTTGAAAATAATAAGGCTTTTTATACTCTCATTATCAAAATGGCTTATTTTCCAGGCAAGAGGGACTATTAAATCAAGAGAAAAGCTTTTCAAAGAGATACTGCCTTTCTTCCCCCACAAAGTTCTTGTTTTTCTCTCCTAGTCCTCAGCAAGCACTATATTCATTACCAGTGTTCTGAATTATGAGATTCAAGTGAATTTGTGTATTGTTTACTTATAAGAAGTAAGTTTAAGTATGTGCAAGTAAATTTCCAACTGCTAGCAAAACCAAGATTTGTAATTAAACCATTATAAGGTTGGTCTTTTACACATTTACGCCAATATCTATTATCTTTCATCTACCTTACCTATCATCTACTATCTATCTACCTACCTACCTTTCTATCTATCTAACATCTATCTCATGACTGAATAATGTAAAACCACTGTTGGCAATTGGTATCTGTAAAGATACTCAATCAAACATTTTTAAAAACCAAAGGCAAGGGAAATAATTTTACTTAATAAATATTTTATGGTATGAATTCCTAGGGGAGTTGTTTTTTTCATTTTCATTCTACTTTCTAATTTTAGATGGTCTATTAAACCTGTTAATAGAATAAAATTGCTCAAAATTATATGTATTGCTTTCTAGAACCAAGAGACTACCTTCAAAAGTAATCAATATCTGAGAAGTTCATATGTAAATTCTATGAGTCAGTGATATTATTTTACGTATTCTATGGTAAATGTTGACAACACAAAAGAGGTAGTTCTTTTGAGATCATATTATCAAGTTACCTTGTTTTTGATGGTGGATTCTGACGATCTAGGAAGTAAAATTCCTAGAAGACTGGAGGTGAAAGGGACCTTAGAGATCACCAGTTTACGGATTGGTGAACTTTTTTCAGTAAAGAGCTAGAGAGTAAATATTTTAGGATTTGCAGGTCATACAGTCTCGAACAGCTCCAGAGCTCAGCTGCTGCAGTACAAAAACAGCCATAATCCAATGAGCATGGCTGGGGTTCAGTAAAACCTTATTGCTGGACACTGAAAATTAAATTCTATAACATTTTCACATCACAAAGTATTCTATTTCTATTATTTTCCATTTCAAAATGTAAAAATTATTCTAAACTCCAGGGCTCTAAAAAGCAGGCAGTTTGTTATCCAGCCATAGTTCACTAATCCCTGGTCTAGTCCATCCTTCCCCAATGCAAGCGTCCCTCAGCCTTTTCAAAATATAGGGTTGATGGTTCTTATGTAAGAGAGTGCTTGCTTCTCTTATATAAGACTTCGACCTTTCCTCCTTTTCTATGTGGTAATTAAATACCACAATAAAAGCAAAAGCACACTTTAATAAATGACATGAGTTTTTCACTTGGTCCTACTTTCCAAAATATTATCCTATCTAATAAAGATGGAATATGCAAATTGACCATCACTTTGTGACAAAGATGGCGGTGCCCGCAGCCAATAAGGAGGGACTATGTAAATTAATGCAAAAAAGATGGCGGCAGCTGCCCGGAGCAAAGGTGGGAGGCAGTGGCCAGAGCGAAGGCCCGGGTCCTGGGTGCCAGGGGGAAACCGGTGCTGGCAGCCAGGGGAAGCAAGGCCTATTCTTGAATAAATCTTTGTGCATCGGGCCTCTGGTATATATATAACATCATTGGACGCACACTTGGACCTTTTCAATTTTGGTAAAAACTGGAGTAATTTAGCTGCCAAAGTAAAACATTTCAAATACCTGGTTTAAGTATACCTGCCTTATTGTCAAGAAATCAGAACCTATGTGGTGTAATTTATACTCAGGACAAATACTTTAAAGTCTTGGGGGACTAAAGGGGAGCAGCTACAGTTGGGAAAATAGTTTCCTGCTGCATGTCTTCTTCTGTATCTAAACCTTTCTCATTGGTTCATGATGATCCCAGGGGAATTCTCTATCCCTGTGTGTAGGAGAGGAAAACGTTTTGATTTTGAGGAAGAAGAAATTAACCAGCACTTTATGTTCGTCTAAGAGCCCGGAAACATGCACCTCCTATAATTCCTGCTGTAGTCGGAAAAGCTAAAATTTAACAATAACATCAACGCCCAGAGCGATGAGAAGACCATTAAGACACATGCATTTGAATTTAGCATATTTGCTTTGCAAAACTCACTTTCCACTTCTGAATACTTCCCTAGTTTTTGATGAACGACATGTTTCATCTATTAAATTTACCTTGAGCTAATTTTAAAAAATCGCACAATTTTACTTCACGAATTCGATGATTAATATTTTCTCATTGTTTTATTGCCAATTAGGATTTAAGCAAGCTCCCTTCAGAAGCATTTCCTGGGGAAACCAGGAAGGTTCGAACGAAGTTGGTAAGGACAGGGCAGCCATCCACAAATGGACCAGACACGGGAGAGGAGTTTAAATGGTGCTTAAAGCTGGGATCTGAGAAAGTTTGGATTAATTCATTCTCTTCTCAGTTTGGTCCCTACTTGGTAATAGAACTCACGTTTAGTCCCTTTTCTCTCAGAGACTCTGTCTCTGTTGCCTGCAAATTCACAGTTGTCTTTTGCTTATAGTTTCCATCTCCCTCCCATACACAATCCTCCATGGTTCATTAAAGTGGTTTAAATTAATGAACACACTTGTTTTTAGTTGCTTACGCTTCCCAAATGCTTGAAAGGAATAAGCTGGTTTCTTGTTCATGGGCTTTAGGATGGAGACTTCTCATTAACATAGCCTGGTCTTCCTCCAGTCAGTCAGAATGTGTAATTAAAATGTGTAATGCGTATTTATGCCCTGTCCATGCAGACCTGCACTCATGAGATGTGCATGAGGAGCTGGTCAGCGTCGGGGGTGGGCAGACTGACCCTGTCAGTCATTAGGATGCAATGTCAGCAGCTCAGGCACCTGTGGGCCGCACTGGACTTGATAAGTTCCTGCTAAGTAAATACGTAGCAGCACTAATGGCTAAGTGAACTTTCTAGGACTTTAAAAAAATGTGATTACTTCCCCAATGTTGCTTATTTCCTTTGCCTCTTGAGCAGGAGAAAAATCAAAGTGTCCGAGGAAGCTGTGTAATCTCGAGTGGAGGAAGCGCCACGCAGAGTGGCTTTAAAACCCAGGGAAGTTCCTGGGAGCCCAGAAGTGGGTCTGGACCTGGCCACTGGGGAAGGCTCACCCTTTGTGATCCACTTCCAGGGCCCTAGTCATTTTCCAAGGAGCAGCCTAAATGTTACAAGGAGGAATAAATCATGCATATAAATGCGAACACCATTCCTCATCACTCAACCTTAATCCTCCTTTTCTCCTGGCCTACATGGTAGTCTCAAGGACATTTCCATCCTGCACTGTGTCTTTCTTATTTTAAGAGCCAGAAACCAGCCATTTTCACTCAGCCCATTCATTCCAAAACACTTGTAGAAAATTTCTTTGACTTTTAAATTTTTTAAAATGTAAAGCATGAATTGTGATCCAAGTGCCTTTAAGGAATTGAGTAAATAAAAGATGACAAAAGTGAGAAATTATTAATTCCCCTCCAAAAAAAATATAGCAATACACTAGGTAAATATGTTTTAGTGCATTGATTTGCACTTGCTTTTCTTCTAGATAGACTGATTTATCAGTGACAAATGGAAAAGTAAAACCTGGGACAGTTACTTCTGTTAAGTATTTTTGAATATTAATTATAACCCAGTTGCACCATGATAGAATCGCTTTGAGATAAAATACAAAGCTTTATGCAGAGAGTTGGCTGAAAGGGTCATTTTGGTTTTCACACTTAAGTTTTCAGAATTCCTTCAACATATTCAAAATTGAAGGACCTTGACTCAAGAACAAGAAATTTAAAATTAATGCTTTTAAAACAACTTTTAAATGAGCGACAATAAAAGGAGTAAAAAGTTTATGATGGCAACCTTAAGATTGATTTTAAACATAAAACATGTATCTTAATTTCAACCATCTTGAAGTGTAGGTCTTTTCATTTAGAAAAATCATGGGTTACACAGACATGATTTACTCGGTAGACATAACAGCTGTGGAAGACGGAATGCCATCTGCAACATGTATATAAAATTACCATACGTGTGTATACATATGTGTACAGAATGATCACAGGAAAATTTGAAACAGAAAAACTTACTACATGAGGCTATCTCATCCAAGACTCTGCTCTCAATTCTTCACTGTTTTTTAAAAATTGGAGTTTGCTTGCAGTACTCAGCTTCCCTTGTAATTGGTTCTGTAGGACTTCCTCTGAAGTTGGATGGACTCAGGTTAGAACCCACTTTAGGGTGTGGCCTTCACCGTGCTTTCATGTCTCTGACTTCAGTGTGTTCTCTGTCAAAAGGGTTAGTGTGGGGACAAAGGATATGCATAGCACAGTACTAGTGGCATCTAATAGGGTTTTATAATACACATATAACTTACTTTTCAGATATTTTTAACCTGCCCAAAATAGAGAAATGCATAATTTATATTGACAAACTATGTCAAAAATATATAGCTCTTTATAGCAGAACTAGTTTTGGAGCATTTTCTTATTTTTATTTTAATAACCAATCAGTTTTACCTGGATTGGCTTGAATTTCTTAATTTCATGTCTCTTAAGTTTGCTTAAGAGACATGAGCAGAATTGGCCTTCTCTGACCCTTGAATCAATACCACTCTTTGCAGTGCCCTACGTAGCCTGTCTTGTTTCTTGGTACTGTTGCTTTGTAAAATCACAGGATGTCTCTCCTCCCTGTATCTCTACCAGGTTTGGCTGTTCTTACTGAGCCTTCCGAGTCTGCCGCTTGGCACCTTGCTGAACCAACTGGAGTCCAGCAAGGAACACAGACTGAGTTACTATATTTTAATTTTCTATTGAGTTGTAACCTACATAAAGTAAAGCACACAGATCTTAAATGAACAGCTAGATACACTGTCACCCTGATGAAGAGAAAGAAAGAATCCTGTTGATAGCTTTCTTCAAAGATAAGTGCTCTTCTGATCTCTGTCATCATAGATGAGCTTTGCCTGGTTTTGAACTTCCTATCAATGGAATCACACAGTATATACTCTTTTGTGTCTGGCTTCTTTATTCAATGTTATGACTAATGTTAAATGAAGCAGGTGTTTGTTGCTTTTCATTGTTGTGTAGTATTCCATCATATGAATGTATCATAACTATTTATCCACTCTCCTGTTGATGGACATTTGGGTTATTTTCAGTTTGGTGTGGGGCTGCTAGCAACATTTTTTAAATATATGTTTGGTGAACATACACACTCAGTTTTCTTGGGTGGATTTCCAGGAGTGAACTGCTTATGTCATAGGGTATATATGTATTTGCCTCAGTAGATATGGCCGTTGTCATTGACGATGCTCCAACCAGCTGAGCCACCTGGCAGGGCACACCAGTTATTTTTAGCGGAGAGAATTTGTATAAGGAATTGGTTAAAAAGGTGTTAGGGAACTGAAACAGCAAAAGGGCACACTGAGGCAACACAGATATAGTAGCTGCCTGAAACAGTTACCACCCCAGGGCCAAAGGAACAGAGGGAAGTGTGTGTGGGTGTATTAGAATCTAGAATTTTGAAAAGGTCTTGACATGTTCACAGAGGGGGCGCCTGTTAACGGGTGCCCCGGGAGAAACAATGAGGCTGATTCTGGGAATGCCAAACATTTTGTTGTTGCTGTTACTCGTCACCCGAGGATATTTTTTCCATTGATTTTTAGAGAGAGTGGGAGTGGTGGGGGTGGTGGTGGTGAGAGAGACATGGGCATGAGAGAGAGAGAGAGAGAGAGAGAGAGAGAGAGAGAGAGAGAGAGAGAGAGAGACATGGGTTGGTTGCCAGGGCCTGGGAATGAACCTGCAATCCAGGTAATTGCCCTTGACTGGGAATTGAACCCTTGACTCTTGGCTTGCAGGCCGATGATCTACTACTGAGATACACTGGCCAGGGCCAAACATTTTTTTAAAAAAGCTGGGAACTGGTAGCAACTGCTGCCAGGGGGAAGCCTGGGACTTTGGAAGTCAGTAACTGGCACCCTTCAGCATGGGACTCTGCCTTGTGACTCAGTGGCTCTGATGGTTTTCCTTGTCTCTGCGATGTGAATGCTGCAAATGTATTAGTCTCCTCGACTCCAGCTGTGCATGAAGTCAGGGCTTGAACCTAACACAGTTCATACATCCCGCTTCAATACCAAAAACAGAAACTCGGTGCTCCATCAGAGTGGAGTTCAACAGTATGCCCTGGGCAGTCACATTGTGGGGGGTGCGGGGGGGGGGGGGGACGACGACTTTGTCATCTTTTAGAGGCTGCTTTTGCACATTCTTTGAGGTATAGCACAGACTTTGGAGGAGGTGAGAGTTGGGTTCAAGTCCCTCTTCCATCCCTGACAGCTGTGTGACAATTCAGGAGACCGCTCTGAACTTCGTCGGGTTAGGACTCTCGATCACATCTCCTCCCGGGGCAGTGGGGGGATGAAGTGACATAACAGGGCAGCGCCTGCCACCAAAGCCTCTCCTAACAGGGTGTTGCTCCTGTAGGCTACTTTCCCGGGGCTCTGGTTTTATGTAAGTGGGAGGAGGATTTTTGGTTACATTTTAAATCAGCTTTAAAACCTTACCTGGCCATATTCTCCTGGGATCCTTTTGTTGTTCCCGTTTTTATGTTATCCAGAAATCCTTAGCAATCAGGCTACAGGACCTGGAAGCCGTGGCTTGGGGTGCGGACAGTGTTGCTCTCTGCTCCTTTCACAGACACTTGGTGTGATTTCTCCCTGCTTTTCGTTCCTATAGCGCTTGCTTGTAACCTATGTCACACGACCTCGTACTATTTAACTGTGTCCGTGTCCCTTACATGTCGAGTTCCTTGAGGATAGAAACCAAGACTTTGTCATTGCTTAGTGACTCCTCAGCACCTATGCAGGTGTTAATATTTGCATAGGAATAAATAATATTTGGAAGTCAAGATTTTAAGTTTTTCAAAATGAATTTAATAAGAGGCATCGTTAGGCCAAGGCAATACTACATTTATTTAAATGTAGGATCCAATATAACTAGGTGTTATGTAGACTAGCACATGAATTTTTCTTTGATTACAACAATTAAATAAAATGTTTGTACTAATTTCAGAGAGAGATGAAGGGAGAGCGAGCAAGAGAGAAACATTGGTTGGCTGCCTCCTCCATGCCCCCTTCTGGGGATTGAGCCTGCAACCTGGGCAAGAATCAGATGGGAGGCCCCTCAGTGCACTGGACAATGCTCAGCTACTGAGTCACACCAGCCAGGGCACAAAACTTTTCAAATAGCCATTCAGTTAACAATGCCTGAGTTAGGACAGGAACGTTAGCCTTATTTGCTTTATTTTTGGATCCTTCTTCTGGTGACCTTTGTGAGAATGATATTTGCTGCTTCTGTCTAGATTTTATTCACAGAATGACTCCAAATATTGGTCCCACAGAAGTAAGTGGGGATAGCAAAACTTTGAAATCATTAGAGCCATCTTAAAACAATTTTTCTTAATAATAATAAATTGGAAGGCTAAAAGCGATCTGGAGTGGATTTTTTCCCTAGCTTTTATTATTAATGTTTTCATTTTTTAAAAAGCAGTACAGTATTTCTATATTAGTTTTAGTTTTAAGAAATTTTAAATCTAATGAAAGGTGTATTGGAACAGAAAGATCAATATTCATTCAGCAATCACTAATTGAGAAGTATCAGAATCTTATTTGATTCAGTGACTTCTCTATTTTACAATGTGGTTATAAGAAAAAAACTGTGGCCTGGCCAGTGTGGCTCAGTGGCTAAGCATCGACCTTTGAACCAAAAGGTCATTGTTCGATTCCCGGTCAGGGCACATGCCTGGGTTGTGGGCTTGATCCCCAGTGTGGGGCATGCAGGAGGCAGCTGATCAATGATTCTCTCTCATCATTGATGCTTCTATCTCTCTCTCTCCCTCTCCCTACCTCTCTGAAATCAATAATAATATATATTATATATAATATAATATATATTAATTATATGTCTATGTCTATATCTATATCTATCTATCTATCTATCTATCTATCTATCTATCTATCTATAAATAAAGTCAAGAAAAAAATCATGCTTGACAAATGGTATTTTAGCTCACATTCATCTCTGCCATTAGTAGAATTGAACCTCACGACTACAATGTGCTCGGACTACATTGCATATGGTGGTGTTCCATGCATGCTGGTGGCCTTGGTTTGCTGCAGAGGCACCCCATCTGGACACCATCCACAAGGTGCTTGGTTCCTGAAATGCATGCACATCTTTTTATATCGTGAGCCTGTTACATGCATTCCCAGGTTAGTAGCCCCGAGCCCCTTAATAAATTTAATAGGGTGAGAGTCAGTTGTATATTTGATTGCATCTTATCATTTGGGAAGCAGCAGCAAACCCTTTTCTTATTTATTTTTCCAATATATTTTTATTGATTTCAGAGAGGAATGGAGAGGGAGAGAGATAGAAACATCAATGATGAGAGAGAATCATTGGTTGGCTGCCTCCTGCACGCCTCCCGCGGGGGATGGAGCCCACAATCCAGGCATGTGCCCTTGATCAGAATTGAACCCAGGACCCTTCAGTCCCCAGGCCGACACTTTATTCATTGAGCCAAACAAGCCAGGGCCTGTTTCTTAAATTAATATCTGTTGTCACCAGCGTTGATAACGCACGGGTGAAACATTTTACGGTTTCACTTTATGTTTTCACAGCAGTGACCTCATCCTGGATGAGACCTCCTCCTTTCCCTGAGAGTCTCCCTGAATCCCCAGAGTCACTGAGCACCTCAGTAGCTCATGCATACTTCACTTACACATGTGGTCGAATAAAAATGGCTACACATTCTTTGAAACTCCTTCTTTGGAGAAGTGGGGTGTCAGTCAGTCCCTTGGGTCTGGGTGGGCTCTGGGGCTTCTGCACAAATAGAACCTGGAAGTGACCCTGTGCCTGTTCCCAGCCCCAGGCCTTAGCGCCTGGCAGCTTCTGCTCCCTGCCTCTCGGAACACTCACCCTGGGAACCTTGAGCTGCCACCTAAGAAGTCTGACCACCCCGAGGGCACTGCGGTGGAGAAGCCACGTGGAGAGGCCCGGAGACACCCTGAAGCGATGGAGGTGCCCAGGCCATTGTATGGCCAATGAGGTCACCCCAGCACCACGGAGCAGAGATGGATCGTTCCTGCTGAGCCCTGGCCAAGCTGTACATGTAGGAGCACAAGGAATAATTGACATTCTTTTCTTCTTCTTCTTTTTTTTTACTGTGGTAAAATATACCTAACATAAAAGTTATCGCTTTAACTATTTTTAAATGTACAGTTCAGTGGCATTAAGTACATTCACATTGTTGTACACCATCACCACCACCATCTCTAGAATTTTTCATTGTCCTAAACTCAAACTCTGTATCCATTAAACCAGTGGTTCTCAACCTTCTGGCCCTTTAAATACAGTTCCTCATGTTGTGACCCAACCATAAAATTATTTTCGTTGCTACTTCATAACTGTAATGTTGCTACTGTTATGAATCGTAATGTAAATATCTGACATGCAGGATGGTCTTAGGCGACCCCTGTGAAAGGGTCATTCGACCGCCAAAGGGGTCGCAACCCACAGGTTGAGAACTGCTGCATTAAACACTAACTCCCTGTAACTACTTCAGCTAGCCTCTGACAACCACCTTTCTATTTTCTGTCTCTATGAATTTGCCTATTCTAGTTACATCATATAATGGAATCATACATTTGCCCTTTTGTGTCTAGCTTATTTCATTTGGCTTAATGTCTTCAAGTTTCATGCATGTTATAGCATGTGTCAGAATTTCCTTCCTTTTTAATATATGGATTTCAGAGAGGAAGGAAGAGGGAGAGAGAGATAGAAACATCAATGATGAGAGAGCATCATTGATCAGCTGCCTCCTACTGGGGATTGAAACCGCAACCCAGGCATGTGCCCTTGACCAGAATCGAATGCGGGACGCTTCAGTCCGCAGGCCGACACTCTATTCACTGAGCCAAACCAGCTAGGGCATAATTTCCTTCCTTTTTAAGGCTGAATAATATTCCACTGTACCTACAGATCACATTTGTCTGTTGATGAACATTTGTGTTGTTTCCACCTTTTGGTTATTGTGAATAATGCTGCTATGAACATGGGTGTGTAAATATCAGTTGAATTCCAGCTTTCAATTCTTTATACACAGAAGTGAAATTGCTGGATCATATTACAGATCTGTTTAACTTTTATTGAGGAACCTTATTGTCATTTTAAGCCACTAAATGTTGATGTGGCTTGTTACATAATAATAGGTAATATTCTATTTATTTACATGTCTATTTCTCTTACTGGGCTGAGTTCTTCTGTATTATTAGCACATAGCAGCATGCCTGGAACACAATTCTGAAATGAGTGAATGGAGACTCTTGCAATCAGATGTGATCTTAAAATATTTATCAATCTAAATGGCAGTAGTTACTGATCAGACATAATGGACAAGTGCACTGTAGGGTCAGGAGTCTTGCCTGCCAGGCATCACCATTCAGTTGCTGGATTGTGGAAATTTCAGAGATGGTGATGATGGATACTGGTCTGCCCCTTTACTAATAGGGAACTGGCAATTTATCAACTGATATGGAAGTATTTCAATATTTTAACAAGCAGAGGGTGGATGCTACACATCAGCCCTGTCATCACCATTGCTCGGAAGGAGGTAGGGAAGCTTTATTTCCAGTTCCATAGGTGAAAAAATTGTGCAGAGGAATTAAGTGACTTCTGCAAGGTCATGAGGCTAATAACTGGCCACATTTCTGAAGGCAGGTGCTTTGATTCTAATTTCATGTTCATCCTATAACACAAGCTGCACATGTGGCCTGATTGTGAGGAAGGTTATAACCTTCTTGGGCAGACAGGCTTATGTGTGAAAAATGCATGCTATAGAGAAGTGCAGGCCTGGAGTGCCAGATGCTGCATGGTGCAGAGACGGGAGCACCATCGTCTGAGAAGGGTTCCTGGAAGGTTGACTATAATCAAGCTTCCAAGGCCAAGAAGCCGTCGGGGAGAAGAAGGGAGAGTGAGCAGAGAGATGGGATGGGGAGGTAAGACTGGGTGCGGATGGAACTGGGTCTGGCTGAGGTAGAGGCTCTCTTTGGTGAGCAGAGAGGCTGCCATTAGGTGGGGAAGAAAAGAAGACGCTGTTGTCTCCCTCCTCTGGTCACTTATCTGTATGGTCAGCAGGGAGAAGTCAGGACAGAGAAGTTTTAAGAGATTGGCAGGAGAAAGACAATGGCATTTGTTGAGTAAAACTTAACTGGGGAGCCACATATCTAGCCCTGGTGTCAGGCTGTGGCGCCTGCATCGAAGGGCAGTCACCACCTGCTATAAACTGAGTGTTTGTGTTGCCCCCAAAGTCATGTGTTGGAATCCTAACCCCAGAATGCAATGGTGTTAGGAGGTGGGCTTTTGAGAGGTGATGGTCATGAAGGTGGAGCCCTCGTGGCTAGTATTAGTGCTCTTATAAAGACACCCCAGAGAGATTCCCTGGCCCCTGCTGCCATGTGAGGCACAGCGAGATGACAGCTGCCTATGAGTCAAGAGGCAGGCCCTCACCAAAAAAAAAAACCTGCATCGTGAACTCCCAATCTCCAGAACTGGGAGAAATACATGTTCGTTATTCACTAGCCGCTTTGCCCATGTATTTTTGTTACAGGAGTCCAAGTTGACTCAGACACCATGTATGCTGCGCAGCATGGTATCAGATTATATAGCCTGTTGTTTATTGTCTGTGTCTCCCACTAGAATATAAGCTCCAGGAGGCTGGGGACCTGGATTAATTCACGGCTGCATCTCCAGTGTCTGGGAGACACTTCGTATTTCAAAGAGCAGTGAGGAAGGGTGGCCTTGGAACACCCTCCCAGGGGAGGCTCCCTGGGATGGGTCGAGTCAAGATCCCAGAAGGGCTGCTTGGCATCAGCGCAGGAGCACACTTGAACTGCAAGGCCCAGTGAGCTCCACCTCTGCCCGCTGGGTGAGGCCTTGGGAGCAGGGGCCTCAGCAGCTTTAGCAGAAAGGCCCAGGTTCTCAGACAAACATCTGGCCGTCCGGTCAGTCAGCATGGAAAGGGCCCCGATGCATTTCCCGTTAGCACACTCAGTTGCCAGAAGTGGGTTTTCTCCTGTTTCCCCAAATAAGAAGCGAGTTAAGTTATTTACCTTCCATGGCATCGTCGGAGCTGCTTTGCCAAATTCTCAAGGTTAAAAATAATTTTTTTCTTTTGTATTCATGTACATTTGTGTCTACTCTATTCTCTCCCACAGAACCATTTGTGTGTATGTGCTTATGAACACAGTTTCAAGAGCACCCTGAACATCTGAATGGGGTTCCCTCTCGCACAAGCAGGCTCCTCTCATCTTCCTGTTCCGCAGTGTCTCCCACCAGCAGGCCGATTGGCGCTTTTCATCAAAGAAACTGGATAACTGGGTTCCATTGAAATGTTTCTAGTTAAAGTATTAAATAAATGTGCTCAGAGGTGGTTTCTGTTATGAATGAGTAAGGGTCACCGCCCCCCCGCCCCCGGCCACACACACACACACACACACACACACACACACACACACACACACACACACACACACACTCTCTCCCCATTCTCATCCCATTTTAAATGTTACATTGAAACAAATTTGAAGGCTTTTTCTTGGTCCATCTTTGTAAGTCATTTGTGGGCAGCTTCTCTTAAGGACACTGGGAAGGGACAAAAGTGACTAACGGCTTTGTTCATGGCTAAAGGGCTGTTCTATTTCAGCTCACAGCAGCTCCTCAGACCCTCCATGCAGGGCCCTTTGGAAAGCAATCATGACAACCGCCTGCCCCCCAGCCAGGGCAAGACGTGTTAGGTCAGCAGAACTTTAAATCAAACACACTTAGTGTATGCACAACTTCCATTTTGAAAGTTGGGGGGGGGGGGGCGGGAATCAGGAGGCGTTTCTTGGCAATTAACTTAAAATATTTCAAATGAAAACACATGTTCTTGAGAGTATGGGAGAGAGTACAGGTAGCTTTAAACCATGTAAACAACTCTAATAACAATGATATAGAGGCTCCTGGGACAGACCCTTTCAATTCAAGGCTCAGGCAAGGCTGTTCTCTAAGGGTGGCCTATGCCCCCTTTCTGGAAGCATTTGTCGCTCTGGAATCCAAACCCAAAGACAGTTCATTGCAAAAAGAGACAAACAGCTGAAGATGGAGCTTTGAGGCCAACCCTGAAGAATATGAAATCATTTTGTTTATGTGTGTAACCTACTTTAAATAAATGAAAGCTTAATATTTGGGAGCTGGACTCTGTGTGTTTGGGACGTGTAGCTTTTGGTAGATGATTTTAGTTTGTACTCCTTTAGGTCAGAGCGCCATGTGTTGTCCAGTTACAACTGCTTCACTTTCAAAGGTTATGGGAAAGTTCCCTTGAAAGATTCATATGTGGAACAGAATGAAGTCAGAAGGCATGAGGGGCTGGAGCACGCTTGTCACATGCCCTGTTGCTTTGATATAGATTTCAGTCCCTCCCATTATATACGTACTTCACATAAACAATTTGAGAACAAATAGCAGAACCTGAATGATTTTTCAAAGTATTCTGAGGTGTGTGTTTTTTTCCTCCTGAGAGAAAACTATTCTAAAGAACATTCCAGTGGTTCTCAACCTTCCTAATGCCGTGGCCCTTTAATACAGTTCTTTATGTTGTGGTGACCCCCAGCCATAAAATTATTTTCGTTGCTACTTCATAACTGTAATTTTGCTACTGTTATGAATCATAATGTAAATATCTGATATGCAGGGTGTATTTTCATTGTTCGCGACCCACAGGTTGAGAACCGCTGCTTTAGGCAGACATGTAGGTTCTTCGAAGGGTCTTCAGCTGCTAGGACCTCTCAATGATTCAAGTTTACTCTGGTGATCACAAGTGAAGGATGACATTTCAAAAAAACCACTGTGGCAGCCAAGGCAGATTTTGGAGACACGACCAAGAAATGGCACAGGTTGGAATAGAATACTTTACCATTGATTGTGTGAAATAATTTCGAGTTTTACAGGATTAAAAAAAAGTCCAGGCCTATGCAGAGTAGAAGAAAGTCACTTCCTGCTGCACTCGGAGCGGCCGGGCTCCGCGGGAAGTAAGGCTGGCCTGCTGCCTGCCTGGCCTGGGCGACCAAGGCCGGGGCTGCTGGCAGATCCCGTTCTAATAGGACACAGACCACCTGGGAGGAATCACTCAGCTAAGGGGAACTGTAACATGGAAGTGGGCAATTAAGAGTTATTTTGGCTTCCAGGCTCAAGCCTCTGCAGGCAACTGCCTCTCCCAGGGAAGTCCTCTACCCGCAGGTTCTGTCCTCAGCCCTGTGGGTGAAGGGTAAAGCTGCCCAAACAAAGCCAGGCAGGCCTGAGCCAGAGCCTGACGCTGCTTTCTAGTGAGGAAGCCTCTGCCTCTATGTTTCCAAGGCCCACATCGACCTCGACATCAGCAGGCCCTCCAGCTCCACTCACCCCGGTGCAGCATGGCCCCTGCAGTGCTAGTGGGCGTCCCAGGCCCCATGTTGCTCCCAAGGCAGTGGACTCTGGCCTGAATGCCATGCACTGTTCCTACAGGGGATGGGTAGAGGTCTCCTTACACTTTTAAAAATAACATAGAGGAGGAAAACTTCCTTTTGGTCTCTTAGGTTCTGCGGCGGGTCTAAGAATTTAACTGAAATAAGGCAGATCAATGGCAGAAAAGTATACAAATTTCATATTTTCACATGTACATGGGAATCTTCAGAAGGACAATGAAAACCGCCCAGAAGCCATTAAGCTCCCAAGCTTATAAGGGAAATTGTGTGCATGTGACAAGACAAAGGCTCTTGGGCTAGCGACAATAAATTGTGGAACAGTGACTAGGGCATACATGGGTGGGGGTGGGGGGTGGGTGGGGGGTGGGGGTGGGTGCGAGGGGACACTAATGGAAAGCCAGGGCTATTTTGGTAGGTTTGTTTGTACATGTCCATTCCAGCGTTGCTCCCCCCCCCCCCCCCATCTCTGGTGATAAGAATGTTCTTGTCTTCCTGATGCAGGGAGGGCCCCATTGTTAGGGGGAATGTACGGATCTACTTTTAGGTGGGAGCAGGAGAGCAGAGAATTTCTCCTGCATCTGGTGACTCTCCAGGGCCTTCAGCTCAAAATGGTCAATATGCCAAAGTGGTATGTTTGGGGAGCATGCTCTGAACCCCTTCAATAACAGTGTCCTGATTTCATGCCTTGACAACCGAATTTAACCTCCCCACATTTCAGCTTGCAAGGAAACTGAGATGTACTAAAGGCAGTAAAGTAATTGTGGGAAGAAGACCTTCTAGGCACATTTTTCCTTTAAATGATCAATCCAGACTCAGCGTGGCCCCGTGGACCCTTTTCTCATGGCGGAGACCGTCCTCTGGGAGTACATGGAGCTCATGTTAATTTGCAATTCAGATCCCCCTGCACTCCTGCCGCTTACCAGCACTTCCTCCAGAGCATATATATGTAGTCTGTACCTGCTGACAAAACCTATGTGTTAGAGTCCAAAGTCCCTATGGCACCAACTGCTTATTAGTGAGAAAAAAATCCAGAATAAAACACGGTCCAATCATTTACTTTAACAAAAGATTTATTTGAAACAGGTTTGTGCAGACATACACCAGTCAACAGGATTGATCAAAGCCACAAATCACTACATTTTCCAAAACCTCTAAAAATACAAGTAAATGCCCTTCATTTGTATTCACTCCAGGAGGGAACCCAGCTCCGCTATAATGTGCTGCTATAATTTAACAACCAGAGGACATTAATAGGATGTGAAAATGGTAACACTTCTAGAGGGAGGGAACAAAACCCCCACACTCAACAGAAGAGCTCACCGCTCTGCTGGGAGCCAATTAGACGTGCCCCCACAGCTCCACTCCTCTCTGCATAACCAGATTAAAACCTCCCCGTCACAAACAATATTTAAGCAATCTGAGCACAGATGTGACAGCAGACAGGAGAGCACATGGCTTCACTTGCATGAAAAAACACCACAAAGATGTTGCCTTCAAACAGGGACCCAGTGACCTGCAGGAAGGGGGATCCACGGAGGCCGCCGCATACCCCTGCAGCTGGCCTGTGGGCACCACCCCTGCAGCTGGCCTGGCTGCAGCTGCTGGCATTGCCCTTCAGAGGGAAGTTTGAAGGCAGGCAGCACCACACACCCCTGAGTTCAGCGATCACTGGCAGCATGGGAGAGTGTCAACCCTTGCATTGATTTTATTAATGAAAAGTCAGAACTGTGTTTCCTTGCCCAGCGATCTATCTGGAAGGAGGAAGGCTCTATGACAGGGCACACTTTCCTTTGCAGTTTTTGTATTGGTGTTTATTGATCCACCTGCACGCCAAGCTACCTCAGGGAACCCAACTGAATCCGATCCCAGCGGAAGTGGGTTCACGTCCTGATCTTTGGGCTCTCTCCGGTCTGGCCCTTTCCTTCCACACTGGAGAGCTTGCCCATAAAAGGCTCTTGATAAGCTCTCTTGACCCATGAGTTTCCTGGGCAGCACTATTTGGATAGTGCTATTACTTCAACTTTCTTCTTCCTATTTCTGTCATAAATCAAAGCTACCTGACAGTTTGTTCCTGACTTTTAAAACGAACAGGACTCCTTTCTTTCTTTAGCCAGGACAGAAGAAATGCCGACGGACTAATCTTGTGTGTTTTTCTTGGTCTGGTGCCTGGGAGAAAGCAGAGTAGATATCTCTAAGGCAACCAAGGCAAGAGATTGTCATTGGAAAATGAGGCAGCCTGGGTGTGAAAAGAATCATTCTTTTGTGTCCCCTAAGTCAGGGGAGCAGAGGTGTTTGTCAGACTTAGCAGCTATGCATCAGGCTGCGGGTAAGGTAAGGGGTGAACTTGCCCCTCCTTTCTGCTTCCATTTCTTTTGTAGCTTCTGGCCACTTCAATTTATGTTGGTTCAGCAGCCTTTCCTTCCCACTGAACACTGCACCCCGATTCACAACTCACCCAACCCAAAATATGAAGAGAGAGTTTCGAACAGAGTACCAGTATGAGCTTGGTATTAGATGAAGCTGCTGTGATGGAGAATGGAAATGTGTACTGTGGAATGATTTGGGGTGCTGAGAAAAGCATACATGAAGAGTACAAACATCAGGTTGAGTATTACAGGTCTATTCCTTTTGAGAATACTTATGAATATATCATTATGGGGGTCTACGACCCATGGAAACCCTTCTAACGGTTCTTCTTGCCCTTCAAGATGGACAAATGGCTGGAGTGAGGCTCAGTATCCTCCCCCAAGGCGACCCTGAGACAAACACAGCGCTCAGCAACAAAGCCAGCGGATGTTGCTTCCGCCCTGCATGGGGCTGTATGCTCACTATCTCCATCAGTACTGTATTGGCCAATTTAATCATTTGCATAAAGAGAGTATTGAGTAAATAGGATGGGGGATGCCACCTTTTGACTTGACCTGATAAACATATTTCTTTGCAAATTATTACTTCAGGCTCTGCTTAACTATAGCCATAGTTTCCCTATTCACATTTTTTTTTATGGTTCCCAGGAGATGAGAGCTACATTTCAAATGCTGAGGCTAAATCACTCCTTGAATTACATTGGGACAATGACCCTGGGCAGTAATTCAAACCCTGGCTGAAATGTGTGCCGTTTTTTCACATGTTCAAAACCAAAGACAACGTTCTATTGCAAACATTCTATTCAACTTATGGTCTAAGACATAAATCCCCAGGAACAAGAATCTGATAGGAAGTTCTCTTCCTATGCTTCAAAACAGTAAGATAAAGGGTCATTGTTATAACAAATGGAGATTATAGCCCATAGCTTTATTTTTTTTAAATGCAACCTTAAAGTCTGTAATATATACATCCATATGCATTTTCAGATGTTAGTTACCTACACTCACTTTTTTTTTTCATTATTCACTGTTTCTTGACAAGCTATTACTGATTTTCACTGCCAGCTCCCTACAGCAAGATGTGAAGCCTTCTCAAGGAAAAGGAAATGTCAACAGAGTTCTCAGCCTTGCTCTGCTGAAACCCAGGCTCCCGTTTTAGGATATTACTCCACGAGTGTTAAAGAAACAGCACCTCCTTTAGCCAAACACAGGTCCTGTATGCTGTACTGATCCGGAAAAGGGCCACATACGTGTGCACCTGTGTGGGAGATGAGAGAAGGTACCGCTGGTCAAGAAGCCTGGAATATTCTGCCTAGAGATAGGATAGACACATCAGCTACATCTCCCAATTATTCCAAAGCCCAGTCTGATCAGTAGTGAAGTACTAATCCCAACAGCGAAGTAGAAATGGTTGGTTTATTCTGCTCTCTCCTCCGCCCCTTTCAATGTGCAGTTTCCACAGCCGCCCTTGCCTGCCCATGCCGGTGGAGAGCTGAATTCAGAGCCTACTACTCCGAACTGTTGGTCTCCCTCTGCAGAGTCTGCAGAATGGGACATGGGCTCAAACAAGAGTCGGCAGTCTGCCTGTGCAACACTAGACTAAGGCTGAGCCTGCGTGGGTTCTGCCCCTTTAGCCCAATCCAGAGACAGGCTCTGTGTGCTGACCGAGTGTGACCTGCCAGCCTGCATGTCACTTACTGTGTGGCAGAGTGACAAGTCCCATGTGGCATTTCCACTGAGCTGACAGCCAGTGTATGCAACTTAGTCCAGTCCACCCTGCTCCCTGGGGAGGAGTTGTGTGCGACACTTTGACCTCAATTTAAAGATAGGACAAATGACACAGCCCCTGAGTCGCCCTGTCTAAATATTCTACATCACACATAGTGACAGCTGCTCCTCCTAGAAACCCAATTTAGTCATCTGGCTACAAGATAGCTTAACTGCATAAGAGAATAAATAGAAAGGCATCACATCTACTGTATTCTGCGTGCGTGTTTCATTATTGCAAAGACTGTTTAGTCTACTTCTCAAGAAAATTAGAAAATATACTTAAATCTCAGAAAATTTGAACTGTATTTAATGTAAAAAGTAAAATAAAAACAAAAAAACCCCAAACACCACACACACACATTCTAATTCACAAATCTGATTCAGAAGGTTTTCAGTTCAAGAGAGAGCTAAGTGTTTGACAAAGAATTGAGCTTGAGTTGCCTCTTTCCAAACAGACTTAGTTTTAAATGAAACCAAATAGTCAGGATGCCTAATGCACATTCATTTCTCACTTTCATTTTTCCTCTGTATTGAGACCATCATCTCTTTGGGTGTGCAACAAAGACATACTAGTACACCTTGGTTTGTGATAATTGTTAGACTCCCCTGCCCTCTGTGATGACAGTTCTTCAATGATTCACTTTGCTGGGTGCTATAGTATTTAAATGTTTCATCACCTTGGGGAGGAAGAAGTGGCAATTTTCTGAGCCTCACCTGTTAATTGCACTGCCTTGCTTCCCCTCAAGCCCTGGACCCTGGTCACCTCTTAACTGAGGGAATCGTTTTCTTAGTTGATGCAAATCATAGTTATTTCAATGCCCAATAAGATGTAGATGTTCTAAAAATAAAGGGTTAGGAAGCAAAGTGCACTATTGTTTTATTTCCTAATCTAGCACAGCCATTCCCAGAGGAACTGTGTCATTGCAGCCAGTAACAGCTGCCCAGAATTATTTACGTTAAGCTATCCAGAAATCTGGTTTGGCAACCAAAGCAGAGAGGAGAGAACGTGCCTCCAGGCTGGTCGTTTATTAAGGGCTCCAGGTGCTCACATGACTGCCTGAAGGCATCCAGGTTCTGTCCAAATTTAGAACAAGGGACTCTGCAGTTTGGAAAGTCAATGACTTCCCTTCCTCTTCTTACACTCAGGGTACTTCCTACTGTGAGCGGTGTCTGTATCTAACACTGACTGAATAAGGAAGGAAACCTTGTCGATATAAAAAAAGGCGGTGGAAATGTTTGGAATTCTTTTCAATTAAAACTGCCTGTCAACATCGTGTTTAACCTCCTGGACATATTAGGCTGATCAGGACATTTGTCTGGGCTTCGGGGCTTGAATTCAGAGTTTCCACTCTGACTTGGTGGGAAGTGTCCTCTATGTTCTCCCTGTGTCTGTGTCCTTGCTTTTTGCTTTCTCCTTCCATGGTCATCCTCCTTCCCACACTCAGGGGCCCTCTCTCTCAGCTGGGTTTGCATATTCTCTCTGGTTCCAGAGCGACAGAGTGATAAGTATGTTCCTTCACTGGGGAGACATGCTCTAAATTCATTCATTTTCCAACAATGAAAATCCAAAATGTGCTCTCAACTCCTAAGAAGACAAGCATGGGGTCTAAGTTAAGAGGATGCTAAAAGTCCAGTAGTCTGAAGGCTGGGAAGTGCGTACTGGGAGCCTGGCTAGCAGGGTCCCCACCAGCGCCCTGACCCGCAGGCTTCCCTGTCACCACAAAGAGGCAGGCAAACTGTAGAACATCTGCAGAAGAGCTGCTTCTTCCCTTTAGTTATAGAAGGAAAAGGGCGGTGGAAGAAGGGACTTCTTGCATCTGTATCTGTATCTGCTGCAGAGAAAGGACGGATGCGGATTCGGGTTGTTGCCCACCAGTGGCCATGCACTGAGCACAGCGGCCAGCCATGCAGAAGGTGTGAGGATGAGGGATCTGGGTGGCACTGGGTGGATTGGGCCAACCCCTTGGGAAGGGTGCAGAAGATGGTGTCGGAACACAGATGGTTTGCCCCACTGGGAATGTGGCTAAGAGTTTCACATCAACATTCTCAGGTTACCAACATATATATATATATATATATATATATATATATATATATATATATATATATAATAGGAAACCATATATTTGTGATTTCATTGTAATCAAGAAATTTATGCCAACTTCATACAAACATAATAGGAATCAAAGCAAGACAGCAACCTGCCTAAAGTGGTCTACATGCTGTCTGTGGACTTTGTCTGTGAGGTAAAAGGACAGGAAGCAAGTGTGTCCGGGCTCCCTGCCACGGGACAGGCTTCTCACGCAACATAAAACTCTTTTATCTCCGCTCCCAGAACAACCAGTACTGATGTTTAAATATCGATGAAACATAATGTTTTTAATTTCACACCTCACAGAGCACAGCTGAATGCTTCATAACAACGTAAACAAAAGTTAGGCCAAGCACTGCAGACAAGTTGGGAGGAAAGAATGGCTTCCCCCGCGGTATATACTCCAGGTTTGCGCGAGAACATATAACTAACAAACCGGTTGGCTAAGGCCACAGAAATGTGTTTTCTCATATTTTGGCTGCTGACACCTGTCTCTTCTGACAAAGATGTTTTAACACTGGGTACAAAAACTGCATTTCTTCCCCAGGATCAATCAGGAAAACTTGACTCGTAGTTCCTCCTCACTTTCCTGTCTTATTTCCGCTTTGATTTCTTTTTGGTGGTGTCATAAGCACGAACAACTTCTTCCTGAGAAACGGCTCCATGCTCTTCTTGAGAGAAGGCGTACCCATCTGAAAGAAGCGCACAGGAGGGAGTGGGTAAGGGCAGAACCAGGGGAGCGCACGAGGTTTGGAAGAAGCTGCTTTTGAGGAGACTACAGCTGAACTGGTGGGAGTCTGAGACGGGGAGCCTGTGACCCAGAAGGGGAGCATGGGCAGTGTGGGTGTGTGGTGGCAGGATGCAGCCTGGTGGGCTGGGTTGAAGGGTTCTGGCTGCTGATGCTGGGATGGGAATGGCTCTGAGGGGCGGCCTCCCATTTAGGAGCTGCAGTTGAGCTCAGCCTGGGAAGCATAAATAGTGGGTCACTGGTCCATGTCTGCACTTTCCCACCACCAATCAAGTTGTTCTGCTCTGGAAATGTCCCAATGCGCCTGAAGCTGCAGGCCGGCCAGGTAATTTATGAAGCTGTAACCTGCTGGGGAAAACATGCACCAGCTCACAGTGAAAGCTGGTAAAGGGCACATGACGTTCGGAATGGTCCTGTTTCTAAATTGGGCTGATTTGGGCTGGTAATAAGAAATTACAGTGGGTAACACATCTTATTTTTGTGTAAAGAAAAAGATCACAAGATAAAGGCAAGAGGAATTTAGTGATTGGCCCTGTGGCCACAGCAAAACTGGTTCTTACAATCAGCTCCAGTAATAATAATAGAAATAATAATGATAATCCTATATAATAAAAGCCTAATATGCAAATCGACTGACCAGCAGAATGACTGGTTGGCAGGGGGCAGGGCTGGCAAGCAGGCGGCACCAGGCCAGCCAGGATGGGTACCAGTGGGCAGAGGGAGGTGACAGTGATCAGGGGGAGGTGGTGACCAGCAGTGGCGAAGGGACAATTGGGGGGGTGGGGCCAGCTGCTCACTGGCCTGGCGCTGTACCCTGATCGCCCCACAGGTTGCCTCCTGCAAAGGCAGGATTGGGCCTAAGCCATCAGTCGAACATCCCCTAAGGGCTCCTGGTCTGCAAGAGGGCGCAGGCTGGGCTGAGGGACCTCCTCCCGCCCCGAGTGCATGAATTTTCATGCACTGGGCCTCTAGTAATAGTAATAATAGCAGCAGCAGTCAACAATTATTAAACACTGTGTGTACCAGGCACTGTCCTATGTACTGTGCACAAATGACTCATCTATTCCTTTCAACAGCCCTATGAGATAGACGCTAGTGTCTTCCCATTTCACAGATGGGAAAACTGAGGCATGGATTGATTTCATGATCTGCCCAAGATCATAGACCTAGTGAGTTGCAGTTTGGAGCCAGACCCAGGCAGTGTTTCTGCAGGGCCCACACTTTCCTGCATCACCAGTTCTTAAAAAGGTTTAGCAATAGTGGGCTTTCCTTCTTAATTGGTTCTGCCCACAGATAGGACATTTATAAGACGCCCTCTCTGTTGGCTAACCCTTCTGGCTCAGGTGTGCAGAAAAGTCCCACAGCTGGATGAGACATTCTGACCAAGACAACATAGTAAAAGCCTAACAAAGGTGACTCCTACCCAGGCCTATTTATGACTGATCAATAGAGCTGTTAGTTAATCATCATAGTCTTTACAGGAGAAAAAGAAATCAGAAATTCTCCCAGATTATAATTATTCTGCTCAGACATCTGCTTAAAAAAGAGTTTCTGGAGTATAAAGACATATAAAAACAATGTGTGAGAGAGTCTTTGAGGGGATGGAGAAGAAGAGACTTCAAAAGATTCTCAGGTGACTTCCTACTCTGTGTATGCCCACAGACTCAGAGCTCTGTCCCTGGGCTAGCTTCCCAGTTCTTCTGGACAGCCTGCCTTTCAGCACCACCTGAGAAAGCCCAAGGGCAGGAGGGCCACCCTGGGAGGCCAGGGCTGGTCTCCAGAGGTGGGCTTGGGGCCTTCTGAGGACATGGCTGGGCAGCAGGGAGCGGCTGGGTGTGAAAGCCGAACAAGCAAGCAAGCCTGACCCAGAACAGAGAGCAGTGTTCCACAGGGGACTCTTGTCTACTCGCTCACCTCCATCTCTAACAAAATCAAACCCACAAACCCAATTCCACTCTGTGTGGGAGCCAGAGGAAGCAGCCACCCCCTAGGCCAGTGTGATCACAACCTGGCTGGGTACTGAGCAGGCATGTCACATGTCTGGAGCAGAAACACAGAAGCAAGCCTGGAGAGGGGCTGCTGGCTTGTTTGGGCTCTTCTCCTGACCCCTCCCCCTTCCCTCCCCACCTCTTCCTCCTGATGCTGGGCTGCCAGCCTGTCCCAGGACAAGTGCTCTTTGTGCAGCATCTTCATTGCAGTCCTAGAAGAGACACCTTTCCTAGGGATGTTCAAAGAAAAATCTAGCAAATAACACTGTCTCCTCCTGTAACAAGACTGTGTCCTGTGGTCCACTGGGACACTTCCTTCTGCAGTCTTTGAAAGGCAACGTTTCTAGTAAACACACGCTGTTTCCGGGAGGGTGCCCAGAGCAGCTGTCTTTGGATCCAATGTGCTGCTGGAACGACAGTCCTGCCAGGGCTCTGTGCTCCCCAGGTGGATGCTTCTCACCCCGACAGAAATGGCTCTGGTCCCAAGTAATGGGAAGGCCTGGGGAGTGCTCTTCGTGAACCTGCCTGGGGCAGGTTGGGCTACTGTATTCTCCACCCTGCAGATGGCTTTCCCAATCTGCTGGGCTTTCAGCATGGAACCGGACCCCGGGCTGAGTTCTAATCCCTGCCTGGCAGTAGCTTGGTCACAGGACTGTGGTCTCTTTAAGCTTTCTAGGTCTCCTTGGTTTAGTTTCCTATAAAACAAATGGCCTGGACCAGGTGAGGTCCGGGTTCTCACAGCTCTCGCCCTGGCTGGCTGTCCCCAGGCCACAGAGCACTCCGCCTCCATGCCAGAGAAGAGCGCCTGTCTCAAAAGTCAGTCCAAACAGAACAACTGCCACCTCTCTTTTTGGATGTGTGTTTTGGGGGGAGAGGGGCGGAGGGGAAGGAATAAAAGGAACTTGTTGAGACATTGTTTGGGAATGTCCCTTTGGGAAAGGCATCTTAGCATTTGGAATTGTCCACTCCCTACTAACCGGAAGGAGCAAAAATCTGGCCTTTCATTTGCTCTGTTTTTCATTCATACCCTGCCTGTGCCTACTGGGAAGCCAACCGCGGTGCTTTTTCTGCTTGTAGCTCGATGGTGCCCTTGCTTCTATCTGCCTCACTGGCATGAGGTCCTTGCAGTGGGATTACTCCTCACTCAGTTTCCAGCAGAAGAGATGGCAGAGAGGGGCTCCTGGTCCAATAGCACATCTCTTCTCTTGGGGTGAGCAGAGCACCCTGAGGTCACTACCTTACTGCCAAGTGGTTTCTCTGCCAGTTCCTATTAGTTGCATCCACCATCATGTTTCCAAAATTTTGTGCATTAAGACTTTCTGAACCAGACTTAATCTCAACTGAGACTTAAAGTAGACTTTGCAATTCAAAACTAAAAGGAGGATGGCCCAATAGGATTACCCTGGGGGTGGAGATAAACTACTTCCCTCTCAGAAACCAGGTCTGGCTGTAGTTAGAGTCACACTGGAAGAAGTTTCAGTGGGACAATGGCATTTGTGAGCCCAAAGTGGGGCTGCACCCCTCAGCGGACAAAGACACATCAGTTCACCAGCTTCTGCCTGACGAGCATTAACCTGCCCCTGGCATCCAAACAGGAAGCTAAGAGGGAGCCCCCAGCTCTTAGCATTTCCCACTTTCATTCATCTTTCAGGGAGTCCTGACAGCCAGAAAGTACTGCCGGGGCCTGGAGAACGCGCTCACTGGTCCAGCTCTGAACTCTCCCTGGCTGGCCTCCTAGAGCATCTGCCTCCACAGCCAGAGTCTGAGGACAGAATGAGGTAGGTGGAAAGAGATGGAAAGGCAGGTGAATCTCTTAGTTATTTTGTCTAATAGGACATTTGGTAAAGTCTATAAAATTATGTCATTTATTTCATTATTTTGGAATAAAACTACCCTTAAGTAGCATTCTTTTGAATCTGAGCTCTGATAATATTTTTTTTGTAAAAAAATATATTTTATTGATTTTTAAGAGAGGAAGGGAAAAGGATAGAGAGTTAGAAACATCAGTGAGAGAGAAACATTGATCAGCTGCCTCCTGCACAACTCCTACTGGGTATCGAGCCTGCAACCAGGGTACATGCCCTTGACCGAAATCGAACCTGGGACCCTTCAGTCTGCAGACCAACACTCTATCCACTGAGCCAAACCAGCTAGGGCACTGATAATATCTTAATGAAAGTAGCAGTTTTCTTCCTGGAAAAATATTCCTAATAGCAGAACTGGGGCATACCATGGACGATAAGGGTATTAGACCATATAGGAAACACTGATCTTGTGTGTTGGTTGGTGGCTCATAAAGAATCAAAAGTACTTCCAAGATTAGAGTTTTTTCCCCCAGTTTCCTGGGAAGACTGAGACCCAAGACAGCTGATGGTTAGACCCAGGAGGACATGTGGGTGCCCAGACAAGCTGCGCAGAACTTCTCACATCCAAGGAACAGTTTAAACTGCTTGATGGCCTCGTATAGTTGTCAATGACAGAAACATTCTATTATCAACCAGGTATTACTACTCATTTTGGGGTGCTTCTTAAATGTGCTGTGATTTCCAAAGCTTTTTCATTTCTTGTACTTGTTCATTAAAATTCTTTTGTCCTTCAAAATATTGAGAATTCAGCAAAATGTTTAGTCGTTGTTTTAAGGTATGTTATTACTCTCCCACAGGAGTTCTCGCTTGGTTCTTGACCTACACAGTTGACTCGAACAACATAGGCTTGAACTGTGTGAGTCCACTGATATGTAACTTTTTTCAATAAATCCTCTAAACATATTTTCTCTTCTTTATGATTTTGTTAATAACATTTTCTTTTCTCTAGCTTACTTTATTATAAGAATACAGTATCTAATACATATAACATAAAAGATATGTGTTAATCAGCTGTTTGTGTTACCAGTAAGACTTCTGGTCAACAATATTATTAGAAGTTACATGTGTTGAGGGAGTCAAAAGTTACATGCAAATTTTCACCTGGGGTTGGCACCCCTAACCTCCCACTGTTCTGGGCCGACTGCATCTATTCTTTCTTGGTTACTTTGAAGCATATGTAGTTTGGAAATCAGCATGTGTTTCCCTGTGTCTGCTACAGAGAAGGCGCTTTACATCCATCATTGGGAAGCCTCATAAAGACTAAGTAAGCTCATATTATTATAACCCTGTTTTTCCCCGGAGGATAACACAGAAGTTTTGAGAAATATGTAAGTTGCTCCCAGTTACTCAACTATGGCAGAAAAAAAATAGTGATACCTAACATTTATTGGACTCTATATTGTCAGGCACCATTCTAGGCACCTTATGATCTCATTTAATCCTCCCAACAACCCCAGGTAGATTCTCATATCATCTCCATTTTACAGATGTAGAAACAGAGAGGTCAATTTGCTTACGATGACAAAAGCGTTGCCCAGACAGGACAGGACTGCAGGAAGCTCAGCTCCAGAGGTGGACCTCACACAACTCACTCCTTGGACTTCCCTACCAAGCCTCCTGATTTGACCACTCTCTCGGATCAGAGACACCACAACTGTGATTCTGATTGCTAGGCCACACTGGGCCAGTTACTGAGCCTCTGCCAGGTGCTCTTGGGGCTGACACCACCTCTCTCCAGGGGCAGTGGAGTATTAACGGACACACCAGGGAGGTGAGGCCCCACATGGAGCTGGCCTCAGTGGGAAAGTGAAGAGAAGAAGTGGATTACTGAGAGGACTGCCATTCCACCCTTCCCTTCCCTCTCTGTATTGTCAGACACCATTGACATAGGACCTTGAATACCTGGCCTATGGATGCCGTGATTAGTTTCCCTAAGCTGTTCTTGGTCTACCACCGCTTCCTTCTCATCTCCTCGGGAGTAACGGGAAGCAGGAAGCGAGGCCTGGGTGAAGAGATGACATATGAACGTGTAAGAGGAAGTGTGGTGGGAGAGATTGGCAGGTTCAGAGGTGTAGGGGCCCACAGGCCTACAGGGCTTGGCACAGGAAACCTGCATTCTAATGATACCCCTCAGCTGGGAGCCCAATGGCTGGATTGCTAAAATGAGCCCACAGCTTCCCCATGAACTCTGGCAGGGACCCCATCTGCTTTTATGGCCTCCTTTCCTGCTCCTTTGGGCTCCATTGCAACCCCAGAGACCCTGCTCAGATCAGATGCCTTTGGCAGAAACCAGACCAGGGCTTTAGTGGTCAGAGTGGGGACACTAGTGCTAGACTTGGGGTGGCCTTCCTGGATAAAGCAGAGACTTTTTTCCCCAGTGATTGGCATTGTTTTAATTAATATACTAATCCTATATAATAAAACCCTAATATGCAAATTGACCAAATGGCGGAATGACTGGCGGAACAACCAGTTGCTATGATGCGCACTGACCACCAGGGGGCAGACGCTCAATGTAGGAGCTGCCCGCTGGTGGTCAGTGTGCTCCCGCAGGAGGAGCACTGCTTAGCCAGAAGCTGAGCTCATGGCTGGTGAGCGCAGTGGCGGTGGTGGGAGCCTCTCCTGCCTCCGTGGCAGGCGGGCAGTAAGGAGTGAGGGGTCCTGGACTGCAAGAAGGCACAGGCCAGGCTGAGGGACCCTCCACCCCAGTGCACGAATTTCGTACACCGGGCCTCTAGTGTTAAATAAAACCCTGCATATTGCTATCTTTGGGGAAACCAATTTAAAAGTAACATTACTTCAACCTTAGAAAAAATGCTACCGGGAGGCTGACAGAGGATCTTAACCACATCAGGATTTTAAGTTTAAGAATTTTGTCATTCAGGCATTTGATTGGGTCCCAGGGAACTACCTATATGCAAGCTGTACTTGCCTCAGGCCAAACACACGAATTTCACTTCTAAACGCTGTGCTCCAGCTTGGCAGCTGTCTCCTTCCCTATTAACAATGCCCAGGCCTTCATTAAGCTTCCCACCTTCCTGCGTGGGCCAGGTCTTGCTGGCCTGCATCGGCTGCAGTGACTACTTACGTGGGACACTCTGCTGGAGGGAACCTCCTCGGAAGAGAGTTGGGGGCGTCTTCCTGCTGAGCCTCCTTAACAAGTGGTCCCGCTCATTCATCCTGCAGGTAAATCAAACATGTCAGTCTCTAATTCACCTGGACACATCTCAAAGGTTCTGGTTGAATGACTTCCGGTTGTAAAATAAAACAAACAGGGGGGGAAGCTTCCTTCCCCACGTCAAGACAAATGTCCAGTTTTGCACGCCGCCCGCTGTTGACGGTAGATGCTATCTCGACACTTGGAGTGCACAGCCCTCTCTTCTAAAAGGCGCTCTGTGTTCAGCCGTCCTGTCCACAGCGCCTCAGCCCTCTGCCTCCCTCTTAATTGAAGTGCACTACAAGTGCCCTTTCATACCGGGCAAACCCTGGCTTCCCGGAACACTTTGGAAGAAGTGATCTGTTTCTATGGTAAATGTCTTAAAAGCCTCAATCCCACCTGCAGCCTCCTTTCCTAGAGCCAGTAAATGGTACCAGGGCCAGGGCCTCTCCCCGGTGCCCCAGGACTCTAGCAGGAGACAGGCTTCTTGCCACAGAATCTGATGCTTATTATGAAACATAATAAAAATCAAGATGAATTTTCTTTGAAAACATAAGGATCGGGAGCTCTTCCTGCCTTTCCAGAAATTATTCCCTCTAAGGCGGCCACAGCTGTGAACAGACATGGAGCTATCCCGGGGGACAGCCATCTTCATTCTTACCAACCGAGTGGGTGCTTGAGAACTGTCCAGGCGGCCAGAGTGCTCTGATTCTTTACCATCACGCTGCTTGCTCCCAAAGAGATTTCAGGTGCACAGCAGTTTGCCAGTGCCCTCTATTATGGGGTGAATTGTGTCCTCCCACATTCATGGGCTCAATTCCTAACCCCCAGCACCTAAGAAAGTGACTGCATTGGAAGATGGGATCTTTAAGAGGTGATTGTGTTAAGATGGGGACATTAGGGTGGGGCCATAATCCAGTACGACTGGGGTCCTCATGAGGAGAGGAGACTAGGACACACGCAGAGGAAAGACCACGTGAAGACAAAGGAAGAAGACGGACATCTACAAGCTGAGGGAGAGGCCTCAGGAGAAACCAAGCCTGGCCACACCTTGATCTTGGACTTGCAGCCCAGAACTGTGAGATAGTAACTTCCCTTTGTTTAAGCCCCCGTCTGTGGGATTGAACTATGGCAGCAAATACACCCCGATCTGCTGTCTGTGGGGACTTGAGGGTTAAGGAGCTGCGTTGCTTGTGATCCAAAACACCTCCCCTGGCCCTGTCCATGAGCCTCAAGCCCGAGGAGTCCACGTCACCACTCCCCCATGGGCCTTTTAAAGAGGAGCAGAGCCCTGGGTATTCTTAGTAGTTCTATGAGCTGAAGTTCATTTTGCACTTGGGTTTCCAGAAGAGAGCATTTTCTGATTCTCTTGGTTGAAAGGACAATGTTTGACTCATCACCAATTAAGGGTGAGCCTGTGCTAGATAAACTTGGCAGTGTCTGACAGTTCATGAGAAAGTACACTTTTTCTACCCCTCACACTGGCTTTCCCTTCCCTCTCGTATCTTTCTCTCCCATGGGCTAAACTGATCTCCCTGAGCCTGCTGTGCAATTGCCCTGGAACTCAGGGCTGAGCAGATGAATGAGGAGGGAGCCTGTGAGTACGAAGGCCCTGTGTGGCCACTGGTGCCTGACCATCTGCAGCTCCAGGTGTTGGCTAGTTGCAGGACTTTGGGAACATGACGAAGTCTGACCCTGGAAGGCACTGTGTGTAGAAGTGCTCCCTGAAGGCTGGGCTGGAGGTTCCTGGGGCATCCTTCCCAGCCTTCCTGGTTGACAAGCATTCTCTCCCCAGAAACCAGGGGACAGACACAGGGCTATGCTCTGACACCAGGCCCATCCTCTACCCTGGCCATCCCTGATTCCGCTAACATTTCAGGAAGAACCACATATGTGGGAGGGACTTTTGAAATCACACAGAGACTCAGCCATGACAAATAAAAAGGCACTTTGCTGGCAGTGCTTTTGTCCCTGCCTCTGTGCTAGATAGGTGTTCCCAATTCCCTCGTGGAATGGTGGTCTCTCTCTCTCTCTCTCTCTCTCTCTCTCTCTCTCTCTCTCTCAACCTTCCAAACACACAGAGATAGTCAGAAGCCAGTACAGTGGTTTTAGCAAATGGTAGCACCACCCTTAGACACCATGCTTCCGAGGGACCCACTCCATTCTGTAGCTCTTCCTCCCACATGGTGAGGGGTCCATGAGTCAAGGAGACAGGTCTACCCAGAGCCTATGCCTGTCTCCCGTCTAAAATATTTAAGACCCTAGAAGTTTCTTCTCAGTGACTCCTAAGCTGGCACCCAAGGCTAACCTGACCTCCTTGCTAACTCCATTTCCCTAAAAGTAGGCCATATAGCTAGTGTGCACACTCCCTGCCCTGAAGGAGTGGCCAAGGGGTGGTTTCCTTCATGGGATGTATGGACAGCGCCCCCACATGTGTGCACAGGTCCCTTCCCAGTGCAGGACTGAGCCAAGGTTGGCAAGTGAAGGTGAAATACCCAAGTCAGCTAACTCTTCCCTGTGCTACCACTCTCTGGCTCAGACCTGCAAAGAATCTGGGAATCACCAAGCACTGCCATCTTCATGAAGCTATTCACCGAGGTACAAATCTTTCATTGAGATACACAGCTATCTGTTACATTGATTTATAACTGTCACATACTTAGACATGGCATGTACTTTCCATCGTACTCCTGCACCAAATCCTGCAAATGTCAGGAATGAACCTGGTTGTGAGAACTACTTCAGATTTTAACCAAATAATAAAATTTCAAATATAAAGTCCCCTTACACTCCTCTCTGATTCCATTCTTCTTCCTTCTACTATAATAAAGTTAGAAATAATCTTTTGTTCATATTTAATACTTTGTTCTATATAAATGCATTCACATTAATATACAATTTTGTTTTAAAATATGTCTAAATGGAATTATTTATTTTATACTTCTAGTTTATCCTATTTTTGCTTTTCTCCTTTCTTATTGTCTTTGCATTATCTACTCATGTAGAGGACAAGTTAATCTCTTTTCCTTCTGGACACTTAAAAACAATTTTTTTTATTGATTTCAAAGAGGAAGGGAGGAGAGAGAGATTCGAACATCAATGATGAGAGAGAATCATTGGTCAGCTGCCTCCTGCACGCCATACACTGGGGGTAGATACTGCAACCCCAGGCATGTGCCCTGACAGGGAATTGAACTGGGACCTCCTCGTTCATGGGTCAACACTCAACCGCTGAGCCACAGCGGCTGAGCCCTTCTGGACACTTTTATAATTCTCTTTGTTTTTGGTGTTGTATAGCTTTATAACAACACTTAGTATGACTAGGTATAGATTTTTTTTATATTCTTCTCATTAGTCATTTGGAAAATTTAAGTCAACTAGATAGCACTTAACATCTATTAGGATGGCTATAATAAAAAACAAACAAAAAGCAGAAAATAACAAATATTAGAGGGAATGTGGAGTAATTGGAACCCTAGCACATTACTGGTGGTACTGTAAAATGGTGTGGCCATTGTTCTTCAATAAGTTCAGCAGGGAGTTACTGTATTAGCCAGGAATTCCACTCCTAGATATACACCCAAAAGAATTATAATCAGAATAAAATAGATACGTGTACACCAATATCTGAAGCAGTATTATTTACAACAGCCCCCAAATGGAAACAATTTAGATATCTATTAACTGATAAACAAAATATTGTATATCCACACAGTGGAATATTATGCAGCCATGAAAAGAAATGAAGTACTGATATATGCTACACATGCATATACCTTGAAAACATTATGGTAAGTGAAAGAATATAAACCAAAAAGGCCATGTATTGCATGATTCCATTTATAGGAAATCTCCAGACCAGGCAAATATGCAGAGACAAAAAGAAGAGCAGTAGTTGCCAGGGACTGCAGGTTGGGAGTGTGGGGGAGGGGAATGGGAGTGACTGCTTAAAGCTTACAAGGTTTCCTTTTGGGGAGATGAGCTATGTGCTAGGATTAGACCAGCCGTGGGCAAACTACGGCCCGCGGGCCGGATCCGCCCGTTTGAAATGAATAAAACTAAAAAAAAAAAAAGACCATACCCTTTTATGTAATGATGTTTACTTTGAATTTATATTAGTTCACACAAACACTCCATCCATGCTTTTGTTCCGGCCCTCCGGTCCAGTTTAAGAACCCATTGTGGCCCTCGAGTCAAAAAGTTTGCCCACCCCTGGATTAGACAGTGGCGATGGTTCCACAACATTGTGACTATACTAAATGCCACTGAATTGTACACTTTAACATGGTAAATTTTATGTTATGTGAATTGTCTCACTGTATTTAAAAAAGGAAGTTCAATTAAAAAAGCAAAGAGGAGGGGAAGGGCCCAGAATTAAGGCATATTCCCTCCCATCGCCTGTACTGTTGGTTTATTTCTCCACTGGTGGAGTGAGAAAGTGCTTTCTTTGATTTTTTTTTATCCTAGCTTAGTAGGTATCTGACTGGGACGTACAGATAGGAAATGCGCATGCAAACAAAAATTCACCAGTGGTACATGCATTCTTAGTGCCTCCCAAATAATAGTGATGAAACTCAGTCTCACACAAGTCCTTCCACCGACTGTCTAGAAGCTGACCTGAGGAGGCGGTGTGCTCCTGTCTCCAAAACTGAGCAGTGTTAAGAAGGAGTGGAGAGCTGAGAAGCCTATGTTGGGAAGTAATAAACTCTTTTGTCCACAGTTCTGTCAGGAGGCTATTCCTGCAAAAACTGCACACGCATAACTGCCAAAGCTCAGGAGCATGGAGAATATAACAAATAACTGCAAATTTGTTGTTAAATCTTGTCAGTAGTTATAGCTGATAGGAACTGCAGCTGACATCTCAACAAATCCAAAAATACATAGGTATTTTTAGAAGCTTATTTTTTTAATTTTTTAAAATATATTTTATTAATTTTTTACAGAGAGGAAGGGAGAGGGATAGAGAGTTAGAAACATCGATGAAAGAGAAACATCGATCAGCTGCCTCCTGCCCACCCTGCACTGGGGATGTGCCCACATCCAAGGTACATGCCCTTGACCGGAATCAAACCTGGGACCTTTCAGTCCACTGAGCCAAACCGGTCAGGGCTAGAAACTTATTTTTAAATGAATGCTGAACTGCCTTCAAAACATAAATCTAATAGGTTCCTCAAGAAAAAAGCTTGTCCAAAATTCCTTTTCCTTGAGGCAAGGCCAAACATCTACCAATTGATCAGTGTGGAAATTCTAACCTATTTTTAAGGATCCCTAGAAAATGAGATTTCACAGTTTCAATTGGTAACTTATTTTACTAATTATAATCTAAACATTAGGAAATGAGGACCTTTTGGGCTCATGTGTATTCCAGACCTACCCAGGCCTTTGTAGAATCATTTAGTTCAGTACACTTATGTACAGGGTGGGTTAAAAGTGGTGTACAGTTGTGAGTATGTGAAACAGAGTTTATTCTTATATTATTTTAAAAATATATATTTTATTTATTTCAGAGAGGAAGGGAAAGGGAGAGAGAGATAGAAACATCAATGATGAGAGAGAATCATTAATGGGTTGCCTCCTGCAGGTCCCACACTGGGGGTTGATTTTTATGGTTTCACATCAAGCCCACAACTCAGGCATATGCCCTGAGCAGGAATCTTACTGTGATCTCCTGGTTCATAGGGTGATGCTCAACCACTGAGCCATGCTGGCCAGGCAATTCTTGTATTATTTCTTATTAATTATAGTATTATTTCCCATATGAACAACTGTAAACCTGCTTTTGCCCCATCCGTTAATAAGGGAAAATAACAAGAATAAAACTAAATAAAATAGGTTTTCCATGCAAACATTCCAATAAGATAGGAGTTTACATCCTGGACTAGGAGCCCATCATAAATTCTCTTCTATTATATGGTGGTAAATTATTCTCCTTTTTTCTTTCTTCCAATTCATACCCAACACATTTTTATTTTTATTTTTGGTGGGGGTGCTTTTTGGGGTTCAAATTTCCCTACTATGTCCTTTGTACTTTTAAAAAAAATCTTTATTGTTGAAAGTATTACATATGTCCCCTTCCCACCCCCCCCCCCCCATTGACCTCCTCTAACCTGCCTCCACCCCTGCCCCAGGCCTTCACCACCCTACTGTTTATGTCCATGGTTTATGCATACAAGTTCTTTGGTTGATCTCTTGCCCTCCCTCCTCCTCCTTCCCTCTGAGATTCCACAGTCTGTTTCATGCTTCTATGTTTCTGGATCTATTTTGTTCAAGAGTTTATTTTGTTCTTTAGATTCCACATCTGAGTGAGATCATGTGATACTTGTCTTTTTCTGACTGACTTATTTCACTTAGCATAATATTCTCCAGGTCCCTCCCTGCTGTCTCAAAGGTTTTTACTGCTGCATAGTATTTCATGGTATAAATGTACCACAGCTTTTTCCCCCCACTCATCTAAGAATGGGCACTTGGGCTGTCAGATCTTAGCTATTGTAAATTGTGCTGGTATGAAAATAGGGGTGCATACATTCTTTCTGATGGCTGTTTTGGGTTTCTTAGAAGTGGGATCACTGGGTCAAATGGCAGTTCCATATTTAATTTTTTGAAGAAACTCCATACTGTTTTTCACATCAGTCTGCATAGTGGATACATCAGTCTGCATTCCCACCAGCAGTGTACTAGGGTTCTCTTTTCTCCACATCCTCGCCAGCACTTGTTATTTGTTGATTTATTGACAGTAGCCATTCTGACAGGTGTGAGGTGATACCTCATTGTCGTTTTAATTTGCATCTCTCTGATGATTAGTGACATGGAGCATTTTTCATAAGTTTCTTGGCCATCTGTATGTCCCCTTAAGAGAAGTTTTTATTTAGGTCCATTTTTTAATTGGATTGTTTATCTTCCTTTTGTTAAGTTGTATGAATTCTTTATATATTTTGGATATTAAACCTTTATCAGATGTATCATTGCCAAATATGTTCTCCCATACAGAGTGTTCTCTTTTCATTTTGTTTGTGGTTTCTTTTGAAGCTTTTTATTTTGGTGTAGTCCCACTTGTTTATTTTCTCCTTAGTTTCCTTTGCCCTAGGAGTATCTGCAGACATATTGCTATGAGAGATGTCTGAGATTTTGTTGCCTATGGTTTCTTCTAGGATTTTTATGGTTTCATGATTTACATTTAAGCCTTATATCCATTTTGAGTTTACTTTTGTGTATGATGTAATTTGGTGCTCTAGTTTCATTTTTTTTTTGCATGTATCTGTCTAATTTTCTCAATACCATTTATTGAAAAGACTGTCTTGACTCCATTGTATACTCTTGTCTCCTTTGTCAAATAAATTGAGTGTAATGGCTTGGATCAATTTCTGGGTTCTCTGTTCTATTCCATTGATCTGAGCCTGTGCATGTGCCAGTACCAGGCTGTTTTGATTACAGAGGCTTTGTAGTATACTTGATACCATGTCTTGATACCTCCAACTTTGTTCTTCTTTCTCAAGATTGCTGTGGTTATTTGGGGTCTTTTCTGGTTCCATATAAACTTTTGGAGTATTTGTTCTAGATCTGTGAAAGATGTAATTTAATAGGGACTGCATTGCATCTGTAGATAGCTTTGGGTAGTATGGACATTTTAATGATGTTAATTCTACCAATCCATGAACATAGTATATTCTTCTACTTGTTTATATCTTTCTCTGTCTCTTTTTTCCCCCATCATCTTGTAGTTGTCTGAATACAAGCCTTTTACCTCCTTGGTTAAGTTTATTCCTAGGTATCTTAATTTTATTGTTGCAATAATAAATGGGGTTGTTTGCTTAGTTTCTCTTTCTGAGAGTTCATTATCTATACTAATAATAGAGGAATATGCAAATTGTCTGGGATGCCATCACAGTAACAGTAACGACCGAACAGCAGGTTGTATGGGGCGACAAGGCCTGCAGGGGGTTAGTGAGGGACGACCAAACAACTGAAAAGCAGGCTGCGTGGGGTGACCAGGCTGGCAGGGGAGGGCAGTTGGGAGCAACCAGGAGGCAGGGGGGCAGTAAGGGGCAACCAGGCTGGCAGAGGGGGGAGCTGGGGGCAACCAGACCAGGAGGGGGGGGCAGTTGGGGGTGACCAGGCCGGCAGGGGGGGGAAATTGGGGGACAGCAGGCCAGTGGGGGGGGGCAGTTAGGGGCAATCAGGCAGGCAGGCAGGTGAGCAGTTAGAAGCCAGCAGTCCCGGATTGTGAGAGGGATGTCCGACTGCCAGTTTAGGCCCAACTGGCAGTCGGACATCCCCCGAGGGGTCCTGGATTGAAGAGGGTGCAGGCTGGGCTGAGGGGACTCCTCCTCCATGCACAAATTTCATGCACCCGGCCTCTAGTTGGTATATAAAACTGCCATCAATTTCGGGGTATTAACTTTGTTTCATGCTACATTGCTGAATTCATTTATTAAATGTAGTAGTTTTTTGGTGGAATCTTTAGGGTTTTCTATTACAACATAATCTCATCTGCAAATAATGAGAATTTTACTTCCTCTTTTCCAATTTGGATGCCTTTTATGTTTTTTCTTATCTATCACTGTGGCTAGGGCTTCCAGTACTATGTTGAACAAGAGTGGTAAAAGTGGGAATCCCTGTCTTGTTCCTGTTCTTAGGGGAAATGGTTTTAATTTTTGCCCATTGAATATGATGTTTGGTGTAGGTTTGTCATATATGGTTTTTATTATGTTGAGATATGATCCCTCTATTCCCAATTTGCTGAGAGATTTTATAAAAAACTAGAGGCCCAGTACAAGAATTCATGCATGGGTGGGGTCCCTTGGCCTGGCCGGCAATTGAGGTCTATTGGGAGGCCAGTCGGCTGGGGGGAGGGGCGGACCCCGGGAGGTTGGCTGGCCAGCCACCCTAATTGAGGCATATTGGGGGAGCTGGCCAGCCAGGGTGAGGGGCTGTGGGAGGTTGGCCAGCTGTGGGAGGTTGGCTGTGGGAGTGCACTGACCACCAGGGGGCAACTCCTGCATTGAGCGCCTGCCCCTTGGTGGTCAGTGTGCATCACAGCAACTGGTTGACTGGTTGTTCCAGTCATTTAGTTATAACAGTCACTTAGGCTTTTATATATATAGACTAGAGGCCTGGTGCACAAAAATTTGTGCACTCAGGAGGGTCCCTCAGCCCGGCCTGTGCCCTCTCGCAGTCTGGGACCCCTCAGGGGATGACCACTGGCTGGCTTAGGCCCACTCCCTGGGGGATTGGGCCTACGCTGGCAGTCAGACATCCCTCTGGCAGCCTGGGAGCCCACGGGGGATGTCCACTTGCCAGTAGGGAGCAGGCCTAAGCTGCAGTCAGACATCCTTAGTGCTGCAGAGGAGGCAGGAGAGGCTCCCACCACCACCACTGTACTGGCAGCCGTCAGCCTGGCTTGTGGCTAAGCAGAGCTCCCCCTGTGTGAGTGCACTGACCACCAGGGGGCAGCTCCTGCATTGAGCATCTGCCCCTGGTGGTCAGTGTGTGTCATAGTGACCAGTCATTCCCAGTCGTTCTGCTGTTAGGGTCAGTTTTCACATTGTGCTTTTATTATATAGGAGTGCCTGGACAGCCTGGGTGAGGAGCTAATGAATGTTTGGAGGCTGGCCACAGCCCCTTCAGGGTGGAGGGTCCTGCTGGGGTGCCTGGCCAGTCTGGATGAGGGGCTGAGGGCTGTTTTCAAGCTGGCTAAGCCCCCCAGCAGGGACCCTCACCCCATGAAGGTGTGGCCAGCCTGGGTGAGGGGTTGATGGCTGTTTGCAGGCTGGCCATGGCCCCCACCCACCAAGCTCCCAGTGGAGGCTGGCTGGAAGCAGGTATCTGGGAATTATTTATCTTCTATAATTGAAACTTTGTTGCCATGAGCGGAGGCCACAGCTGGCTAAGGGCAGGCGGGAAGCTTGGCTTCCTCCATTGCCTGGGCAACCAAGCCTCCTGCTTGCTCCAGCTTCGTGGCTGCCAGCCACCATCTTGGTTGGGTTAATTTGCATATAGTCGCTATGATTGGCTGGTGGGCGTGGCTTGGGGTGTAGTGAAGGTACGGTCAATTAGCATCTTTGTCTTTTATTAGTGTAGATGGATGTTGGATTTTGCCAAATGCTTTTTCTGCGGCTATTGATATGATCATGTGATTTTTGTCTTTCAATTTGTTTTATGTCATGTATCACATTTATTGATTTGGGAATACAGTGGGGCCTTGACTTATGAGTGTCCCGACTAATGAGTTTTTCGAGATATGAGCCGTCTCTCGGCTGATTTTTTGCTTTGAGTTGTGAGCTAAATTTTGGGTTAAGAGCCAGCTTCAGATACCCCACCACTAGTTGGCACAGTGAACGTCACAGTGAATGCTACAACATCAGCCCAGCATCACGTGTCTCACTTGTTCACTTCTTGATTTGACATATGAGTAATTTGAGTTACGAGTTCCATCATGGAACAAATTAAACTCTTAAGTCAAGGCCCCACTGTATTGTACTAGCCTTGCATTCCTGGAATAAATCCCACTTGGTCATGGTGTATGATCTTTTTAATATATTGTTGGATCTGGTTTGCTAATATTTTGGTGAGGATTTTAGCATCCACGTTCATCAGGAATATTGGCCTGTAATTCTCTTTCTTTGTAGAGTCTTTATCTGGTTTTAGAATTAGGATAATGCTGGACTCATAAAAAGAGGTTGGAGTGTTCCTTCCTCTCACATTTTTTGGAATAATTTGAGGAGGACAGGTGTTAGTTGTTTGACTGTTTGGTACAATTCTCCTGTGAAGCTGTCTGGACCAGGGCTTTTGTTTGCTGGGAGTTTTTTGGTTACTGCTTCTATTTCATCAGTTGTTATTAGCCTATTCAGGTTTTCTGATTCTTCCTGATTCAGTTTTGGGAGACTGTATTTTTCTAGGAATTTATCCATTTCATCCACATTGTACAGCTTGTTGGCATATAATATTTTCTTATAGTTCTTTGTATTTCTGTGGTGACAGCTGTTACTTCACCACTTTCATTTCTGATTTTATTTATTTGGGTCTTTGCTCTTTGTTTCTTGATGAGCCTGGCTAAAGGTTCATCAATCTTGTTTATCTTTTCAAAGAACCAGCTCTTGGTTTTATTGATTTTTTTTATTTTTTATTTTTTTTTAATGTCTGTTATTTATTTCTGCTGTAATCTTTATTATTTCCTTCCTTCTACTTACTGTGGGATTTTCATATTCTTCTCTTTCTAATTATTTAAGTTTCAGGGTTAAATATTTTATTATTAATTTTTCTTGTATATATATATTTTAAGGTAGGCCTAGTAGAACTTCCCTTTCATGAGTGCTTTTGCTGTATCTCATAGATTTTGGGTTGTTTTGTGTTCATTTTCATTTGTTTCCTGGAAGTTTTTGATTTCTTTTATAATCTCATTTGTAACACACCCACTGTTTAATAACATGCTATTTAGCCTCCATGTATTTGAATGTTTTTGAGTGTTTTTACTGTAGTTGATTTCCAATTTCATTCCACTGTGATCAGAGAGGATGCTTAATATGATTTCAATCTTCTTGAACTTGTAGAGACTTGTTTTGCATCCTAACATGTGGTCTATATTTGAGAATGACCCATGTTCTTTTGAGAAGAATGTATATTCTGCAGCTTTGGGGTGAAATGTTCTATAAATGTCAATTAAATTTATCTGATCCAGTGTGTCATTTAAAGTCAATGTTTCCTTATTAAGTTTTTTTCTGGAAGATCTATCCAGTGAAGTCAGCGGGGTGATAAAAGTCCCCTACCATGACTATATTGCTGTTCATCTGTCCCTTAAAGTCCCTCAGAGGTTTTTTTAAAATATATATATATTTAGGTGCTCCTATATTGGGTGCATATATATTTTCCAGGGTTATAGTCTCTTGTTGGATTTATTCCTTTAATATTATGTAGTGACCTTTATTGTCTCTTGTGGTGGGCTTCATTTTGAAATTAGATACGTATATTGCTACCCCAGCTTTGTTTTTGTTTCCATTTGCATGGAAAGTTTTTTTCCCCTTCCCTTCACTTTCACCCTGTATGAGTCTTTTGTTCTGAGGTGGGTCCAATCAGCTATCCTATGTAATTTGATTGGAACATTTAATTCACTTACATTTAAGGTTATTATTGATAGGTACTCATTTATTGGCATTTTAATTATTTATGCCCATGTTTCTCTCTGTCTTTCTCTTTCTCTCTCCCTCTCTCTTATTCTCATTAAAGCATTCCTTTTAGCATTTCTTTCAGTGCTGGTTTCAGTGATAAACTCTTTTAGCCTTTCTTTTTCTGGAAAGCTCTTTATTCTACCCTCTATTTTGAATGATAGCCTTGCTGGATATAGAATTCTTGGTTTCAGATTCTTGCTTTCCATTACCTTGAATACTTCATGCCATTCCCTTCTGGCCTATAGAGTTTTTGATAAAAAAAATTAGCTGACAGCCTTATGAGAACTACTTTGTAGATAACAAAATACTTTTCTCTTGCTGCCTTTAAGATTCTCTCTTTGTCTTTAATTTTTGCCTTTTAATTATGATGTGTCTGGGTGTGGCTCTATTTGGTTTCTTCTTGTTTGGGTCTCTCTGTGCCTCCTAAACTTGTGTGACTTTTCCCTTCACCAGGTTAGAGAATTTTTCTGCCATTATTTCTTCAAAGACCTTCTCTACCCCTTGTTCACTTTCTTCCGCTTCTGGCACTCCTAAGAATTGAATATTGTTACATTTCATGTAATCCCACTGCTCCCTTAAACTGTCCTCCTGTTTTCTAATTGTATTTTTTTTCTTTTTGGTTCTGTGATTTAGTGATTATTTTTCTATCCTGTTTTCTAATTCACTGATCAGATCCTTGGCTTCCCCTAATCTACTATGTATTCCTTCCACTGTGTTCTTTCTTAGTGCTATGTCCTTCTTCATAGTTACTATATCTTCTCCCATGATGTTGAGCATCTTTGCCATCATTATTCTGAACTCTATGTCTGATAAATTCTTATCTCCATTTCATTTAGCTCTTCTTCTGGCGAATTTTCTTGTCCTTTCATTTGGGGCTTGTTTTTTTGTCTCCCCATTTTGTCTGCCTGTTTGGGTTGGTATCAGTGTATTAGGTAGGTCTGCTGTGACTCCTAATTTCTAGTGCAGACAAGGTCAGACACTGTTTGGGACTGGCCCTGAGTACCCTGCTTGGAGCTATCAGCAATTCACAGCTTGTGGCTCCCTCTGCTGGGGGTGGGTTCCTTTGGAAAGGACCAAGATGTATACCAGGATGTGCTTTTCCTAGCCCAGAAGTAGATCAGGCATAGACTCCAAGCCTCCAGAGATCCTCCTCTACCTTTAGTCCAATTGACACTCAGTCTTGATTAGCCTCAGGCTATTGACTACAGGGTGAGGGGAGAGGTCTTCCAACAGGATGGGACAACTGCCTTCCCTCCAGACTAAAACCACCTGGATAGCAATGGTTAACCAGAGAAAGATGCCCTCTGCAGCTTGAGGGAATGACTCAGCACAGGAAAGCAGGGTGGCTGCCCTCTGAACTCTAACCTCAGAACCCCAATCATAGCTTCTGCTCACCAGTACACTCTGCCATTCCTCTGTTGGAGCTGAAGGTGAGTGGCTGCACATGAAATTTTGTGCATTGGTTCTTTAAGAAAGTGCCTGCATTTACAGCCATTTCTCTGGAAACAACCCTTCTGATTTTCATAGCCAGATGTTCTGTGGTCACCTTGCTTAGTTCTGGTGCTCTGGACTGGGGAGCCCAGAGTTCTTAGTGGGAACTCACCACAGCTGATATATCCCTCTTGAACTTCAGCTGTGGTCTGTGGGATCCTGGCCAGCCCTTTTGCACCTCTACACTTCCTACCAGTCTCTATGCATTCTCCACTTTTCATCCTTTACAAAGATAAAATATTGTATTTTGTTAAGAATTCAGATTACATAGAACATTTGGAGAACAGCCTGGCTGAGGAAAGAATAGGATTCAAGGTTAACTAACTGAATATAAACTCCATTCCAAAATAAAAATATAGATTCCTCTAGTTCTCCCTGATTTCAATTTCTCCTCTGACAATCAAAACTAGGAACAGGAGGGAAGAAAGGTTTGTACTAGCACAGATGTCCAATTCTTACCCAGCAGGCATCAGTGGAGGCCAACTAGGGAATCTAAATTATCTCGTGCTGTCAGGAGGAAGGCTTTCATAAAGTCCAGTAGTAAAATGGGAATAGAGGGGAACTTCCTCAACTTGCCAAAGAACATCTACAAAAAATGTTCAACTAACATCATACTTTATGATGAAAGACTGAATGCTTTCCCTCCAATATTAGAAACAAGGCAAAAGTGTCCATTCTCTTATTCAACAGAGTGCTGGAATTTCTAGCCAGTGCAACAGGCAAGAAAAGGAAATAAAAGACACATGAAACAGAAAGAGGAATAAAAGCACTCCTATTTTTAGATAAAATGATTGTCTAGAAAATACCAAGAAATATAAATATATAAATATGGAAACAACCACACATATACATACAAAACTCCTAGAATGAATAAATGAGGTCACCAAGGTTACATGATGTAAGACCAACATACAGAAATCTGCTATACTTCTAAGTATTAGCACATGGATCCTGAAATTAAAAATACTGTGCAATTTATGAATACTCAAAAAATGAAATACTTAGATGTAAATCTAGCAAAACGTGTATAGGATTTGTATGCTAAAAATTCCACAATGCTGATGAAAGAAACAAAAAAGGGTCTGAGTAAATACAGAAACATACCATGTTCATGGATTGGAAGACTCTATAGTAAAGATATTAATTCTCCCCCAAATTATGCATAGGTTTAATGTAATTTCTATCAAAATGTCAACAGATTTTTTTGTACATATAGACAACATTATTCTAAAAACTATATAGAAAGGCAAAGGAACTAGAATAGTTAGAATTTTGAAAAAGAATAAAATGGAGGGAATTATTCTAGCTGATTTTAAGACTTATGATATACTAATCAAGACAGTATGGCATTGGTTGAGGAATAGACAGAAAAATGCACAGAAAAGAATAGAGAATCCAGAAATAAACTCATCAAAGCAAACCCACCTAATTTTTGACACGGGTAAAAAGCAATTCAATGAAAGAAACATACTCTTTACAACAAACAGTGCTGGAGGAACTATGTATCCATAGGCCAAAAAACCCTCAAAACAAACCTCTATCCAAATGTCACACCTTATACAAATAGTAATTCAACATGAATCACAGACTTAAAAGTAAAACATAAAACTATACAACCACTAGAAAAAAACAGAAAAATATCATTGGGATCTAGGACTCTGCAAAGAGTTCTTAGACTTTACACAAAAAGCATGGTCCGAGGGTGGTGAAGGCCTGGGGTGGGGCATGGGTTAGAAGGGGTCAATAGGGGAGGTGGGGAGGTGGGGAAGGAGACATATGAAATACTTTCAACAATAAAGATTAAAAATAAATAGGCCTGGCCAGTGTAAAAAAAAGCATGGTCCGTAAAGAAAAACTGATTAATTTTGGCTTCTGAGAAAGAGGTTGAAAGAACAAGCTACAGACTGGGAGAAAATATTTTTCAACCACATATTTGACAAAGGACTAATGTCTAGAATATATAAAGAACTCGAAACTCAACAGAAAAAAACCCCATAGAATCCAATTAAAAGTGAGCAACAGATATGGAGATGTTTTACTAGAAAGGATGTACAGATGGCCATAAGCACATGGAAAGATGTTCAACATTATTAGCAAGTAGGGAAATGCAAATTAAAACCACAATGAGCTATTGCCACATACCTATCACAAACACTAATAACAAAAAAAGTGACACCACCAAATGCTGGCAAGGGTATGGAAAAACTAGATCACTTATACATTGCTGGTGGCAATGTAAAATGGCATGAATGACCACTCTACAGAATAGTTTGGCAATCCCTTAAAAAAACAAATACCTTGTGGCTATATTAACAACCACTGAATTATATACTTTGAAAGGTGAAGATTATTTGAATCTCAAAAAAAAAATCAGATAAACCTGGATTAATGTGTAGCCAACCCATAGAATTATAAGCTAAATAAATGGTTATTCTTTTTAAAAGAAAAGACGCACACCTAAATATGCAGCTACCACAAACCCAGGGATTCTACTCCTAGCCATTTACCTAAGGGAAATGAAGACTATGTTCACACAGAAACCTATATACAAATATTTATAAGAGCTTTATTCATAATAGCCCCAAACTAGAACCCCAGATATCCTTCAACAGGTGAATGGTTTAACATAATGTGGTCCATCTGTACCATGAAATACTACTCAGCAAGAAAGAGGAAGAACCCAGCTGGCATGGCTCAGTAGTTGAGCTTCAACCTATGAAAGTCACAGTTTGATTCCTGGTCAGAGCACATGCCTGTGTTGTGGGCTTGATCCCCAGTAGGGGATGTGCAGGAGGCAGCCGATCAATGATTCTCTCTCATCATTGATGTTTCTATCTCTCTCTCCTTCTCCCTTCCTTTCTGAAATATCTCTATACTGGAGGCCCAGTGCATGAAAATTCATGTACTGGAGGGGGTGTCCCTTAGCCCAGCCTGCCCCTTCTCACAGTCTGTGAGCCCTCAGGGGTGGGAGGCAACCTAACAATCAGGGGAAGGCGACGCCCCATCACACCTCTGTTGCTGCCACTGCCAGCAGTGCAAGCCTCGGGCGTCCCTGGTTACCTGAGCCTCGGGCGACCCTAGGCAGCTGGGCAGTCACCATCCAAGGTTTGCCTGTGCCTCAGACCAGCCCTGGGCAGGTGTGGGGCTGATATGACTAAAGGTCTCTGGAGGCAGGGCTGAGGGGTGCCGGAAGCTGGTCCATCCTTGCTGCTTGACACAGTTGCTGCAGGGAAGAAACATCTGCAAAACATATGTCTCGGGGGACCTGGCGTATATGGCATACTGTTCTTGATGTGTTTGCTCCCCTTCTTGGCGCTATGTGTTTTAACCAAGGTCACCTCTCCGAGAAAGGTTGTTTCCCTAGGTAGGGATTTTTCCCTGAAGTTAGGGAGGGAAAAAAAATCCCTTAACTAAGTGCCAGGCGGGTAGTTAATCACTTTAACTACGAACAATCATGCTTAAGCTACATAATCTTTATTCCCTAGAATGGAGATAAGAAATGCCCTAACCTTTGGAATAGAAATTGACAGGATTAAAATCAACTGGTATAAATACAGATGTAACAAGACAATAAAGAACAGAACCTGGTGACCGAACCTGGCTGGAGAACCTGGAGAACCTAGCTGAAGAACCGAGCCACAGAACCTGGCTGGAGAACCTAACCAGAACTTGGCTAGAGATCCTGGCTAGGCTGCTGATCAACTGAACGCTGTCTCTGTGTCATGCCTTCTTCGCCGACTCCGTCCACACCTTTGGGGACCCCTGGACCTGCTGGGGTTGGACCCCAGCAGAGGGGCCTGGGTGGTGCCATCTTGTGACTGTGGGCGCTACCATCTTTGAGGGTGTGGCAGTCAATTAGCATATTACCTCCTTATTGGCTGTGGGCACCACCATCTTTGAGGGCATGGCAGTCAATTAGCACATTCCATCCTTATTGGCTGTGGGCTCTGCCATCTTTGTGATGGTGTGAGGGTCAATTAGCATATTTTCTCTTTATTAGATAGGACATAAAAGCATAATATGCAAATTGATCAAACAGCGGAACAACTGGTCACTATGACATGCACTGACCACCAGGGGGCACTCACTCAACGATTGTCCCATTGGGAAACAGGAACGGGGGTGGGTGGCGGCGGGGAAGATAGGCCCTGATCGCAGGCCAGGCCTAGGGACACTACCCATGCATGAATTTCGTGCGCTGGGCCTCTAGTGTGTGTGTGTGTATCTATATCTCTATCTATCTATATATCTATATCTATATCTATAATGTCCGGAATACACACACACACACACACACACACTAAATGCCCAGCACACGATGAAATCGTGTGTGGTTAGGATCCCTAGGCCTAGCTGCAATCAGGGCCATGTCCTCTGCCCAGTGTTGCTCCTTCACCTCTATGGCCCCTGCACTGTGAACCTCCACACTCACAGCCCTGCCCTGTGAGGCTCCTTGGCCTCACTGCTGCCCACACCCCACGATGTCCTCCGCCTCAGGCACCCCGGGAAGCTCCATGCTCACAGCCCCCCACCCCGCGAGGCTCCTCAGCCTCCGCAGCCCCGCCCTACCACGCTGTGAGAGCCAGACCGGTCCTTTGGTCATTTGGGCCCACAGCTCCCTCCTCCCGCCACCGCACAGCAGGCGGCCAGGGGCCCTCAGCTCCCTAGCCTGTTGTTTGGTCATCCGTCCAGTCGTGACAGCACCTGGCTTTTTATATATATTAGGATACATGAGAAACTATTGGTATATACAACAACCTGGATGGATCGCCAGAGAATTTTGCCAAGTGAAAAAAGGTCACTACCCAAAGTTTCCATATGGTAGGATTCATTCATATAACATTCTTGAAATGACAAAATTATAGAAATAGAGAACAGATTAACAGTTGCCAGGGGTTAAGGAGAAGGTAGAACATCACTGATGCTATAAAAAGATACAAGGGATCCTTGTGTGCTGGACATGTTCTGTATTGTGACAGCCTTAATGTCAATGTGAGGTTCTGATACTGTGCTGTAGTTTTGCAAGATGCTACTATTGGGGGAAACTGAGTAAAGGGTACAGGGAATCTCTCTGTATTATTTCTTTCAATGCCTGTGAACTTGCAATTATCTCAAAATAGAAAGTTTAAGTAAAAAACGATCCCTCTCAGTTTTTATGCATTCCCTCTATTTCGTGTTTCTTTGAAGTCGTCCTTTTTAAGCAGTGTGAAGAAATGCTACATCACAAAGCTGCATTTAACAGGGGGCGGGAGACCTCATCCATCTCCTGCAGGTACCCTACCCAAGGGAGATGCTGTCCACCACAGGCACAGCCGTCTGACCTCATTAGCCAAGCAAGCAAAGTCAAAATTGAATGACAGCCCCGGCACATATGGAAACCATTACCTCATTCCATGACTTTGCAATGAGGTGGTGAGATTCATCTTAAACAGGCTGAGCTCTCTGGTCCAGTGGGTGAGCCTACGGAAGGTCAGGTCAGAGTCACGGGGCTGTTAGGAACAAATAAATTAGCAGGGCACCTGGCTGACCCAGAGAGGCCTCTGTGCAGTGCTGTGTGGGGCTGAGAAGCCCCAGGTGCAACGGAGGACTAGCTAAGGCTATGTGCATTTCCTGATACGGGCATTTGGGAAAGGACAAGACAAAACAACACTACAGTGGTGATGCACCGCGCTAATCAGGGAGATGCAGCTCAATAAGCAGAGAGTTCTGTTAAAGTGTTTCCACCCATTGGACTGTGCTCAAAATCGTACGTTTATTGCAAGACTCTCTCAAACCCAGGTTCCCACTGTGCTCCCCTCCCTCCCTCTGCCCCAGCCACATGGCTTCCCTTGCAATTCTGAGAATACTCCAGTTTCCCACCTTTGCACTTGCTAGCGCTCTGCCTGAGATGTTCTTCCCACGGGGCTCTCTCCCTGAGTTCACGCCAAGCAGCCTCCTCTGCCCAGCTTACTGTATCACCTCTTCTCCTCGCTGTCTATCCCTGCACCTTGCTGCTGCTGCTTTTTTTTTTTTAAACCCACTTCTCACTAGCAGGGTTTACTGTCTGTGTTCCCCACTAACATGTAAGTTCTACAAGGGCCATGCTAACAGCCCCCGCCCCTCTGCCTCAGCCACCCCGGGAAGCTCAAGTTTTTTGCTCACAGTTATACATGCAGAACCAAAAATTGGTGCCTAGTACACAGTAGATGCTCAACAACTATTTATTGAAGGATTGAAGAAATGAAGAGATGAATAATAAATGCAGGTGGGGCTAAAGTTCAAAAGCAAAGACAAAGATGGGAATGACAAGGCCACGGGGCCCTTCTCTTTCTTTTTCCAGAGGCCTCTGTGAGCACCCCCTCTGGCTGAGGGAGAGGAGGAGCTAGCCTCACTTCCCAATATCTTGTCAAAAGGAGCTTCTTTTTAAAAAGCAGAATTCCCAGGGCCACAGGACTAACAAGTCGACATTCTAATTTTGCCAAAAAAGAGTTGACACTTGTCAGACAGATGCGGTCTGGCGAAGAGTGACTTTCTAATACCATGCACGGAAAATGTGCACTTCAGCCCAGGTCCAAAGCCCACCCTCACGTGAAGCTTGAACACAACAGCCTCATTTAAGCGTGTTAAATTAATAAAGCAAGAAGGCCCTTAGACTGAGGTGGCTCTAAGGCCGCAGCAACTTACGTAAGCACCCCAAAATGTAAGCCTGCAAAATGCCTCGACTTTACAAATTTGAAACCTAAAGACAACCAATCACAGATAGTCAATTGGGCTTTAAGACACACACACACACACACACACACACACACACACACACACACACTCAATTATTTCCTTACTGTGCGTCTCCCTTTTCTCGGTAAAAGTCCCTCCCGAGCTCTTGTCCTGGGAGTGCTCCAGCCCACTTCCGGTTTTGTGCTGCCTGGTTCCAATTGATTTTTGCTCATGTAAGTTCTTAAATTTTTGAATATGCCTCAGTTTATCTTCTAACAGGGACAAGTGTGTGAATATAATGAAGGAGTGATGAAAAAAACTCAGAAGGGTGGAAAGGTCATTTATAAAAGGACTATGGTGATATTTAAAGTATTTGATGGTCATAGATAATAACTGGAGGAGAGAAATAGCACAGGGGGCTCAAAAGAAGCAAAGGAAAATTTAAGCCAGGTATTAAGAACAGTTTTTGTACAGTGAAGCATACTGGGCTGGTATATAATTTTTTGAGGGTAGCTGACAGCTTTATCATGTAAAGTACTGAAAATTAAATGTTGTTGGAAAAGCATCTGATATATGATGGTAAGGATATGTAGATAATGATTGAATTGTATTTATTAATCAATTAAATTCCATTAATGTGAAGTTGCCCTTATATATGAAAAATAAAACAAATTTGCCTAGTAGAGCATAGGAAGACTTGGATCAAGTTTGAAACCATTGTTATTTCTCATAACTGGTATTTTCTTTTAAAATAACAAACTTTCTGGTAGGCCCATTCTGCAAATTAAGTAACTTTCCTGGTACCATTTCTCTTCTTTTCCTTACAGTTCCCTAATACACAGGGTCTGGGTAATAAACATCTGACTTTACAAATTCAAATAGGCATCCAAACAAACTGAATACAATGGGGCCTTGACTTACGAGTGTCCCGACTAACAAGTTTTTTGAGATATCAGCTGCCTCTCCTCCGATTTTTTGCATTGAGTTGATAGAGTAATTTGAGTTAACGAGCTCCTTAAGGAGCTCCTTAACGAGCTTGGTCTCAGAACAAATTAAACTTGTAAGTCAAGGCCCCACTGTAATTCAAAGCTGGCCACAAGGCCCCCCTGACTCAATTGTTGAAGTAATTAAAGAAAGATGAACTTCATTACCAATTAACCTCCTAAACACTAATTAAAGATAATGAGGGATCAAGGTGCCTGGCACAGCCCGACCTCCGTGTTCTCCCAGAGTTCATATGTGAACTGGTGGCCCATGTAAGATGCACTGAGGAAAGGGATAAAGTGGATGCAGGTGCTTGCTTCATGCTGTCTTCCTGGGAAAATGCACGGCCCAGTTGGGGGAATACAATAAATGCTCTTGATAAGAATGACAAAGAGGAAATCTTGCAGATCTCAGCCTAGGCCAGTGATGGTGAACCTATGACACGCGTGTCAGAGGTGACACGTGAACTCATTCTTTTGGTTGATTTTTCTTTGTTAAATGGCGTTTAAATATATAAAATAAATATCAAAAATGTAAGTCTTTGTTTTACTATGGTTGCAAATATCAAAAAATTTCTATATGTGACACGGCACCAGAGTTAAGTTAGGGTTTTTCAAAATGCTGACAAGCCGAGCTCAAAAGGTTCGCCATCACTGGCCTAGGCAGTGGTCAGCAAACTCATTAGTCAACAGAGCCAAATATCAACAGTACTTCTTCAGAATAGACTCGCCCAGGCTGAAAACCGACTTCTGCGCATGGGCCACGAAGTTTCAATTGCACTGTACGTGCGCCCGCACGTGGTATTTTGTGGAAGAGCCACACTCAAGGGGCCAAAAAGCCGCATTTGGCTCGCGAGCCGCAGTGTGCCGACCACGGGCCTAGGGTATTTGTTTATAGGACTTCAGATCATGAGTGAGTCACTCAAAGTTCAGCCCAGCTCATGGAAGAAGCTAGAGGACGTTAAGAAATTGTTTTTTAAACTACAGACTTTAGTCATGTTTTTGAGTTGCTTAGCCTGTTCTGGAACAAGGTGTGTGTGTAAATAAGACATTATAAAGGGCCGAATGAACTCATGATCCCGAGTACTCTGGAGTCTAGCTATGCCGCCACCAGCATTTGGAAGTGTTTTCCTCTCATCCTTCTCCACCTCCTCCCACGTGGATGGATGTGATACTGGCAATGAAATCCTAGGCAGACTCAGAAAAGGCCATAGGAACAAGTAATCTGTGTGCACTTGAGCTTCCCTCCCTTTTCTGGTGAATGTGTTGTAAGTAGGATGTGGCAGGGGGCTGAGACATTCCTACAGTCACCACAGTAACTAGATTGGCGGCTGAGCTGAATGAGTAAAAAGTGTGCGGCTGCCACTCTCACCACGTGTGAGTCAAGGCCTCTCCCGGGCTTCACGTGCAGGTGCCGGGGCCCAGCATCTTCACTCTCAGGTCAGAGAAGGCATCTGAGTGTGTGATGCTGAAGGGCAGGCTGTGAACACATCCAGCTGAGCCGATGCTCACACATAATGAGCAGGGCTGGCTGGACACCTAGGTGCTTGAGCTGGACCCTCCTCAGTCACTAACCTGTGACAGGTCTCCATTAACTAGCTGACTTGCTTTGGAGTTGGAGTTAAAATTTCATTTTTCATCCAAAATCCTGTATAGATACTTACAACTTTGTTTCCTGTGGCCAAGCAGCTTCGCTAAATATCTGAAAACGTCCCTTCAAAAAAATTAACCCATACTCTTCAGCAGAAGATGACTATAAACAGTGGGTTTTCAAATCAGTCATGCGAAGAGAGCAAGCGTGGAGTAATTTTTCAATTGAGGCCACACCTGCGGTAAAGTTCAATGTGGAACAAGCAAGAACCATACCACCGATGCCTTTTTTATGCTGATTTTTGAGAGTTAAGGTAAATGAAAGGGAAAATTAACATCCTGGTGCCATTTGAGGGCTGATCAGATGGAGACCCAGACCGATGCCTGGATTGCCGGGAGCTAAGAAAGGTAACCCCCGACTCCACTTGGCTGGTGGCCATGGTGGTCTTGGCAACACCTCAGATCCTCTCAGGTCCCCACCATGAAGGAAGTGCTTTCCAAGTGGAGATGGGGAGTGAGGTGATGCCACATAGACTTCTGGGCCTTCTCTCATTCTTTTAAAGCAGAGTTGGGAGCAAACTGATAAGCACATGGATAGCCAAGGTCTAAGGGGATCTTCAGAGGTCAGGCCCTTGCCTCCTTCCAGGTAGAACAGCTGTTAAACCTGCCCAGAACTTGTTAACTGTTTGTCAGGGGCAAACTCCCCCTCCCGTTGGTTTTGAACAAGGTTGCACATGGGGTGCCCCTTCCTGTAATCAGAACAAGGGTGTGGGGCAAAATGATTATAACATGTTGAGCAAAGTGAAAAGATGGAAAGAAACTGGGTCCTTGATGACATTCCTGGCTGGGGACCACAGCCATGACTGCCCTACAGAAGTATGAGCCAGGGACTTCTTGCATCCTGAAGGGCATTTTGCTATTTGCAACTGAAAGCATTCTACCTGGATACAGGAGTTCATTTTCCAAAATAATGAAGAACCACTGGCCCAAGGACAGACTTTAAGGAGCGGAGAGAGTGTACGCTCAGGACAGAAAGCAGGAGAGTGAACGGAAAAGATATAGAGTGGAAAAGAAACAGAATGTGACCTTGGTCTTGTGACCTTGAGATATGCCTAGTGGTTATTTTTTAAAGTACACTTTTTAGATGTAATTCATAGCAATAATATGGATTTTATCAGCTTTTTATTCTTGTCACCAGCACACATTATTTCTACAGAAAGAGTAGGTCTTGTATGAGGAACTGAATCCCACATATTAGCAGTGCCATGAACTCCAGGACTGGAGAGGGGTTTATGATCAGCCCAAGGGGCATCATTCTAAGTTTGTACTTTTGGTTACTTAGTGCTTATCTGCCAGGCCATATAATGTCCTTTTATCCTCTAAAAGGATGTGGGGCTACTATAAGAAAATTTTTCCTCAATGTTAAGTTGTTTTAGAGTAGAGGTGAGAGGTAAGTTCCAAACACTTTCAAATGAAGTATGCACGTCCCAATACAGACCTGCATGTGGGAGAGGAGTCCCGGGACATGTAAACCTTTTAGTCAGTCGCAAGGACAAACTGTAGAGAACTTGGTGAAGACAGGTCATATTCTCTATTCAAAGATCTCATTCTAGAGCTATTTCTTATGTGAGACTTTTGATAGCTCCTTTTGGCTTTCAGAATAAAGCCCCAACCTCATCACAGATGATACGATTTTGCTCTTACCTACTTATCCAATCTAACTTCTCACCACCATCCTGGACTCTTGTCCTATCAGACTGAGCTTTTCATTGTGCTTGGAAAACTCTTTACATCTGCCCAGTAATCCCCTGCAGCCCAATTCCCTTCCCCTGCTGGATTCCCTGATAAATTCTATTTTATACTGGGCAGTGATGGTAGTTTCTCCATCACTCTATTTAACACTTTTCACACTGTATTCCTGGCTCTACCTATGCATATGTCATCATTACTTGATTCTCTTACTATTTTTTTTATTGTCTAGCATGATCTCTGGAAAAATGCAAGGATTCAATACATACTCATGCCTGAATTAGCATCACCATGAAGGATGACAACACTGGCATCTTTGAGTTAGCGAATACATATGAGCAACCACATGTAGGAAATTCTCAAAAGCTCTACTTTTATCCAAGCTGACCTCTGATGATTTGGAGAAAAATGCACCCAGTTTCTGTCAGAGAAACCTATTTAAAACATCAACAACGGGATATTACCCACCCACTTAAAAAAATATCATGATCCTACTTGCTCAGTGGGTGTTTTGTGAAAATAGTTTGTAAGAGTTTAGACCTAAATAGGTAATGGTTCATAGAAGAAAATAAAAATGGAAAGCACACTGTGTCCTGCGCTGCTTACAGATGGGTGGGCAAAATGTTGGGAGAACAGATTATAAACTTCACTGTAAATTCTATGAGCAGGTTTTTCTTTTGTTGTTGTTACTTCATTTTCTTTTGTTCTTGTAAATGGTAGAAGTAGATGGGAAATGCTGCACACACACGCGCGCGCACACACACACACACACACACACCCCTCAGTTGTTAGAAATGCAAGAATATTTATTGCTGACACTAACACGAACAGCAGCGCAGAAAATCAGAACGGCTAAACAGAAGGTGCATCTGAGCCTGCACAACATTGCTAATGATGTCATACGTTGGACATGCTCCAGCAGAGCAATAAAAGAACAAAAGTCAGGAAAAATGAAGCCTAGGCATGGTGTAAGCTGCTGTGTTCAGGAAAGGAATCAATGCAAGGAACACAGCAGTGACACAACGATGAGGTAAACGTGATGGAATGATGTGGTTACGTCCTCTGAGAATCCTATAGGAAAGGGAAGAAGAAAAAGTCACCTGTAAGAAACAATAAGGAACTAGGATGTAAAGTACATAAATGAGGATGTCTGCTGGGCCTGAAGGTCTTCAGAAAAACTCTTTCTCTGGGATCACACTGTGTACTTTGCTTGTGGACATTCCTTACAAAACAGCACAGATACAAATTAGCTGTTTTTGAAGATAAAAGTATATTTCCACTTTCAAATACTGAAGAAACTAAAGTCAAAAACTTTGAGGAGCAGCAGAAATGTGGTCTTCAGCTGAACTGGGGCAGCATGATTATGGATACAAGAAGAGGCCATAATGGAGCAGAACCGTGTAGCTGCCACATTTCTCTGGGTTATCAAAGAAAAAGCTCACTTGGATTTTACTTTGAAAAGGCATTGTGTCTCAAATGCTCCATACACAGAATACCTGTAGATGTCTTGGCAAAGAATACAACTGATTTGTCCAGCAACATGGCAGCAGTAAGGCTTGCACACAGCCCACGGACACCTCTTTGCCTTTGAGTGCTGTGGTGTCTTTCATCTCTGCCCCGCATGAAAGACTGCATGAACTGGGAGCATGCAAAGGGTCCTGTCTCTGGCCTGTGGCAACTGGGGCAGTTCTTCACTTTTCAATAGATTTGTGAGGATGGAGAAAGATGAGAGCTTGAACAGTGGGCCGATGAGCCCAAGTTCCACATGACAAAAGTACTTTCAGCAAGTTCCTGTCCTCCCTTCTTTTTAAAATATATTTTTTATTGATTTCAGAGAGGGAGAAAGAGATAGAAACATTAATGATCAGAGAGAATCATTGATCGGCACAATCCCCACTGGGGATCGAATTGGAATCCTGTGCCCTGAATTGGAATCAAACCATGATCTCCTGGCTCATAGGTTGATGCTCAACCACTGAGCCATGCTGGCTGGGCCTCCCTTCTTTTTAAAAAAGCAAGTGCTTTTATGAATTAGGTAGGACATAGCCAGGAGGACAAAGGATCTGGGTGATATACCAATGCTTTAATAAACAAAACAACTATCATTCTAGAAATACACTGGTTATCTAAAGTTTCTTCCATCTGAAACCCTCACTATTTCTTTTCTCTTTTCTTTTCTTTCCTTTTCTTTTCTTTCCTTTTCTTTTCTTTTCTTTTTTCTTTTCTTTTCTTTTCTCTTCTTTTTTCTTTTCTTTTTGCAAGGCAAATATCTTTATTTCTGCAGAAGGGTGCACAAACACATGATCTGGGAGCACACACACACTGAGTGGGTGGTCCACTCAGGTTTTTATTCCTGACACACATGATCTGTCCCTCACTCTTGATTGGAAGAACTTAGGCTCACACTCTTGTGTGATTGGCTAATTTAAAGGAAAGGGTTGACCTTTGCCATTTCAAAATGGCAAGTCATATGAGCCAAAATGGTGGCTGCCTAAACTCCCTTCTTTGACAGGAAAGATTATTTGTTTATTCTCACAATTCCCCACTTTTCTTTATTTAACTCTTTTCTTCAAACTCGGCTAACATTACTTTCATGCTCTGCAGTGTCTAGGAGAAAATTATTTTGCTGCTGGTCAATGTTTCAATTAACCTTTGCATAAGACCTCTCATACATGGGATGATATAACAATCCCATAAATGTAACTCCTAATCAAAGGATCCCACCATTCCCTTCTACTTTCCTAACCATTGCTCTAGTGAACTGGAGAAAGGATCCTTAATCCCAGGGTTCTCAGCTGACTCATTAGCCAGAGTTGTTAATCCCTCTGGAGCCTTAGTGATGGTCTGTCTGGCTGTGTTGTTGGGATGGATGTACAACACTGGCCCCCCAACATTACACAAACTCCTCCTTTTTCTGTCAGAATCCTTTCCAAGGCCAACCCATTCTCCCACATCATCCTGCTGGTGTTATCTAGTTTTTCAGCTATACCTTTAACTGCGTCTCGAGTAGAGTTAACAATCTTTTGCTGGTTATAGTCAATATAATTAATCCGATCCACATTCTTGTTTATAGTGGGCCATCAGAACAGGACAGATTCAAATCCTGCAGCAATCTGATGAAATCCTCACTATTTCTGATTCTGATGAACTGGCTGAAGATCACATTTATGCTGCTCCTCGAAGTTTTTGACTTTAGTTTCTTCAGTATTTTATTTTTTATTTATTTTGTTGTTGTTGTTAATCCTCACCCAAGGATATTTTTTGCATTAATTTTTAGAGAGAGTTTAGGGAGGGGGAGAGAGAGAGAGAAACATCAATCTGAGAGAGAAATATTGATTGGTTGCCTCCTACATGCACCCCTACCAGTTCCAGGATGGAGCCTGCAACCGAGGTGCATGCCCTTGACTGGAATCGAATCCAGGACCCTTCAGTCCATGGGACGATGCTCTAACCATAGAGCCAAATTAGCTAGGGCTCTTCAGTATTTTAAAACTGATAGCTTTAAATATTTTTATTCCATTAGTAATAAAAATTTATATTTATCAGTAAATTCAATGAGTATATATAAAAGTCTTGTCTAACTGATACTTTTAATTTAAATACCAAAATTCTTTATTTTATATTCCTCAACTAGATGCATAAGCAATATTAAAATAATTGTGCTATTTCCTCTCTCTAAGGTGTATACTCTTACCAAAGACTTCAAAGCTTTTGAAGAATGTGTGTGACTGAACTTTGTGACTAAATTGAAATACAAGGATAACATATGCTTTTAAAGTTACAGCACTATTTACATTCTTTCAAACACTAATTTTTAAATCACATTCTATATATTAAATATTTTTAAGTATTTAACTAAAATATAATATATAAATATTTCATATAATTCAGATAAATCTTTATATAATAAAAGTCACAAATGTTTTCAAGTTAACTTGTTTCTGTAAAGATCTCAGATTAATGGTTCCTATATTTGATTTTAGGAATAGGCAGCTTATTAGAAAGGTTATATTACATATTGCTCTTTTTAATAAAGCATTTTTATGTGTTCATTCAAATAAAATAATACTGACAATGCATTGCTTGACCTATGCTCCAATCTGAATATGTCAGTCGAGTAAGAGGAGAATAATCCATTTATCACATGATGCTATTTTAGGGAGTCTTAGTGCTTACATGAATGTTGATCACGTCTTTATATGACTCACATATTTATGATAAGAATTTAAGCAAATTTATAAATTATGTATTATTTATACTTATATATTAATAATTATATAATTATTTAATATTACTTACACCTTATTTTATATATGAAATATAATCAAGAATAAAAAAAGAAATTTTCTGAGATTACAAAGTGAGCTGTGAAACACTGTTAAAACTGGCAACTAATCTTGGTACATCAGGATGCTTCTCAATACAACCCAATAGAAAATAGAAAAAAATAGATATAGATGATATAAAACATCTGTCCTCCATAACACTTATTTCAAATTGTTGACATTCTGAAAATCATCTGTTACCACTAGCTTTAAAACAAATAAATGTGTTAATTTGATCTTTTATAATAAATTTATACTATTAAATACTTTCTATTTTATATGTTGGGATTTTACTTAACAAAATATTTTTATTGATTTCAGAGAGGAAGGGAGAGGGAGAGAGAAATAGAAATGTCAATGATGAGAGAGAATCATTGATCAGCTGCCTCCTGCATACCCCCCACTGGGGATTGAGCCCACAACACAGGCATGTGCCCTGACTGGGACCCTGACCGGGACCCTGACCGGAAATCAAACTGTGACCTCCTGGTTCATAGGTCGACGCTCAACCACTGAACCACATGGGTTGGGGTTTACTTAACTTTTTAATTTGAGAATGGGATTGTATGGCTTTAATATGGCATGGGAATCACATCTTCTAGAAAACAAGGGTCATACATTTCTGTTGCTTAAACCCTTTCCATGGCTCCTAGTGGCTGACATCTGGATTCCAGTCCTGCCCACAAATTCACCCCGCCTGCCCCCCCCCCCCGCCCCCTCCCCGGGGCCGCCCCCTGCAGCCTCTTAGATGACTTTGCCCCATACTTTGTAGGCACCAGCCAAATCAAGTGTGTTCCCGCCTTGGGCCTTCCTACTAGCTCTTCCTCTGCCTGCAGTGCTCCTTCCCCAGGTCTCTAACGAGTGGGCAATGTCTTCTATTTAGGTCTCAGTGTAAGTGTCACCTTGAGAAACTTTCCTGACCTCTAAACATTGTCATCCATTCTCCACTAGAAGCCCCTTTCATTTTCCTCCTAACAGTCTCACTGACTCTCTCGTGTGTTCACTTGTTTGTTCATTGTCTGTTACTCCCACTAGAATGTAAGCTCCAACAAAGTGGGAACCTGCCTGTCTCATTCTCTGCCACACCTGGGCCTGGCATGTCCTCAGTTTTCAATACATGTCTGTGGTGTGGATGAATAAATGAGTTGTCCCGTATGAAGTCAACCACTGATTCTATTTGCTAGGAAGCCAACATGTTAACTCATCAGTAAGTGTGAATTACCAATTACCACCACCTAAGGTGCTGTGAGCCAATCCTAATTGCTAGAGAAAGAGAAAAAACATTGACAAACTGTATTATCACTGCCTTGTTAGAAAGGGCAGACTTAACTGGTACTCACTGAATGGCTAAAGAACAGGCTTTATGATAAGTATTCCTGTGTCCTGTGTTCTGGCCTCAAGAAGGATTTAATCCTAGGTGCACTACTGGAGACACACCAATTAATTTCTGGTTTTATTAAAAGAGAAATCTCTCCAGAAGTCCAATAAATCTAGTATTGCTAAGTACAGTGATTCCCACTGCAATGACCATCTCCTAGCTATAACTTTTACATATTCTTTATGTTCATCTCAACCACGAGGTCAAAGATATCATATTCATCTGTGACCAAATGGGCCTTACTTAGCTTTCCCAGTGGCAGACACAGAGATGGGGACCACAGCACCTTACAACAATGACCACGCCCGGGACTGGGGTCCACATATTTAGAGTAGTGTCGGTGCAAAAGCAGACACCAACTATGAATGAAAAGTTCCTCGCACTGATTCTTAGGTTCCTTTTCCTTCTGAGTCCAGTACATCCAGGAGATTCCATAATCCTCTTAAACTACAAAAACAACTATGAACCTGTGTTTTCAGGGTGCCAGAAAGTCTACACTTTGCTTTTCAGCTTCCTCAAGGATTTAGGCATAGCCCACCGAGAAATGAGCAGTCGAACCTGGTTATTCCTGGGTTAGGTATAAACTGTAACTCAATTTCAGAATGGCTGTACCTGGTCACCTGTTTTCAGCTGCTTTAATGGGAGGGGAGGAAGGGGAGTCAAACTGAAAAGCAAACAAGTCACTGATAATGAAGTAGAAAAGTGATTAGCCAAGATCCTCTAAGATCTCTTAAAGAACTAATCCCTGCTTGGAATGTGGCATATCAGTATTCAAGTCATAGGACCTACTCAAGAAAAAAAATTTTTTAATCTACCTTTGATTATTTCTATTATTGCTCATATGGGTTAAATAAAAACAAATTCCAAAAAAAGGACTGAAATATTTCATATTACTTTCAAAGGGACATAATGAGCCATTAGTACTAGTTAGATACTGACATTAACTTCATGAGTAAAAATGATTTTTGAAAAAGGATCTTATTGGCAAATAGAGAAAGTGGACATTAACTTAGGTTTTTATCCAAAAATAAATTTCTTCAAGTCATCCTAAAATACAGTCTGAGGACATGCTATCAGTGCAGCGCTGAGTAACAGCGCACCAGCTCCCCTCCCTCTCTCACAAGGAAACGCTGTTTTTTCCAGTGCCTCTCTAGACATTTGATAAAGATGCTATACTCCTTTTATTACAGGACTGGGCAGTGGCTAAGCTCCGGGGCAGATTCCTAGTACCGTCAGCAGCACCACTTAAAGGTGCACAAGAAATTCTTTTATTACGTCACAACAAATAACACATGGTATTTATAAAAGTTTAAATTATTACACACTAGCCGATAACAACAACAATGACGACAAAAGCGCTTGGGATTTAACAACCATAAAATAAGAGAGAATCGATTACTTTTAGTTGACACAGGCAGCTTAAGCATTAACTAAATGCTAATGAGGCATTTTGCTTCCTTAACAGTTTATTTTCCTCACCCTCTCCTTCCGGTGCTCAGGAGGCAGTCACCAGAAACCACCCTTAGGGTAATCAGTCCGCCTTTCTGTAATTCCTTGGATCATTTACTCCCTTTGTCCACCAATGCATTTCCTCATCTGTTCTGAGCACTTGGCAGCAAGGCTAGAGGTTTCCCTTGGAAGTGTCGTGGACTCTCCAATTGTTTTCCTAAGATATTTGCTGGCATTAGGCCTTGCCCAAGATTCTTCCCTACGCAGGATGAAACACATTCAATTCATTTCTTTTATAGACCACACCAGTCCCCGTGAAGGGGATTCTGGCTGGAGATCACCTTTCTCAGTATGTCTTCTCTTTTCTGAACTGTGTCGAGGCAGCCACAGCGTTCACAAACCCCTTTGCTTTATTTGCTCTGAAGTTGTCAGATGGTTTGACTTCCGTATTCCTCCAGAGGAGGGTCTGGTTTCTATGTCTGCTCCATGCCCTTTCTACATATAGGGATCTGAAAGGCAACAGCATTCAACTATCATTCCCTAGCTTCCTTGGAGTTTTGCTCGAAATGTTGTCAAATTAGCAGACTTTGACATTTTTCCTGCCTGGTCCCTCTAGGACAGCGGTTCTCAACCTGTGGGTTGTGACCTCTTTGGGGGTCGAACGACCCTTTCACAGGGGTCACCTAAGACCATCGGAAAACACATATATAATTACATATTGTTTTTGTGATTAATCACTATGCTTTAATTATGTTCAATTTGTAACAATGAAATTGGGGGTCACCACAACATGAGGAACTGTATTAAAGGGCATTAAGAAGGTTGAGAACCACTGCCTAGGACTCCACTGCTTTCCACACACTCTAATAAAGATGACATTGAAAATGGAAGCATTGGGTGACTCTCAATATCTTGGCTTTGTGGAAAGAGGCCTGGCATTAGGAGATGGAGGTCCAGCCTGTCTTCAGCTGGGTGGCACTGGGAAGGTCCCTGAGACGGTGTTAGGAGAAACAAAAAATGAGGCATGATTTCAGTTAAGCCCGTGGCATTGAAAACAAGAACAGGCAACCAAATTTGGATCTTGCCTAGATCCTAATACAAGCCTAATAAAACCCTAAAAAGATAGGATTGAGACAATCCAGAAAATCTACTTATAAGCTAGGTATCAGTTAATACCAAGAAATTACTGTTAATATTTCATATGATAATAGGCATTGGAGTTAGTGTTTACATGTAATAACATAGACAAGTATAATATGTATTAGTTATAATACATGTTAAAATACTTCATGTGATATTTAGAGCTATATCCTGCAGTGTGGAAGGGTAAACTGCTGTAATGTCTAGGATTTGCTTTATATGCTACAGCAAAGAAAAACAGGAGCAAAACCAGGCTAGATGAAGCAATTATGGCAAAATCTCGAGAAGTGTTGAATCTGGGCAATGAGTATATGTCAATTCATTGTGTCTCTCTACTATTGTGTATGTTTAATATTTGAGTAACTTAAAAAACACTTTTTAAAGGAATGAATTAAGGGAAGTCCAGGCTGACACTGCCGTAGGAGGAAAAGTCAGACATGGTGGAGTGATGTCAGAGAGCAGGCCTGGAGCGGGAAGCATCTGCTCCAGGGCAAGGATCTGTCTCCTCTGTCCGCCAGGACCCAGCACCCACACAGCTGTGTAAAGGCAGTCCACAGAGAAGGGCCGAGGCCAGCCTAAGGCACAGAGGAGCAAGGACAATCTTGGTGCGGGGGAGTGGGGAGGGCAGGGAGGCAGGAGGCTAAGATGCATAGAGGTAAAAAGAGGAAGAGGAGGCAGAAACCATGCTGTGGCCCTGGTCTGTGCTTGAGTCAACAGGGAGTGGGAAGCCATCAAAGGTTTCAGACCAGAAAGTGGCATGGCTAGGGCTGTGTTTGGGAAACCACGTCTTCAGCTGTGTGGAGGATGCAGCGAAGAGGGAAAGGCGCCCCAGTGGGCAGAGCAGCTAGGATCACAGAGCATGGGATCAGTAACTGACCTGAAAACAGGGTTGTGGACAAGTGGGCGGAAAGCTGTCCATTTATGGGAACGCACAGGAGACTGATGTCCCTCAGGATGCAAAGATGAAGAAACAAGATGAGACCGAGAGGAACGACCTGTCATTGCAGGGGCTGAGAACCACCATGAAAGGGCTGGTTCTGAGGGGAGAAGATGGGCTTTGGCGACGCCCTGCATTTCAGGTGGATGTCCTGAGAGCAGTTCAGCAGGAGATTCTGGAGGCGGCCTGATTCTGGAGGTACACCCTCCTCTTTGCAAACAGGATGACTTGGGAAATGGCCAGGATTTTGAACTCTCCCCAATACCCACAATCCCAAAGCTCATGGCTCACAGGCTTGCCCACACTGCTCTGATGTCCCTGGGATTCAGCTGATCTCTGCCTGGTCCCTTAGCCTGAGGTGTACCCCAAAGATGTACCCCAGAGAATCTGCTATACTCACACCCTGTCTGGGTGCTCTGGGTAAACCCATCTGAAATAAAATGGTCAGTGAAACAATTTTGATTCAGCTTCTAAGTCAGGGGATGGACTTACAAGTATTAACACTTTCTGAATGTCTACATATGCTATCGATTTAATATGTTCTATTTCATTTAAACCTCAAATCAAATGAATAATGAGAATATGAAAACTCAGAGAAGTTAATAACTCAGCCAAGGTCACACGGCTAAGTGAGTGGCAGGGCATGGACTCCAACTCAGGTCCGTCTGCCTTACAGTCTGTGCTCTTTTCTCTACGTCATGACCCAGCCATGGGAAAAATGCAGCTGGAAGTGAAATAAATCTTAACCAGGTGTTGGAAGCAGACATTTGCCACCTGGCCTGGAGAGATTTGCCACAATGACACCATAATTTCCTACCCTTTTAGCTAATTAAAAAAATAAGAGAGTCCTGGCTGGTGTGGCTCAGTTAGTTGAGCACTACTGTTCCATGCACCAAGAGGTTGCTGGTTCAATTGTGGGTCAGGGCACAAGTCCGGGGTGCCAGCTTGATCCCTAGTAGGGGGCGTGCAGGAGGCAGCTGATTAATGTTTCTCTCTCCCTCTCACTACCTCTCTCTCTAAAATCAATAAAAACATATTTTATTTTTTAAATATTTATTGTTGAAAGTAATACATATATCCCCCCCACGCCCATTGACCCATTCTAGGCCACCCCCCGTCCCCTGTCCCAGGCCTTCACCACCCTACTGTCTGTGTCCATGGGTTATGCATATATGCACACAAGTTCTTTGGTTAATCCCTTCCCACCCACCTACCCTTTCTTTCCTTCCCTCTGAGATTTGCCAGTCTGTTTCATGCTTCTATATCTCTAGATCTATTTTGTAAAAACATATTTTAAAAAAAGGTATTTTAGGGGAAATAAGTGTGGGAAGCAGTGAGAGGAAAGCAAAGGGAAGACAGAAACTTGCATTGCCAATGCCGATACATTAAGAAAAAATTTTGTCCCTGAAATAATATAAAGTTTATATGGGAGAAATACTACACAATAAAGCTTGTGTACCTCCTATTTGGGGGTGAGCTTATATCTATTTTTGACTAGGCAGTTGTACCAATTTTGACTTGTAGTTGTGACAATACTAAGAAGCTCTTTAAACATCAGTTTAAAGAACAAAGGATTTCTGCTTAAATGTCAAAGTATATTGGATATATTTTAGGTGAGTATCTGTACTCAGTCCAAATGTTTTTTTTGGGGGGGGGAGGGGGAGGTGTTTTTAATATAATTGGCTTTAGGAAGAGCACTAGGAGAGTGCTGCCCAGAATGAGGGATAAGCTCTCATTGGTTTGAGATCTTGCTGATGTGTGTCAGGCTCTGTCCTGTATCAGGATTCCCAGGTTGCTGGCTTGGACCGGTGCCCCGCCTCTGTAGCAGGAGCCGTGATGAAATGGAAGCTGGGTGAGCACAGGCTCCCAGACAGAGAGTGACTCAGATTTCTTTCCTGAATTTCCAAGAGGTGGATGGGCTGTCTACATTACACTGTGTGCGCCGGCTCAGCCTGGGGTCACGGAGCCCATGCATCAGCGTTCAGGGAGAACATAAAACCAAGGGGAGATTCAGTGATCGCTCACCATAAGGTGGTGACCTTGACCAAAGGCAAAGAGTAAGCTATACTCAGGCAGGGAAAGCACTTAAGGAAAGAGAATCCCACCACCTTGCTGCCAAAAAGCAGGGGCAGCAACCAGAATTCCTTGACCTTGAAACTGGAGAAAATCAGCCCAGTGCCCCCCCGCCCCCCTCACCACCTCCCATCAACTATGGTGAACAGAAGGAAGGTCTAAAACAAAACAAGGGTGTCCTTGTTGTTTATTCAAACTAAGTATAAGTGAAAAACTAGATGTTTTCATCAAATGTATTCACCTTTCTTCTTGCTTGACAAAATACCTAAAACTCAGAATACTCCCTCCCCGACACCAAGAAAGAAAAGCAATTCGAGGAGGAAAAATGCTAGTTTGTCTTCTTACCTGACATTTTAGGCATTTGTTTAAATGATATTTATAAAGGTAAATGGCCACTAATGGGTTTTCTTCCACCAGAGAAAAAAATTACGTATGTTGCACTTTAGGAATATAGAGGGGGAAAAATTACCTAAACATTGGAAAAAGGAATTCTTCCAGTTAGCTCCTCATTTTTTAGACATGTGCAAAGTAAGGACATGCATGACAGACCATTCCACACAGAGAGCAGCGAGGTTACCTCTGGGTAAAGGCTGCTTTGGGGAAAGGCCTTCCATACAGTTCACATGTAGACATGGGTCTGGCCGCAAACAGCACAACCTGAAAAAGGTCCCACCAAAGACAGACACACCAAAACCAAGAAAAGCACTGCTGTCCATTACCTTTAGCATTTTCATACTTTCCTATACTTTCTAGTATAGAAAATATAGTTTTATCCAAGTCATGAGAATAGGTTTATTTATGAATAAATTACGCAGGTTAATTTCAGAAGACAAGATTTATCAATGCGACTGTGCAGAAGCATTTAATAAAGTTTTAATGCTTACCAAAATAGTGTGAAATCTTGGGGCTTAGACAAGATCAATAAAATGTTCAAGTATTTTACTGAGTAAATAAAGGGCCTAGACGCAGTGGTTCTCAACCTTCTGGCTCTTTAAATACAATTCCTCATGTTGTGACCCAACCATAAAATTATTTTCATTGCTACTTCATAACTGTAATGTTGCTACTGTTATGAATCATAATGTAAATATCTGATATGCAGGATGGTCTTAGGCGACCCCTGTGAAAGGGTCGTTTGATTGCCAAAGGGGTCGCGACCCACAGGTTGAGAATCGCTGGGTTAGAGGGATGCATAGACTGCCTAGGTACCATTTAAAATCGTAATTGTAAATTTGGCACACGAGGGCTTCTTAAAAGATTTTTGTTGTATTTCTTATGAGTACATTCCTGAGAAAAACTGCTAGTATATTTGCCAGTGACTTGGACCTGGGTTTTATGACTTGGCAGAATGTCCTAAAGGATTTCAGAATTGAGCTGAGTAACCCTGGGGTGGCAGGGATGCTCAGGACACCTGAGGTAGAGACGCTTTGCTGGCACCCAAGGCAGGATGGCTGTGAGCTGTTGGGAGGACCCACTCCAAGACTGTTCAACTTTGCTAGCACTAAATGTCTCTCCATCTGTGAGTTTTTGTTAGCTTTATTCTTAAGCCATGAGATAAGTGTCTCTCTCACTGGAGCCAAGTGACCACCTGCAAATCTCTTAGCATCTCTCTGGGGCCATTTTCAACATGAGCTAACACACCCAGCACCAGCAGCTCTGCACAGACAATGCAGATCAGCCTTCTTTTCCTCAGCGCCACCTGACCAGACTTTTGTGTTTCCACTCAATCAGTTAACAAATGTTTGTGGTGCTTCTACCATGTCAGACTAACAGCTAGAGAGAGATGCAAAGTAAATGGAAACATCAGGTAGGGATCAGGAATAAGTAATGGGGAGTGTGGAAAGAGACCAAAATACTCAAGATCGCTCAACGAGGGAGTCTATAAATCTTTAGAGGAACAGAGCTGAAGAAATTACAACTCTCCTCATGATGTCCCCCCCCCCCCCCCCCCCCCCAGCACCAGAGGCGCACAGGACTCCAGCCAGGTGTGAAAGAAGCAAACAATGGTGATAAAGGAACAATTGTGAGGCAGCTCTGGAGAGGCTCAGCGGGACACAATCTCTGGCCAGAGCAGCACATGGCCATTATCTAGTTTGCAGATGGAACACCCAAAAAACCTGGGAGCAATTAGGAGGGAGAAAAACAAATGGGGGGCTGCTGAGGGTGATGTGAGGGATGGAGTCCCAAACTATCTTCTGCTAGGAACTCAAAAGTGAGGCAAGACACTGGGACCAGAGGAAAAGGAAACCATCACAACCAAGTGGGGCTTGCACAATGCTAATCACACCCACAATCACTTCAGCAAGGGGAGTGATGAAATTTACAAAGCGACCAGGAAACAGATATTAAAATGTAGGAGGTAGGAAACCACATTTAAACTCCAATTATCTTCTGATATTCATTTGAACATTTAAAAGTGAATTCTGAACAGGACAACTGAATTTTACAAAGAGCATTCTTTTTATCAACAACAAACAGAGATGGGCTCACACTCTCTTTCAAAGCTCCTGTAATAGCATGGCTCCCCTGCTCATCTGAAGACTAGTGGCTGGTGTTCTGTGTTCCTGCTATGGGTCAGGCAATATGCTGTGTTGTCCTCATTGTTTCATAAACCATAACCCCTCTTCCCCTCAAAATATTAGTCGTCTTCTCTAACAGATGGAGGCTACTCCTTTTGCCAGAAACATACTCTCATCATTTTTGTCTTTTCAAGTTTTTTACATCCTCAAAGCCCTGTTTTCCATCCTATCTTGGACATGAAGCCTTTCTGAATCTCTTAAGCCAGAGCCTCCTGGATTGCTCTCTCTTCTGAGGGCCCCCCGTGCTGCTGACCTCATGGCCAGGCCAGCAGAAGACACTGCCGCACATCAGATAAAGTGCATTCTCATGCCACATTATATGTAATGTTTTCCTGTCCGATGTTTGAAAGGAGTTTTAGAATTTTGCTTTGAAACTCTTATTTTACTTAGAATTACTTGTGACCTCTCAGCAACCCTGTGTATACTTGAGAATTCTTGAGATATGAGAGCCTGTCAGTTGTTTTCAAATAATGATAAAACTTATTGTGATTATTCAGCGTCACAGTAATTAAGACTGATAAGTATCTTGTAGAGTTTTAAGCATTTGCTAATTTCAATTTGCAGAGGCTTTCCCTTATTTTTAAAGCCTATGAATATGTTTCGTTTTAGATCTCAAAGAATTTTGTAGGTCTTTAAAAATCTAGTAGGAGCTAAGCACCGTGCCGGATTCGGCCCGAAGGCTGTAGTTTGCCCATGGCTGGCCTAGGCCCTGCCCCGGGGCCTCAGGATTATAAGCTTACTGAAGACAGATTTTTGTCTTATTGGCTGACATTTTTAGAGTGACTAGCACAATTGCCATAAATGAACGCTATGGACTCATTTATTAAAAAATAAGTCCTAAATGAACAAAAAACCCACAACTTCAACTACATATTATACAATCCCATTCCTAAAATAGTGACAATTATTGGAAATTATGCTCCTCATACTTTTCAAAATGTTTGGTTCTCTTTCCTTTGAAAACACTTTTTCTTTATTGCTTTGAAAGATGGTACAAATAAACAGACTATAAATAAAACACATAGTAGGAATCTCTGGAAGTATTCAACTTCTAGATTTTTTTTCATTGGCAGTTAGCTACGGACTTCCTTCTAAACATTTGTTTACAAAAGAGCATAATTTTCTAGACGTCACATGTCTCTAATATAGAGGGGCCTCTTTATTGCACTCACATTGTTCTTGGGTCCAGGTAAACTTCTTTGGTAGTATTTGGATTTTAACTAAATTTAATCTCATAACATTTTAGCATATGTGATTAAATAAAAACTACTCACATGCTCAACTATGACGTGTGGGGAAGAGAAGGCTGATGCTCTATGAGAAATAAGCACAGGGAGCAATGATATTGTCTCCACGAACCAGCCAGTAAGACACTATACTTTCTCAACACCAGTAGGAAATAATAATTCATTAAAAACAAAATCACAGTCATACATGAAGGGAACTGTAACAAGATTTATATGAATGATATGCATTTACATGAATAGCCTACAAACTTTCATGGTAGATACACATCCTTTAGTGTAATAATTGGGCCTGATATCCAAAGGCCTAGCTATTAAACTTTTCCACCTTAAGGTAATATTGCTACTATTTGTATTTTCTGCATCTGGCTTGCTTTGCTTAAGTCCAGACCCAGTCAAAATTCCAGTTTAACTTGAGGTCAGGCCCAGTGAACCAGAAAGTCAGGTTTTATGTTGTCATTGAGAGAGTGTGACTTAAGTCTCACCATGACTACATTCTTAGAGAATAACCAAATGCTTAAAACGGAGCACCCCATGCTCACATTGAAGACTGAGAAGAGAGAAACACGGGAAGGAACCGTAGAGAAAAGGGCTGGAGGACACGTGTTCTTCAAATAGTTAGATGGAGATGCCCACCTCTTTCCATTACTGTCCCGAAGCATCGCTTTTCCCATCTTCGTTTCCAGCTCCTGCACCTCCTCCAGCAATGTTTTATGACAGGTATGCTTGACCCTGTGTCACAAGGAAAAGACAGTAAGAACATAACACTTGAACTTTACACAGCTGTGAAGATTGGGTATTCTCTTCTTGGGCTACATCTGGATGCCCTTTGACTGACTGCTGCTGAGGTTTGGGGCATGAGGGAGCATTCTCAGTCCCATGCATGGCAAGGACTATACCTGGGAGAATCAGACGTCAGCCCCCTAAAGACTTCCGCTTTTTTTGCTGAAAGCCTGCAGATCTGAGGATCATAGCCATTCAGAACAAAGACTGGGGTTCCTGGATACTCGTCTATCTGTCTCTAAAGCTTTCCACTACATGATCTAGCAACTCAGAAGATGCTTTAAATCCCCACCCTACTGGACGTGTGCTGGTCCCCTGCCCTGTTCTCTATGGTGACCAGAAAGTCCAGGGTAAGCAGCTTCCCCTCTTTCTTTAGTGTGAAAAGAGCCACTGCCATTATAGTGCTAGAGTTCATGCTCTTCATGCCAAACCCTTGACCTGAGACTTGGGCTTGACACAAATACCCAGGTACAGCTTCTCTTGTACAGCCTTGCCGCGAGGGCCTGCAGGTGTAGGTCTCAATGGAGTCAACAAGTGGGGCAAGCTGGGCCTTTCCACTCCAGCTCAAACCCCAGCCTAGACACACCGCTCTCCTGGAATTGCAGGGATAGTTACCTGCACCCTCTTTCTGATTAAACTGAGAAGAATACCTTACGATGTTCAATAAGTGGCTGACCTCAGGATCTTCCTAAGATTGAGACTAAGCAGAAAGCTACTGGTTGGAAACAATGCAGGTGAAGAAAAGGCATTTAACAAGATGCAAGTTAGAAATAGGAAAAAAAAAAAAGCTGTAGAAAGAAAAGCACTAATAACTTAGCCATGCAGGGCAGGCTTACATACAGGGTGGAGCAACAGTCGGTTTATGGTTGTTCATATGGAAAATAACATGATAAATAATAAGTAATAATACAAGAACAAACTCTGTGTTTCGTGTACTCACAACTGTGAACCCACTTTTGAACCACCCTGTATTATGAAAAGCTTTTCATTAGATACAGTATAAAGGAGTATGAGGATCCTGCTAAACACCAGAACTCGAAGACAGAATAAGGACAAAGACTGAGCATATATCTGCAAAGAAGTGAAAAGTGTAACGGGGCATTCTGAAGACGTGAGCTGCTTTATTTAGTGGAATCACACACTCCTGCCCGGCCTCCACCTTCAAGGAAAGAAAGTCTATTGAGATAATGCCCAGTCATCCCCTAACACTCCGAGTTAATCTCTAATGGAGTATTAGTACTAAGACACTGTATATGTGCCTGTCATTCCTTTTCCCAAAGTAAACAAGAGAACTGAGCCACACAGGTTTTAACACATAATACCTTAATTACATCAAGCAGTGGCCTGAGACTCAGTAGTGATAAAATGCTGCAGTTCAAAGCAGAAACAGTGGAATTTTAATTTAAACAATAATTGAGAAAATGTTTAACATTTTGCTGTGAAGGCAGTCAAAAAGAAGGTTAACATTTATACTGTTCAATATTATTAAACATGCTGTGCCTCAAATGTTCCTTTTCATCTCATGGGCTTACAGGGATACATTGATAACAAGCCAACTAAGTGGCAACCCCCACCACACTTGGATTCACCCCAGACACACAGGGCCCACGAGAACGTGTCTGGTAAGTGCTCAAGGATGCGCACGCTCTCTCACTGTTTCAGGATTGTCCTTACTCCACATCCTCCTCCCTTCCTCTTCCCCTGCTGCCCCACACAGAGCAAGCAGGGTTCAGCAACCTGTAGACCAGCCCCCAGTGTTATCTCTTGGGCTGCAAGAGAAGGGCAACTCTAAGAAGCAGGCTTGGAATAGGAAGGCTGGGCCACTGGGCGCAGGACACTGGATGTCAGGAGCTTAGGCCAAGAATAAAAGGGATCTGCCCCAGCTTTCACTCATTCACAGAGGGAAATTATCTAAATATCTTAAAGCTACCAGGCATTGTGCAGGTTCTCAGTGGATGGAACCGCATCCATGCCCAAGAGTCAGGTGGCAATCCGAGAGCTAGCCTGGGAACCTAACCACGTTTAAGAACATGAATGGCGACATTGGGGAGGATTCTGCTATCCTCTCCACATGTAGCACTGGAGGAGAAGGGATGCTAGCACTTAAAAGTGTTTTCCCAAGAATGTTTACCTAATAAGGCCTTAATTAGGCAGACAAATCTAAAATCTCCCCTGTCAAAGTCTGCATGTGAAATGACTAAAACCTAACACATGAAGGTTTAAGAAGCCAATCTTGAAGTATCAGCCCCTGGCGTGTAATTGAGGTCTCTTCAGGAACTGGAGTCTGGCTTGTTATGAATCACAGCTTGGACAGAGTGAGCCCCATTATCTTTGGACGGCTTATCCCCTGTGGTCCAGGGCTTGCTTCATTTAACCCCACATCAAGAGACCAGGGATCACAAAAGGGGCCGGGTGGGGTGCTTAGTCACTGTCAGAGGGTGTGCGATTCTTCTGTGAGCCCTCAGATAGTGCTAAAGGTATCTCCAGGTTATTAGGGAATTTTAAAATAAATAGATTGGCTTAGAATCTTGAACTTTCCATTTCTTTGTTTCTGAAAGTTTTTCCTAGACTAGTGATGGCGAACCTATGACACGCGTGTCAGAGGTGACACGTGAACTGATTTTTTTGGTTGAGTTTTCTTTGTTAAATGGCATTTAAATATATAAAATAAATATCACAAATGTAAGCCTTTGTTTTACTATGGTTGTAAATATAAAAAAATTTCTATATGTGACACGGCACCAGAGTTAAGTTAGGGTTTTTCAAAATGCTGACATGCCGAGCTCAAAAGGTTCGCCATCACTGTCCTAGACTGTTCTTTTGCATGAAAGGATAATAAGTTAAAAGGAAATGTTAATTTCTAAATGTGGATGAAAATTTATACACAATGTGCTCCAAAAGAAATTAGTGTAGTTAGAAACTTTTAGAAATACCAAGGCCCATCTGTATACAGAAATTTCTTATTACCTTTTATTTCCACTTAACTGCCTATCTGGGATTATAATAAGGAAATGAAGTCATTCTGGAATTGCTGAATGTATTGTGTGCTGACTGGTAGACTACAGGAGATATAAGTTAGATTAAAGAGGCTGGTTCCCGTGTTCAGTGGCCTTGAGCTTTATATCCTGACAAATTTCTCCTAGAGGAGAATAAGTACATGGCTGCTAACCTAAGAATGTTGTCATAGGTAAACATTTTGGAAGAGTGTAAGCTAAAGGATATTAAAATAGTTCTGGGCAATTTAAACTTCATGCTTCTAATAAAAATAGTCATTAGCCAGGTATCACATATAATCAATCAATTATTTTAATAAAATATGTATTAGTTTGGTCCCTTATGAAAATTCTGGTGAACAGGATAACAGAGTAGGTATCTTACGGCATCCAAATCTGACTTAAGATAGTCTAACAATGGATCTTCATCCAGAAAATTGACAGACTTCATGGGGAAAATGACTGAATTACCTCATGCTGTTTTTTTCTTATTCTTAACACTCCAAGTCCCAAAATAGAAGAGAGAGACTGGGGCACAGAAGGGGGAAAATGCAGAAAGAACTTACTTTCTTAAGCACTCATAGAAATCTATGGGGAAAGGCAGGCCTACCTTGTGCTAGAATTTAAAAGCTCTTTTGAAATAGTTAACCACCAAAATTCAAACAAAACAAAAAATTTCTGAAGACTGGTCCTCGGCAAGATTGAAGGACAGTAACAAACCGAGTTAGGCCCCCGCCTTTGCCATCTGCCCTCACAGCAACTCTCTGCAGTTGCGCCTCGGTTCCGACTCTCAGTTCATTTAAAACTCTTCTTGTCCAAGGTGCATCATAGCACATCATGTTTCAATAAATATGTGACAATTCGAACCAAAAGATGGGTGGACCTGGACATTCAGGATTCCTATTTTAGTTCAGCGTGCAGGAAGGAAAAACAGACACGTTTATAAAGCTGAGGTTCGGAAAGACAGCTGAGAGTTCAGTGATACAGCAGCTGAGGCAGCGCTCCCTTCCTGGGAGAAGTCTCCTACTTTACTTAACTCAACAACAAATATCTCAGTCTGGGAATATAATATGAGATAAAACCTGGGCCTTGTGGTCAGAGGAAAAGTGCTCAAATAAACCTGCAGAATTATTGTTTATGAGGAGAGAGGGGACTAGTTTAGACATTAAATATATACTATAAACTGAGCATACTTTGGGCAACTCCTCCAGATGAGTGCCAATATATGCCATCCTCCCACTCCCCCAAATAAACCAAGGCAAAAATGCATTTCTGGAAGTGCCTCTGGAATTCAGTCGGGGCCTTTCGGGCTCAGCCCAAAGCACGGGTGCTGTGCTCCTGGAAGGGCTGTCCTGGGCCTGCGGTGAGGGGCAGCGGGCAGACAACACTGGTGGTCAGCCTCTGCTCATGCTTCCCTCCCCTCCCCTCCACCAGGGCCTTCTTTACCGGGCTCTAGCCTGCTGGCAAGCTTCTTGGAAAGAAAGCGACTTTTACTTTTTTCGTATGGTGGAGCTGGAGGCAGGCTCATTTGCTTTATCCTTTTAAAAATGTAAGTGGTGCTAATTTTACACTGCCAGGAGTCAGGAATAGAGAATATTCCTGCTTGAAGGAATAGAGAATTTGTTTCCTGATTGATGAGGAACTTTTACTTGGAATGTATTGGGGGGAAAAAGAGACAAAAAGGCAGACACCATAATCTGAAAACATTGTCTTTGAAATGAGAAAGATACTTCTGCTAAAGTCTCACTTGGCAAATATGCAGTCTCAATAAAAAAATTTTTTTTTCATGATATTCATTTTAGGTAATTGAATAAAATAGCCTAACATTAATTTACAGTCAAATCACTATTGTCAGTCACTATAAATTGAAAAGTCATCTGATGTAGCAAAGACCTAAAACTAAATTTATTATCCTGCAAAATTGACAAAATTCGGTTAGGTAATATATTTTGCCACAATTAAACTATGTGTACGATAAAACTACCATTTTCTTTTAGTGCACTTAAAAGATTGAAAAAACATCTTTTCTGGCTATAATTGAGTTCCAAAGATTCTGTTTCTACTATTTATAAAGCACAGTTTCAGTAGGTAACATGGAAACAGTGGTAAATTGGAACATTTAAGAAATTAGAATTATTTAATTTTTACTAACAGTTGTAAAACTTAGTGAACAGAAGAAAAAAAAACAACCCCAAAATATGTGCTATCAAATTGTCTCTTCTCCCCTCTCTCTCTGCATTAGGTGCCATCGGTTGTCAAGATAATGCCAAAATGAAGACTCTTTCAAAAGACATCCATAACTGTCAGGCAAGAACATTCTCATTGAGTGTGGGAGGAAGGGAGAGAGAGAAATGAAATCTGATGTCTTTTCCTGGAAGATTTGGATTAAAGTCTCAATTCTCTACCTCAGGGCCCCCAAATAATTATGCTCTGACCAAAGTAAAGCCAATGCAAGAGTCTCAATTTTCAGGGAAGTTGGCAACTATTTGTAAGAGGGAGGAACCAGGCATACACAACTCAAAAATCAATATTGTCTCATTTGCAGTATTCCATCTTTTGCTTACAGAATTAAAATTTACATTACCTTGTTGCTTCTTTTACATTGTGTACAAGATATTTCAGAAATGATTTATTTTAAAACATATAAACAAAATTTAAGCGTGAATTATTTCCTGTTTAGCCTACATGATAATTTCATCTGTGTAGTTCATTTTCCCATGGACCTGTAAACTGACGCTCTGGAAGAATTATATTTGAAGGATTCCTACAGTGAATTATTTGGAAAAATAAAGAATACTAAATTCCAAGTATTTTGCAATTTGAAGTGACTTGCATAGACACAATTTTCTTTAAAGCCAGGCTATATTTATGATCATGTAGCAATAACTCTTAGACATGAGGAAAATGAATTTCGAGTCATACTTCCTAAACCTGGTAGAATTGGGACTGTACTTAGAAACCCCCCCTTATAATCAAGTATAAGGAACATCCCTCTTGACCTTCACACAGTCTGTCTTGCGACTCCCTTTTGTCTAAGGTGAAGCACAGATTAAAAGGAAAAAAACCAAACACAACATCCTTTACATCCTTTGCTGGCAGGTGGCAGGAGACTGGTTTCTCCAGAAGTCTCATAGCATTTCATATCCGATGCCAATGCTTGTGGAAGACAACTGCAGGGACAGATGAGTAAGACTCAGGGCTATTACTTCAGTTTCCACTTACGCTCTCCATACCACATCTTCAATCAAACACGCAGTAGGAACCAGAAATAATCCCAACCAGAAGTGTGCGGAGCTCAGGACCATAGCTGCCTGCAAGAAGCAGAAATGACAGGCGTATTTAATACTTTTTCATTTAAAAAAAATCAAGATATAATTTAATCAAGGCAAAACATTCCCTAACACAAAAGCAACAGGCAGTATTAAATTCGGTGACAGTTAAACGTGCACCTAGGAAGGATGTCAAGGGGCCTGATGAGACGAGCTCTGCTCCATGATCATCAGCTCTTGTCGCACTCTTTCATGAAGTGCTTGAAGCTCCTTTCCAATCAGAATACTGTCCTAAGTCCCTCCTATGAGAAATGGGGGACACCAGACTCCTTTGGAATAAACCTTTACCCAGTAGGCTCCTTTCATCCACTCCACTTATCCATCAGCTCACGTTCCTTCACTGTTCATTCGTTCATGGAACCCATATCTTGGAGTAAAGCACAGTGATTCTCCATACTCAGAAGGGGAGGATGAACAGATGTTACAGGCTTTGCCTTCAATGAACTTAAAGTCATGTGGTACACACACAGACACACAGACACACACAATTGACACAGTGGAATGTATACGTCATGATCATATTATATGGAGCTTTAGAGGAAGGCTATTAGGCTAGAACAGTGGTCGGCAAACTGCGGCTCACGAGCCACATGCGGCTCTTTGGCCCCTTGAGTGTGGCTCTTCCACAAAATACCGACTTCTGCGCATGGGCCACAAAGTTTCAATCGCACTGTACGTGAGCGCCCGCACATGGTATTTTGTGGAAGACCCACACTCAAGGGGCCAAAGAGCCGCATGTGGCTCGTGAGCCGCAGTTTGCCGACTACTGGGCTAGAAGGCTGGGAAGACTTCTTGGAGAAGACAGCATATGGGATGTGCCTGGAGAGATACAGGATTGGACCAGTATCATTGGGATTGGGGAAGGGTACAAGGGGAGTGAGTCCAAGTGGAAGGGTGGACAACAGGGGGACAGCCAGGAGCGCTACCTTTGAGGACGCTGTTCCTGACATACTGAGACAGAGATTGTTTGGGAGGAGCAGGTAGAGAGGGTTTGAAGGGAGAGAGTTGCAGGGCCAAATCTGATGTCAGTGAGGTGAGGAACTGAAAAGAATTTAGAGCAAATGGGGGCTGGAGAATACAGAGTCCTTAGATTTTGGTTTTCGAGTGAGATTTTGATTTTGGTTTTGGTGGCAAGGATCATGGAGCTGGCTGGCCATTGACAAGCTGGCCTAGAAGGATGGGCTACTTGGAACAAGAACCCAGAATAAAGTGTGACAGGCCTTTCATGTTCTTTGGGGTTTTTTAAATCTGGAGTTCTCACCATCTGATTCTGCTGGAGTAGGTATTTTGCCACAACTCATTGCAAAGTGGAGTGAGGCTTAGAAGTGAAGGGGAGTGGAGGAGATGTGGAAGATGAATGTCAGGGCTCTTGCTGGAAATTGGTTGGGCTGAGAATCAAAGGGGTCCCAGAGCAACCTTCTTCATACTGCTCTTCTCTTCCCACAGAGAAGGTGTGGCCTCTGCACTCCCTCACATGGCCCTGTCAGAGGTACTTGGAAGCTGTGACAATGAAACAGAAGCAGTGAGGTTTGGGTAAAGCTTCACTCCAGCCCTAGCACTGAAGGACTCTCTCTCCTTTCTAAAAACAGGAGGGCCCTCTTTCAGAAAGAACAGTTCAACCTTACAAATAGGTGAGTACGTTTTGCCCCATCAATGATAGCTTAGAATTCATCGCAAGGAAATAAGTAAGGAAACGTATAAAGAAGCAAGTACCAGATTATTCACCATGGTATGAACTATCAAGGAAAGTGAGGGATAAATGTCCAAGAAAAGGACTTAATATCTTGTGGTCCATCAGATGGGCTGCTATTCAGAAAGTAAAATGATATAGAATTACATGTGTTGACAGAGATGCCATGCTACATTGCTAGTGAAAATCTGGATTCGGAGACAACCTCTTACAGGAGCCCTACCATGGAAATGGGTGTGTGGAAAGGAAGCTGATTGGCCCAAGCCTCAGAATTACACTTGAGATGCAGTCCACCCACATGTCATGGCCTCTTTTTGTTGTTGTTGCATTTATATGTCAATATGCATCAATATACACCATACTCTTTGTAGTCCTATTTCGGTATTTCCTCACCTTTAAAAAGCGCATTTTAGGGTTTCAAAAACAGTGAAGTGGCCAGGCCTTGGTGGACTTGAGACTACTAACCCTTTGCATATGCGAGTGCTTATATGTTCAGGAGAAATGCCCGGCATGGGATATCAGAAGGACTGTCTGGGTAGAAGAATTACTGGTTTTATTTTCAGAGATCTTTGGCTAGTTCTACTTCCTGCTTTTTCTATAGATAACATATATTACTTACATGAAAGAAAAAGTTATTCCCCTCCCCCCCAAACAAACTTCGAGAAGGAGTTGGATGGTTAGCAGTCCCCTTCCTGAAGTCCAGCCTTCTACCTCCGATACTCCGGCTCCCTGCTGACAGGGTCCCCAGGAGCCCAGCTGAGGGGACCCCTTGAGTTTTGCTCTTGCTACAAATGCCTCGGGTGGTGCGTGGCCCATGGAAAGCAGTCCTGTTCAGCCACATTTATCAAAGAATCCAATTATTGAAAAATAACATTTTACAACCATAATGTAATATTTTAAATACATTATGAAAATTAGAACTTTTCACTGCTGAGGAAATAAAGAAAATGAACTTTGAACTGCCCTGTTTGAAATATGAAGACCCTCCTAAATTAACAAAGATAAATTGGAGAGTTGAAAGTATTGTTGTTGGCTTTTAAAACCTGGAGCTGTGAAGGTATCATATATATAACTAATTTTAACAGTGTGTCTCCCTCCAGAAAGGTTTCTACCATCCTGATGTTCAGATTGACCAAATTCCTGAAGTATTTGCTAAAGCCACAGCCTTAGTCATTTAAATTTCATTAGATTGTTCTTGTTTCTTAGCATAACAAAAAATGTTTATTGAGCTGAGCTAGGTGACAAATGGCTCTTAATTGCTCTCCCCTTCCCTCCACATACACTATTCAGTGAGGTTTTAAAAACATCCTTTTGATGTGCGAACAGTCCCATTGGGAAGAATGCACCTCTGGGTTAACAAGTCCTTAGCTAGCAATCACTATTAACCAGTTTGGTGCCAAATGCATAGGAACCACTCTGGTCAATTAGAGCAGTGGTTCTCAACCTTGGCTGCACTTTAGAATCACCTGGGAATCAGGATTTTAAAAAGATTCCCAGGTGATTCTAATGTGCAGCCAAGGTTGAGAACCACTGAATTAGAGGAAAGTGAGGCTCAGGTGGGTGCAATTATTTGAGAAATTAGGACACAAACTGATGAGGGCTGGAAGGGATCCAAGGCTTGTCTAATTGTAATGCTGCACAGCACCCCCTCAAGTCAGGCAAGCAAGCACTTCTTAACCAGGGACACCCACAGAACCAGTAACAGGGGACCAGTGCGCTCCTTAGCTTCAGTGTGCTACTCATCACACAACATGCCCACAGTGCCCAGGGCCAGCCCTCTGTGAACAGGCGACAGCAGGGTAAAGGGTTTAAAAAGGGTGACCAAGCTAGGGAAGGTCACTTTGTGCTCCCCAGTGTGGGGAAAATTTGAAAGGAAGTGATAGAGATGGAGAAGGCAGTAGCTCACGTGTGAGAAGAAAGCTAAGGTTCTTTGCACATCACTATGTGCCAGACTTCCCATAGAGAACTTCATTGAATCCTCCACAGTCCTCATTTTACAAAGAAACATTAACTCTGAAACTTCCCCCAGGACCTGAAGCCAGAGAGTAGGGTCATCAAGATGAGGCTCAAACCCAAGTTCTCCTCCCTCCCGCAGCCTGAGGAGTGAAGCCCCGCCCCCCATCTCCCGCCTGCCTGTCCAGGGCAGAAGAGACTTCTCTAAGTTTAGAGAGAACACAATACTCAAGGCACAAGTCTGACATCAATTTTACACCAAATTCAAAATTTAAGTAGGAGAAAAATTGCAGAACTTGTAAAGGTACGAAAACAAAAAGAAACACAGGAAGAAAAATGTCCCCAATCCCTCTACTCCCACCGAGCAACAATAACAAAATAAAACCCAAACATAACACTAGGCTCCTAAGAATACATGTACTTGTAATGCCTTTCTCCTCAGCAGAAAAGAAAATGGCATGGCCACACAAAGCATTCAGCGAGACCACATTTACTTGCCACAGGAGGGAGGAAGCAAATTCCAGGCTGAAATCCAGTCCTTCATTTCCTGTAATCATTCTTCCCCGCACAAAACGCCTAGGGCCTGGTGCCAATTTTAAGTTTCGATTTACTGAAAAGGGGGAAGACGTCTCAGTTCAATACTGTGCAACATCTTCTGAAGCACGCAGGTCAGAAACCTGGTGTGAATGCAAATGAATTTTCAGAAAAACAATCAAGTGATCCCCAAAGCACTGGACATATCTCTGATAAGTCAAAAAACTAGCCAGGCCCTAACCGGTTTGGCTCAGTGGATAGAGCTGTGGCCTGCGGACTCAAGGGTCCCAGGTTCGATTCCGGTCAAGGGCATGTACCTTGGTTGCGGGCACATCCCCAGTAGGGAGTGTGCAGGAGGCAGCTGATCGATGTTTCTCTCTCACCGATATTTCTAACTCTCTATCCCTCTCCATTCCTTTCTGTAAAAAATCAATAAAATATATTAAAAAAACAAAACAAAACAAAAAACTAGCCAGTACACTCCATCCTGATACCTAATCCACCTGCACGAAAGGGGATTTGAGCCTACAGCCTCCAACACAAAAACCTGCCTCCTCAGCCTCTCTATTATCTGCACCTGATAATGGGAGAAATTAAACAACCATCTAAAAGTTCCTACAAATGCAATCTTATTAAAGACAAAAGATACAACCAGTACAGTCTTTTCAACATTAATGTTTTTATCACAAAGCATAAGGTAGCTTTATCAGTGGATGTATTTTGAAACCCTCAAATGTTAGTGATGGCTCATTAATATCATCCTCTGAAAAGGGTTTCTCAAAAGTGACCCTATGTTCTTACCAAACATATTTACCCACCAAGAGGTCAAAGCAGTGCTCTTGGAGGTTACAATTTAAGTACAACAGGTTGTCGAATATAGTAGCTTTGCTCAACTTTATTTCATTATAATGTTGATGAGATACTATAGGAACTTCACTCTTATTTATATCAATTAGCCAATGGTCAAATTGGTTTTGTCATATGTCAGGTCCTATAAAGCAGTGGTTCTCAACCTTCCTAATGCTCCGACCCTTTAATACAGTTCCTCATGTTGTGGTGACCCCCATAAAATTATTTTCATTGCTACTTCATAACTGTAATTTTGCTACTGTTATGAATCATAATGTAAATATCTGATATGCAGGATGTATTTTCAGGGGTTGCGACCCACAAGTTGAGAACTGCTGCATATTAAGTGAGAACTATCCTATATAATAAAAGCCTAATATGCAAATTGACCAAACAGCAGAATGACCTGTGGAATGACCAGTCGCTATGACGTGCACTGACCACCAGGGGGAAGACCAGCAGGAGCTTCCCCCAGCCCACAGGCCCCAGGCCAGCCAAGGCAGTTTGCAGCGGGGGGGCCCCCTGATTGCTCTGCTGATCGCCCTACAGATTGGCCCTGATCACCAGCCAGGCCTAGGGATCCTACCTGTGTACTAATTTTGTGCAGCAGGCCTCTAGTACACTAATATGCACAAATCTTAAGTACTTAGTTATAAGATTTTTGACAACTGCCTACATCTGTGTAACTACCACTCAAAACAAGATAAGACATTTATTTCATTCACCCCAAAGAATCTGCTGTGCCCTCTTCAAACAATCTCCACATCCAACTGGCAATCACTGCTCTGCTTGCTGTCACTATGGCTGCTGTACCTATTCTAGAATATCACAAAACTGGAAAGACAGAATACTCATTCTTTTGCATTTGGCTTCTTTCACCCAACACAATGTCTCTGAGAGCCATCGATGCTATTCCATCCATGTATCTGTAACTTGTTCTTTTTATTTTTTTTTCGAATAGTATTCCATTGTATGAATATATCACAATTTGTTTATCCTGTGGATAAACATTTGAGTTATTTCCAGTTTTTGACCTATTATAAGAATAGGCTGGTCTGCACATGACTATACAGTCCTTTATTGTGTACATATGTTTCCCTTTCCTTTGGGTAAACACCTGGGAGTGGGGTTGCTCTGCATATGGTAAGTATATGATCAACTTTATAAGAAACTGCTAGAGTTCTCTAAAGGGGTTGTTTGAGTGAAGTGAGTGTATGAGCATTCCAGCTGTGCCACATCCTCACCAACTTTTGGTAGAGTCAATATTTTTTATTTTAGCCATTCTAGTGGCTCTCTGTGGTGGTGGGATTGTGCATCTGGGGTTACTCTGACAAACAATGTCATCATCCCATGGAAGCCATGTGAGAAGAGGGACCCTTCTCCAATGACTCACAGGGCAGCTTGAAATTAAAAGCTACTGGCAGCAAAACCTGAAGCTAATGAAGACTGCCCCCCCACCCCTTGCCCTCCAAGGACACTAATCCCTGTTTCAGAGCATACAGAATGTGATGACTTTTTAAAAATTGGTGTAACATTCAAATTATTAATTATTCCCAGCCTGTGATGAAAAGGTATTTCCAATTTCCCCCATACAGGCTATGAAGAGGTAGAGTATTGTCAATGCAATTTGCCTATTTATTAGAGAGAAAGGTGAGTCTTCAAATCCCTTGAATTATTAACTTATTTTCTTTTTCATGTAATGGTCATTTTGAAATCCTATTTTCTCTTTAGTGACCCATTTTATTTTATTTATTTATTTTAAATATTTTTATTGACTTCAGTGAGAAAGGGAGAGGGAGAGAGAGAAACATCAATGATGAGAGAGAGTCACTGATTGGCCACCTTAGGGATCCAAGCCTGCACCCCAGGCATATGCCCCCACTGGGAATCGAACCCTGATCTCCTGGTTCATAGGTCAACGCTCAACCACTGAGCCACGCCAGCTGGGAAAGTGCCTCATTTTAGAGACCAAATGGTTGATCTAACCCCATGGTTGGCAAACTGCGGCTCGCGAGCCACATGCGGCTCTTTGGCCCCTTGAGTGTGGCTCTTCCTAAGCCTTAGGAGTACCCTAATTAAGTTAATAACAATGTACCCACCTATATAGTTTAAGTTTAAAACATTTGGCTCTCAAAAGAAATTTCAATCGTTGTACTGTTGATATTTGGCTCTGTTGACTAATGAGTTAGCCGACCACTGGTCTAACCAAATGGCTGTACTAAATCACCCAGAATGACCCTGCACCCTGCTATGCACTAACTTCCTACAATTTTGGGGGGGAGTGCGAAGACAGGCAATTCCTAGCATTCTGGTATGGGAAATTAAAGCAGGGAAAGTGGGACTCTCATTTCTGAGTTTAAAACTGATGCTGTGTAATCTGTATGTTCTACTTTCAGGAACAAAAAAAAGCAAGGTTCACAGGGACACATGTGCAGTCTCTATCTTCTATGCCACAGGGGCACTTGTCCCGCAGGGTGATGGGGAGGGCTGCAGGGACACCATGTACCAGAACTGACTTTCCTGCCACAGAGGTGAGCTTGCTGGCTTCCTGCAATTAGGCTGTGAATCTGTGTCTGCAGCATAGTATATAAATTGTGAATTCATGGGCAATTCTAACAATCACGGTTTCTAGATTGCAATCCTTGTGTGGTTGTTCAGAAAGCTAAAAGCACACTGTGCTGACAGTTCTCCATCTTCCAGAAGAGAAAAACCAGATGTCCAACAGGTCCAACAACCCTGATAACTTAGAAAATTAGGTTCAACATTAAAGTACAGTATTTAGGACAGACATGAATAAAAATGGCCCATCTTGTTGATTTGCCATCTGAGTGATGAGCCCCCAGAAGGGATGAGTGCCCCTCCCCATGATTATGACTAGCTTTTCCCCTGCATCTAGAAGGTCCAGAGACTCACAGATTGGCTCCAGGCACCCTCCAAGTTGCTCTTCTGCCCCCACAGGCCCAGGGCCCTGCCTGGATACACAGGAGCCTCGTTTGGGCCATTCACTCGCTGGCTGCTGTGGTACCTGAATACAGTCTGGTGGCATCACTCACACTTGCTAAGGTAGACTAAGGAGGTGCTCTTCTCACTCCTCCTCCTATAGACATGGATGAAACCAGGGTCTCAAATAAAGAGCTTGGTGGAGGCACGACGGGGAAAGGGAGTCTGAAAGGATCAAAGAGAGAGTGACCGGAAAGTGTTTCCTGAAAGGCTGAGGGGCTATGAGGATTTCTGTGGGAGGCTGGATTACTCAGTCTTTAAAAAGAGCCCTGTTGCAGTCAGCTCAGGCTGCCATCACAGAATATCGAAGATTGAGGGGCTTAAACAACAGACATCTGTCCTCACAGTTCTCAGACTGGGGTTCCCTCATGAGGGCTCTCTTTCTGGCTTGTAGATGGCCCCCTTCTCACTATGTGCTCACATGACCTGTGTGTGTGTGTGTGTGTGTGTGTGTGTGTGTAATCCTTGTATGGTTGCAATCCTTGTGTGGAGGAAGGGAGGGATGGGGAGAGAGCGAGCACTCTCTCTGCTGTCTCCTCTTGTAAGGGCACTAATCCCATCATGAGGGCCCCACTGTTATGGCCTCATCTAAAACTAATTACCACGTAACAGTCCCATCTCCAAATACCAACACAGTGAGGATTAGGGCTTCAACATATGAGTTGGGGAGGAGAGCACAAGTACTTAGTCCATAACAAGCATGGACAGCTTGCTCAGGCTCCAGTCCCAGTTTTGCAACTTAGTCTACCAGTAACCTAATCACCAGGCCTCACTGTCTTCCTCTGTAAAATGGGAAAAATATAATACTTACCTTATGGAGTTACCACGAGGCTTCAATGAGTTAATAAATGTAAAGCACTATTTAAAAAGTGCCTGGTATATAGTATGTGTCATACCCATTACCTATAATTGATTTTCTCCATACTGTTGACATAAGCAAAAATATTTAAACATCCTCAAAGTTGGGGACAGTGAGGTAGAGTGGCTCCTGAGTAGGTTTTGAGGGGGAGTTGGGTCCAGAAGGCTATGTTCTGCTCCAACTGTCAGTGAAGGTTTACTAGACATTGTTCTCAGATAGGTGGTGGGTTAAACTGTAAACTGAAAAATTCCCAAATTATGCTGCAAACAAGTTGCTTATTGATGCTAGACAGCAAAGTGTTAGTAGTAATGCAGGTAGAAAGGTAAGATCTATACTTTTTTAAAAAAGTACTTTAAAATATATATTTTATTGATTTCAGAGAGGAAGGGAGAGGGAGAGAAACATCAATGATGAGAGAGAATCATTGATGGGCTACTCCCTGCACGTCCCCTACTGGGGATCCAGCCTGAAACCCCGGGCATGTGCCCTGACCAGGAATTGAACCGTGACCTCCTGGTTCCTTGGTTGGATACTCAACCACTGAGCAACACTGGCTGGGCAATATCTTTTCTTTATGCTCTAGTCTAAGCACAGCTCACTGTGCTTACTGCTAATATGCTGTCTTCTATTTTTTATTGACTGAGGTGGACTTCCTATCATCACACCAGGCCAAGCACTGTCGCTTATCTCTAGTCTCCATAGAATGATGCTTAGAGCCCAGACTCAGCTGTCCCTGTCCCAGGATGAAGGATGTTCACCAATAACATTGTGCCTGAATGGAAAAGAAAAAAGAGTAGGTGCTAATCTTTTCTGTGGCGCTGCATGCCAAAATGCTAAATATGGTGTCAGCCTGAGTCACAGCCCCAGGAAGAGGGGAAATTTTCAACCCAAATTGTGTGCCAGAGCTTAGCTGCTTCTACTGAACTGAGGGGTGAGTGGGGTCTCCCCAATCATATAGAACTGAACTGCTATAGAATAATCAGACCATGGCCATTTTCTTATCCTTAGAAAAGAATGAAAAGGAATTCAGAGCTGGAAGATCCTGAAGATCGTCTTGGCTTTCAGGTTTTTCTGTAGGCTCCTAGTTGTCAGGAACCACAAACCAAAGACAAAAATCATTGTTTCTGGTGATAAAGACTTCTCCTACCCCTGGAGCTGGCTTGCAGATACCGAAGGCAAACAGCAACCCACATAACCTGAGAGGAGTGGCCCTGGGCAGAGTCATCTCCCCAGCTCTTCTACTTGACATTAATGAAGATAGAGACAATGGGAATTACATAATTAATAGAAGTGATACACCCATGCACAGATCTGAAATGTGAGATATTTATTCTCACTGGGAAGTCCTTGTCAATCACTCTTTTGGGCATTTGGAGTACCTTTAAAAGTGTAATATGACCTGGAAGATTTGTGTTTTTTAAGAGTACCAATGTGTTGATATTTGCATAAAAGCACAAGATAAACAAGATCTTAAATCTTCAATCTCACTCAAAGATTTGAAAAATACTTTCATATTAAAATCAAGAATATTTTCACAATAATTTGAATGATTTCCCCCCTAAAACCAGAGTCTTCAAATAAATATTTTTGAGAGGCAATGCCATGGGATATATCCCCAGGCCTCCAGGGGGCTTCAGGTCTTCTCGTTGCTCCACTGTTAGGAGTGTTTCATGGGCAAGTTTGAGGAAAGTGGAATTAACAGTCATGAATGCATACCTGAGTTAAACAATAATTTATACATTAGATGGTCTGTCAGTTGGCATAGGACATTCACAGGAGTTGTAAGCAGGAACTATGGGTGGACATGAAAAGGCCACCAAACTTTAGCTACAACGTGATTTTGTTCAGACCCAGGCTTTGCTTGGCTCTTGCTGTGGGTCAAGTTCTTTCTGGTTTCCACCTCTTTAGATTTCCTAGGGGGCTTCCCAATCTATATTCCAGAATGAAGATCTAGAAGAAGTGTTCTCAGGAGAAGAGAGATGTCTCCTTGGGGACATGGCCCCTGAGCTTCTCTGCTTCACTGAGGTAGGAGTTTGGATTTTCTCAGCAGTGGAGTATGGGGGTGAAGGATGAACTAGAATGGAATGGAACCATGCCTCTGGGCCTTAAACTATGACACTTAAACAGGTTAATTAACCTCCCTGTGCCTGTTTCCTCATCTGTAAAACTGAGGTGACAGCATCATCTGCTTCACAGAACTGTCAGGGCCCTCATAACACATTCCATTTCACCCAAACCCCGAGAAGTCCTGCGCTAAACCTTCAAAAATAAGCATGTACTTCTTCCTTCCTCCTTGCACCCCCCCCTCCCCCCCAAACATCTGTAAGGTGCCTTGTGCTGATCTTAAAACAGCTTTGGCTGTAAAATGACTCAGATGGAGCAAATGAGCTCAGTGGCTGGTGCACGGTACCTGGGCGTCTGAGCCCCTGCCAGCTGGCTGCCATCCATCCCTCAGCTGGCCTTCCTGGAGCAGAACAATCCAGGGACCCCTCCATGAGACATTTTCTCCAATGTTTTCTTTAACTCTGACAACTGCAACTGAAATTTAGCAGCAGCTTGTGGCCCCTCCGGGATTTCTTTAGCATATTTTTCTCTCTCACTCTTGCTGTTGCTTTTTACTGCTCCTCCACATCAAAGTTCAGATTTCTTTTTTAATAGAAAGATTAAAAGGTTATTGGGGAGAAAAGACTTGACATAATAGCTTATGATGACCTACTGAATACTGCAAAATATCCATTCCAAGTAGAAATTAAGAAATTAACATCATGCTTTCTACTTTTCCAGATGATTTCTTTCTTTCATGAAACTAAAGATTTCAGTCATAAACGATCTGCCTTCCTCCCTCCAGCAGTTTTGAGCACTCATCATGTGTCATCCTCTTAGTTACTTATAAGAGACACAAAGATGATTTCAGAGTGGAAGGGAGAGGGAGAGATAGAAACATCAATGATGAGAGAAAGCACGTCCTCCTCCTCACCTACAGGCGTCTGCGCACTGACAGCAGGTAGTGCTTATTGTTCAACTACTTACTCACCTCTTTGTATACACTGCCTGCCAGGTGCACACAGGGATACATCAGCAGACCCTACTGTAACTCCAAACTCCCAAGAAAGGTATCCAAAATAACATACATGTCTATTATTCATCTAAAACCAACCCTCACGTCTTCCCACCCCCTTCTCTAGCATTTCCTGTTTTCATTAACAACACCACTGGTCTCGGGCACAAATGAGAAGTAGGTAGGTCTTGGTTCTAGCTTCTACTCTCTTCTATCAAACCTCCCTTTCTGGGTATTCCCATATGTATTATTTCTAAGCTGCACAACAATCCCTGCAATTCTTTAAAGCATCTGAGAGGGCATTGACAGTTCAGAAAAGAATCATTTTTCTAAAAGGGAAATAAGTTGAGTGAAGAGAGGAAGCTTCTAATTGACATACAACAGTTCCCCAAAGAGATGAAGTCTCCTGCATAGGAATCATAGATGCTCTCTAGGTTCAAAACCTGGAGGCAAATGCTCACATTCCTCTAAACATAGCTAGCAGAGTACAGTGGGGCCTTGACTTACGAGTGTCCCGACTAACGAGTTTTTTGAGATACCAGCTGTCTCTCGGCCGATTTTTTGCATTGAGTTGATAGAGTAATTTGAGTTAACGAGCTCCTTAATGAGCTCGGTCTCAGAACGAATTAAACTCGTAAGTCAAGGCCCCACTGTATTGCCAGGCCCTCGCTGCTCAGACCCTGCCCCTCAGATGCAACCCCAAAGACACTGGGCCTGGACACGAAGAGTCCCATGTGACCCTACTTGATGTGGCAGCCCAGCAGCCTGCACATCCACAGGGCAAGGAGGGCAAGGAGGGCTCGGGCATGGCACTGCTCATCTAAGTGAAAATACCCGTTACACCCAACTTCATACCACAAGCACACACTCCTTCAGGAAGATCATAGACATCAGGGTGAAAAGTAAAACTTTACAACTTTTAGAAGAAAACCTAGGAGAATATCCTTTTGACCTTGATTAGCTTTTAGAAAATATACAAAATGACAGAAACTATGAAGGGAAAAAGATGAGTCTGACTGCATAAAAATGGAAAACTTCTTCACTAAAAGACACCAGAAGCAAAAGTTAAAGAAAAGCCACAGATTGAGAGATTTGCCAATGGGTATTCCATATGCAATTCTATACTCTAGGGAAACTCAGACAAGCCCACAGATATGCATGTACAGGAACGTGTGCTATAGCATTTTTAGTAATTGCAAAAAAATGGTAAGGTAAATGTTTATCAATAGGAGAATAAATAGAGAAACTAAGATGGTGGCATAGATAAACACCGGGAAATTTCTGCTTCCCACAACAATCGATAAATGCATCAAAAACACAAGGTGGACATCATCCAGAACTACAGGAGGGCTGGCTGAGTGTAAATTCTACAACTAGAAGGAGAGAAAAGCACACTGCGAGCGGGAGGAGCTGCGGAGGTGGCGTGCAGAGGTACAGGGGCTCGCGCGCGGAAAGGGTCTGGCACCTGAGGACGCGGCTGTCTTTTTGAATCCGGAGGGAGACACAAGCTCCCGACGGCTCTGAAATCCAGTTCCGGGAAGTCTCTGGGGACCCAGGGCTCATACGGGGAAATACTGGACTGTCTGGCAGCGGGCGAGCTTGAGAGCAGCTTTCCCTCAGAGGTGCTTGCAGCCGTTGCCGGGACACTGGGACTCGCGACTCCTTAGGGCAGGGCTGAGGCTCCGCCATAGCTGCTTTCTCAGCCCTTTGATTCCTTGAGACCCCGCCCCACCCAGGCTGCGGCAGAGGCTTTTGCATATGAATGCCCCGGCCATTTGCAACCTGTAATTACCTAACCGCAGCCGGGCCAGATAGACTCAGAGCTTCCAAGACAAGGCCCAGGCCCCACAGCGGCTTGCATTGCTACACAGCTGAGCATCATCAGGGCAGCTGATTCTCGCTGCCAATTGCCCTGGAGGTCAATTCCTCCCAGTGATCCTACAACAACCAAGGCATAGCTACAACAAGACTGTGCACAAAGCCCACGAGGGGGTGCACCAAGAGTGTCCACCTCAGGTAACTGGGGAGGCTGAGCTACTGGGCCCTACAGGACACCTAGCACACAAAGCCACTCTATCAACACAGGGAAGCAACCAAAATGCGGAGACAAAGAAACAGGTCACAAATGGCAGAAATGGAGGAAAGCAAACGATTGGATATAGAGTTTAAGGCCACGGTTATAAGGTTTTTCAAGAATTTTATGGAAACCGCCGATAAATTTAATGAATCCCTCAATAAGTATAGGGAGACCATGGAGGACATGAAAAAGGACCAACTAGAAATTAAGCATACACTGACTGAAATAAAGAATAATTTACAGAGATCCAGCAGCAGAAAAGAGGATCCCAAGAATCAAGTCAAAGATTTGAAATACAAAGAAACAAAAAATACCCAACCGAAAAAGAAAAAAGAAAAGAGATTCCAAAAATATGAAGATAGTGTAAGGAACCTCTGGGACAACTTCAAGCGTACCAACATCAGAATTATAGGGGTACCAGAAGGAGAGAGAGGGCAAGATATTGAAAACCTTTTTGAAGAAATAATGACAGAAAACTTCCCCTACCTGGTGAAAGAAATGGACTTACAAGTCCAGGAAGCGCAGAGAACCCCAAACAAAAGGAATCCAAGGAGGACCACACCAAGACACATCATAATTAAAATGCCAAGAGCAAAAGATAAAGAGAGAATCTTAAAAGCAGCAAGAGAAAGACAGTCAGTTACCTACAAGGGAGTACCCATACGACTGTCAGCTGATTTCTCAACAGAAACCATGCAGGCCAGAAGAGAGTGGCAAGAAATATTCAAAGTGATGAATAGCAAGAACCTGCAACCAAGATTACTTTATCCAGCAAAGCTATCATTCAGAATAGAAGGTCAGATAAAGAGCTTCACGGATAAGAAAAAGCTAAAGGAGTTCATCACCACCAAACCAGCATTATATGAAATGCTGAAAGGTATTCTTTAAGAAGAGGAAGAAGAAAAAGGAACTCTTACCATTTGCCACAGCATGGATGGAACTTGAGAGCGGATAAATACCACAGGATCTCACTCATTTGTGGAATATAATGAACAACATAAGCTGATGAACAAGGACTGATCCAGAGACGGAGAGGCATTGATTGGACTGTCGGGACTTGGAGGGAAGGTAGGGGAGGGTGGGGGTAAGGGGGAAAGATCAACCAAAGGACTTATATGCAAGCATATAGGCCTAACCAATGGACATGGACAACGGGGGGGTGAGGGCATGAGCGGGGGTGGGGGGCGTGGGGGGTAGAGGGTAACGTGGGGACAAGGACACATATGTAATATCTTAATCAATAAAAATATATTAAAAAAAAATAGGAGAATAAATAAATTTTGGTATATTTATATAACTGAAAAGAGCATTAAAATGAAAGTATTACAATAATATCCCTATAGATAAATGTCAAAAATAGTGGGAGATAAAATCATCCCAAACAACCCATATTGAGGGGAAAGATGCATATAATACAATCTACATTAAGTTTCAAAACCCTGCAAAAATCAACTTTGTGTATTTTTTATATTTTTGATAGGTTTATGCATACATAATACATACACAAAAATAGTAAACATTAAAGTAATGGGAGTATTTCTATTTCAAGGGAAATGAGACTGGCAGGGCAACTAGGGGGGCTCAACAGTACAGTTAACATTTTAACTTCTTTTCAAAAAGACACGAGGCAAGTAGTATAGTAATATTTGAATAGGCCGGGTATTTAATGCATGTCCTTTGTGTCTATGTGGGAAATTTGTCACCATGTTGAAACTTCTATTCTGAGGCCATGGCATATGACATGGCTGTATGAGACCCCATACCAAAGGCTGGGTTTAAAGGATGGGTCCATAGGTAGAAATTCACTAAGGTTCAGTTTAGACTATGATGCTGCCAGGACCACTGGGGAACAAGAGGGGCAGTCCTTATTCTCTAGCAGCCTTGGGTCACCATAGGAGGAGCAGACAGAGAGTTCTAAGGCAGAGTGGAGTAACACTAGTTCTTTGGGGTCATTGAGATTCCATCCAGTTGCAGGTGATGAAAAGCCCTCTGGCCAGAAGAGCAGGATAAAGACCAAATAGGGAGTATATTCTGCTAAAGAAAAATGTGCTTGGGTTTAGGATATATGTAGGGAAGTAAACCTGAAAAGGAAGGAAAGAATGTTGGGCTGAGGGGTTTAGATTTCACTCCTGGGACAAGAAAAAGCTACAGAAGGCATCTGGAACAGGGGACATGGATCAAGGCACCAGCTTAGAGGAGCTCTCAAAGTGAGAGCAGACTCTGGAGACCGGCAGAGGAGGCCTCTGAAGTAGCCATGGAGACAAAGGAGAGCCTTGACTAGTCAGAGGAGCGGCAGAGAAGGGGAAGGGCAGGGCCGGAGCAAAAGCAGGAGCTGGCAATGAAGGAGGAGGTGAAGCCAAAGGTTCAGAGGCTGACCGACTAATTTTCAGGAAGTTCTGGTTTTGGAAAGTGTGGCTGTGGAGGTCACAATAAAGATGACCATGGAGACTGATGAGGGCAGCTGTGACAACAAGGAAAGAGCTACATTTACTCTGTGCTGATTGTATGCCAAGCAATGTTCTCAGCCTTCTCTGTGAATTAGCTTATTTCATCCTCCCAACAACCCAGGAGGTAGGCACTAGTGCCATTCCTGTCCCACAGATGAATAACTCAGGCAAGAAAAGTCAAATAATATGGCCAGGGTCACACAGCTGGCACATGGCAAAGCCAGGGCTAGAACCCAGCCATCAGACTCCAGAGCCCAAGCTCTCTCACCAGAGAGGTGGGCTAGTCTATATATCTAGGGGTCACTTGTACCACAGGGGTGGGTGAACCTGTTTAAGAAAAGGCATGAGATTAGAAATCTGGGTGATACCTATCTTAGGAGGTGGCAGAAAGAAAAGGAGTCAGGACTTAATTCAGTCTTAGTCAGGGAGGAAGAAGACCCAGGATGGAGCTGTACTTTGAAGGTGAGGACATTTTAGGGAAGATGTGGGGGAGGATGAAAGGGAGTGCAGCAAAATGCATGAGTAAATGGGGGCGGGGCGGAAGGACGGAGGGCCAGAGGGAGTTTGGCCAGAATAATGAGATGGCAGTGGGGAAGGAGAGAGAATCTTGAAATGTAAGAAATCAAGAGGGGATTTGGTGGAGAGTGGTCCCAGAGTGAGTGAGAGGGCATTACATTGGGAGCCGAGTGGGAAGAAATGGCTTTGGAAGTTCAAGGGTCAGTTGTGAACTCAAGTATGGGAGGAAGGGAGCATGAGTAGATGGCAATTTGAAGAAATTTCTGGGTGGCCAGGAGGATGTGGAAGAAACTGATGGGAAGTGACCTCAATCCCTATGAGTAAATAGGTGAAGTCGTGTTCAGAACAAAGTAATCTGGGGCCACAGAAGAGGGAATAACCTTTGAAAAATGCTGCTTGGAGACAGGAAATCAAATAAATAGACATGATGATACCAATGACAGCCCAACTTCTAAGACAAACAGATCAATTTGATGAGGATACAAATCATTTGAGTTTTCCTAAAAATGCTGATAGCCTAAGAAAAAGCTAAGCAAGCAGATGGTGGGAGTGACAAGGTAGAAAAATCAGAACCAAGAAGGGCAAAGGAATTGAGGAGAATGAATGAACCACTTAAATAATTCATTTTGGAGTTCAGCTGAAAAAAGGGAAGATGAAGGCTGAGAGAACTGGAAAGAGAATATTCATAGAGTATCTACTGGACACCAACTATAAGGTTGCAATATTGATAACAACAATGAAGATGAAAAGCAATTTCAGTGGGAACAAGCAATTTCACTAGAGGTGGTAGGTGAACTGGGGTTGCTGTGAGCCCAGTGGAATCAGATGCTAAGATAGTGTGTAGAAGACAAGAGATTTCAGTGGCCAAGTAACGGAGGTGTAGCCTTGCCAAGAAATGGGGAGGTGGCTGTAGAGGAGGACCTCATAGGTGTTGAGGAAATCAAAGGATTAGGAAGACGTGATAAACAGAGGGCTTGTCCACTACATCCCCAATGATGTAGCAAAAGTTAAGAGTAAAAAATCAGTGTGTATATGACAAAGGTAGAAGGTGCTATAAGTAGACACATGAACTAAAGAGAAATGGCCCAGAGGATGGTTCAGGAAGAAGTATGTGGACTCTTGCATCCTGGACCCATGTCTGAAGTGAGAGCTATATTGGAATATATATTGTATAGGTTGACTGAATGTTGTTGTTTTTTTTTAGAGCAAACAACCCACCAGATCAGTCGATTGAATGCTTTCAAAGGAAAATACTGTATTTTAACTCCTAATATGAGAGGAAAAATGGATGGTAATTGGGCAAAGAAAAGGGGTAAAAGGAGCATGTTAGAGATATGAGGCAAGCAAAGGAAAGGAGAAACTAGTGTGGGGACATATTTCGATCCAATGTGCTCAATCTCAGGAATGTACTATAGACTTCCTTCCACATACCCAGGACACTCATGACTTCTTTACAATTGCTAAGAAATGTTGGTATCTTCCTAGCCCTTTCGGTGAACAACTGGACTTGGAATCAAAACTTGTCTCCCTTCTGCTCTATTCTGAGGTGTATGAGCAGCTTGGGCTAGAAAGCTCCTGGGTGACTTGTGAAAAAAGCAGGCAATCCATTATGTGTCCTGTTTGCACCTTTGTTCCCATTACAACCGTAATTCAGACAAAATACACACACACACATGCATGTTTAGGTGTGAAAGTTAACACCATCTACAGTAATGTGAAATACTACATATGTGCAATGGGGTTAATTTACAGTTACTGTGGGATACATAACTCTGTAATTTCCTGGCTTTGGTCTGCATAGTTTTTCAGACTTGACATTTTATTAACTTTTTCTTTAAACCAGCTATCTGTCTTTGGCTAGTTTTCCCCATCGTATTAGCTTGCATATTTCCAAGCTGAATATCATGTTGTAAAAGCCTGTCCATTTCCTCTCATCTCTCTCAGTCCATCTGTATTTTTTTACATCTAACCTCCTGGGTCCTCACCTTTTTTGGCTCTGTAAATTTAATTAATGTACTCTTGACTTTCTTTACCAAGCCACTTGAAAATTTACATAAAACAGATCCAATTTTTTCATCATACCCTAATAGAAACACTTCAGCTACATTTCCCTTTCCCATATATTTCAATTTATCTTTTCAATACAATTTCCCTAGTTTAAAATTAATAGATATAACTAAACATGAATACTTTTGACTGATTCTTCTATGGAAAGGCTTCTACATTTGCCTTGTTAAAATTGGGTTAATATGTAAACAACATTTTAAAATTGGGTTAATATGTAAACAACATTTGCTATTATATACTTTTCATAAAATTGATATCTTCTTTTCTTAAGCCTTAGTTCTTAATATTGTTAAAAGCCCTGAAGGATTTATTTTGCTTTTATAGAACTGCCTTCCTATATTTCTATTAATTTTGGAGAACTGAAGATGTTTTCAGAGGAGAAACAAAATACAATAATTATCTGTTTTTCCCCCATAAAAACACACACAAAAAACCCAACAAACAAAAAATGAGGTTAATCTGAGTTGCTGGTTTTTTTTTAAAGAAAGAACTAGCTGATTGAATGAATTCTCCTAATGCATCTGAAATTTTGAATCATAGAATGTTTATTGTAAGATCCATTTTGTTTTTCCTCATATTTTTATTTGCTTACTCAGTGTATTATTTAATGTCAATGATACACAATTTATGTCTCCTTCCTTAATGGAAAAAAATGTTTATTAGTAAGCTAGTGACAATTCCTTTGTTCTCCACATTAACTATTTGCTTTCTCCCTAGCAGGCACATTTATATGCTTACTTCCAGAAAAAACAACATATATACTAGTTGCCTCAAATCAACTCTAAGGCCATAACAGTTGAGCTTACATATTTGCCTGTAATTCTTTCTGCTGAAATCCTTAACAGGCTATAAATATGTTCACGATGGAAACAATGGAGGAGAAAAATATGAAAAATATGTCTTCGAATTTGATTAATTTTAGAATCCCTTATTTAAATACTTTGCCTTACTTCTCATTTTTTTAGATGACCCTTACTGGTCAAGACAATTCTCATATCACCCCTTTTTTGCAGCTCTTGAAATCATCGGATTTTAAAATCAAAACACTTACTGAAATGTACCAACAAATACATTTGAATTGCTGTGAGAAGTATCAAAATGAAGTTCATTAAATCTATAGAGAGCTACCCAAAAACAAGAAAGAAAGAAGTTATCTTGGTTAGCTTTCCGCAGAGCAGTGCCACAGTAAAAGCTGAGGATCACAGGTGGCCCACTAAGAAGACACGAAAACTCATAACCTATGGCATTCTAGCCTTTGGACCTGCAAACCATAGTGTTTTGGGTTGTGAGATGAGTCGAGTGTTAGACAATACCAATGGTGGAATAACTAGACAAAGAAATTCCAGGATGGACAGAAATGGTGAGGAAGAAATAGCTTTGTGTTATATTCCGGTAAACTGAGCCTGGTCTTCAAGGAGTTTTCCCAAGGAGGGGGCAGGACAGCCAAACTTTCACTCAGCTGCAAACTCTCCTCCAATGATTCACCTGGACCCAATTAGACCTTCTATGCTGACACTTCAGTGTCATGATCCCACTAATTAATTCACAGATTAGAACTTTAATGAAAATTTGTGGGATCAGGATTTCTTCCCTTCTCCATTCCGCTGGACTTAAAGATGATGATTTACCATTTTTCTTTCAATTAAAGGACAACAGGAAAACATTTGTTTTGAGTCCTGATTCGCAGGCCCACTGAGGCTTGTTCCATCGAACTTCTCACTGAAGGTTCAGCGGGGCCTTTCTGCGTCTCCACAATAAATTACTTCCGCAGACGCTTGGGCCCACAGCTTCCCCGAATCCTTCCTTATAATCCCCAACATCTGTTCTATGTCCAGTGCTGACCAATGTGGGAATCAGCAAGTACTGACTGTCAGCATCAGCACAGATGAGCACACATGCTCACAGAGCGTCAGCTGGCCCTGTGATTTCAGCTGAACACACCGGACATAAGCGAGGCTCTAGTTTAAACCATTTGCGACACAGAGGAAACACCTGTTTAGAATGCGTCCAAAATAAACGTGTTGAGTATTTTGAGGGGTTGAGGTTGATAGCAGCAGTTCAGGTTACAGAGCTCTGGGTAGTTGGGTGCATTACATACCCCAAATTCCTAGAGTTGATACTAAGATGTATTTTTCAAATGTTTTTATTGACGATTGTCTATATAAAGTTGGTTTGAGTCTTATTCCTTTTTGGGTGACATGCAAAATCTCAACCTCAATCAAATGTCCCATATTACCTTATTTTGGATTCAAGCCTAACACCTATCATAAAAAATGAAAACATAGTGTGCTGTTTTTAATAGAATGCTTGATTTATTTGGGAGAACGGTATGATCCAAAGTACAGATGAATCTTTGTATCAATGAATTACACTATAACAGTGAGCCACTTATCCACTTCTACCTAATCAACGGTCCAGCTTGGGAAGGGGACCAAACTTATTCAAGTTGGGTTATCAGTGGGGACAGTTCATTTTATTTGCAGTATTGCTTTGTTCCAAATGTATCCAAAAATGAGTGAATTGAAACAAGCAAAAAATTTAATACAGCATTCCAAATGAGACAACATGTCCTTCAGTTAGGCAGCTTGCCTAACTTAGCATAAGTGAATATGGTGAATTTAATGATTTATTACTCTCCTCCAGCCTTAGTTTATACATTTGGATTGCTATGAGAAGTATCAAAATGATGCTATCTTATGCCTGCAGGGTGGTTGTTGGGCATCCAATAACATATATAAGTAGCCTAGGAGAGTACTTGGCACAGGAATTTTTAGTACATTGTAAAATTTATCAAAATCTAACTCTCTAGAATGATATTTGAGGCCATTCATTGTCTGGCTCCTCTCATTCAAGACCCTGTTCTTGGCCTTCCATCACCATCACCTGATACTCCAGCCAGTCTGCATTTCTCCATGTCTTCAAAGTTCTTATTTTCGCCCATCTTTTTCTCAGCTCAGCTGATGGTGCCCCACTTTGCTATTGTTCTAAGAATTCTCCTTCCCCCTTCCAAATTCAGTTCAAATATGACATCCTCTGCATCTCCAGGCAGAATGATATGCTTTGTCCCCTGTGTTCCTCTTTAATGATATCTATTCTATTGCTACCATTTTTTGCATGACTACCATTTGTTAGGCAATGTACTCGTTGTTGGCCTTATCCTGATTTTAACACACACAGATGAACCTACAACAAGGACATTATATTCCAATACACAGATGTAGAAAGTTTGGTTCAGAGAGGTCACATGATTTTCCTAAGCTCACACCACTGACTAGAGCAGCCGTGGGCAAACTACGGCCCGCGGGCCGAATCCGGCCCGTTTGAAATGAATAAAACTAAAAAAAAAAAAAGACTATCCTTTTATGTAATGATGTTTACTTTGAATTTATATTAGTTCACACAAACACTCCATCCATGCTTTTGTTCCGGTCCAGTTTAAGAACCCATTGTGGCCCTCGAGTCAAAAAGTTTGCCCACCCCTGGACTAGAGGTAAGAACTACCATCTGATCTAGGCCCAGAGTCCAGAGTGCATGCTCTTTCCACTGTGCCTTGTGGGTTTGCATTACGCTCAGTATGATGTTTGTTTACCCATCTTTATTAGACTGAGAGCCTCCGAATGGTTGGGATGTGTTCTCCACATCCCTGTATCCACAGCAGCTGGTATGTCACAAGCAGCCACTTATTAATAGATTCACTAGAGACAACGAAGGGGAAGCTACTTCCTATACAGGCTATCCATATCTACTATCAATTCTATAGTGCCTACTTTGTTGAATATAAACCTCTGGAAAGAAAGTTAAGGCCCAGCACATGAGTACCATCCAGATAACACCTGTTTGTAAGTCTTTAGCAACTGACACAGGATTTTTGTCTGGACTCTTCACTTGGCATCAGGAGAACCTTTCTTGCAGGTAGCTTTCCAGAAGTTTGGGGTTAGGTTAGGCCCTCAGCACCCAGGTCCATTTTGAGCTGATTGCAGAGAAGTATGCAGTTGATGAGGGGCCTGCAATGTGCTCCCAGTCAGTTCGGACCGCCTCAGCCATGGCAGACATGGCTGCTTGCCGTTAGGTATGGTGTGACTGCAATCCTGACCCTGGATGCTGTCTTCAGAAAGGGAGTCCCATAATGTAATGACAAACTCGCTGCAGCTGAGTGTACTCCAGTAGTCGCTGCCACTTAAAATGCCTGCGGGGAAAGCCAGTCACGGGGACAGATACTCCACTGACCTCAGCTGTCTATGTGGAGTTTCCCATGTGACCTTCGAGGCCTCAGTCTGGGTGTCCTTTGGGGACCTAGGTGCACAGCCCTTCTAGACTCCCCTGGTCTGTTGGCTGCAGCTAACAGGGATGCACCTACCTATGCGCTGGGATAATTGTGACAATTATCACTATTTACCCAACACTGGTCCTGAGCTAGGCATTGTGCTAAGTACTTTAACATGAATTCTTTTATTGAATTAACACAGTAGACACTATGATGTTGGCAGTTACCACCACCCTAATCTCCTTGCATGTAATATAACAAGACATAAAGCGATTAGGTGACTTGTCTAAGGCCAAACACACAAGAAGTGGTCCAGCGGGGAGATCCTGTGCTCAGAACCTCCATGCTATCCTGCCTGTCAGGCTATACTGAGTCTCACTGAAGCAAAGAACATCCGTGCAAAGTGGAAAGGAACTCAAGAACCAGGCAGAAAAACGCAATCCTGTATCAGTGGAGGAGAAGCTGAGTAAACAGAAGTCAGAGTAAACGTTCACGCACAGCTACAATGAAGCTCTGGCACTGGGAGGCTTCAATAAGAAACTGAAAAGTGAAATTTGGGAGGGCATTAAATATGGTTCCTTTCAGGTCTAAAGCCCATGACTGACTTCCCCAGCAGGCTCTGAGCAGTCAAAACACCCAGGACAAATCCCATAAGCATACCTAATTGAATAATACAGATTCTGTTTGCTTGGGTTTTTGAAGCATCAAAACAGTTCCTTTATATGCTTTCTTTGGCTCCCCTGCAGTTTTAATTATGCCTCCCCAAGGCTCACAGCATATTCGAATTCGGCGAAAAGGAAACTTGTGGCCTTTGATGCCAATGACCACAAGGTGCAAGTCTTCTGGTTTGATCTCTGCTCCAGCAACTACCACTGGTGCTCAGTCCACCCAAAGGGAGAATTTTCTGTTTATTTTCCTTTGCGGGGAGGGGGCAGTGATTACTCAAGTGATGGAAAGGTTTCTTTCTTGTGGGAAGTTGCAACAAAACAGGCACCAGGGAATCCCCAAGCTGACCAATCCAAAGAGACTGGGGGGAGGCACCCTTTACCAATGACCACACCGGGGCCTTTGCCCTTTAAGCTCCTCTCAGCGATTGAGCTCCATAGTCAGCACAACATCCTCTGAGCCAGGACTCGCCAGTGCTGTCTTTTTTCTGCTTTAGGGTAATGAAGTCATGTCATGCTGGTACCATCTGATCTAGGCCCAGAATCCAGAGTGCACAGTATGCAACTTTGCTATAATTCTGCTCTACCTTTTCTTGGATGCTACTCAGCATTCCTTATCAAGTATCTTCTCCTCTGGGGTTGGCCAAGAACTTCAAGATTCTTCCCCGAAATGACCTCCATTTGGTTCATGTGTTTCAGATTGCTCAGCTCTCTCCCTGCCTCAGTCATCTGCGGATCGCAGCTGCCTCAGCCACCTGTTGCTCCTGCATGCCCACCAACCAAGGCCCTGTGCTCAGCAGCGTGCTGGACACCAAGGCCAATGGGACACAATCCTTCTCCAGCATCTTACATTCAAGTGCAGGAGAGGAAAAGTACATAAAATTTCTGTATAACATATGGTTAAGAGCCAAAATGAAGATACAGCAATGTACCATGGGAGAGCAGGGGAGGCAGAGATGACCTCTGGTTGGGGACAAATCCAAAATTCATCATAAAGTGACATGAACTGGATTTGTAAAGAATGGGGAGGGTTTCAATATAAAAAATGGAAATGGGAGGGAATTTACTCCCCATAGAGGTCCAGCAGCAACAAAGGATGCAGGTGGCAATGAAGAGTTCCATTTGCTCAATTACACATCACATACGTGGGAGTTGGGAGGGAAGATGTGGGAAAGGTTGGCTGAAGTCAGACCATAGAGGCCTTGCACAAGAGGCCGAGGAGCTGAGATTCTGTTTGGCAGGCCGTAAGACAGTACCGAGCCTCCATTTGTTATTCATCTGAAAAGTACTTTTGAGCCTATGTTATGTGGAAAACACGGAGCTAGTTGCTGGGCATGCGAAGACAAAAGGGTTTATGGTTCCTTATTTCAAGGTGTTAACATTCTAGGGACTGAGAGTGCTGGTGGAACATTAAACAAAAAACACAATTAACATTCCTGTCATCAATGGCAATAAAGGAAAAGATTCTGATGCCATTACAGAGAAGGAGGGGGCCTATGGCATCTCTTAATACCCTTGTGCTAAGCTCAAAAGAAGAGGTAGAAATTGGCAAGAGAGTGGGGCAATGAGTGTAGAGTGCTGCACACAGAGGAAACAGCACATGCAAAGGCCCTGTGGTGGGCAAGACCTAAGACAATGTGAGGAACCAAAGATGAGCAGATGGTGAGACAGTGCTTTATGATGAAGCAGACAAGATAGACAGGGTTAGATCAGCCTGGGTCTTGTTTACTATGTAAAGGACGTTGGTTCTAAATCATAAAAAGGTTTGAAAGAGGGAGGAGCATAATTTGATTTACATTGTAAAAGAACATCGTAGATGTAGTGCCGAAAACAGAAGAGAGAAGAACAAGACTAGAAGCAGAGAGCCAAGTGAGGGGTGATGATACAGTGAAGGCGGAGCCTTGTGCTGGGTAAGGGCATGGGGAAGAGGGCAAATGGACAGATTAGGAAGACATGTTGGAGGAATAATGAGCAGGGCTTACTGATGAACTGGGCATGAGCATTAGATACAGGGAGGCGCCAAGGTGTTGGTCTATACCAGGATAGTTTGAAATGGAAAAATTAATTAGAACATTCCTAGAATTAAGGGATAGCACAGAAAATAGAAATTGCAGGAAAGGTGTAAAAAATTTTGCTTAGAGAAAAATCAATGATCTGATGCTTGAAATTAAGAGTTTCGGGGAAGAGGATGAGGAAGATTCAAGGATGACTTGAAGTAAACATCTATAAACTAGCAGTTGGAAACAAACTAGTTTCAACAATGGGCCAAAGTGAAAGAAATTTGGGAATTATTCACATAGAAGTAATGTTTGAAGTTGGGCACAGAGTAGAAGAAATTAGCAAGGGAGAAAGTAGAGAGAGAAGAAAAATGTGACAGAACCTTGAGGAAACCTTACATTTTAGAGGAAAAAGAAGGAAAAGCAGAGTAAGACTGGAGGGTCAGAGGAGTAACAGGAGCACTGCAACCTGGGGGAGAAGATAATATCAAGTACTGCAGAGAGGCTGAGGAAGAGAAAAATAAAGAGCCACTGGTTCCAGAGACCAGAAAGGCATTTAGAACCTGTGAGAGGAAAGTGAAGTGGTGAGGGCTTACGTCAGTGCCAGGAGGAGTAGAGGAATGTGAAGGGAGGAGAAGTGCAAGGGTAGGTTCCTCTTTCCCCAAGCTTGACAGTGAAACAGAGCTCAGAGGAATTTAAGGGAAGAAGAGCAAGGACAAAGAAGGTGTTTGTGGGGAGCTCATGTTAGTGAAGAAGCCAACAAAGACAGACAAATTAAAAATGTACAAGTCCCAGAGTTAGGCAACGTTTCTAAATTTGTTTTGTTTTGGGGAGAGGGTGTATCAGTTAGGCTATCTGTCTGTGTGTAACTAAAGATTCAACTACCAAACAGTGGCTGCATTTTCTCCCAAAATATATCTGTAAGTTGGTATTTGCTTCTCAGTGCTATCAAGTACCTTGGCAAGTATCAACACCACCCTGGTGTTGGCTTTCTTTTCTCTTGCCGTGGCCTTGTAGTCTGAAGATGTCTGCTACAGCATTAGGCATTCTATCTCCCTTCAGGGGAGGAAGAACAGGTAGCCCTGCCTGCTCCACCCTGGTGCTGGAAGCTCTTGGCCAACGTCCTCGTGTGCTGCAAAAGAGGTTGGGGGCCGAAATATTTTTATTTTCAGCATCCTTAGTGGAAAATGGTAGGAATGAAAGAGGTTGTTGGTGGCATCTGAGTCAGCCATAGAGATGTAGAGTATATCTAGGGAAGAGGTAGTAGCGTTAAGCATACAGGAAAGTGACAGTTTCTGAGAAAGAGACCATAGATAACACAGAGGAATTTTGAGACAGAGAAACATGAAGCAAAAGATGTATGAGACAGCTTGATCATCAGTGTAGGACATGGGACAATCCTCTGATAAAGCATGATCCGAAGAGGGAGGGGAGGAGGGGGGAGGGAAGGGCTATAATTAGGAGAGAATAGGTGAACTTGATAAGGTCATCTAGGGCAATGAGATAGAGTCAACAAAATGGGTAATCTATAGATTTTTGTGCACAAAACCCAGAACAATGTTCTATTATTGAAACACTACTTTTTAAAAAATATATTTTATTGATTTTTTACAGAGAGGAAGGGAGAAGGACAGAGAGCTAGAAACATCAATGAGAGAGAAACATCGATCAGCTGTCTCCTGCACACTCCCCACTGGGGATGTGCCCGCAACCAAGGTGCATGCCCTTGACTGGAATCGAACCTGGGACCCTTCAGTCTGCTCTATCCACTGAGACAAACTGGTCAGGGCTGAAACACTACTTTTAATGGTCAGTTTTCTTATAATTACTTAGAATAATCATTTTATTTTTCTTTAAAGTCTGGCTTTCAAATTTGTGGAAAGTTCTTGCTCTATATTCTTAAAATATTTAAGGGGTGGGTTGAGCTCATTTTGGAGAGGTAAATATCAATATAGGCCTAATGTAGAGTAAGCAGATGACTGAGAAATATTGTCGACAATTTCCATTTGAACACAGAGAACTGAACTGAACAAGTAATTCTTCTACCTTCTTCAATGACAAAAATGACATACTTTTGAATTGATTAAAAGGATACTAGTACCTACTTTCCCAAAGGGAGCCTTTAAATATTCATGCCTGCTGATTTTTTGCCTCTTCTGTAAAACAGGCCCCAGTGCCTGCTCTGGGAAGCCCACAAGTGTCCAGGAGGCCGTGACTTATGCCAACCCCGAGCTGCTTTCCAACCGACAGGGAGAAAATGGGAGCTTGCAGAACTTACCAATTGTTTTCTCTGGGGTCTGAAACCATAACATTTCCACTCAGAGGAAATAGTCTAGGATGTTTATTTTTTCAAACTTCATGAATATTAAAAGCACTATAATTCAAGCCAAAACATAAGAAAAATGAATGCAGTGACACCAAACGTGGGTGTTCTACGTTCAAAGCCGTCTTCATCAACGCAAAGTGTTTGAAGCAAAAGAAGATAAATGGTATAAACATAAAACTAGATCAAATGCAGTTTTGGAGACGAAATGATCACCATTTTATCTGGGCTTTTGCTAAGCTCTATGTTGGAAGGCAGTATGAGAAAGAAAAGCATTGTTAGATGAGTGGACCACAGAGAAGAACGGACAGACATTTACATAAAATTCAACATGCCAATTCTTTTTTAAAGGTTCAGATTTATTCACCCTGGATATACCATGAACCTCTGAGGATTTACATATCTTGAACTTAATGTGAAGAACTAATAACCAGTGAGCTGCTTAGATAAGACCTTATGAATATTCAAACCTTTTAAATCTTCCAGTGCCAAGACACACATTTCTCACCATGGACTCATCCACTGCAGCACATATTATATTACTCCTTCTCCTACTCTGCTGGCCCAGGACCAGCTACACCGTTACAGGAATACTAGCTGGCATTAGGACAGAAAAGTAACATTGACAGTTACTGGCTTATTTTGGGATTGAGAATGATTCAGGGCTCCCCCAAAAATCAAACCTGATTTATTTTTGTAAGAGAAAAACCAAACACTGAAGTCACTTCTGAAATGAAGAAGCCATTAAATTTTGTTCAGTTAAGTGGATAAAATACAGAATCTTAACCTTTTTATCAAATGCCCCCCACCCCCCCTTGAGTAGTATAGGAGTTGTAAATAGGATGACAGTAGGGTTCCTGAGCACAAAGGTCAGCCCTGCTGGGGGTGGGGAAACAATATGGAATTAGCATTTAAACCTGGATTAGAACAAATTGAATATGTGAGATACCAGAAAGGGGAGAAGGTGAAAGAATGGAAAGTGGGCAGGAGGAAAAGGAAATACAAAATAATCAAAAGAGAGAGGGAGGCCCAGGAGAATCTAGCAAAATTGCTTTGTCTGTTGTTTCTATAGTCCTCTGTGGCTTTAGGCACCCTGGTAAATTGCTACCAAGTCTTTCTTCACCCACAAGTTCATTCTTTCAAAATTTCTGACAACTCAAACTATATTAGTTCTGCAATAATTTAAAATTTGACCTTCCTGTGACTGGTAGTCATTTATTTTTATTTTCACACTTCAAGCTTATTTTTTTGAGACATGAGCCATCAATGATGTGATTCTTATTCATTCATTTAGCACAACATCCACTGAACACCTACTATATGCCAGACACAGTATTACATGCTGGATATACAGTGGAGTAGTGGAGTATGTGGGAGACACAATTCATACCCTGTACAGCCTCCTGTCCATTGGGAAAAATAGATACTAAGTGAATGCCATGAAAGTGATTAAGTGGACAACAGGGTGCTCTGGGAACTGATGGCAGCTGGGGCCAGGACTGGGAGCAATCAAGAAATATCCTTCTGAATAAGCCACTTTTCACCATAAGCTTGATCAGGTGACAGGGGAGGAGGCATGCAATTGGAAGAATTAGAAGACCCTGTTCTAGGCATGGGCAATGCCCCAGAAGCTGGAGAGAACCTGGAATATTCTAGGAAGTAATATGGCAGAGCAAAGAGAGCAAGGAAGAGCTAACACAAAGAGGAGTTAGAGTATAGAGGGTCCTTGAATTTTGTTAAGAATCCTGGACTAAAAGAAATGTCAAGTTGAAGCTATTACAGGGTTTTAAGCAGCACAGTGATACACAGATTTACATTTAAGAAAGATGATTTAACCATGAAAATTTTCTGTAACAACGGAGAACTTCAGCCTGAAATCTTCAACTCTAAACCACTTTTTAATCACACCCATGTTATTTTCATTTCAACCTCAGATGATGTTATTTTTTTTTGTCCAAAGTAATCTGTTTTTCCTGAACACTTTCATTTCTCTCTCTTCTGCATCCATTCCTTACTCTTGCCATGAGCCATTCCTTCCCCTGCCTTATCTTCTCTCTCTCTAGTCCTAGAGTATATTCTTTCCTATTGTAATGCTGCCCTGACCCTTAAATACTGGGAAAAATCTCTATTTTCCACTAGGATCTTGCTGAGGGGAGTCCCTATTATCCTCAAGAAGTCCCTACAGTTTCCCTGAGCTCACCACAAAGTTGACCATGTTCTTTTGTAGTTTGAGATATTTGTTTCATGTACATGACTTCATTCATTATGCAGAATATATTTTACCATATGTTTATTTCCTTCACTAAATCTTTAAGGGCAATGACCTAGGATTACATTTTCACAATTCTAAGGACCTAGTTTAATACCAGACAGAAAGGAGACCCACTAAATAGTTATTTTACTTGAATTCAGTAAAAACAGCAAGCATTGGAAATTCCTTCTGCTTCTTCATACCTAGCTGAGAAATGACTCTTTTGCCAAACAGAAGTACTACACCATTTGTAAAACAACAACAACAAAACACAATCCTGTCTTTTATCTGGTTCTTTCTTAGTGAGAATTACAGGAACCAAAAATTCCTCAATGAAAAATCAATTTAAGATAGTGTTATAGGTTGAATTATGTCCCTTCTAAATTTTTATGTTGAAGTCCTAATACTCAGTACCTCAGACTGTGACTGTGTTTGGAAATAGGATCATTGCAGATGTAATTAGTTGAGATGAGGTAATTAGGATGAGACTTTAATCTAATACGACTGGTGTCCTTCAAAATGGAAGATTTGGACACAGACATGCAGACAGGGAGGACTCCATGTGAACATGAAGACAGAGATTGGGGGTGATGCTTCCACAAGCCAAGAACACCAACAAAACACCAGGAGCTAGAAGAGAGGCCTGGAATATATCCTCCCTCACAGATCTCAGAAAGAACCAACTCTGCCAACACCTTGATCTCAGACTTGTAGCCTCCAGAACTGTGAGATAATCATTTCTGTTGTTCAGGCCACCCAGCTTATGGCACTTTCTTATAGCAGCCCTAGGAAATGAAAACATGTTAACAGGAGGTCTACTGTTCAGTTGCTCTTACCAAGCTTTCCATTACTCCACTCAGTGGAGAGGCATAGGAGACCACTGGGACGGAGTAGGAACTGTTTTATAGGATGTGGGCTGTGGGACAATATCAACCCATTTAACTCTTGCAAAGACAAGGGAAAATAAGTTGAAAGGCAGCTTACTGGCTAGTATTATTTCTCCTACCAATATAAGCTATTTAGAAAAGAATTACCCTTTAATAATGATATGAATCCATCAAGTAAAAAGCCAGACATGTAAATAACTATACTATCATTTTCTGTAATATCTTCTGCAGCCAGAGAACACATTACAGAAAATGCTAGAATTACATAAACCTATCTAGATGATACTCTTAGAAAAATAAAGTCAAAAGGACTTAAATTATTCGATCCTCCGTCTACAGAAAGTGGAAGACCAAAGCCATCATAAAACACCCCTTCCCGGATGTGGGCAGCATCTTTAATGAGAACACTGCCCAGGACCACCATTGTCCATTACTTTGATAACTTCTAGGTACAAGAGGACTTAATCTCATATCAATGCACAGAATAAAAATGAAGGCTAGAGGCTGAGTTATCCCAAGGGTACAATGTGAGTAGACGGTAGGATGAAATCTGGACTTGATCATTGTGATTTCGGTCTTGATCATTTTTCTAAAATAAATGTTATCTGGATGGACATAAACATTAAGAGAATAATTTTTCTTATCTTGAAAAAGGTAACAGTAAAACACAGAAAAATATTTCACTCATTGAGCATCCCATGCTCTTTAGAGCTTAGCCCAGCTCTTGTGGCTGCAGACTATGGCTTACTCTAAGCGTCGCTGTGCCTTGTGGTGCGCTGGCTCGAAGCAGGCGAACAATAAATGTCCACTGAAAGTGAAATAAAAGACTTTAATAAAATACTGTTTCAGAAGACTTCGTGAACTGGCAAGTAGACTGCTGCTCTTGGCAGGGCTCTGCTGGTGGATCTGGTTATGGGAAAACTTTACTACATTGTTCGGCCAAATATGATAATTGCAAACCTTTTCTGATGTGAGGAGGGGCACTGTTTCTTACTGTTTCTTGGTGTTCCTACCAAGACATGTGTTTTGAGGTCGTGTCTTTGCTTTCTAAAGTAAATAGGGTAGCTGAGTCTGGATCTGCTTAACCCCACCTGTCCTTTCCCCTTCAAGTCGATAATAAAAAAGGGAGATTCCACGTCAGACCTGGACCAGCAAGGCACAGCATCTAAGACTCAGTCCCCATAAAAGAAGGCGTTCTCTGGGCTCTCTCACAGGCAAGATTCTGGGTACAATTATGGGAATGAGGCTACAAGGATTAGAATTAGTGCATGTCACAGTCGGAAAGTGCGGCTGGCAGGCAAGCAATTGACTGAGATGCGAACAGATGAGCAACAAATGTGTGTAGCAGCCCAACCCTTTTTGGGAAACCACACCCCTGTGCAGGATATTTGGACACAGGCAGGCATATTAGATGTGCCATACTAGTTCTAATAGCAGGCCAACAAAAGAATGCAAGGAGTCGCTAACCCTTCTGCTTAGTGCTCTCTGAAGGAGCTCCAATAATTGCTCATTTATAACCTCTGAGCACTTGGTGGCCTTCCATGGAAGGAGCAGGCAACTGCCTACAGGAAACCAATTGCCCTGCCCACTGACTGGAAACACATGTTCCTTTCTGTCATCTTTGGGAATAGTTGCAATTCCACAATGTGATCCTTGTCAACTTATTTCCTTCTATTTGTGGTCCACTGAAACTTCAGGATCTAAAGAGCTCATCATCCTGTCACCAATCGCTGTTAATGCCCAAAACACTGTTGCAATAATAAGAATAATAACAGTCATTCTTGCAAAGTCATCCTTTTATTCTAAACTCCTTCAGATTCGCATGGGGCCCTGATCAGGATCACTCCGATATCCAAATTCTGAATACTAGAATACAATTCTGGGTGTTTGGAATAAAACCTCTTAATAAGCATAATGAGCTGACCACAGAGATTTTTAAAAAATTGCATGTTAATGATTAGGATGAAGGACCCACATGTAGAATTTTAGAGTTGAAACATCTTAGTGATCAGGAGGGATAGTTCCAATTCCTTATTATGTATAGAATATAGGCAATCACCATGCCAGGATTCTCCCCTTCTGTTAAAAAAAGACAGCCAATACTTGCACTCACAATTAAATGCAGTTAATTCTGAGTCTTCAAAATTCACAAAATAAAGGTATCACTGGTTTCCCATTTAAAACGTCTAAAAAATAAACCATAGAAGGAAGAATATTCACTATTGAAATAAATTATTTAACTTATTTCTGGTTTAGAACTATAATATCTATTTCACTTTTATACTATTTGATCAAATAAACACCACGAACTGTACTTCAAACTATAAATATTGTACTATTCTACAATATGTCACATAATTAATCAGAATAACATATCTTGGCTTTTAGGCTAAGTCTTTCATGCCAGCACAAGATTTTATAGGTAAATAAATTAAGCATGACACATAAATATGACTTTACTTTCAGTTTAGTTTTTCTAATATCTGATAATTTTTTGACATGTTTTAAAAGGGAAAATGATTCAACAATAATTTCTCCTTGATATTCACTTATACTAGCTTATTCCGTTGTAGGCAAAGTCTTTAGCTTACTGTTGATTTTGTTACATGGTGTTCATTAGTCATTGCTTTTACAGTGTACGTGGGAGTGGGGAAAAAAGGGCAGCCTTGCTTCTTTGGATACAAGGAAGGAAACAGAATTTCTGCCTCTCGATCCTCCTCCTGGTTTTTCTCAGAGCACAAATAAGTGAAAGTAAAATAAGAAAATGTTGGCCCTAGCCAGTTTGGCTAAGTGGATAGAGCATTAGCCCATGGACTGAAGGGTCCCGGGTTTGATTCTGGTCAAGGGCACATACCTGGGTTGCGGTCTTGAACCCTGGCCCTGGTCGGAGTGCATATGGGAGGCAACCAATCAATGTGTCTCTCCCCCTCCCTTCTCTCTCTCTCTCTCTCTCTCTCTCTCTCTCTCTCTCTCTCTCTCAAAAGAAAAAGAAAGAAAGTAACTGTTGGGAATATTCAGGGAAAGGCAGAGGAAGGGTGTGGGAGCTCAAAAGCCCTGGGGCAAACTGCAAAACTGTAGTATCGGAACTCCTGGGGCCACTTCAGCCAGAAATGGTGTGCTTCTAATGAGGCCACAGGGTAGAAGGCTGGGAGACTTGGCAAAATTTCAGAGGCAAAATTACCAGGCTGGTGACTGATTAGACTGGCGAGAGGGAGGAGTCTAGCTCCTGGCTATGTGAGCTGGTAGATGGTGAAGCCATTTGCCATTTTTGGAGACAGAAATGTTGACAGGTTAGGGGGATGCAGGGTTGCATCTCTCACACCTGCTGAACATGGTGTTTGTGTGCGTGCGTGCGTGTGTGTGTGTGTGTGTGTGTGTGTGTGTGTGTATGTGTGTTCCAAGCTGGAAAGTCTGGAATGCATTAGGTCACTGAGTCTGGCGCTTAGATGAAGGATCTAACCTTTCAAGCATGTAGACTTGGAAGTCATAAGCACACAGGTAACAGTGGAAGCTGGAAAAGTAGACAAAAGCTAAGGATAGAACCTTGGGGAGCATCAGCCTGGATATTATGGAGAAGGGAAAAGAGTCTGGAATGAAGAAGGCTGTTTGGAATATAGAAGAATCACAAAAGATGGTTAAAGAAAAGGAAGGAGTGGCTAAAACAAAACAAAACAAAACAAAATACCTACAGAAAGGTCTGTAAGAAGGAGATGGAAATATTTGGAATTGGAGTTAATTGGGTTGCAGACTTGGGTGAGACTAGTTTCAGAGGAATGATGAGGGCAGCAGTCAGCTCTGACAGGTTTAGGGCTGAACTGGAAGTGAGAAGGGGATTTCCTTGTGTGACTGTAGAGTCTCTTATGACTGAAACTGGGGGTGAGGGTTGGTAGAGAATCCAGAGGGCTCAAAGCACTTCTACTAACTTAGAGCATAGACTGCACCCTCTCTACCGGAACCTTCTCTCCAACACTTAAATACATTACATTCTTTTACATACTAAAATCAAAATCTAAACCCAAATACCTCAAATCTCTTGGGTATAGGGATCTGAACACAGTTATAAAGGTGGTGGTACACTGAGTTAAGATTCACACCAACCCTAAAATCACACCAATCCTAAATGTTAAAAGTTGTTATCCCTGGCTGATGACTTAGTGTAATTTTTGCAAGATGTAATCACTATGTGATATACATATATTGTAACAAATATACTTAAGTGTCTGAAAGAAAAACATTTCAAAACTAAAATTCAAAATTACAGTAAAAATGTTGTAATCAAGATAATCCTATATAATAAAAGCCTAATATGCTAAGTGTGTGGTCGACAGCTCGGCCATTCAACCAATCAAAGCGTAATATCCTAATGATATGCTAAGGCTGCTCAACTGCTTGCTATGAAGTGCACTGACCACCAAGGAGCAGACAATTGACCAGTCGACCAGTCGCTATGACGTGCACTGACCACCAGGGGGTAGATGCTCCGAGTGGTAGGTTAGTTTGATGCTAGGGTCCGGCTGATCGGGACTGAGTGAGATGGGCCGGACATGCCCTGGAGTCCTCCTGCGGTATCTCCCCAGCTGGTCAAGCTCCTGTGTCCCTCCCTGGCGCTGATCGTGCACTGGTGGGGTCCACCGGCCTGGCCTGCACCCTCTCGCAATCTGGGACCCCTTGGGGGATGTCAGAGAGCCGGTTTCGGCCTGATCCTGCAGGCCAGGCCGAGAGACCACACTGGTGCACAAATTTGTGCACCAGGCCACTAGTAGTTATAATAATAACAATCCCAAAAGTTGTATACAGTGGGGCCTTGACTTGCGAGTTTAATTCGTTCCAAGACCCAGCTCGTTAAGGAGCTCATTAACTCAAATTACTCTATCAACTCAATGCAAAAAATCAGCCAAGAGACAGCTGGTATCTCAAAAAACTCATTAGTCGGGACACTCATAAGTCAAGGCCCCACTGTATTTAAAAAGTAGCCCCTGGTCAACTAACTAGAAGTATAAACAATCAGCACACAAGCACAGAGCCTTGCAAATAGCAAATACACAATAAATGTTTGCTGGGGTGCATTCTAGGACATTTCTGTAATTGTGGCCAAAGCTCTGAGCCCTCGAGCTATTTCTAAAATCATAACAGCAGGCCAGGGAGTGGATTTCCTGGGGGTACAGGAAGCCAATCTCAGTTTGTTCTTGCAAGGTATTCACAAGCTCTTTCCCCCGCTTAGCTCAAAGACCACATGTAAGAAATCAATGAACAGAGAAGGGTGTCATTTCCCATGATGCTGAAAGCCTCAGCCAAGACCACGTTTGTGTTTTCCCCCCTAGGTGAACATGGGCTTTTTTCCTACACCTAAGTCTTGTCTGTGAGCTCACCTGAACATTTCCAGTAAGAAGAACAATGTATAATTTTGGAAGATAATATATTAAAACGTGCATGGCTTCATTTCTGGAAACATACATGCCTTTACATGTGAATTTCATTTGCTTTCTAGGCAGTACTTAGTTCAGGGTGAGAAGCAAATTCATTATCTATGACCTTGGCTGCACTGTCCTCCAATTCATTATCTACCTGTATGAGGTCTCAAGCAACACAGATGCTTGTACTGACTTTTAGGAATCACATATTTTAATACCCTTGCTTAAAAGGAATAGTATTTTAAACCCCTTTTCCTACTGCTTAACTACCATTTCAGTACCAAACCCCAGGTAGCAACTTGCTTCCTTAAATAAGTCTTTTATTAAGAATAAATGGGAAGTTAATCTATAATAATAAAAGTTAATATGCTAATTAGATTGGACGTCATTTTTGATGTCATTCCAGACATCATTCCTGATGAAGCCAGGGCCAGAGGGAAGCCTGGGTCCCAGGTGCCAGAGGGAAGCCAGTGGGAAGGAAGGCCTACTCTTGCACAAATTTTGTGCATGGGGCCTCTAGTTTAAAATAATCACAGTAACAAATGTAATCCCCTAACATTATGTTATAAGTGGGATCCAAAATGAAATGAAATGTCCAGAGACACGCTGCTGGGATGGGTGGGAAACAAACACCAGCCGTGATAGTGAAGATAATGGTACCCTGGGTTTCACTGCTTCCAAGTCTTCCATGTACTGATGCATTAATTTTAGGGGGGACAAAATGTTCTCAAATTAGTGCAAATCTTCCTTAAAATAAGTCATTGTAATATTTAGCATCTAAATGCCTTCTCATTCCCTTCTGTTTCGTGAGTGGACTCTTCTTTCTGGGTTGCCCTTTGATGCCAGAGTAACAGACACGGTTTTTACACAGTTGAATGTTCCACACTGTGTGGGCCCTGGGCCTTTTTCTTGTTTGTTTTTTAAATCCTTACCCCGGGATATTTTTCCCATTGGTTTTTTTTTAGAGAGACTGGAAGGGAGGGAGGAGAGGAAAGGGGAGGGAGAGAGAGAGAGAGAGAAACATTGACGTGAGAGACACATCAATTGGTTGCCTCATGCTAGCACCCCGATCCTGGCTAGTGATCAAGCCTGCAACCCTTCAGTCCACAGACTGACATTCTAACCACTGAGCAAACTGGCCAGGGCCCTTTTTCTTGTTTTTAATCCTGGATCTGGCTCTTTGTGCTGCAACGTAATCACCAGCAAAAATAACCTTGTAATGGGAATATCACAGTCAAATCAGCAAATACGCTATAACATTTTGACTTCCTCACTTCCTGTAACAACTTTCCCTCCCTCATATTTTAGTAATTGGTATTCTCCCCAAGAAAACCTCCTATCTATGTCTCATGTACCTCTAGCATCTTGAAGTATTTTATTTTTATCAGAATTCTCGGGGAAGCCAATCCTTTAAGCTGCACTGGTGCCCTTTCCTTTCTCCAATGCTCCTTATCTGGCAGCCTGTTCGAGTACATTCATGTGGTTTGGCCAGGATTTCCCCTTCATAAAGATGAACTCACTGAATCTAAAAACATATGTCCCGCTACAGATAATTAGTCTCTTTAAACATCCGCCGTGTCTTATTTTCTCTCATCTTCTTTTTTTCATGGCCAACAATTTTGGGGCTTTTAATAGTCAAGGAATAAAAATGTATTCTCTGATATTTAAGAAATTTTAGAATTAAATAAGGTATCTTATTCTATTACAGTCCATTGCTATTATACATCAATTAACATTTTAAAATGATACATCCCATTATGAAGAACTTACTTTATACTTGCTGGGAGGAAAAAAGGCATCTCTCCTTAAATATTTATCAGCACAGTGAAAGATGCTATTTTTAAACTTCACTAACACAGAGTTTTCTAGTAAATTATTTATGTCAATATTAACTGGTAATTATTCCTGAAATTATAATTATTTATATGAATTGTAATTAGGGTAGTCACCAGTATGATTATACATATCATAACATGGTATAGTGAGTAACACAGTGTAGTGAGCAGGTCTGAAAGCAGTCAGACCTGGGACTGAATCCCAGCTTTGTATCTTAATAGCTCTGTGACACTGGGCACATTCCTCATTCTCCACTTCTCAATTTATTCAAAAAGTGTGGACAATAAGGGTTACTGTGCGAAATAGATCTAATCAATGTAAAATAACTAGTATAGTATTTGGCTTGAATTAGACAACTACTAATCCAACCTGCAAATTTAGAAAGTCTTTAAATAGGGGAAAAAGGAAGGAAGGGAAAGGAAGGGAAGAAAATGGAAGAAAGAAGCTCTTTTCCTCCCTGGCTGCTTAAAGCTCAACCTTCATCATGAATGACACGGTAACTATCCAGACCAGGAAGTTCATGACCACCAGACTACCTCAGCGGAAGCAAATGGTCATTGATGTCCTTCACCCTGGGAAGGCAACAGTACCCAAGACAGAAATCCGGGAAAAACTAGCCAAAATGTATAAGACCACACCTGATGTCATCTTTGTGTTTGGATTCAGAACCCATTTTGGTGGTGGCAAGACCACTGGCTTTGGCATGATTTATGATTCCTTGGATTACGCAAAGAAAAATGAACCCAAACACAGACGTTGCAAGACATGGTGTATATGAGAAGAAGAAGACCTCAAGAAAACAGAGAAAGGAACCCAAGAACAGAATGAAGACAGTCAGGGGGACTGCAAAGGCCAATGTTGGTGCTGGCCAAAAGAAGGAGTAAAGATTCTTCAGTGACTTTATCTGTGATGGTTGTGCAGATTTTTCATGAGAGGATTAATAAACTATAAACTTTTTAAAAAAATGGAAGGAAGAAAATGAAAATAATACGTCATTATGCGTAATATTTGGGGTCAGCTTTGATGACTTGTATCCATATCAGTGTCCAGAGGAAAGGAGACCACTATTCTGGCCAGGAGCTAAGCTGGATGATGATCTCAAAGGCACTAAAATTTTATCTACATGTGGAGGTTGCTACCAGGTGATTTAATCCATTTGAGTTGAGTACAATCTGTTTATGCTCCTAGGAGTCATAATGAGCGTGAGGTTTAAGGATTTAGGAGTGAGAGCAACTGGACTGATGGGAAAAACATAGGTGCTAGAAGAACAGGAAACATGGACCCCAGACACTGTCTGGAACTCAGCAAGGGCTCAATAGATGATCTCTGTGTCCAAACCCAAAATAAACTAATAAAAGAGGTATACAGAAAGAATGAAAAAAATGAGTTAGAAATAAGAGGACGCAAACAGAAAAACAGATTAATTCACTAATAGGGACAATGACAACACTGTAATACTCTGTTCAAAGTTAAGATTTAAACAACTTCTGGAAATTGAGCAGTGAAATAAAAACAGCAATGGACCAGGAATGACATGAGTTGGGTTCCACGCCAGGTGTGTTGCCATCAAGGCAGCGAGCAACCGTTTTGGGGCTTCAATTTCCTCATGAGAAAACAAAGGGCGTGGGAAGTGCTCTGAGATTTCCTCCACTTCAGTCGGCCACATGTCTCAAACATTAGATCGTGTGGCACATTTTAAGTTGTAATCCTGTGTCCGACCGATCCAATCTATAGGATTTTGCAGCAGCTGGGCCACATCAGAAGAGTAAGCCTGAAAGTTGATTCATAGCAAGGGCTGGATCTCTGAAAGTGCACGCAGCTGAAGCTGGGCCACGGGTGCTGCTGTGGTGACAGCCTGTCTTTCTTCCTTGGAATGTGTTCTTTGAGGAAAAGCAAGACCACTGAAAGAGGCAGGCAGGGACGGGTGCCCAGCCCTCCGCCTCAGACCTGCCGTGCTCTGCCCATGGCCACTGCGACACTCCTGAAGGTCTGTTCCGCGTGGCCCAGGGGAGCCTGGCCACAGACCAGGGAAGGAGCCGGTTCAAAGGCATATTCAAGGTGAGTTATGTGAAAACTGCCCGCAACATCCTTTTTTCCTTTTTCTCTCACATTGTTAGCATTTATTAACTCAATGTCTCCATTTCCCTTCCTGTATTTTAATCTGGCTCACAGTTGGTGGAGAATGTTTTCAGAACCAACCCAGAGCTGATAAATAGCAGTGGCTAAATGTTAATAAAGGAACAGGGTTGAGATTGAACTAAAGCATGGGTTTAAGTAAATAATTACACAAAATCCATGATTTTATAAAGAACAATTTCATAGAAATGTTTTATGTTTTTGTTTTAACATGATGATAAATGGAGAGAATGCACTGGTAGAGAAAGCATAATTTTAGACTTGGAAGGAAACTTTAAAGTTCATTTCAATCCACTAAATGTTTATTAAATTTTTCTTGGTGCTAGTCACTGTAGTTACAAAATAAGTGAGATGAGGTTCCTGTTTTTAAGCAGCTCTAAGTATGTTAGGGAGACCGATATGACCCGTGCCTCTGCTTGGTCTCTTCTGCACCCAAATTTATTCAGTAGCCCCTGCTCTGTTCATGTTACAGTGCCCGACCCTGAAGCCTGCATGCTCTGGTAGCTCCAGCAGGGTTCTGCCAGTGAGAGGTTCTGGCCTGAGATTAGAGAGTGGGAAGAAGATTGAAGCCAGGATTTCTCCCCTCTGTCTGGAGGTCTCCAGAAGTGGCCATGTTTCCCCAGTTCTTGATCCTGCTGGACAGCCCCACCAGGATCCATGCTCTGCAGTGACCCAGCCACTGCACTGGGATACCACTGCCCTTCCCTTTGGCCCTCCAACCTAAGAGGGTGGGAACTTTTTGTTGTGGTTCACCTCTGGGTTTTCTCTCAGCCCTTATATCATGTCTGCACCCTATTCTCTGAATTAAAATCCACTATCTATAATAATAAAAAGGGTAATATGCTAATTAGACTGGATGTCCTTCCAAATGAAGCCGGGGCTGGAGGGAAGCCAGCCCAGGTCCTGGGTGCCAGAGGGAAGCTGGTGCTGGCAGCCGGGGGAAGGAAGGCCTACTCTTGCATGAATTTCGTGCATCAGGCCTCTAGTTTTAAATAATTAGCCTGGCTTCTGTATTACTGGTTGACCCTGACTGATACACAACCCTTTAATGATAATGTAGTTTAAGAACTGTTCTTCCAGCAGTTTGAACAAAAACACTCAAGAGCTATGGGTGGGCACAGAGAAAAAGATTAATTTTGCTGGGAAGTCTGGAAGACCCCACAGAGATAGTAGCACCTGTTATAGTGACACCTTGACAAAAGATGAGGGTTTGATCTTTGAAAAGTGAGCCAAATCTTAACAGGTGAGGAAGGAGGAAGAAAGACCTTCCATAAGGAGAATAGCATAACCAAAACTTGAAAATGTACAGCATGTCTCTAGCACAGGCAGCAGTGAAAGAGGTGGTTAGAGGGTAGGGAAAGGATCCATTGTGGAGCTCTTGGAAGCCCTTCCAAGGAGTCTGGGATTTGCTTTTCATGTAGTTGTGACCCTTACCAAGTTTCTAAGCAGTGAAAGGGTTATATTATAGGAGTGAAGGAAGTTATGACATGGAGATCATCCAGAGTAACTGCTACAGTTGAGCAAAAGGTGATGATGGCCACAATCAGCATGGTAGCAGTGGGAATGTGGAGAGGAGTAGATTTGCAAAATATACCGATGAAGGAAAGGATGGGATTGAAAAAAGATGGATATGTAGGTCAGGGAGTGGTAAGAATATAAGAAAATTCTCTGTTTCATGTTTGAACAGAAAGATATATAATAATGCTCATACGCACATAGGTTGTAGGCCATGAGCTTATTTTTGAGTATGTTGAATCTTAAGTAATCATGCAAACACAGCTGGAAAGTGTGACAGGTTCTGAGAAATGCCAGTCTGGTGCTCGTGAAAGAGGTAAAAGCTAGAGATTTATATTTGCAATGCAAATATTTATATTTGGTTGAAGCATGGGAATGGAAGGATGATCCTAGGGAGAGATAAGAAATCCATAAAGCACTGAACTGAACTCCATAAAGGAACACTACACTTAATGGCCAGAAAGGATAAGGAGAATCAGCAAATGAGATGGAAAGAGACAGGAGGAAATTAGGCAAAAGAAATAATTTAGATGTCAACAGAGAAGAGTTTTAAGAAGTGAAGGTAGCCATGAATATATCACAGGACAAACATCAAGTGAGATGACCGGAATGTCTTTTGCTCTGGTGTTGTGATGGTTAATTTCATATGTCAACTTGTTGAGGAGTTATGAGGTCATCTGGTTCCATTTCCTCATTTCACAGTTGAGGGAATAGATCCTGGGGCAATTGACTAATCTGCCCAAGGGCTCAGAACTGCTTAATAGTAAAGCTGGTCTAGTTCTTTGGCGTTTGATGGTCAACCAGAATGTGTCCTACTAAAGAGCCCACTCTCCATGGTGAGACCAAGGTTTCTCGTGGAGAAGCTCAGAAAGAGTTGGTATTCTACATCAATTCCCTGACTAAAGTCACTTCAAGAAATGTAGAGAGGGGGGTTGCCAGTCATTTTTTAAATGTTTTTCCACACATCCTAAAACTTAATTCTTAACACTGAAATTATTCACCAGATCAAAAATATAAACAAACACAAAACAGACTTCTGATTGAGATGTTCTCAGTCTAAAAGACCTTTACACCACAGTTCAGATGTTAGCATGCACCCAGGCAATCTAGTTTATAAACTATATCTTTTCTTTGTGGGAGACAAAAACTATCATGAGAACTAACAACCTTAAATGTCTCCTTTCCCAATAAAGACTTGCCAGAAAGAAATACATGCTAGTTTTATAAAAGGAAGATAATTTCTTAATCAAGGAGATCACAATGGTATTTACAAATCAGTTATACTAACTGACATTTTTTTGTCATCTGTTGTTTTAAAAGATGAAAGTATTATTTTATTTTTTACCATTTTTTAATGTATTCATGTTTTCTCTTAACTTCTAGGGGACCTGACAATGGGACATCCTGGAAGAGCATAGGCTTAAAGAGTGAGACAGCAGTCAGTACACATCATATCCCTACCATGTCCTGGCTATGCAATCTTGGGGTGATAATAACTAATAACATAGCAAGTGCTACTATTTACCTGGTGCTGTATTGAATAGAATAATAGATGAGCCCATTTAATTGATCTCTGTAATTACTTTATGAAGCAGGCATTTTTATCCCCAACCCCCCTTTTAGGGGCAGAAACTTTAGCTTAGGCATTTTAGTAACTTGCTTAGAGTCCAAAGGTTGAATGCAGCTAAGTTGGGAGGGGGCCCAGTTCAGTCCACAAGGTTACCCAGCGCAGCGGTTCAGAGGTTTCACAAATACATCCTACTCAGATTGGGTTGTACAATCATAAAGGAAGGCTCCACGTGAAATGCTAAGCAGAAAGTAGTGCCCACTCTATATTATAATGGGGGTGGAGAGGAGGAATGCTAGTTTATAATATTAACATTGATTAGGATTAGAATGTTAGCTGCAAAGTAGACTTTTGCTATGTAGTGAATCCCATCCCCTCCCATCCCTTCTCGACTTAAATTTTTAAAACTAATTCTCCAAGAACCTTAATACTATACAAAATTATTTGTAAGATATATAAGATTTGTGATAATAAAGAATGAGGTAACATTAGGTTGTGAGCTCATTTACCTTAACATTTGAAATAAAAATGTTTTTTTTTAAAGGGGGAACTGAAGTATATAGGCTGGACATGGACTTGTGTTATTAAGTGTGGAAGCAAATGCTTTGGAATGTTCTCCCTGTGCTGGAGCTGGCTGACCTGTCACTGACCAGGAGTCCTAAGCTGCCAAGCTGCCAATTTACTTCTTTAAACTACTAACTCGTTTCTTTATGATTCTGAGGATAAATTCTAAGGGCTCTCAGCACATTCCCTTACGGTGAAGCTCAAATTAGTCCCCTCTCCTGGACTCCCACTGGGCTCCTCAGTACATCACAGAAGGCTGGCTGAGAAGACCTCTTTCTAGTCCCACAAATCATCCTAGTACCTGCTACTCTGACAGGCCTGGGCCATTATTTATTACAGAGTAAGCACTAGCTGACTAGGGTCAATTATTCCATTGACCAGGCATTACAATAATTCCTGGTAATTAAAAGAGGTACTTATGTGAATCTGGGTGCATATTGAAAGAAACATCAGTCCTTTTGTCAACTTGGCAAGTCTATTGTTCTGAGCCAGGCCCAACCAATTAGCATCTTTTGCCAATCCCTGTCAGCTGGGGCTTGAAAAAAGGAGAGAAAGGGGGTCAGTCAGATGCTAATTTAGATACAATTGTGTCAGGGCTTTTGGAAGGGGCTGGCTCTAAAGAAGCCACCAGGGTTTAATGAAGCAAACAGCTTGGGTCCCAGTGACCCTGCAGGGGTAATTTTTAAAAGACCCCTCTGTGTTCCTGTGCCAAATAGCAGAGGGACATCACAAGAAGCCCTTCCTTTAAAAAAATTGAGAAGGATAATCATCCGTTAAATCTGCTCATTAAACAAATCTCTCAGGCGGACTTAACGTGAATTAGCACTTCTCTAAAAAAGTAAAATGTGACATACAGGAGACAGTTCAGATCATTTGAAAGGTCACAGTTCCTTATTATAGACTCAGTTATTGTTAATGTATTAATATTTGATGATATGGAGCCAAGACCACCACCTTCATTCAACGTTGGGAGCAAAATAGTATATTTTCCTAACTGGAAACCAGGGACAACAAAAACACATTCACCAAGTCCAACAGACCTAAGCACAAACCAAATATAGTTTCATGTTTTTCAAACATAGAAATTAAGAGAAAAAAACCCCAAATCTGTTGACTCCCTCTACTGCCTTCCGCCTGATATCTGCCAGGCTCACACATGGGGGCTAGTAGCCTGACAGCCAAGCTCCCAGAGGATTGCAGTTCTTCAGGGAACTTCAGAAACCCCTGCACGTACTCCCCTGGGCCATTTGGTCTGCAGTTCCACAGCCTGGACACAAAGGTTCAAGTGGCTGAGGCCCCAGGAAGATTCATGACTGACAGCGTCTGGGAGGCAAACTTCCTGGAAAATAGTGAAATCTTTTGTTCACAAGCAAAACATCACAGTGACACAAATACTTCTCTCACAGTCTCTCAGCCTTTTCTAAAGGAGGGTTAATGAGCTCTCTCTTCATATTTACTTCATCATTTTTAGGTGCTGTGAATGGGCCTGTTAAGATGGTGTTTGCAATGAGGCATGAAGACTTACACAACTCTCCATCTTATCAACCTAGACCTTCAAATAAGAAGCTCATACCCATGAAAGTATTATTTCATCTGAAAAGAGCAAAAGAGCCAATCCTGGACCACACTGGAGAGAAATACTTAATATTTCCTATTGTAAAAAAAGAGAGTGAGGCACGATTCTAAACAGAACAACACTGAAGCAGAAACATGTGCGCCAATGTACACTGCAGCACTACTCACAGCAGCCAAAGGTGAAACAGCACAAGTGTCCATCAGCAGATGAATGGATCACAAAATGTGGGGTTCAGGACACACTACCCCAATATTTTAAGCTAAAGCAGTTTGGAGTAAGTGGCAGAAGAGGTGTTCTCTCCCACCTTCTCCAGCCCTTCTCATCTATACCCAGAGTGAAACAGCATGAATGCCGAGAAGAATCCTAACAAACATGGCTTGCCAAATTTCCCCAGGGTACTACACTCAGCTCATACTCTTTGCCCTATCACATCTTTCCATGACTTTTTACTCTTCACCAAACCCGCATAAAACCTTTCAGGTTCCCTGGTCAGTGTTTCTCAGTGGTTAGAATATGGGTCCACGCACCAAAGGGTCTCAGGTTTGATTCCCAGTCAAGGGACTGTACCTGTATTGCAGGTTGGATCCCCAGCCTTGGTCAGGGCACATGAGGGAGGCAATCAATTGACGTGTCTCTCTAACATCTATTTCTCTCTCTTTCTCTCTCTCTTACTCTCTCTCTCCCTCCCTCCTTCTCTCCTCCCGTCCCTCCCACTATCTCAAAAAAATCAATGGAAGAAATATTCTCGGGTGAAGATTAACCCAAAAGAAAACACACACACAAAAACACCATTCAGGTTAACCACTAACCATTTCTTTGGGCCTTTATTTTCTTATGAAGATTCCTACCATATACAATATATACAAATAAATTTGTATGCTTCTCCTACTAATTTGTCAGTTTAATTTTTAGACCCAGCCAGAGACCCTAAGAGATCAAAGAGGACTTTATCCCTCCTCTACAAAATATTCAATGGAATAATGTTATTCAACCTTAAGAAGAAATGAAATTCTGACATATGCTACAATATGGAACAGACTTGAAAACATTATGCTACATGAAATAAGATAGACATGAAGGACAGATATTGTATAATTCCACTTATATGAGTTACCTAGATTACAGGAAGTATAATAGGGGGTGGGGTATGAGGAATTATCTAATGGGTACAGATCTTCTGTTTGGGATGATAAAAAGTTCTGAAAATGGGTAGTGGCAATGTTTGTACAACAAAAATATATTTAATGTCACTGAATTGTACACTTAAAATGGTTAAAATAATTAAAATAATTAAAATAATTATAAAATAAAATATGGCATAGTCAGTTGTAGTTATATTTGTTACCAGTTACATTATTCTGGGAACTCATATCATTAAGCTTGTGAAACTTACCTTAGGATAGTTTAATTATTACTAATATTTAAATATGTAAATGCGTACTCAGGATTTCCTTTTTAAGAAAGTAAAGAAATTATTATAAATAAGTAAATCAACAACTCCAATATATACTTGCGAGTCTCATATTCAGTTAAAATATATTATGTTTAAATAAAATTTAATTTAAAGCCACATATAAAATATATAGTTTTAAAATACTCCTTAATGTTGTTTTCTCCTCTTATCATGTGATAATATTTTCTACTTAAAAGTTAAGTATCACACACTAAAATTATTCAAAAGCATTGAGTCAGCTGTCTCCCCACAACAAAAAAGGCCAGAAAACTAGAATGCTGTCAAAGTAAATGAAGCCGGAATCAAGACCGCCTGGAAGAGTTGCTCCTCTAAAGCCAGTTTCTTCAGAATAAAGCAGCAGTAGTTGGTATTTGAAATGTTTTCTTTCTCTTCGGAACTTGTTGCCTGAACAGTAAGTCATGTCAGGTTTGGCTCAGCCCCCTTGAGGCCTGAACCAAGTGAAGCCTGAAGTCACCGTTTAGCAACTACTGCAGCCAAGGGGCGTCTGGAATTTGTTGAGAGCACTGAGTCTTAAAACAGAACAGCTGTTGTAGAATGCTGTTACAGGACACCTCTGAGGGACTGGAGGCCTCACAGACACCCTTGTCTATTCTGAACAGGGAGGCCAATCACTGCCTCATACTTTCTTACAAGATAAGAATTTGCAAAGTTGTAAGTCCAAGAGCAATGTAAGGACTAATAGGAAAATTCTCAGTTCCTTTGTAATCCCACCTGGACAAGACAACTTGATGGGTAAAACTATGTCCAACACACCTAAGTGACTATTACCACAAACCCCAAGGGCTTAAAATAGAGTCACACATGCTGTGAGCACACAATGATTGTGACCGGCAGAAATTACTGAAACTGCTGCATTAAAAGATCTGCAAAGAAAGTCTGTCTCAATAGGAAACCATCAGGCATTGAAGGACCATGAAACTTATTTTGCAAGTTTATCTCAAATCCTGGTATTTATATAAATTATCTCAATTTTGATAGTCTGGTAGGAAGGATAGTCTCGTAGAAGTTGATTTATTATCATAGAACCTTTATCTGAAAAAAATCTGTCAAGGATATTGAAATAAGTCAATATCTTATAACAGAAAATCAATGCAATAGGACATTTTAACTCCTGAAAAGAATTTGTAAGATCCTGCCTTTCTATCATTTCATGATTTGGTCTATCATAGAATGCAGACAGAATCTTTTTATTCTATATTCCACTGGGCTGATTTTAAAAGTATAGTGAGCCCAAAGCATAGGTGCCTAACCTTGGATTAGAAATGAAGATAGAACACACAAAAAAGAAGGGGTATGAAAAAAGCCTGTAATGGCAAAAAGAAAATTAAAAAAAACACACAAGACAAAAAAAACAAACAAAAACTCTGTGTGGCCTGATGATCAAATAATGTTTTTGTCTTTAGAAAATGTTATTGCTATTATACAATTGAAGGGGGCCTTAGAAATTAACAGGTTCCCATCATAGGTAGTCATAAAATGATTGTTGAATGGCTGAATCAATAAACCCTTTTACTTTGTAAATGAGAAAAGCAAGATATATACCAGTAAAGGAATCTAAGGCCTCTGTCATGGAGAAACCCACTAAGAAGGGCAAGATTCCAAATGGTTGTTAGTATAATGATTATCAAAATGGAAGTTTGATTTTAATTTAGCTCCTTTTCAACGTTATCATTTGTTGCAATGCAACAATATACCAGTTCCTTGAATGTACCGTTTTTTTTTTGTTGTTGTTGTTTGTTTTATATATTTTATTGATTTTTTACAGAGAGGAAGGGAGGATAGAGAGATAGAAACATCGATGAGCTGCCTCCTGCACGCCCCCTACTGGGGATGTGCCCGCAGCCAAGGTACATGCCCTTGATCGGAATCGAACCTGGGACCCTTCAGTTCGCAGGCCGATGCTCTATTCACTGAGCCAAACCGGTTAGGGCGAATGTACCCTGTTTTGACTGCTCATCAACAAGATGTATTTATTAAGGACATCTGCTCCAAATACTGTTATAATCACCAGAGAGAAACAGATGAAGATCCAAGGCCTGGCCAGGAAAGAGCATAGGACAACATGCCACAGAAACTGGGATTTGCTATCTTCAGGCTCTCATTTTGTACATCTTGATAATTAAGTAGAATAAGCAATGAAAAAGCAGACCTGTGTAAGATGTACTCATAAATGAATGAGGAAAGGAAGAATGGGCAGATGTGGCTAGATGAAGAGAAGGAGGGGAAACATTTTATATAGGAAGAAAAAAAAGCATTCATGAACAGGCAGAAAAGAAGAGAGGGGGAGGGACCACTGTCCAGGGAATCTGTAAGGTGGGTGAGGGAAGCCTGGAAAACTAGGAAGAATTATATGCAGAATCACTGCAGATTCTGAGCAGAGTGACATAACGAAAATGGGCTTTGAGAAAAGTCCAGGTTGTGTTGTGTGTATTGAAAAGGAGAGACTGAAGGCAGGAAGACAGGAAGCAGTAAAGGATAAGATAAGAAGGTTTACACTAGGACAGGGAAGAAAAAGTCAACAGGATGCAAAGTCTGATTGGCTGTGAAGGGCAAATAAAGGGGAGGAACAGTGAGATGATCAGAGGCTTGGGACTTAAGTCAAAAGATGAATGACAAACAGAAATTAGGACAGATCTATATTAAAGGGGGTGAGGAAGAGAAAAGATAAGTTTTAGACATGTAAAGTTTGAGGTAAGGACAGAAGACATTAGCACACAGAAAGTACGGATGGTGCTAGCATAAAGATTGCAGGGAGATTTGGGATAACTGCCACCTTCTAAGAGTTTTTCTTGAGGAGTATCAACAAAGAACAAAGGAGAAATTACCAAGACTTGAGAAGGGGACACAGAGTGTGTTGAACACTTACATGGCCACAGGCTTTCTCAAAAGCTCTCAATGGTCTGGCAAGGTGAAGAAGGGTAGGAAGAGAAAAGATCATCACAGAAGCAGGAAAGGGACCCAAAGAAGCAAAGCCTCACAGGAACCTATACTGTGTCCTTCAGGGAGGTAGACAGCAAGAGGTTGATGCTGCATGTCAGCAGGCAGAGGAGAACCATGATGGTGATGGGCACCAAGCCTGGAATTTAGCTGGCAATCCGTGACCTCTGCATTAAAAATAGTGAGGACTCAGGCAGCAAGGAAAAACTCATTACTCACCAACTGCAGACAGTGAAGTAGTGGAGAGAAAACAGCAAAGAGAGCTCAGCCCAGGGGATCAGGCAGGTGTTTTTCACAGTTCTTATTTTTAAATAATTAAGAAAGACTAGAATATTAACAGAGAGAAGGTGTGTGGAGAGAGAGAGAGAGAGAGAGAGAGAGAGAGAGAGAGAGAGAGAGAGAGAGAGAGAGAGAAAGAAGGGGTGAAAACAGAATCAAGGTCCATTAAGAAGAAATAGAAGATAGGATCAGAGAACAGAAAGAGGTTAAATCTGGAGAAGGTTAGGATTAGGAGAAAAAGAAAGAGAAAATCTTATTTGTTTAGAAATGAGTACATTGGAGATGTCACTTAGAAAGTCTTCCTTTAATTTTTTTTTTTTTTAAATAATGTGCCTAAGAGATAATGTACTGAAAGTGAGTAGCAGAGGTTAAATTTAGGGGATGAGAAGACGGTGGGCCATTGACAGTAAGAGAAAAATGGGTAATTTGTGCTCTCTTTTTAGGACTAGGACAGAAAACACACACTTCTTACATGTATGTGTGTATCTATCTCTGTATGTGCAGGAATTGAGCTGCTCTACTGAATATTCAAGAAAATTCAGAAGCAGAAGACAGCAAGAAAACTGATATACAGATTTTGGTGAGGATCCATATTTTAAGGAAAAGATGAGAATATGAAGCTAGTAAAAGAGAATAGAGGAGTGACTCAATGGAAAGGAGAATGACTATAAAGTTAATTATAACAACAGTGACCAAACTATATACTTAAAAAGTATATACAGAGAGTAGGTGGAAGTCTCACTGACTCTCTCCCAGGACCAAACTGGAATTACAACTAAATTACAGAAATCAACTGAAGACTAGCTAGAGAGAACCCTGATAACCAAAGATGGAAAGTGGAGACCTCCTAGAGACTAGTAGGAAGTACGGAGGCTTGAAAGGGCTGGTCTGGCTCCTACAGACAGCAGCTGAAGTTCTGGAGGGATATCGCAGCTGTGGTGGTTACCCACCAAGAATTGTGGGGTCTAAACTCCAAACTGGGTTCCCCAGCCTAGAGCACCAGAACCAAGAAAGGTGCCTACGTAACATCTGGCCGTGAAAAGCAGCAGGGTTGCTGTCTGCTAGCTAGAGACAGCTGGAAATGCAGCACCCTCTTAAAGGGCCAATGTACCAAATTTGGTGTGTATCCACTCACCTGGGGCTCTGAAAGAGAGAAGGCAGAGTGGACTGGAGCTGTGCGAGGACAGTCCAGGGTTGGGGGCTCTGGGGTTGGAGCTTGGTGAGCAGCCACCAGTTTCCAGTGCTAAGTCATTCCATCATGCTGTAGAGGAAATCTTACTCCGGTGGAACTTTGTTATCCAGGTGGTTTTTGTCTGGTGGAAAGGCAGTTGTCCACCATGCTGGAAGACCCCACAACCCACCCTGTGCTTGGTAGCATGAGCTAATCAAGACTGAGTGTCAATGTGAGTGCAGACAGAGAAGGATCTCTGGAGGCTTAGAGTCTATGCCTGATCTACTTATGGGCCCCAGACTAGGAAGAGCAGACACTGGTGCACGTCTTGGTCCTTTTCAAAGGCACCCAGCCCAAGCAGAGGGAGCCACAGCTGTGGATTGCTGATAGCTCCAAGCAAGGTACTCAGAGCCAGTCACAAACAGTATCTGACATTGCCCTGCAGTAGAGACTGGGAGTCGTAGCAGATCTACCTAGTACACAGACACCAACCCCAACAGGCAGCCAAATGGGGAGACAAAAAAAGCACCCCAAATGAAAGAACAAGAGAATTCTCCAGAATAGATAAATGAAATGGAGATAAGAAATTTATCAGACACAGAGTTCAGAATAATGACAGCAAAGGTGCTCAACAGCATGAGAAAAAGTACAGTAACTATGAAGAATGACATAGCACTAAGAAAGAACATAGTAGAAGGAATAAATAGTAGATTAGGGGAGGCCAAGGATTAGATTAGTGAATTAGAAAACAGGGTAGAAAAAATTAATCAGATAATCAAAAAAGAAACAATTAGAAAACAGGAGGACAGTTTAAGGGAGCAGTGGGATTACATGAAATGTAATAATATTCACATTATAGGAGTACCAGAAGGGGAAGAAAGTGAACAAGTGCTCGAGAACTTGTTTGAGGAAATAATGGCAGAAAACTTCCCTAACTGGGTGAAGGAAAAAGTCACACAAGTTCAAAAGGCACAGAGTCCCAAGCAAGAAGAAGCCAAACAGGACCACAACCAGACACATCATAATTAAAATGACAAAAATTAAAGACAAAGAGAGAAGCTTAAAGACAGCAAGAGTAAAGCATTTTGTTACCTACAAAGGAGCTCCCATAAGGCTGTCAGCTGATTTTTTTTTAATCAAAAACTCTATAGGCCAGATAGGAATGGCATGAAGTATTCAAGGTAAAGAAAAGCAAGGATCTGAAACCAAGATTTCTATATCTAGCAAAGTTATCATTCAAAAACAGATGGTGGAATAAAGAGCTTCCCAGACAAAAAAAAGACTAAATGAGTTAATCACCACCAAACCATCACTGCAAGAAATGCTAAAGGGACTTTTGTAATGAGAAGAAATATATAAATATATACAGAGAGAAACATAAGAATAAGAAATTAAAATGGCAATAAATAAGTACCTATCAATAATAATCTTAAATGTAAATGGACTAAATGCTCCAATTAAAGACATAGGTTAGCTGAATGGATAAAAAAAAAATGACCCAATTTTGCTGTTTACAAGACACCCATCTCAGAACAAAAGACTCACATAGGATGAGAGTGAAGGATGGAAAAAATTTTCCATGCAAATGGAAATTAAAGAAAAGCTGGGGTAGCAATACTCATATGACAAAATAAACTTCAAAATGAAGGCCATCACAAAAGACAATAAAGGTCACTATTTAATACTAAAGGGATTGATCAAAAAAGAGGATATAACCCTGGTAAACATATATGCACCCAATATAGGAGCACCTAAATAGATTTAAAAAAAACTTCTAGAGAGATGAGCAGCAATATAGTCATAGTAGGGGACTTGAAAATCCCACTGACATCATTGGATAGATATTCTAGACAAAAACTCAACAAGGAAACAGAGACTCTAAAGGACACATTGGATCAGATGAATTTAATAGACATTTATAGAACATTCCCCCACAGAGCTGCAGAATATACATTCCTTTTAAGTGCACATGGGTCATACTCAAAGACAGACTACATGTTAGGACACAAAACAAGTCTCTACAAGTTAATGAAGACTGAAATAATAATATCAAGCATCTTCTCAGATCACAATGGAATGAAATTAGAAATAAACAATAAAATCACTCAAACACATTAAAAAACATGGAGGCTAAATAGCGTGTTATTAAACAATGAATGGGCTACCAATGAGATTAAGAAATAAATAAAAACTTCCTGGAAACAAATGCAAATGAAAACAAAACAACCCAAAATCTGTGGGACACAGCAAAAGCAGTCATGAGAGAGAAGTTCATAGCACTACAGGCCTACCTAATAAAAAAAGATAAATTAATAATAAACTATTTAACCCTACAACTTAGAAAGAATTTGAAGGAGAACAAAAAGAAAAACCCAGAGTAAGTAGAAGGAAGAAAATAATGAAGATTAGAGGAGAAATAAATGACACAGACATTAAAAAAACAATACAAATAATCAATGAAACCAAGAGCTTGTTCTTTGAAAAGATAAACAAGATTGATGAACTATTAGCCAGACTCATTAAGAAACAAAGAAAGAGGACCCAAATAAATAAAATCAGAAATGAAAGCAGTGAAGTGACAACTGACACTATAAAAATACAAAGGACTGTAAGGAAATATTGTGAACAACTATATGCCAACAAGCTGAAAAATGTGGATGAAATGGACAAATTCCTAAAAAAATTTTCTAAAACTGAATCACTAAGAATCAGAAAACCTGAATAGGCCAATGACAACTGATTAGAAGCAATAACCCCCCCCCCCCCCCCCAAAAAAAAAAAATCCCAGCAAACAAAAGCCATGGTCCAATGGCTTCCCAGGGGAGTTTTACCAAACCTTCAAAGAACAACTAATACGTGCCCTCCTCAAACTATTCCAAAAAATTCAAGTGGAAGGAACACTTTCAACCCTTTCTTATGAGGCCAGTTATCCTAATTCCAAAACCAGATAAAGACACAACCAAGAAAGAGAATTAGAGGCCAATATCCCTGATGACTATAAATGTTAAAATCCTCAACAAAATATTAGCAAATCTGATCCAGCAATACATGAAAAAGATCATACACCATGACCAAGTGGAATTTATTCCAGGGATGAAAGGCTGGTACAGTATTTGCAAGTCAAATAAATGTGATACATCACATAAACAAACTGAAAGGCAAAAATCACAGGATCATATCAATAGACCAGTGGTTCCACAGGGAGACAATTTGATTTTTATGGGGGGCAATTTGAGAATGAGTGATTAACAGTGAATTTTTTGCATTTCTTATGGTTCTGAGGGCCTCCTATACAGTATATAAATATATATTGTGACATATTTATACATCTCAGTTCTCTATTATATGTTTTGAAATTTTATTTGCTATTTTTTCATATCACTTCATATTATAATTATTACTAGAGGCCCAGTGCACAAAATTCGTGTATGGAGAGGGGGGTTGGGGAATCCCTCAATCAGGCCTGCACCATCTCACAACCCAGGACCTCTTGGGGGATGTCTGATTGCCGGATGTCCATGGGATTGGGCTTAAACCAGCAGTAGGACATCCTTCTCACTATCTGGGACCACTGGCTCCTAACTGCTCTCCTGCCTGCCTGCCTGATCACCCCTTACCGCCTCTACCTCGGCCATCACTGCCACGGTTTCATCTGGAAGGACATCCAGAATGACGTCTGGAAGGTTGTTTGGCTGTCTGGTCTAATTAGCATATTATGCTTTTATTATTATAGATTTTTAACAATTTCTTAGTAATTTCTTCCTCAGTACTTCAACTGTCCTTTTGTTCTTTTATTTTTGTCTTTCATGGATGCTTTGTTCTTTGGAGGTTTGTCTAGACTAAGTTAATGGCCTTTTAGGCTTCTTCCATGTGAATAGGAGTTCATTTTTTGAATAAGAATTATATGTCACAGGGGGGCATCAGGATTTTAGAGATGCTTAGGTGGGAGATGGCTAAGAAAAGGTTGGGAACCACTGCAATAGATGCAGCAAAAACATTTGACAAAATCTAACACCCATTTTTGATGAAAACTCTCAGCAAAGTGGGAATGGAAGGATCATATGTCAATATAATAAAGGCCATATATGACAAACCTACACCCAATATCATACTCAATGGACAAAATCTAAAACCATTTCCCCTAAGACCAGGAGCAAGACAGGAATGTCCACTTTCACCACTCTTATTCAACATTAGAGGCCCAGTGCATGAAATTCGTGCATGGGTAGGGCCCCTAGTGGCTGCCAGCTGTTGGCTGGGGCCTTCCTTCCCCAGCTGCTGGCTGCCACCCAGGGCTTCCTTCATTCCGTGCCTCCCCCTGGTGGTCAGCACACGTCATAGCAAGCGATCGAACTCCCAGTTGGTTGAATTCCTAAGGGGAGACTTTGCATATTAGGTCTTTATATATAGAGATATAGATAGTACTGGAAGTCCTAGCCACAATGATCAGACAAGAAGAAGAAATAAAAGGCATCTAATTTGGAAAGGAGGAAGTAAACTATCATTATTCACAAATGACATGATATCGTACATAGAAAACCATAAGGACTCTACCATTTAATAAATTAATTTGGCAACATTTTAGGATACAAAATTAGCACCCAGAAATCGATGGCATTTTCATGCACCAATAGTGAACTCTCAGAAAGAGAAACTAAACAAACAATCCCATTTACCAATGCTAAAAAAGTTTTTTTTATGATACTTAGGAATAAACTTAACCAAGAATGTAAAATACTTGTACTTGAAAAACTACAGGACATTTAAAAAGGAGATAGAGGGAGATATAAACAAATAGAAGAATATACCATGTTCATGGATTGGTAGAATTAATATCATTAAAATGTCCATACTACCCAAAGCAATCTACAGATTCAATGCAATCACTATTAAAACACCAATGTCATATTTACAAATCTAAAACAAATACTTCAAAAATTTATATGGAACCAAAAAAGATACCAAATAGCCACAGCAATCTTGAGAAAGAATAAAGTTGGAGGGGTCACAAGACCAGATATCAAATAATACTACAAAGCCACTATAATCAAAACATCTTGGTACTGGCATAAGAAGAGGCATATAGATGAATGGCACAGAACAGAGATCCCAGGAATCGACCAAAGCCATTATTTGACAAAGGAGTCAAGAGTATACAGTGGAGTCAAGGCAGTCTCTTCTATAAATGGTTTTGTGACAATTGGACAGATACATAAAAAAAAAAAAATGGAACTAGACCACTAACTTACACAATACACAAGAATAAACTCATAATGGATAAAAGACTTAAATCTAAGTCATGAAACCATAAAAATCCTAGAAGAAACCACAGGCAGCAAAATCCCAGACAACTCTCATAGCAATATGTTTACAGATACTCCTAGGGCAAAGGAAACTAAGGAGAAAAATAAACAAATGGGACTACATCAAAATAAAAAGCTTCTGCACAGCATAAGAAACCATCAAGAAAATGGAAAGGGAACACACTGTATGGGAGAACATATTTGGCATTGATACATCTGATAAAGTTTTAATATCCAAAATATATAAGGAACTCATGCAACTTAACAAAAGGAAGACAAACAATCCAATTAAAAAATGGGCAAAGGATCTAGACCAGTGGTTCTCAACCTTCTGGCCCTTTAAATACAGTTCCTCATGTTGTGATCCCAACAATAAAATTATTTTCGTTGCTACTTCATAACTGTAATTTTGCTACTGTTATGAATTGTAATGTAAATATCTGATATGCAGGATGGTCTTAGGCGACCCTGTGAAAGGGTCATTCAACCGTCAAAGGGGTCGCCACCCACAGGTTGAGAACCACTCATCTAGACATTTCTCCAAAGGGGACATACAGATGGACAAGAGACATATGAAGAAATGCTCAGTCACTGATCATCAGAAAGATGCAAATTCAAATGACAATGAGGTATCACCTCAGACCTGTCAGAATGACTACCATCAACAAATCAACAAATGAAAAGTGCTGGTGAGGACATGGAGAAAAGGAAATCCTAGTACATTGCTGTTGGGAATGCAGACTGGTGTATCCATTGTGGAAAACAGTATGGAGTTTCCTCAAAAAATTAAATATGCAACTACTATTTGATCCAGTGATCCCACTTCTAGGAATATATCCTAAGAAACCCAAAACACCAATCAGAAAGAATGTATGCACTTCTTTGTTCATAGCAGCACAATTTACAATAGCTAAGATCTGACAGCCCAAGTGCCCATCAGTAGATGAGTGGATAAAGGAGTTGTGGTACATTTACACCATGGAATACTATGCAGCAATAAAAAAGAATGATCTCTTACTCTTTGAGACAGCATGTAGGGTCCTGGAGAGTATTATGTTAAGTGAAATAAGCCAGTTGGATAAAGACAAGTCTCACATGATCTCTCTCATTTGTGGAATCTAATGAACAAAATAAACTGATGAGCAAAATAGATCCAGAACCATAGAAGCAAGGAACAGACTTTCGAATTTCAGAGGGAAGGCAGGAAAGGGTGGGTAGGTAGGAGGGAAGAGATCACCAAAGAAGTTATATGCATATATGCATAACCCATGGACACAGACAATAGGGTGGTGGAGGCCTGGGGCATGGGGTGGAGGTGGGCTAGAAGAGGTCAATGGGGGCAAAGGGGGCATATGTAAAACTTTCAACAATAAAGATTTGAAAAAAAAGAAAACATGTATATACAGTATGCACACAGTGAAAATGAAGGCATAAGTTAAGAGTTTGGCTATAAAGTTATTTCATAGCTTTAAGACACATATACTCAATATTTCTCTCTTAAATCTTTAAAATCACTCCAAAAGTACAAAAATAATATTTTTATTATATCTCATTAAGCAAAAAGTTATTCCTTTCTCTTTTCTTTCTTTATATATACACTATACTACACACACACTCATACATTTGTCATAGGATTTTAACTATTTTGCATTTAAGATAACTAAAAATGCCTAGAGAGAATAGGATTAGGATTATTGTTGGCCATTTTAAACTATTTTAAATATTTTTGCTTATTTACTGTGCTTAATTGTGTATTCACATTGTCTCAAATTCTTAATATGCATAATAATGGATTTTTTTCTTCATAGGGATTCAATGAAACAATATGTTGTATCTCATTTGTAGATTTTATGTATTCATTTATATATTCATTCACATGTTGAATAAATATTGACACAGTGCCAAACACACACACACACACACACACACACACACACACACACACAGAAAAATCCAATAAAGGTAGCTCATATCAAATTTTTGTTTTGGTACATTAACTAAAGAGCTATCCTATATAGTAAAAGCCTAATATGCTAAGTGTCCAGTTGTCCGGTTGGCTGTTCAACCAAAGTGTAATATGCTAATGATATGCTAAAGCTGCTCAACCGCTCGCTATGACATGCACTGACCACCAGGGGGCAGACAACCTGACTGGTAGGTTAGCTTGCTGCTGGCGTCCAGCCGGGACTGAGCAAGATGGGTCAGATACACCCTGGAGCCCTTCTGTGCTCCCTCCCCGGCTGGCCAATCTCCTGTGTCCCTCTCCGGCCTGATCGTGCACCGGTGGGGTCCCTTGGCCTGGCCTGCACCCTCTTGCAATCTGGGACCCCTCAGGGGATGTTGGAGAGCTGGTTTTGGCCTGATGGCAGAAAGACCGGTCACTATGATGTGCACTGATCACCAGGGCGCAGATACTCAATGCAGGAGCTACCCCTTGGTGGTCAATGCGCTCCCACAGGGGGAGCGCCGCTCAGCCAGAAGCCCTGAGCCGGACTTACGACTGGTGAGCGCAGCAGTGGTGGGGAAGCCTCTCCCTCCTCCGCAGCAGTGCTAAGGATGTCCGACTGCCGGCTTAGGCCCACTCCCCATCAGTCAGACGTCCCCTGAGGGCTCTTGGACTGCGAGAGGGCACAGGTCTGGCTGAGAGACCCCCTCCTCCCCCACCCCTCTGAGTGCACAAATTTTCTGTACTGGGCCTCTAGTATTTAATAATTTGCTAGATGTTGAGGATGTCTTTATAAATCTTTTAGGAGTTTAGAGTCTAATTATAATGGAATATGATATGAATAGGATATATAATGTACAATAAAAGTAACTCTTAATTACTGGGATGGTTGTGTAGAAACCAGGGTATATGGGAAAATTGTATTTAACCACTGATATTTGATTCAAAACTTGCCCCATGAGCAACTCACCAGACAGAGAGTGGAAAGAAAACATTCTTGGCAGAGAAAAGGCATGTGCACAATGAAGACACACTAGAGAAAACACACATGTTTGCCTAGGGGGCATGCAGGGGGACGGTGAATGGGTGGGAGGACACAGGCTGAAAAGTCTCCTGAGGCCTGATTTGCAGAGTCACCTTAAGTAGTTTAGGCATAACCCCATAGGAAAATGGAGAGCTGTTAAAAGGTTTTAAGCTGGGGATCTATGGTTTAAAAAAATCTCTCTGTGGTATCAATGGCTCTGAAGCCCAGGACCTTGTCAAAATATCAACTTCTGGACCCCACACCCTAAGGTTCTTATTCAATAGGTCTGAGGTGGAATTTGCACAACAGTGTTTTTTAAATGCTCCCCAGATGATGCTCATTCACTTATTTAAAAAATATCTACTTAGTTCTTGTTATTTTAAGCAGAGGACTCAACAATGAATAAAATAGATAAAATTTGCAGCCTCCTAGAGCTTATATGTATGGGAAGACAAATCAAAGATGTAAGTAAATTCTATGGTATATCAGAAGGTGAACAGCACTGTGGATAAAAATTAAACATGGAGAGAAGGCTAACATGGGTGGTTTGAGGTGTTGCACAATCTGTATAGTATGGTTGTTGAGATGGGGCCTTGCTGAGGATTTGAGTAATGACTTGGAGGGGTGGCAGTGCCAGGACACATATTTCTAAGGAACGGGGCAAAGGGACCAGCAAGTTCACAAGCCAGAGAATGGAATATATCTTGGGTTGAATGACAAGGCCAGTGTGGTAGACAAGAATGTGTAAGGAAAACAGTAGCAAAGGATGGTCATGAATGCTCTTCTAGACCATCCCAAGGACCTACTCTGAATGAGGTGGGAAGCCACTAGAAGCTTCTGAATAGAGGGATGACATGAATGATTTAGGTTCTTAAAGGATCATTCTGGTTGCTGTTTTAAAGAAAAGACTGAGAATGGCTGGCATGGAAGTGGCAGACCAGGAGGGGGGTGTCAGGGTGGTGAGGAGCAATGGAGTCTGGATGAATTTCACATGGAGGGCTGAGGTAAAGAGAAGAAATAGAGATGAGGCAGCCAGACCAGTCAGGATGCTGTTGCTGTGGTTGAGAAGGAAAATAATGAGGGTAGTCCAAAGGAGATAAGCTCAAGACCAATATTAGGGTAAACACTGCCATACTTGGGACTGTTGGTGCAAGAAAGTGTGGGAGTGGGAGAAGTCATGAATGAATCTCAGGTTCCTAGTTTGAGTTACCTGAAACCAAGACAATATTTATAGCAGGAGAAACAAATATTTTTTTCTATGTTGTCTGCTCACTTTTGTTGCACACATGCATGTGTGCGTGTATGTGTGTGTGTTGGGGGTGTGTCTAAAGTTAATATTTTGACATGTTGATTTTGAGAGGCCTAGAGAACATAAGACATTTAGGAAAAAAATGATCAGTCAAAAAGCGGAAATTCATTCAATAAGCCTGGGTCTGAGACTCAGGAAGAGGTTGGGTTGGACACAGAATTGGGATCACTAAGAGCAGTGGTTGATGCTGTGACTAAGCCATTCAAATGCTATAGCAGAAATTGATTGTTTCAGCCAACCATGATCCAAAATAAAAACATCAAACACATAGTATTTACACTTTATTCTTTGCACACCTGATATGGATTCTTATGGATAAAAGCTGGATTTTTTATTTCAAAAATGCTAGTCATCTGAAAATAACCCAATCTGTTTGTACAGAGAAATGTCCAAAGGGCCCACACACCAGGGCTTTGGGAGGGTAATACAAAGATATCATGGAAGTTTCACTGCACAAGTAAAAAAAACAAAAACAAAAAACAGATAGGCTATTAGCATATCACTCCACAGTCAGATAATATTTTCTAGCTGGTGTTGGATTTGCCATTTGAATTGATGGTGGAAGAAGCGGATTCCTGCAGACCTGTGGTACAATCTTCCTTTCTGGCTCAGTGAACTTTCCATTGTCCTTTTTAAAACCCCAATGTCCTTGTTTCATTTGATTGACAAGAATTTTTATTTTGGCATAACCAATGGACATAAGATACTGGGGGGGTAGGGGAGGCCAGGGGATTGTCAAGGGTGGAAAAAAAAAGGACACATATGTAATACCCTTTGTAATACTTCAAGCAATAAAAAAAAAATTAAAAAAAAAGAATTTTTATTTTGATACCCTTTTCTATAAATACTAGGCAAGTTACTTAATGGATCCCAAATCTAGGTTAATATAACTAAATTATTTTGAATTAGCTTTACTTAGGCATCCTCCAGTTTAGTAGATCAACTAGTATTTATATGCTTGTACAGATGATATTTTCATTCAAATTGTCTTTATATGCATATTTCAGAAGAGCTATTCCCCTGAGCACCCAGTGATGAGCTATTGTCAGAAAGAGCAATGATCATTTACAAGTAATTATCATACCCTGTTTGGAGATAAGTTTCCCAGCCAACAGGCTAGAAGAGGCCTCTGCAGAGTAACTGTACTTCAGCAAATGCGCTCCAGAGTGAAACTGAAGCTAACCTTGAAACCTCAGCCATCCATAGCAGTTGCTTTATCAACGGTAATTTAAGACATGCATATTTACTCCCTCGGAAACTGACTTCTGAACCGACTCTGCTCCTGCTTCTAAGATTTGTATATGAAAATAATGAAAATGATTAAAATTTTTATTTTGTCCTATCTCATTGATTTGTTTCTTCTAAAAGTCACACTTTAAATTATGTGTATATAATATAGCCATGAATTTGTATTTATAACTATGATAGATTTTTACATTAAAATACACATCTATTGGGTATAAATGAATTCCTTCACAGGTATTGTGTATTGTTTTGATAGGATTTCAAATACACTTGTTTATGACTTAAGTGAAGTGGCTTTAATCCACTTGTTTATGACAAAGATAAAAAAAGTTGTTTTTAGAAGTAAAGTTTTTTTGACATAAGAGTAAGATAAGTTGTGTGAGGTTGCCATCATCTCATCTGTTGTCACTGAGAAGGGCTCCATAGCTCAGCTGCTGAGGAGCCCTGCTAAGGCCTCTTGACAAGAACATGTGGAGAAGCAACTATAGCAAGGGGACATTTAGACGATAAATACTGACAATCTGTGAGGAATAGCCAAGAATTTCCTTCTGGGCAGGCAACACTTTGCTTATCTAAACACCTCTCTGAAGATCTTGACAGACAAGATCTTAAGGCAACTCTGGTTGGCAATGGTGCTAATCCTGCAAGGGTCCCAGGAAGAGAAGGGACACCTGTCCTGCATCAGCTAGGCACACCTTGTAGGCCCTGGAGTATTCACCCCAGGCAGCCAGTCTACCCACCAACACTGGCATCTCTGTTCTCTAGAAACATGCTCTGTTGGCAGCTGGAAGTCAGCTTGTGATTGGTTAAAGCCATCTCTCCTGAGTGCCTACTTATATAAAAAGGTCTACCTCATCTAAATTTGTTGGCTTTCTTCCTTTAATTTCCCCTTGCCTGGAATGATAGTGTAATTAATCTATCATTTCTTTGGATTATGTTATTTCTTTACCATAGGCCAGGTACATGAAAATTCATGCACTCAGGGGAGGGGGTGTGGGTCCCTCAGCCTGGCCTATGCCCTCTCACAATCTGGGACCCCTCAGGGGATGTCCACCTGCTGGCTTAGGCCTGCTCCCTGGGGGATCGGGCTTAAACTGGCAGTCAGGCTTCCTTCTGGCAGCCCAGGAGCCCTCGAGGATGTCCACCTGCCAGCTTAGGTTCGCTCCCTAGGGGATCGGGCCTAAACTGGCAGTCAGACATCCCTCTGACAGGCCTGGAGCCCGGAGGATGTCCGACTGACAGCTTAGGCCTGCAGTTGGATATCTTTAGTGCTGCCGAGGAGGTGGGAGAGGCTCCCACCACCACCGCTGCACTTTCAGCAGTTAGCCTGGCTTGTGGCTCAGTGGAGCTCCCCCTGTGGGAGCGCACTGACCACCAGGGGCAGCTCCTGCATTGAGCATCTGCCCCCTGGTGGTCAGTGCATGTCATAGGAACTGGTCATTCCCAGACATTCTGCTGTTAGGATCAATTTGCATATTACCCTTTTATTATATAGGATTGGCTTATTAAGAGACATTATCCTCTATACCAGGGGTCCTCAAACTACAGCCCACGGACCACATGCAAATACAAATATTGTATTTGTTCCCGTTTTGTTTTTTTACTTCAAAATAAGATATGTGCAGTGTGCATAGGAATTTGTTCATAGTTTTTTTTTTAAACTATAGTCTGGCCCTCCAGCGGTCTGAGGGACAGTGAACTGGCCCCTGTTTAAAAAGTTTGAGGACCCCTGCTCTATGCTATTGGCTTATGACAATTCCTGCAGTAATCCTGTGTTAAATAAATTACTGGCAAAGACAAACTCAGTCTCTGAGCATAATATGCCACCCAAAACAAAACAAAGGGCAAATACATGCATCTGAAACTTTTCACGTTCAAGTTCTACCTGTGTTTTTTTTTTCTTTTATATGAACAAATGCCACTGGAGCTCCTTCCTTAAGAAAAATTTTTCAATCCCACAAAACTCCCCAAGCCCTCTCAGTTCAGTCCATTGTTCTCTTTTCTTCCCTTCAAACTAATTCTCAGCTTCCCTTACCCTAATTCTACTTACGAAATCCCTTGGCCCAACACTATTCATCAACCACTTCTACTATCACCCAGATTGGCAGAAGCCTCCAAAAGTGTTTCTTCTTCCAGGTCTTGTATTTTCAGCAAATTTCAACAGCCTCCTTTGGCCACCCACTTTAGCTAGTTTCTCTGCAATCTCAGAAATTGTCACTACCACCCTGTCTTTCTTCACTCCCTTCCTCTTCCTTCCTAGGCCAGTGGAGAGCCATTCCTGGGCCTCACCTTCTGGAACAGTATCTAGTACATCACAGGCATGCATTCATTTGTGTTCAATGACTATATACAGAGTTTTTGACAAAAATGGTCCCAAACTATTTCTGACAGGTTAATACTATGAATTGAGAAGAATCCTATAATAAGTGCCTTTTACCAAGTAAATATCAAAGGAGTTTATCGGACACTTTCAAGTGTTATCTCACAAAACCCTTAATAAAATGGACTCTAAATCCTCCATTTGTCAGACATGCTCATGAGGTTAAGTAAGCTGTGACATGTCGCACAGCAAGGGGCAGAGGGGCCAACAGCCTTCTGAGCAGAGCTGAAATGGCAAACCTTCCTCATGCTGGCAGCAGTGGCACATGGCAAGCCATCCCAGAGGTGGCCCAGCTTCGCAGACTCCAGTGTCCGGACTGGGAACCACAAACAGCATGCATCCATGCTGGTCAGCAATGCCTTCCGCAGACCTCTACTAAGACAATATTTAACTCATATGTCCAAAGTGTTTGATAGAAACTCCAAACCCCAGGCCTAAGAGCCATTAACCACAACTAGCACTTTGTACTGGTGTTTAATGCCGTCAACCCTGGATAGTGTTTGAAGAATATATTCAATGGCAGCAGGTCCCTGAATGATCCAGTCTTCATTTTTATGCAAAATAATCAAATGGCTCTGCATCTGCACACAAAGGCAACCAGGCCTTAGTGCTAGGAGCAGGAAACCATAAGAAGCTTCCAGCTGTAAATGGGAGAGCTCTGCCCTCCATATGCACAGAACTTCCCAGAATATCTCAGTACTAGGTGTACCGGTTAATAATAGCGGATTTCATAATCAAAGAAAACACAATAATTTCAAGAGAAACATCAAAAATGCTTTATTCAAAGTAATGTCCATCGCTAGCTACACATTTCCCCCGTCTTTCAGGTAATTTGTTGATACCGTCCCAATAGAACTTTTCTTGTTTTGAGGTAAACCATTCAGAGACCCAATTTTCCACTTCTTCGTACGTTTTGAAGTGCTGCTCAGAAAGTGCATGTGCCATCAATCAGAACAAGTGGTAATCTGAAGGAGCAAGGTCTGGTGAATACGGTGGGTGGGTTAATACTTCCCAGGCAAGATCTTTTGACGTGTCTTTAACTGGTTTTGAAGTGTGTGGTGGTGCATTATCATGAAACAAAATTACTTTGCTGTGTCTTCTGGCCCATTCTGGTCGTTTTATGATCAAAGCGTGGTTCAAATTGATTATTTGTTGTCAGTAGCGATCTATATTAATGGTTTCACCTGGTTTTAGAAGTTTATAATACACCACACCTTCCTGATCTCACCAAAAGCAGAGCATTGTCTTCTTTCCGAAGCGATTTGGCCTTGCAGTCGATGTTGATAGTTGACCTGGATCAACCCATGATTTTGTGCATTTGGGATTCTCAAAATAAATCCACTTTTCATCGCTAGTAACAATTCGATGCAAAAAAGACTTTCTTTCATGCTGTTGAAGCAACATTTTACTGATGACTTTTCGGTTTTCCATTTGTCTTTCGTTCAGTTGATGTGGCACCCATTTCCCTTCCTTTAAAATCTTTCTCATTGCTTGTAAACAATCGGAAATTGTTTGCTGAGCAATGTTTAATTTTTCTGCAAGTTTTTTTTGAGTTTGACATGCATCTTCATTCCATAATGCTTGTAATTGTTGGTCTTCAAATGTGTTCGGTTGACCTGGATGTTCTTTGTCTTTTACATCAAAATAATCACTTTTAAAGCGTTTAAACCAGCGTTCACAAGTATCTTGAGATGGAGCATGTTCACCATAAGCTTCCGGAAGTATACGATAACATTTTCTTCAAAATAAAGTAATGAATTAAAACTTCCCGCAAATGCTCTTTTTTTTTTTTTTTGGCACGAATTTAGACATTTTTAAGCGTAAAAATATCTATGTTAACACCTTCAGCAAATTTGACATATGAAGTTTGCTGTCAATACAACAAAATAGCGTACATATCAAATCGCATATATATCAACACATGTGTAACTCCATCTATTGAAAAAAATCCGCATTATTAACCTGTACACCTGGTATGTAACAAAGATATGTGGAAGAAAGGAGAAAAAGACACTAAGGGGTAGGTGTGTGAAAATAAAGTTATTTGTTATTTCCATTGCTCTAACTTATTTTCCACAGGCATCAAGAAAATTCCACCCTTAATGCCAAAATAAATATCTCATAACCAAAGAGATGCCTCCTCATGCCAAGATAGGCTGTACATGGTAAGCACCCAAGCCGACCCCACCCACTAATAAAAACAAAAAAAGACTTCAAAGACCACACATCTCCATTTCTAAAAGGATATGAAGAGTTAGAATCAAGCAAACAAAAACAACAAAATAACCTCAGCAGTCCAGTCAGTTAGATATGTTACCTTGGGATTTTTTTTTCTTTCTAGTGTGTCAGACAAAAGACAGCTATGGTTGGTCTTTCAGCTTTTTTGTCCTTTTCCCTGCATGGAACATGCTGGCCTACCTGGAAAACACTTATGCACTTCAGTGCAGAGGCAGAGACCGCAGTGCATGCCCTCCAAAGTCAGACAGGACCTACTGCACAGACTCCCTAATGAGTGTGGTGTGTGTGTGTGTGTGTGTGTGTGTGTGTGTGTGTGTTTGAAATTCCCAGGGATGAAGGTGGCTAGTGCCAGGGATCAAATGGGTTAGACCTGAGAATATCTCAATTTCTACCCCTTTCTGAATTCTATAAGCTTTAACACGATCATATTTGAGTGGCATAACTTTGCCTTAAAGAAACATCAAGTACACATTGAAGAAAACCATGGGCTTCCTTGAGTGAGAGCAATGTACAGTGCTTATTAATACAAATTTTTCATTAAGCAAAGGTAAATCTCCAAGACAAGACAGCTTGCAGTTGTCACTCTACTTTTTGGCTTGACTAAGTCAACTCAGGAGGAGAAGCAGGGTACCTGTCAGGCAACCTGAGGCTCATTCTCCTCCCTTCACAGTGCCTATGGCCATCGCGCAGCATGAGTGCTCTTCATCTTTATCACCACAGACCCTCAACTGCTGAGCTCTGCTGAACTGTCAAAATCTGGTCCCGGTTGTAACTTGGCAAACATGATTTAACCTGAGAGAAATTCTCTAAAACAAATTCTCATAACATCTGCCATGTCATTTTTAAGCAATACCTTCTGTTTCTACAAAACTTAAACACAGCTTTGTTTTTAAAAGCAAAATTTCATAGGCCTTTTTTCATCTCCATGGGATATTCACTTCTGGCAATAAAAGGCTCCTAACCAGGAGCAAAAAGTTCCCAAACGTCTTAGCATTTCTGCTCCATGAACTTATGGTCAAAATCAGTCTAGTCCAGCTGTGGGCAAACTACGGCCCGCGGGCCGGATCCGGCCCGTTTGAAATGAATAAAACTATTGAAAAAAAAGACCGGACCCTTTTATGTAATGATGTTTACTTTGAATTTATATTAGTTCACACAAACACTCCATCCATGCTTTTGTTCTGGCCCTCGGGTCCAGTTTAAGAACCCATTGTGGCCCTCGAGTCAAAAAGTTTGCCCACCCCTGGTCCATAGCACAAAGGGGAAAAAAAGTTCCGCAAAGTGTCATCTCAATCCCCCAAATATCTGACTTCCACAAGAAGTTTGACAGAAGTAGTCCTTAGTTAAAAGCATATCAATTGTAAGAGGAGTCTGTTGGTCATCATGATAGAAGTATAATTATGCATCAGGGAAAGGAAACACCTGCATGGGTTCTTCCATCACTGTTTGGGGTGTATTAGAAGAATCTATAATAAAAGCATAATATGCTAATGAGAGTGGACAGCCGAACGGCCTTCCGGACATCATTCTGGACGTCCTTCTGGACAAAGCCGTGGTGGCGACAGGGGCTGAGGCAGAGGCCATTAGGGGCGATCACGCAGGCAGGCGAGCAGTTAGGGGCGATCAGGCAGGCAAGCAGAGTGGTTAGGGGCAATCAGCAGGCAGGCAGAGTGGTTATGGGCGATCAGGCAGGCAGGAGAATGTTTAGGGGCAATGAGGCAAGCAGGCAGGCCAGCGGTTAGGAGCCAGCGGTCCTGGATTGCGAGAGAGATGTCCAACTGCCAGTTTAGGCCCAATCCCACAGGGATCTCTGCAGGATTGGGCCTAAACTGGCAGTCGGACATCCCCCAAGGGGTCCCAGATTGCAAGAGGGTGCAGGTTGGGCTGAGGGAACCCCCCCACTCCCGTGCATGAATTTTGTGCATCGAGCCTCTAGTAAATATTAAAATCGAACATAGAAATTAAGAAAATTTTACTGATGTGAGCATGGTTTTCATCCATTCAATATTTACTATGTACAAGGTATTCTGTTAGGTATTTAAAGATACACAAAAGATGAAGAATATCTGTCTTCATTTTCAAAGTAAAGCAAACTGTAGACAACTATAAAGTGTTGGCTTAAAGATACATAGTTGGAAGTTGTTAGTTTTTACTGGAATTGAAGCCTTTGGTATATATGATGTAACCTAGGAAGAAAGTTTATAAATGTGGCTCAGGAAAAAGTCCTTCAGACCAGTTATTTTAAGGGATAGGCCATAGAATAGGATAAATCAATAAACAGTAGTAAAGTAATAGTCAAGAGAGATAGAGGAGAATTATGTTTCAAGAGCAAAAGACAGAATTTCTAGAAGCAACGAGTGCTGAGTGCTGCCAGATCAACCACCATGAAGGTTAAGAAGCGGTTACTGCATTAGGGAGGGGGAGGTGGGGATGGCATTGATAATGTCCAACAGGAAAGAGCTGAGGTTTGTACAAAAACCTACACTGAGCCTAAAATAACAGTCCTTCTTACAGATATTCTATTAACACACCACTGAGCCTCAAGCAAGTGAGAATAGCATTATGATCGGAACACATCTCCAAGGTTTTAAGAGGAATGAAATCATTTAAAAAAGAGTTCTCTAGCTAAGAAATAGAGGGAAAAAAGTGATTTAAAGAAAATTTATTCGCCCTGACCGGTTTGGCTCAGTGGCTAGAGCGTCGGCCTGCGGACTCAAGGGTCCCAGGTTTGATTCTGGTCAAGGGCATGTACCTTGGTTGCGGGCACATCCCCAGTAGGGGATGTGCAGGAGGCAGCTGATAGATGTTTCTCTCTCATCGATGTTTCTAACTCTCTACCCTCTCCCTTCCTCACTGTAAAAAAACCAATAAAAAATATTTAAAAAAAGAAAAAGAAAAGAAAAGAAAATTTATTCAAACAATGCTCTGCCCAGGAGATTTTCCACTTCCTGAAATCATAAAACCTTTTATTATTTTAAATAAATCATTTACATTTATATACATGGTAAATGATAAAATAAATTTAATAGAAATGAATAGACACTGGTCTTTGTTGGGAAATGGCGATCAGAATTGAAACAAGAACATAACAATAAAAAATAGTAGAACAAATAAATTATTTGCACAAATGGTGTACAAATAGTATTTAATTATTCCTTTATTTTAAAAAAATTTCTCTCATGTGGTGGAACTTAAATTGTTTGCTTCCTGACACAGTCCTTGACAGGTCATAGGAAAAAAAACATGCCATATTAAGGTGAAGTGGGGAAGGGAAGCCTCAGAAGCAGTATTTTCACATAAAATCAAACACGTGGAAAGAAATATACCCATTTCAATAAAATTTCCTTCTACTACAAGGCCCCCACGAACCTCGCACTCTCCTCTGTGCGAGCTGGTGGAAGAGCCCAGCTACAGCACGGGACTTCACTGATCATCCCAAGCACATGGGCGCTCTTGATTATGCACTGCACACAGGGTCCATATTTAGTTGCTTTTGCTTTTGTTTTTAGCTTTTTCTAAACTTGATAAAGAAAAAAAAAAAAAACAGAAAGAAACTTCCCTTATCAGCCAGTTTCAGAAATTTTATATAAGATACTTATAGGCATTTTTCAAAGTTCTTTAATGAAGAAAATTGTGGAGCTATTAATGTCAGGACATTGATTTGGTGCTAACCTAAAATTTCAGACAAGGAATTTCACAGCAGCTAAAAGCCATTTCACCTTTTGTGAAAAGACAAGATTGAATTATTCAACTAAGCTTTACAGAGTGAGCACAATACTCTTTCTAGCTAACTTGTGCTACCTGTGGTAAGCAGAGGCCGTCATCAGCCTGTGAGTGCCAGCAGTCCCTGGGGGCTCTGGCCTCTGTTCTTTTCCTTAATCCCTTTTCCCCCTTACCATGAACAGTGCCACCTACTACCACGAACAGTGCCATCTACCAGCATGACTCTACCTACCATCTAAAATGATGGCAATTTCCAAGTCAGGATATTGAAATAAATTTTTTAGATTATTCATGACATAAGCAGATACTGAAACACTTATTCAAAAACATCCTACTGAGATAAAAGAACTCTGATATGCTTAGTCTATCTATATATATAAATGCCTAAGCAGCCGTTATAATCAGATGACCGGATGACCCGATGACCAGCTAGTAGCTATGATGTGCACTGACCACCAGGGGGAAGATGCTGGAGCTGTCCCCTGGTGGTCAGTGTGCTCCCACAGCCAACCTCCTGCAGCTGGCTAACCTCCCCCAGTTCCTTCCTCAGCTCCTGGTCCAACTGGCCAGGAGGGACCCCACCTGTGCATGAATTCATGTACTGGGACTCTAGTTAAAAAATAAAACTGAAAAACCAAATTGGGAACCCTCAATAGATAAACTAAAACTTAATAAGAAGAGAAACTAAACAGCTCACAGGGCAGATGTGAAGAAAGTTCCACCCAGCCGGTGTGGCTCAGTCCTTGAGTGTTGACCTATGAACCAAGAAATCATGGTTTGTTTCCTGTGGCTTGATCCCCAGTGGGGAGCATGCAGGAGGCAACCTATCAATGATTCTCTCTCATCATTGATGTTGCTATCTCTCTCTCCCTCTCCTTTCCTGTATGAAATCCTATCTAATAAAAGAGAAACATGGTAATTGGCGTACGACCGCTACCCTTCCCATTGGCTAATCAGGGAGATATGCAAATTAACTGCCAGCCAAGATGGCGGCCGGCAGCCAGGCAGCTTGAAACTAACATGAGGCTTGCTTGCTTCAGTGACGGAGGACTGCAACGTTCCCCGCCTGCCTTGCCGGCCTCTGAGCTGGCAGTTTGAAACATAGTTACAAAAATAGAAGCTAAACAAAACCCCAGAAACCTGCTTTCAGGAGCGGAGGCCTAAGAGCTGGAGCCTCCGAGCTAAAGCTGGCTCAGAATAATAAAAAAAAAAGAAATAAAGGAGCAGTTGGGAGCTTCAGTCCCACCCTGAAAACAGCCCTCAGCCCCTCACCCAGACTGGCCAGGCACCCCAGTGGGGACCCCCACCCTGAAGGGTGTGTGACCAGCTGCAAACAGCCATCATCCCCAAATCCAGGCTGGCCAGGCACCCCAGTGGGGACCCCCCACCCTGATCTGGGACACCCTTCAGGGCAAACCAGCCAGCCCCCACCCATGCACCAGGCCTCTATTCTATATAGTAAAAGGGTAATATGCCTCCCAGCACCGGGATCAGCGGAGCCTCGAGGTCTCCCGGCACCGGGATCAGCATGACAGGGGGCAGCGCCCAAACCCCCTGATCGCCCTGCGGCTCTGTGTGTGACAGGGGGCGGGGCCACAACCTCCCTATCGGCCCTGCTCTGTTCCTGACAGGGTGCGGTGCCCCAACCCCCTGATCGGCCCTGCTCTGTGCCTGATATGGGGGAGCTCCCCAACCTCCTGATCGCCCTGTGGCTCTGTGTGTGACAGGGTGCAGCGCCCCAATCCCCCCACCCCATGGGCCCCGCTCTGTGTGTGACGGGGTAGAGCCATAACCTCCCCATCGGCCCTGCCCTGAGTGTGAGAGTGGCGGCGCCCCAACCCCCTGATCGGCCCTGCTCTGTGGGTGATAGAGGGCGGTGCCCCAAACCCCCACCCCACGGGCCCTGCTCTGTGTGTGATGGGGTAGAGCCATAACCTCTCCATAGGCCCTGCCCTGAGTGTGATAGTGGCGGTGCCCCAACCCCCTGATCGGCCCTGCTCTGTGGGTGATAGAGGGCGGCGCCCCAACCCCCTGATGGGCCCTGCTCTGTGAGTGACAGGGGGGAGCTCCCCAACCCCCTGATCGGCCCTGCTGTGTGTGACAGGGGGCAGCGCCCCAACCCCCTGATTGGCCCTCCTCTGTGCGTGACAGGGGGTGGCGTCGCAACCTCCCCATCGACCCTGCCTTGAGTGTGACAGGGGGCGGTGCCCCAACCCCCCAATCGGACCTACCCTGAGCGTGACTGAGGGTGGCATCGCAACCTCCCAATCTTCCCTGCTCTGTGCATGACTGGCCCTGAGCCTGACTAGGGGCTGCACCTAGGGATTAGGCCTGCCCTCTGCCACCCGGGAGCAGGCCTAAGCCACCAGGTCGTTATCTCCCGAGGGGTCCCAGACTGCGAGAGGGCACAGGCCGGGCTGAGGGACCCCCCCCCCCCAGTGCACAAATATTTGTGCACCAGGCCTCTAGTATATATTTCCTATCTCAGAGTGCCACATATGGAAACACCTACCTACTTAAAGCTGTTGCCTTCTTCTTTCTCCGCCTGTTTGAATTATTATTAATGAAAGCTAGCCTGGGAAAGAAGTTTTTCCTTATTTTCTAATGTCATATTTTAAAATGCAGACTTTTATTGAAGTTAAACATATACAACAACTGAGTGCACATATATGGGGACATCTCAAATGATTTTTCATTTTCAGAAAATGAGGGTGGACACAGTACTCAGAAAAAAAATAAAACAAAAACAAAACCCCAGAAACTTAACAGAAAGCTTCTTATGCCTCTTCCATTTCTTACTCATCCTCCCTCCACTTGAGCACAACCACTATCCTGACAATAAATTAGTTTTGCAAGTTTTTGAACTTTCCACAGATGTAATCACACAGCATGGATGTTTACAGAGACCACTTAGACATCATGGACAGCTGACTAGTAAGCGGAAAAATGTTGTATCTGCTAGCTGACTAGGTGCTGCCAACATGCCTAAGTTGACGCTCCTTTTCTTTGCAAACCTGACTCTATAGTGAACAGGCAGCACTCCCACAGATACAAAGCCTGTGGAACACCAAAGGGCCAGGACTGGAAGCCTCCTCATGTTTTTCTCATAATTTTCCACTCTTACGGCAGTTAATCTCTGATGGCCCTCTGGACAAGGCCCTCAGTCTCAGAACATTTTTCTATAAGCCACTCAACAGCCACCACATGGCACAGAAAAATGCCATCTGGCTGAGCTTGGCTGCTGCCTGGCACAGGACCAGGGAGTGGCCAGGGGAGGCGCTCTGAACACAAGTTTGAACCTCCATTTCCCCCATCCTTCCCATTGTCAGCATCAGTGTATATGGTGTATAAGGCCATGCATGGCGTCAGTTCTATTTCACGCCACTAGTCTGGATTTAGTGACCTGTTTACAGAAGGCAGGCTGCACCTGCAGATGTGCCCCCCAAATAGGGAGGCCAAGAGGGTGGGCAACATACAACAGGCACTGTCTATAAAGCAGAAGCACAGAATCCCCTTCTAATTATAGAAACACAAAACTCAGCTAAAGCCAAATGCAACCATTTCCACATTGAGAATCTTCCAGAACAAGAGCTATTTTAGACTGATGACCTAATCCTAGCAACAAATACTTCATTCCACCAGCACTACCCCCACATCCCAACTTCTTCAGTCCGCAGGCTGATGCTCTATCCACTGAGCCAAACCGGTTAGGGCTTCCCAACTTCTTTTGTTTGGGTGCCCTATTAGATGAGTTGGAAAACATAATGGCATTTTCTTAATTAGACCAGGTATAGAAAGCCATACACCTCATCTAAAAGATGATATAACATTGCCTGCCAGTTTCTGAACTAGCTCCTGTAATATTCTTGGAGAAAAAACTTCCTTCAAACAAAATGCAATGTTAAAACAGTGGTGCTGGGAACGTGCTACCTAGAAGGCTGCTCTCTTAATTCAGCCATTTTCCAAGATCCTCTTTGGTAGCGTGTTCTTCAGATTTCTCTCGGGAATTTTGAATCCACAGTCCCCTTCGCTTTTCTTTGAAAAATCTCTTCCTTCAACAGGAATGGTGGTTATTACAAGTTAATATTGAATTACTCAGGGCAAGAGAGAAGTGAGTCTAGGTAAATAGGCATATCTTTAAGGAGTAATGCATGCAACAATCCCTGAGTAAAAGGCCAGCTTTAAAAGAGGGAAAAAGAATGCTTTGCTCTGATTGAACGGCCCTCCTATCGGGTTCTGACTTTAATTCTAAGAGAAACAAGACTCTAGAATTAATAGGAAGAAAACAGCACAACCAGAAATAGTGGGACACTAAGCTTGCTCTGGGTTAGGACTGATCCATGTGGGCTGTTGGTGACTCTTAACACCAGCCACCTCTATCCAGTTAATGAGCTGGAAAAGGACCATTCCTCAGACCATTGCCTGACCTAATATGTAGCCATTAAATTCCCTTCTTTAAGTAACATGCCTCTCACAACAGGTGGATGGGTGGAAGGAAAGAAGGACAGGGTCAGGGAAAGACACAGGAGAAAGAGGAAAAAGAAAGGAGTCTGACCCTTAGGTTGGAGTGGCGAAGTGAGTCCTGAGCAAAACAGGGATTGGAGGCCAGAAGGGCAGAGTGAGGCCACCTGCCCGTCCTTGCTCCAGAGGCAATGGCCCACGCAGGCAAGGGCCACAAGCAAGCCTCTTTTATCTTTGTAGAGAGTTCTCTTGGTTCCCACAGAGTAAACAGCCAGCAGAGTAGGGAGAGGGGTGAGAGTGGACACGGGGGTGTGAAGAAGGGGCCCGGGATTTGGAGAAGGCTCCAGGGGGGACAAGTGCCAGAGGTCAAAGATGAGAGGAGCAACTGCAGTAGGGAAATCAGATTCTGTTCACCCAGCTGGTTCGGGCCATTCCTCAAATGCCTTACATTTCATAGCATGTTTAGGACATTTCGGGCCAATGTAAAAATAAGAGCGGGGAGTGAAAGTAGCCATCACCCTCGGAAACATCTATCAAGAGAAAGGGCTTATCACTGACCCAGTTCAAGAGAACAGGGTGCAAAATTCCTCTGAAGCAAACTTGAAGCACAAGCCAAAGCGGACACTGATTTGAGGATGATGTCCTTGCTTCCCTCATAGCCTGCTCTCTGAGAGCCTGTTAATGAGCAGAGAAAGCTGGAGGAGACAGGCAAGAAAAGAGAGTGGGCGCCAAAGCAGGGGAACTGCATTATCCACAAATAAACCAGTCCCTGGCTCTGGGAGTTGGTGTGTGGGTGATGAGTGACAGAGGACCAAACCCCGAAAGGACTTTCTTTCTCCAACTCTTCAGCTGCCATCCTAAATCCCGAAGGACTGCAACACGGCTGTGGAGTGGGGAGCCGAGACCACCTAACTTCAGCTTGAACTGGTTTGCTGGAGCCAATCAAGGCCACCAACCCTCCCCAAAGTGGGTCTTCACAGAGGCAGGAGTGCAACGCCCACTGTCCTTGTCTTAACCAATCTCCCTCCATGTTGGTAAAAGGTAGAATATTGAGGGTGGGCTAGATGGATGGGCCTGAAGAGTTGGATTTCTCATGTTTTTGTGTCCCCTTCACCCAAATGAGCTCCCTTTCCCCTGAAGGGAGAGACTATGTGTATAAAAGGGATGAAATCACTAGAAATGAAAACTTGCTTTGGTTCCTGTCATCCTCAGCTCAGGGTTTCTGTCTCTCCTAAGATAAAAGCACTGTGTCTTCTGAGGCTGTCAATCGAGGCCTCAGCGACTTGTAAGATTTCCCTGAGTGTCTCCAGACTTGCACACGCAGACTGCCTCATTGTTAGTGGGAGTTCTGTGTGGCTGCTGCAGACCCCGAGGTGGTGTTCTCCCCGGAGTGGCCTAAAGGGGACTGTTCTCTCACCTCTTAAAGAAATGGGGACAGGCCAAGAGACAAGGGCTGATCCCCAGAATTCAGCTCAGTGTTGGGAAGGTCTGACTGCCCTGCAATCCCTGCCAGAGGACTGGAGCTCGGCACAGGAACAGAGATGCTGGCTGGCCGACGTGGGAGGAACTAGTCACGTTCACCGAGGGCCTCCTCCATGCCTGTCCCTTCTCTAAAATTCCTGACAAGGCAGTGTGAGACTTGTATACACATTAGTCTTTAGTAATAATAAAAGCATTTTTTCATAAACGAAATTATGCTGAGGACTCTAAGAGCACAGAGAAGGCATGCAGCACTCTGGGAGGGAGCGTGGGGTGTGGGAGGTGGGGGTCTCAGAGAGAAGGCGTATGGAGGGTGAGGGGCTGCTGCTAGGGGCCCTCCAGGCAGGCCTGGTCAATTCCAGCTGCCCTGCTGATTATGTGACTACGGGCAGGTTCCTTAACGTCACCAGGCCTCGGTTCCTTGTCTGTAGAATAGGAATTGTAGTAAGGGTTAAATATAGAAAGCATTCAATAAAGTGTTGGCACTTGGTTACCTATTTTCATAGCAGCAGCAGCCCAGGCACAGGAGCATTAAGGGAAATATTTCCAGGTAAAATTAAAGAAGAATATGACTCTTCTCATTTATAGCCATCCCATTAGTGAATAGGAACAGGAGACTAGTAGCTAATTTTTAAGCTGGGAAATAGTTGTCTCTTTGGAATAAATAACATTCAATGAGCTCCTTAAAAATGTCAGTGTGAGAGTCATATTTTAAAAACGGTTAGGCAAGCCCGCTGGCTTGACTCAGTGGTTGAGCATCGACCTATGAACCCGGAGGTTATGGTTTGATTACCAGTCAGGGCACATGCCCAGGTTGTGGGTTCGATCCCCAGTGGGGGATGTGCAGGAGGCAGCCAATCAATGATTCTCTCTCATCATTAATGTTTCTATTTCTCTCTCCCTCTCCCTTCCTCTCTGAAATCAATAAAAAATATATATATATTTGAAAAACTGGGTAGGTAAGCATCTTTGCCCAGCATGCCACATGAGGATTAATAAATATTAACTGGTGGTGATTGTTCAGCCCCTCAAACACTTGAGGAACATGAAGTGCCAAAGGTCAAACCCACGTTCAGCTTTATGGTACGAAAGAGTTGTCCTTAACCTACAGAATTCAGTTCTCTCCCCTGTTTCTCACGGACTCAGTTTCGAAAGGGAAAAGGTGGATGTGAGCAGGTAATTGATATTTGGAAAGGCTGACAGGCTGCGCAGGACCATGGCACAGTCCTGCCCATTTTAAGCCTGGAAATCTGATCTGTATCGACTTAAAAAAAGAGCAGCGAGCAGTGAGTGAGCTTAAGCTTTTCAAATAATTAAGATTTTATCTATGCGAGCAAAGCCTCTCCAGTTCCACTCGGTTTGGCACTTAGCTTTGCATTGAAAACCTCCCTAATTCGATAACGATAATACCATCTTTGCCGTCATTATCTCGTGGTTGCAGGGCTATCTGACTGATCCCAGTCAGGTTTTCACGGCCACTGGCCCCTGCATTCCTGCCTGAGCCCTGCAGGAAACAGAGCCTCTGCAGCTGCCAGCGTTTATTTACACACATTCCTGCCTCAAATTGAATTAATGAGCATAATTTAACTCAGGCAATGTCCTCCTGCTCTCCTTCCTCTGTGCCCCGCTGGTCGGCCTGCCTCCTCCTTCCCAGCCTCCCGTGGAGGTCTTGTGGGAATGGACTGGGCACTCTGGGAGCATGCACTGAACTCAGGGCTTCTGCGCCTTCATGTCCAAAGAACCACCTGGGCCTCTAGTTAAAATGCAGGTTCTAGTCCAGTAGCTCTGGGTTGGGTCTGAGATGCAGCATTTCTAACAAGCCTCTCTCTGGGGAGGCCGAGGCTGCCCAGCTTGGGGCTACACTTTGAGTAGCAGGATTACTGGAGGACTCACCTGCACCTAATAGAACAAGCAATGCCCTGAATGAGTAACCAAAAGGTGAATGCTAACTTCTGAACTTTCCGATTGATCTGATATAACATAAGGTTTATCAGAAGCACATGCACAGGGAGTCTGTGTACCTTGTCTACCTTTTCCATGGGTGCATAATGAACACAGAGTAAGTCAAACCACAGTCCTATCAACCCCAAACACAAGCCTGCACAAATTCCAAAGCTTGGGAGCTAAAGAAAGTGTAGAACAGCAAGGCGGGGACCCTTACCTTTTACACAAAAGGCAAAAGTAACCCCACATAAGAATCATCAGTGTGACTGTGGTTAGACGCAGAAGGACTGTTTATTGCATTGGGCAGGCCAACAAGGAATTTCCCGCCTGCTATGCCAAAATCGGAGTGCAAGGAACTTTCTCTGAAGTGTGTGCAAGAGAACCAGCAGATCTCCTGTGTATTCACACATTGTGCACCTCCGTTAGTTATCCCTGGCAAAAATCTCTCCAAATTCTACCAAGTGCAGAAGAGGATTAAAAAGAGGAGCAAGGAGAAAAACATTCCCCCTAAACAAAAAAAAGCAAAAGAGTGTATTTGAAAACCAGTGTCAATGTGTTGGATTTTGTTCTTCCTGGATACAAATACATGTAATATCTCCAGCAATAAATATCCTTAACCTTGGACCCAAAACTGTTTGCCCAGGTCCACACAAACTCAGTATTTGGCTGCTTCAACAGAGAAAGGCTTTCATGTCAAATTTGCACAGAAAAGTAGGATTTGGGGAATTTCTTTTCTGAGGAAAGATTGAATTTATCATGATACATATTTCACCAAGAAACCAGTAAAATGAACCACCTTTTTACCCAAACCACAAAAACGGCAAATTCCTTTGCTAGAAAAGTTGGCTGCTCCTGTTGAAAAGATTAACTTATGCTGGGGTCAGGGGGAGGTAGAAGAGGATAAAGGGGGGGATAAATGGTGATGGAAGGAGACTTGACTTGGGGTGTTAAACACACAATACAACATTCAGATGATGTATTATAGAGTCGTACACCTGAAATCTATATAATTTTATTAACCAGTGTCATACCAATAAATTCAATAAAAAAGATTAATTTATGCTGAATAGCTTTTTGGGGGCATGCAGGAGTAGATGAGATTAAGGGTACATAGCAATGTGTAAAGATAAAGAGTACTTATCAGTACTTTCCTTATTATAAAGGTTCTTCCGGTACATTTACATGAATCAACCTAACTGTATTCTAGAAAGATACTTACAATGCTGCATAAATAAAATTCACCTCAAACTTTTCATTTTCACTCAAGGCCTCATGTAAGGATTATGGTTGGGGTATAACTTCCCTTAGTTTTAGTAACTGATTCCCTCAAGCTGAAACTACCACAATGTTTTAATTAATATGATGAAATAATGCTAATCACATTTTTTCTCTTCTCTTTTTTGGTTGCTGCTGACTTGCCAGTATCAGAAATAAACAAGGGAATTATACTTTTTAATCAGAAGGAATGTTTAGCTACTCCACACGAAGCAAGTCTGCCAAGAGGCAACCCTGTATGGATTAGCTACTGAATATTACTGAAGCACAAGTAAAGAAAAATTGTTACTTAGAGTTCATTAGACTCTGACATTAATTTCTGATTTTAGGATTATTTGACATCTGATTATACATTACAGTCTCTCTGTCCCAAGCAAGCCATCCCATGGACAGGCCCTTGCCCCTGCAGCTTATGTGCAGGATGCTATCTCCTTCTTACTCTCTACCTTTTTGTGTGTGTGTGTGTAATAATTTTATTGATTTTAGAGAGAGGAAGGGAGAGGGAGAGAGAGATAGAAACATCAAAGAGAGAGAGATATCCAGCAGCTGCTCCTGCATGCCCCCTACTGGGGATCAAGCCTGCAACCCGGACATGTGCCCTGACCCAGAATCAAACCAGTGACCTCCTGTTGCAGGACATGATGCTCAACCAACTGAGCCATGCTGGCTGGACTGTTCCTTATCTTTTTAAAGTGAACCAAGCTCAAGCCGCCTTCTACAAGCTCTCATCCTCTGTAAGTTTTCTTTAAAATTTTTAAAAAATTATTGTTTAAAGTATTTCAAATAGTAGTAAATATGTCTCCTTTTTCCCCCATTGACCTCCCCCACCCCCTGGCACATGTCCTCACCGCACTAGTGTCTGTGTCCGTTGGTTATGCTTACATGCATGCAAACAAGTCCTTTGGTTGATCTCTTACCACCCTTCCCACCCAACACTCCCCTGCCTTACTGCTGAAGTTTGACAGTCTGTTCAATGCTTCTTTGTTTCTGTATCTATTTTTGTTCATCAGTTTATGATGTTCATTATATTCCACAAATGAGTGAGATCATGTGATATTTATCTTTCTCTGACTGGCTTATTTTGCTTAGCATAATGCTCTCCAGTTCCATCCATGCTGTTGCAAATGGTGAGAATTCATTCTTTTTACAGCAGCATAGTATCCCATTGTGTAGATGTACCAGTTTTCTAATCCACTCATCTGCTGATGGTCACTTAGGCTATTTCCAAATCTTAGCTATTGTAAATTGTGCTGCTATGAACATAGGGGTGCATACATTCTTTCTGATTGGTGTTTCTGTTTTCTTAGGATATATTCCTAGAAGTGGGATTAATGGGTCAAATGGAAGTTCCATTTTTAATTATTTGAGGAAATGCCATACTGTTTCCACAGTGGCTGCACCAGTCTGCATTCCCACCAGCAGTGTATGAGGGTTCCATTTTCTCCACATCCTCACCAGCATTTGTCTTTTGTTGATTTGTTGATGATAGCCATTTTGACAGGTCTGGGATGGCACCTCATTGTTGTTTTGATTTGCATTTCTCAGATGATTAGTGACTCTCAGCATGTTTTCATATGTCTCTTGGCCTTCTGTATGTTCTCCTTTGAAAAGTGTCTATTTAGGTCCTTTGCCCATTTTTTGATTGGATTGTTTATCTTTCTTTTGTTAAATTGTATGTGTTCCCTACAAATTTTCGAGATTAAACCCTTATCGGATATAACATTGGCAAATATGTTCTCCCATGCAGTGGGCTCTCTTGTTGTTTTGTTGAAGGTTTCTTTTGCTGTGCAGAAGCTTTTTATTTTGATGTAGTTCCATTTGTTTATTTTCTCCTTAGTTTCCATTGTCCTAGGAGCTGTGTCGGTAAAGATATTGCTACAACAAATGTCTGCTATTTTGTTGTCTATGGCTTCTTTTAAGATTTTTATGGTTTTCCATCTTATGTTTAAGTCCTTTATCCATTTTGAGTTTACCTTTGTGTATGGTGAAAGTTGGTGGTCTAATTTCTTTCTTTCTTTCTTTCTTTCTTTCTTTCTTTCTTTCTTTCTTTCTTTCTTTCTTTCTTTTTCTTTTCTTCTTTCCTTCCTCCCTTCCTTCCTTCCTTCCTTCCTTCCTTCCTTCCTTCCTTCCTTCCTTCCTTCCTTCCTTCCTTCCTTCCGTTTTTGCATGTATCTGTTCAATTTTCCCAACTCCATTTATTGAAAAGACTGTCTTGACTCCACTGTATGCTCTTGCCTCCTTTGTCAAATATTAACTGAGCATAATGGCTTGGGTCAATTTCTGGGTTCTCTGTTCTTTTCCACTGGTCTATATGTCTGTTCTTGTGCCAGTACCAGGCAGTTTTGAGAACAGTGACTTTGTAATATAGCTTGATATCTGATATTGTGATCCCTCCAACTTTGTTCTTCTTTCTCAAGATTTCTGCAGCTATTCAGGGTCATTTTTTATTCCAGATGAATTTTTGGAGAGTTTGTTCTAGGTCTTTGAAATATGTCATTGGTATTTTAATGGGGATTGCATTGAATTTATAGATTCCTTTGGGTAGTATTGACATTTTAATGATGTTGATTCTACCAATCCATGAACACGGTATATTCTTTCATTTGTTTATGTCTTCCTCTATCTCTTTTTTCATTGTCCTGTAATTTTCTGAGTACAGGTCCTTTACCTCCTTGGTTAAATTTATTCCTAGGTATCTTATTTTTTTTGTTGCAATGGTAAATGAGATTTTTTTTTTTAATTTCTCTTTCTGTGAGTTCATTACTGATGTATAAAAAAAGCCATAGATTTTGGGGTGTTAATTTTGTATCTTGCTACATTGCCGAATTCATTTATTAAGTCTAGTAGTTTTTTGATGGAGTCTTTAGGGTTTTCTATGTACAATATCATGTCATCTGTGAATAAGAAGTTTTACTTCTTCTTTTTCAATTTGGATGCCTTTTATTTCTTCTTCTTATGTGATCGCTATGGCTAATACTTCCAGTACTATATACAGGAGTGGTGAGAGTGGGCATCCCTGTCTTGTTCCTGTTCTTAGGGGAAATGGTTTTAGCTTTTGCCCATTGAGTATGATGTTGGCTGAAGGTTTGTTATCTATGGCTTTTATTATGTTGAGGTATGATTCTTCTATTCACACCTTGCTAAGCGTTTTTATCAAGAAAGGGTGTTGGATTTTGCCAAATGCTTTTTCTGCATTCATTGATATGATTATATGGTTTTTTATCTCTCAATTTGTTTATGTGATGTATCACATTTATTGATTTGTGGGTATTGTACCATCCTTGCATCCCCGGAATAAATCCTACTTGGTCATGGTGTATGATCTTTTTAATGTAATGCTGGATCTGATTTGCTACAATTTTGTTGAGAATTTTGGCATCTATGTTCATGAGGGATATTGGCCTATAATTCTCTTTCTTTGTATTGTTTTTAAATGGTTTTGGGATTAGGGTAATGCTGGTTTCATAGAAAGAGCTGGCAAGTATTCCTTCCTCTTGAATTTTTTGGAATAGTCTGAGGAGGATAGGTTTTATTTCTTCTTTGAATGTTTGGTAAAGCTCCCATCTGGTCCAGGGCTTTTGTTTGTTAGAAGTTTTTTGATTACTGCTGCAATTTCCTCCATAGTTATTGGCCTATTCAGATTTTTTATTCTTCTTGATTGAGTTTTGGAAGTTCGTATTTTTCTAGGAATATCCTTTTCTTCTAGGTTGACCAGTTTGTTGGAATAGAGTTGCTAATAGTATTTTTTTTTTTTTATGATTCTTTTTTATTTCTGTGGGGTCTGTTATTTCACTTCTTTCATTTCTGATTTTGTTTATTTGGGTCCTCTCTCTTTGTTTCTTGGTGAGCCTGGCTAGAGGTTCATCAATCTTGTTTATCCTTTCAAAGAACCAGCTCTTGGTTTCATTGATCTTTTGTATTTTTTTTTTGTCTCTATGTCATTTATTTCCGCTCTGATCTTTATTATTTCCTTCCTTCTGCTCACTCTGGGCCTTTCTTGTTGCTCTCTTTCTAAATCTTCAGAGTTAGATGGTTTATTATCAGGTTTTCTCTCCTCTCAGGACTGCTTTCACTGTGTCCCATAGATTTTGGATTGTTATGTTTTCATTGTCATTTGTTTCCAGGATGTTTTTTTATTTCTTCTTTGATCTCTTTGGTAACCCAATCATTGTTTATAGCATGCTATTTAGCCTCAAAGTGTTTGAATTTTTGTGATTGTTTTTATTGTAGTTTATTTCTAATATTATGCCACTGTAATCTGAGAAGATGCTTGATATGCTTGAATTTGGAGAGTCTTTGCCTGTATCCCCATATGTGGTCTATCGTTGAAAATGATCCATGTGCACTTGAGAAGAATGTATATTCTGTAGCTTTGGGGTTGAATGTTCTGAAGATGTTGATTAAGTCCATCTGATCTAGTGAGTCATTTAGGATTGATGTTTCTTTGCTTATTTTTTGTCTAGAGGATTTATCCAGTGAAGTTAATGAGGTACTAATGTCTCCTACTATTTTTGTATTGCTGTCAATCTCTCCCCTGATATCTCCCAGAAGGTTTTTTTTTATGTATTTGGGTGGTCCTGCATTAGATGCATGTATGTTTACCAGAGTTATAGCCTCTTGTTGTATTAATCCCTTTAGGATTATGAAGTGGCCTTCCTTGTCTCTTGTTATGGCCTTCACATTGAGGTCTATTTTGTCTGATATAAGGATTGCTACCCCAGCTTTTTTTTTTTTTTTTCATTTCAATTTGTCTGAAAGATATTTTTCCATCCCATCACTTTCAGTCTGTGTGAGTCCCTTGTTCTGAGGTGGGTCTCTTGTCAACAGCATATATATGGGTCATGTTTTCTTATCCATTCAGTCATTTGATGTCTTTTGATTGGAGAATTTAATCCATTTAAATTTAATGTTATTATTGATAGGTACTTGTTTGTAGCCATTTATATTCTTTATGCCTGTGTTCCTTCCTCTCTTTCTACTTATTCTTTTCACAACAGTCCCTTTAGCATTTCTTGCATTGCTGGCTTGGTAGTGATAAACTTCCTTAGCCTTTTTTTTTTTGTCTGTGAAGTTCCTGATTTCCCCTTCAATTTTGATTGATAGTATTGTTGGATAGAGTATTCTTGGAGTCAGTCCCTTGCTTTACATCACTTTGTATACTTCATTCCATTCCCTTCTGGCCTGATGTATTTCTGTTGAGAAATCATTTGATAATCTGATGGGAGATCCTTTGTAGGTAACTCTATGTCTCTCTCTCTTCCAATCTTTAAGATTCTCTCTTTGTCGTTAATGTTTGCCATTGTAATTATGATGTGTCTTGGTGTGGATCTTTTTGGGTTCATCTTTCTTGGGACTCTCTGTGCTTGTGTGACTTTTTCTTCCCCATGTCAGGGAAGTTTTCTGTTATTATTTCTTCAAATAGGTTCTCTAATCCCTGATGCTCTTCTTGTCCTCATGGCATCCCTATTATATGTATGTTACTTTGTTTCATGTTATCCCAAAGCTCCCTTAGGCTCTCCTGCTTTTTAATTTTTTTCTACAATTGCTGTTTAGATTGGGCTTTTCCCTCTACCTTCTCTTCTAATCCACTAATTTGGTCCTCTGCTTCTCCTAGTCTACTGTTGAAACCTTAATTGTGTTTTTGATTGAAGCTATATCGCTTTTGATTTCCTCCTGATTCTTTCATAGGTTGTTGATTTTTTCATCCATCCGGTTTATGAACTGTATGACCATTACTCTGAATTCTTTTTCTGACATATTGCATGCCTCTGTTTCATTTAGTTCCTTTCTTGGCAATTCTTCCTTTTCTTTCCTGTGGGGATTGTTTTGTCGTCTCTCCATTTGTGCTATTACCAAAAGGTCCAAATGCCAAGTTGTGGGGGCCTGGGCCACACGCAGTGGGAGCATTGCATAACCTGAGTGTCACTGAAGAGCTCAGGCACTGACACACGTGGCTGCAGTGTGTTGGCGGGAGCCACAGGTGGCGAGAGTTGGCCCACCTGGGGGCAGGTGGCACAGCTGCTGGGGGTAAGCAGCAACCCCCTAACCCTGGGTGCACATGCACCCAGAATCCGAGTTATGGGTGCTCTGTGCAGTGGCCTCGGGTCAGTGGGGGCCTCACGCCTGCTCTGAGAATCAGAGTCATGGATACTTGAATTGGCTGCCTTGGATCAGCAGGAGGCTTCTTGTATGTGTGTGTGCTGAGAATCAGAGTTGTGGGCACTCGGTTTGGCTGCCTTGGGTCACCTGGGGCCTCCACACTGAGAATCAGAGTCCTTGGACACGTGCACTGAGAATCAGAGTCATGAGTGCTCAGATCGGCCTTGGGTCAGCGGGGGCCTCACACAAAAGCGCTGAGAATCAGAGACCTCATGTGCATGTGCCAAGAATCAGAGTCAAGGGTGCTATATTTGGCTGCCATGGGTTAGTGTGGGACCTCCACACTGAGAATCTGAGTCACGGGCCTGCTAGGGGGCCAGGTTGCATGACTGCCCTGTGTTGGCAGGTGGCCCGCTCGCGAGCCATGGGTTGTGCATGCCCTATGGTGCTGCAGTGGGCCAGCAGGTGGGGGATGTGCTCTGTGATTTACAGGAATCTGCAGCTGGGATGTCTAGAGTCTCAGTGTCTCTGGGTCTGCAGCTGTGCTAGCAGGTCTTTGTCCAGAGTGGCTGTAGGGTCCCGGTTTGTGTCTGAGGCCAGTCTGGGTGGTGGTGAGTCTGGGTTCCCAGTCTCAGCAGTTCTGCCCTTCAAGATGGCATGGTTTCTGTGCCAGTGCTGGCCACCCAGGAATGCTTGCTGCGGCAGTGGGGTCTTGCAGTCTAAGACCACCTGGTCTACCAGCCTCCGAAAGTCCTGCAGGATCTAACTGTCTCTAACACTCTCTCTCCCTCCTTCTCTCTCTCTCTCTTTCTCTCTCTCTCTCTCTCTCTCTCTCTCTCTCTCTCTCACACACACACACACACACACACACACACGTCCACACACTCCCCTTTGTTCCCTCACTCTCTCACACTCTCTTCCTCACTGCCATCCTACTGGACACCATCTTTACATACATCCTGTAAATTTTCTTATAAGGATGACTCTTGCTTTGTCTATGCCAGTGATGGCAAACCTTTTGAGCTCGGCGTGTCAGCATTTTGAAAAACCCTAACTTAACTCTGGTGCCGTGTCACATATAGAAATTTTTTTATATTTGCAACCATAGTAAAACAAAGACTTACATTTTTATTATTTATTTTATATATTTAAATGCCATTTAACAAAGAAAAATCAACCAAAAAATGAGTTCGCATGTCACCTCTGACACGCGTGTCATAGGTTCGCCATCACTGATCTATGCTCATTACTATGATGTTTATAAAGTATACATCCTGAACTTATTCCAGTTATTGGTAAATTTGGCAAATTGTCTTCTCATTGACAGAAGCTGTTCAAAAAAAAAAAAAAAAAAGTGGGCCAGAGTTCTCCTTCTAACTCCTATTTTTTCCTCTGTTATTGCAGGAGAATATGGGTGGTCATCAGGATATTTCTAAAAACACATTTGAGTCAATTCATAATAAATATGCTAGAAGAACCATTGTATAGAGGAAACTGTAGGGGCAGGGCAGGAGATCTGGGCTTGTCCATTAAATGCTCCTGCCTGTACTTGGAAAACTCAAGGATTATTCTCAGTGGTGGAGTCCAAAGTCCATCCCTAGCAGAGGCACACAGCCAATGGCAGCAGTGCCAGGTCATGTCCTGACCACATGGTCCCAGGGTAGCCTCTGTGGGTCCTACAAACTATACACCTTTCCATAAATTGTGTGGGTTGCATCGTTACCTCTATTGCTTTTCTGTTTATTAAGTCAAAGCCAGTTTTTTTTTCTCTGCTACCAAAGACCTTAACTAGTATAATTAATAAAGAAAAGTTTAGCATGTTTGGGTTATAGCCCAAACTGGCAAGTCAAGGCAAAAGGCCAACAGAGCAGCCTTCTCTCCCTCAAAAGCCTTCATTTAGTGCCATTACTGGAGATATTTTCCTCGGTACTGGGTAAAAAATTTCTAAAAAAGAGACACTAATAGGGAATAAGAGTAAATATTTTAAGATTTTTTTTTTCATGGAAATAAGTCACAACAAAAGATAATTCAGAGTCCTGACTCTGAGTTTACTGAAAGTTTTGTCCTCAATACCAAAGGTTCTCTCCTCTCCTGTCATTTCAACACATCCTATAGACCAAGTATGTTTGCAGATTGTGGCCTCTTGGAGTATATAACATAAAATATCAGATATGAGACTGGTGATACAATGCTACAAAGGTGATAACACACAAACAATACAGCTGCACGAAGTGGAAATTAATGATGTTGAATCAACATCTGGAGGTGCAGGGTGGAGCTCTGGTGATGAGGGAGAGATTGAGGAAAGTAGCTTGCAGGTTAATTTAGCATGTATGATGATGGGACGATGACGATGTCACTCAACAGAGAGGGATCATGAAGGAATGTGTCAGGATGGGAAGACATCAAAGAGTTGTGCTTTAGATACTTCAGAGTGTAGGATACTGGGGGACCAAGCATGTGGATGACACAGAATTAGTCAAAATTGTTCAGATTCACCATATGGTCACTATTTTGTAACATTACTCATTAGCTTTGATACAAACTATACAAAAATAAGAAGTAACTGGGCATGTCTGAGGGGCCTGATTGGTGATGACCGAGGAAGCAGCTCATTTCATGCACACAGCCCTCCGCTCCCACCTCAGCCATCTATTCTTTAAACACTGAACTATCTTCTACATGCAACTGAGTATGCTGTCATTAAGGAGTTTTCCATCTAAAGGGAATAACTGAAAACCTATTTTTCTCCAGTGTTGAGTGGAAGTGAGTAGTTCAACTATTAACCCTTTGCTTACAATCTATTTACCAAATTATTTTCTAAGGAAATCTGCTAAGATTGACATATATATTTCAGGTCTTGAAGGCTCTCTTCCTGTGTACAGTTGAGACTCTGTTAGGAGGCCACTAAAAAAGGAGCATTTTCCCTTTGTTGGCAATCACTTGTAATAAAGAATGTCTTAAATGAGCCCTTAATGAACATGGTGATGTTCTAAGCCATGGCTGAAGGTTTGGGGGCTCATAAAATGACTTAGGAATTTATGATGATAGTAATTTTGGTAATAAACCCAAGAGGTGTTGGTTTTGAGAGGGTTTTCTTGGTAAAACTATGATCAATAAATTAAAATTTAAACTTAAACCACCACAATAGTGTCCAAAAGTTTAGACAGGCACCCACTCTAAGAAACTCCTAGAAACTACTACTGAAGGAAAACTAGAGTTCAGGGAAGAGCCGGGAGGAAGTGATAGAGGACATCAACAGGAAAAAACAATCAAGAATTAGCTTTAAAGAAGGCAAAATATAAAGAAGACTAATGAATATAAACATCTCCGTGAAACTGAAACAAAATGAAATGGAGAATTCACCAACAGTACAGCTCCAAATATATCACATTATTCATCAAATGTTTAATACTTAGAGTTCCGACTTTTAGAAGCTTGGTTCACCCTGTCAGAAGTTTGGCGGCTATAAAGGTGGGCTCTGCAGAGCTCTGGATCCAAACTGCAACTTTCTAGAATGACGACCCAATCTCAGTGGTTACATAAATGATACCGAGAAATAAAGAAGTAATTACTCTTCTTAAAAAAAACATTTGGGGAGAAAGTAGCTCTAAAATGGCATATACTAGGTGGCACTCCATCACTAAGATGACCTATGTCAAAAGAACTTTATAAAAGGCTTGAGTAGAATTCACATTTATGCTGTATTATGAGACTACTACCTCCATTAACCTTATTCTGCTAAATCTGAACCACTGAAAGGATTGAAAAAAAAAAGAAATAATTTTTTCTTTTAGCAAAATGAACAAGTCCCCATGTAGACAACTTTTTAATTATCTAAAGTTGCCTTCTTTTTCTTTTCCAGTTCTCTTGAGATATAATTGACAATCCTATATAATAAAAGGCTACTATGCAAATTGTCCCCTCGGGAGTTCGAATGACCAGTTCGACTGCTCGCTATGACGTGCACTGACCACCAGGGGGCAGCACGGAATGAAGGAAGGCCCTGGCCGGTAGCTGGCAGCTGGGGGAAGGAAGGCCCCAGCCAGCCCTGATTGCCAGCCAGGCCTAGGGACCCTACCCATGCACGAATTTTGTGCACCAGGCCTCTAGTAACATCATATTAGTTTCAGGTGTGCAACATAATGATTTCATACACATATGTATATACTTCAAAATGATAACCACAAGTATAGTAATCATTCATCACCTCATAAAGTTATACATATTTTTCTTGTGATGAGAACTGTCTACTCTTAGCAAATATCAATTATAAATCACCGCTACAGTATTATCCTATCTAGAGAAACATGGTAATTAGCTGTACATCCGCTACCCTTCCCATTGGCTAATCAGGGCGATATGCAAATTAACCACCAACCAAGATGGCGGTTAATTTGCATATACTGGCTCTGAGCGAAGACTGAAGACAACATGGAAGCCAAGGGCTATAGAAGGGAGCAAAGTAGAGGCCGTGGACACAGTAAAGGAGCCAAGGCTGCAGAGGCAGGAGGCGGGAGGGGAAACCCAGCCACAGCTGCTGGGAGTGGGAGGAGAAACCAGGCAGCAGCGGCTGGGGGCGGGTTGGGTAAACCCACCCAGACTGAGCGGCTGGGGGCGGGTTGGGAAAACCCACCAAGACGGAGCGGCTGGGTGTGGGTTGGGCAAACCCACCAAGACGGAGCGGCTGGGGGCGGGTTGGGCAAACCTACCAAGACGGAGCGGCTGGGGGCGGGTTGGGCAAACTCACCCAGCTGCAGTGGCTGGGTGCGGGTTGGGCAAACCCACCCAGCTGCAGTGGCTGTGGGCAGGTTGGGCAAACCCACCCAGCTGCAGCGGCTGGGGGCGGGCTGGGAAAACCCAGCAGCAGCGGCTGGGTGCGGGTTGGGAAAACCCACCCAGTTGGAGCAGCTGGGGGCGGGTTCGGCAAACCCACCAAGCTGGAGTGGCTGGAGGCGGGAGCGAAGCCCACCTCAGCAGGTTTTGCTCCCTTCTCTGCTTTGCTCCAGCCATAGTAAGCCCTATTCTTGCAGGAATCTTCCTGCAATGGGCCTCTAGTCTACACTAATAAAAGAGAAACATGGTAATTGGCGTACGACCGCTACCCTTCCCAATGGTTAATCAGCGAGATATGCAAATTAACTGGCAGCCAAGATGGCGGCCGGCAGCCAGGCAGCTGATGCGAACAGGGAGGCTTGCTTGCCCCAGCATGAGGAAGCCAAGGTTCCCTGTCTGCAGCTGGGGGGCTCTGAGCTCCTGAAGCAACAACTCCAAAAGATACAATGTTTCAATTATAGAAGCTAAAAGATGGCGGTTAATTTGCATACTCAGGCTCCAAGCGGAGCGAAGCCAAACAGCCCTGAAGCGGCAGGGCAGAGAGGCCTCAGGGCCCTGGGAACAGTGGAGCAGACAGGCCTCCTGGCCCGGGATCAGCGGAGCCCCAAGGCCTCAGGACCCGGAATCAGCGGAGCCGAGAGGCGTCCTGGCCCGGGGATCAGCGGAGCCGAGAGGCCTCCCGGCCCGGGATCAGCGGAGCCACTAGGCATCAGGACCCCGGGATCAGCAGAACCTAGAGGCCTCCCGACCCCGGGATCAGCTGAGCTGTGAGGCCTCAGGACCCTGGGATCAGCGGAGCCGAGCAGCCTCCCGGCCCCGGTTATCAGCGGAGCCAAGAGACCTCCTGGCTCCAGGATCAGCGGAGCCAAGAGGCCTTAGGACCCCCGGGATCAGCAGAGCCGGGAGGCCTCCCAGCCCCGGGATCAGCGGAGCCGAGAGGCCTCAGGACCCCAGGATCAGCGGAGCCGAGAGGCCTCAGGACCCCCAGGATCAGCGGAGCCGAGAGGCCTCCCGGCCCCGGGATCAGCGTGACAGGGGGCAGCGACCAAATCCCTGATCGCCCTGCAGCTCTGTGCATGACAGGGGGCGGCGCCCCAACTCCCCAATCGGCCCTGCTCTGAGCCCAACCAGGGGCTGCACCTAGGGATTGGGCCTGCCCTCTGCCACCCGGGAGCAGGCCTAAGCCAGCAGGTCGTTATCTCCCGAGGGGTCCCAGACTGCGAGAGGGCACAGGCCAGGCTGAGGGGCCCCCCTTCGCCGCCCCCCCCCCCCCCGCCGAGTGCACAAATTTTTGTGCACCGGGCCTCTAGTCTATATATATAAAAGCCTAAGTGACCGTCTGACCATCTGACCAGTAGCTATGGCACACAATGACCACCAGGGAGCAGAGGCTCCGACTGGTAGCTATGGCATGCACTGAACACCAGGGGGCAGATGCTCAACGAAGGAGCTGTCAAGCTGCGGTGACTTGGCAGCTGCGGTTCTCAGGTTATACACCTGGAACAGAGAGGAGGGAGCCCAATTCTGGGGTGCGTCACTCGAGAACCACCCTCTTGCAATCCGGGACCCCTCAGGGGATGTCGGAGAGCTAGTTTCAGCCTGATCCCTGCAGGCCAGGCCGAGGGACCCCACTGGTGCATGAATCCATGCACTGGGCCTCTAGTTAATGATAGTATGGTATTATAAATTATAGTCACCATGTTGTAGATCACATCCCCACAACTTATTTATCTTATAATTGGAAGTTTGTACCTAAAGTTGCTTCTTGACTTTATATTACCTGTGTGAAACAAACTAGTCTGGCATAATGAGCTATTTTCCAAAATCATGATCATCTCAGATTTTTAAAAAATCTCAGTAATTTTATATTACAAAAAACTATTATAATGTCCTAAGGTAATATTTAATTCTCTTCTAATGCTGGAAGAATTAAAAAAATTTTATACAGCCTAGACAAGGGCAATTATTTTTAAGATTCATTTTAACTGATTCAGCAGTAAGAAAGATTAATGCAGAATAACATTCATATGCCCTCTATTTCTTTCGTTTCTAAGAATTACTTTTCACACATTATCATAAAAAGGCAAAAAATGATATGTTACAGGAGCTTTATTCATGGTCATTCTTATTCCCTTTTGATGCCACATTGAGGAAAATTTCTCAACTTCCTTCAGTGAAAGTTTGAAGCCCTCTCCCTTTAGCCTTCACTGCTCCACTTGGCCTTTTCCATCACAAGACTTCTCGTCCCCCACATGGCAGTCACTTTGCCTCCCATCTTTCCTTTTCCCACCTCTGCTTCTTCTGGTTTTCCTGGATGCAGAATCCCTTTACTTACTGTTTTTCTTTCCTTTGATTAAGATGCTGTGTTTTAAAATAGATCCAGAGTCAGAGAAACATCGAATAGACCATCAAACCTCAGAGGGAAGGTGGGGGGTTAGGGGGTAAGAGGTCAACCAAAGGACTTGAATGTGTGCATATAAGCATAACCAATGGACACAGACACTTGGGGGGCAGGGGTGAGGGCATGTGCTGGGGAGTGGGAGTGGCTGGGGAGAGGTCAATGGGGGAAATGGAGACATATGTAGTACTTTAAACAATAAAGAATTGTTTAAAAAGTGCTGTGTTTTGGGGAGACTTCAAATCTTAAACTTTTTCTTTTCTTATAATATCACTTTACTTGACACTAAAATTTTATGTCTCAGCTTGGCTCTTGGTGCCAGATCCACTTCTTTAAGCCTCTTCTAAGGCAACTGATGGGCCAGGAAGGCTCCACCATCTGACTGACTAAGAAACAATCCTGCCAGGGAGGGTCCATTTTTTCCATGAAATCATCCAAGATTTATTAGAGGCCAGCTGCTCACTAAACTCTACCTAAGCTTGACATTTTCTTGACCAAAATTTCCTCTCCAATTATGTGCTTATATTTGTTACTCCAAAAATACTAGTTCTCTCAACAAAATAATGAAAATGATGTACTGGCTTAGGAAATGTACATTTCTGCTAGAACTATCTGTGATCCACTATCTTTATTGGTTTCATCTCCCATAGTAAGACCACTGGACAACGATTATCTCAGTACTTCCTTGAATTAGGTACTAAAAAATCCATTTTGATTCAATTTTTGCCTTTTCTTCAATTTCAAATCCAAAACAAAGATTTTCCAGGAAGTAACTAAACTTTATTATTAACCCTTTACAGATATCAATATCAATGAATATCATACTACAGATACCACCCATGTAGCTGAAATAGCTAACTAAAATTTTAACTGGAAAAAGTCTAAAACTTTTGTAACTGGAAATCATTTTTTTGGTGGGAAAAAGGTGTGTGCTACTGTTTTGTTTTTTTTAACACACTTCTCTTTAGAAAGATGCTAAATTTATTAATCTATCAATCACTTAATATGTGAGGATCCTTGCGAGGCTATTTCCAAATGTTTGAGTATTTGTCATCTGCTTGTGTTATGAAGCACGTATTGCACAAAGCCAAATACACTCCCCAATTGTACATGAGAGGTTGTTAATTTCATCAATTCATTCAGTTATATATTTACTGAATGTCAGAATAAACGGAAGGTAGGTGCCAAGGATATATTGAAGAGCATTCACTTTTCTCATAGAACTTACTGTTCAGATGAAGAAATTCATATTAATCATGAAAATGTAAATTTTTAAACACTGGTAAAAACACATAAAATTTACTATCTTAATCATTTTAAAGTATATTGTTCAGTAGTGTTAACTATATTCACATTATTGTGCAACATATCTCTAAAGCCTTTTCATCTTGCAAAACTGAAACCTTGTTAAACACTAAATTCATTTGCCTCTCCCTCCAACTCTTGGTAACCACCCTTCTACTTTCTGTCTCTACAAATTTGACTACTCTAGGTACCTCAAATAAGAGGAATCATACAGACTTTTATTTTTGTGACTGGCATATTTCACTTAGCATAATGTCCTCAAGATTCATCCATGTTGCAGTATGTGACAGAATTTCTTTCTAAATGCTGCATAATATTCTATTGTATGTATATATACTATTTTACTGATAAGAACAGATACTACACTTGATCTTAGCCAAAAGGCCGAGAAGTGATATTTTACTTATCCACTCATGTGTCCATGAACATTTAGGTTGCTTCTACCTCATGTTTATGGTGAATACTACTGTGAGGAACAAGGGTGAGCAAATATCTCTTTGAGATTCTGCTTTCACAATTCTTTTGGATATATACTTAAAGGAGAATTGCTGAATCATATGATAATTCTATATTTAATTTTTCAAGGAACCTCCATACTGGTTTCCACAGTGATACATTTTACATTCCTAACAACGGTGCACAAAGATTCCGTTTTTCCACATTTCGCTAATACTTGTTCTTTTGTTTTTTAAATAGTGGCTGTCGTAATGGGTGTAAGGTGGTATTACATGCACTAATATAAATTTTTTATTATGGTAGTGAAACAAAGGAAAGGTAAATTGTTTAAGACACCATGTACTAGGAGCATTTAATCTGGCCAGGGAAGCAAGGAAAGGCATCCTTGGAAAGTAAGGACTTACCTGAGGTCTGAGAACTGTGTAGTCAATCATTAGCTAGGGAGGAGACCAGGGCATTCGGGCAGTGAGGCAAGGAGGTGCAAATGCACTTTGCGAGTGCAAGCAGGGCTCCCAAGCACCAGCATGTGAGAAAAGATCAGCATGGTGGGGTGAGGAGCAAGAGAGATTCTGACAGCAGCAGGGTTCAGGGCTTCACAGGGCCTATGAGGTTGGGTAAATGACCTGGAATTTTTTCCTGAGGCCATGGAAGCCAGGGAAATAACTACACCAGATTTGTGTTTTGAAAGACTATTTTGGCTATAGTAGAACAATAGATCTGGCAGATGGGTGCTAAGAAATCAGTCACAAGGCTACTGTAATGGTCCAGGCAAGAAATGCTGCAGCACCAACTACTAGTAAATGGATGGGACCAGAACTGGATGGAAGGAGACATATGGAAGAGATATTTAGGAGTGAAAAGGATAGTGCTTGAATTCAGCATAATGATGGGGGAAGGGTAAACTGAAGAAGGATAAAGGACTAAGGGTTTACACAACCTTAGGAATTAATAACTAGGATAATAATTGTACTTATAAGTTGCCACTTACCGAACAGATCAACCATTTGTTAGGAACATACACTTTATTTTCAGTGGCTCTGGCCATCTCTACTCAGCTGGTTGTAGAGTGACATAAATATGACTGAAGTCCTGCGTCCTGACCTCTTCCCTCCCACACTCAGGAGGAAATGGTTGGGATATTAGCCAACACACTGGAAAAACTACTTAAGTCAGATCCATGCTTTATAAATCTTGGTTTACAAACTCTGCATAAAGCAGTTACTAAGCATTGATTAACAGCCCAGTTGTCCCCACATTTTAGGGAAAGTCTGTGTAAGACCTGAGACCCTTTTATTGCAAGTGGTGAAAATCCAAGTTAGGTAGTCACACCCTGGTTGCAGTGGAGAGACCTGGAGAACCTGGCAGCTGGGTTTCCTACCTGTTAGTCTCACTTCCACTGCATTTAGCTGTGAAGAGTGACTCTGTGTTTCCAAGTATCTGTTGGTGAAAAGCTGTATTGTCCAATACAGTCACCACTGGTCAGATGTGGCTACTGAGCATTTGAAATAGGTCTAGTCTGACTTGGGATGTACTGTAAATCTAACATACACATGAAATTTCCAAGATTTAGTAGAAAAAGAATGTAAATTATCTCAATAATAATTTCTTTTAATGTCAGTTACATGTTGAAGTGATAATATTTTGGAAATGTTAGGCTAAATATGTTAATGAAACTAACTTATCCTGGTTCATTTTACCTGTTTTCTTTTTTTATTGTCTAAAGTTTTACATATGTCTCCTTTTTCCCCCCACCTCAGTGTCTGTATCCATTAGTTATGCTAATATGCATGCATACAAGTCCTTTGGTTGCTCTCTACCCCACCCCCACCCCCCCACCTCCCCTGACAATTGTCTCTGGATCTATTCTTGTTCATCAAATTATGTTGATCATTATATCCCACATATGAGTGAGATCATGTGATATTCATCTTTCTCTGACTGGCTTTTTCGCTTAGCATAATAAGAGGCCTCTCTTAGAAAAGCTTCGATTTCCTTCCATGCTCTCCAGTTCCATTCATGCTGTTGCAAAAGGTAAAAGTTCCTTCCTTTTTATAGCGGCGTAGTATTCCATTGTGTAGATGTACCACAGTTTTTTAATCCACTCATCTGCTGATGGGCACTTAGGTTGTTTCCAAATCTTAGCTATTGTAAATTGTGCTGCTATGAACACTTTCTGATTGGTGTTTCTGGTTTCTTGGGATATAGTCCTAGAAGTGGGATCACTGGGTCAAATGGGAGTTCCATTCTTAACTTTTTGAGGCAACTCCATACTGTCTTCCACAGTGGCTGCACCAGTCTGCATTCCCACCAGCAGTGCATGAGGGTTCCTTTTTCTCCACATCATCACCAGCACTTGTCATTTGTTGATTTGAATGAGACAAAGAAATCATTTTACCTTTTTAATGGTGCCATTGGAAAATTTTAAATTACATGTGTCTCCCATTATATTTCTATTGGATGGTGCTATTCAGGACCATTTGACTCTAAGCCATTTTGAATGGTTGGTGCCGAGAAAGAGGCCTCTCTTAGAAAAGCTTTGATTTCCTTCCACCTCTGTTTCAAACAATGAGTTCTACTCAAGCCTGTCTTGTATTTCTTGTTTGGGGTGGAGAGGAGGGACACACTGAAGCCACAAAAAGGAGGCAAAGGACCTGGCACTCTAGGTTGGGAGACTCACAGTAGGAGACATTCCCTAGCTGCTTTTCCACAATATGACGACAGCCAATTTTACCTTTTGTGTCTGTCATGACTAATTAGGGTTCTTTTCAGAAGTAACAGAAATCTAACTTGAATCTTATGCAAAAATGTTGATGTATGTGTACTTAAAAGTTCAAAGATGCTCTGCTTTGGGCAGAGTGGGATCCAGGAGTGCACTCAATGCTGTCTCTCTCAGTTCGGCTTTCCTCTTGCACTCAGCCCAGCCAGACGCCCTCTCTGTGGTGGTCCCTAGTAGCTCCAGACTGGTATCATCCCTACATCACACACCCAGCAGCAAGAGAGTGTTTTCTTTCCCCTGTTTCTATAAAAAAAATAAAAAATGTGTCTCAGTGGTCTGGTGTGGATCACCATACCCATTCCTGAATCAACAGCTGGGTCCATGAGATGAAGATTCTGGGTGACTATTCCTGGGTGTGGGTCCAGATGCAGAGGGGGAGTTGAGGGGTAACTAGCACTGCTTGAATGCATGTTCTGAAAGAGGAGAAGGGATTTAGGGACTGTGACCAGAAAAGGGGGAAATGGATGTAGGGCAGGTGACGGATGACAAGATGCCACAGCACCAAGAATGCACAAGGCGTCTGCTGCTGCTGAGCGGAGTGGGTGGGGCCAGCCTTCACAGCACACTGGCAAGTTTCTGAACATTTAAATACGCCCTTCTTGCAAGTTCTATCTTCTATCAAAATCAGGTTGCAATAATTGCCAACCCCCCTGTCTCCCATGAATGAAAGTGCACTTCAGGCATAGACTCAGGTAACCCAGATATCTTTCCTATCTTTAGCTAAAGGGATGCCAAACCCGGATGACAGCTGGCTAATCCTGGTTCAAAAAGCATATGATCTTCTCAATGGATGTTTGATGTTTTACAACACCGATGGCAACAACAGTAACTGAAATGCTCTCCTACTGTAAAATCCTTTCACTATATTTTGGTCATCTTAGTACTGTCAACAATAGCTTTTTAAAAAATACATACTTTTTAAATTGATTTCAGAGAGGAAGGGAAAGGGAGAAAGAGATAGAAACATCAATGATGAGAGAGAATCTACTGGGGATTGAGACTGTGATCAGGCATGTGCCATGACTGTGAATTGAACCTTGACCTCCTGGCTCATAGGTTGATACTCAACCTCTGAGCCACACTGGCTGGGCAGCAATAGCTTTATATCATCATTTGCATAGAATAGGAAAACTTTGGCATGTCCTTAATAGTGTACTGTGATTCTATTTTCTTCCTTTTCAGTCTAACCAACCCTGGTTGTATTTTCTTGCATGAATCCTTTATTTGGGGGCCTTTTCCAGGCACCTCTACCTCTTCAATAGAACAAACCTACAGAACTCCAATGTCTTCGGGGAGAGAGCTACAGCTACAGTCACCAGACAAGGCAGATGTCGGAGAAGTAACCGGGCATAGAATCTCAACTCCAGGGCCCCACATACACATTCCCACATGTTTGGAGAAAGGAAAAGTTCAAAACCACATCAAACATACCCTGTGACCACTGGATATAAATATTACAAACAAACAAAATCAGCATTTAATGTGTACTTTAATTTGCTGACAGATATTTAAAAAATTAACATCAGAATGAATGACAAATGCCAACACCACAACAAAACCTTTAACCCAAGAGAAAAACAACTCACAATCAAAGCCGCCTGGCCTCTAATTAGCCCACAGCATCCCTGAAACAAGAAGCCAAAATAAAATAAACTGCCAGCACGGAGAAACTGTGCAGGGGGAAGGGAAAGCAGGGACAAAAAAATTAAGGCTTTCCACAATGTACTGAAAGTGATCATTGTTTGAAGCCTGCTTTACTGGCATGGGGGTGGCGTGGGCAGAAGACTGCTGCTCAAACCTAAAGTATGTAGATGCCTTCTAACTCCACATTTATGTTTTAAATATTCTCTTACACTGCAGGGTAAGTCACTTCAGATACAATTTAACATTATAAGGAGAATTGACTGACATTTATTCAACATCTGGTTTTCACCAAGCATCACCCTACGCGATTTCCCCAGCGACCAAGTGTTGGGGTTCATAGCCTGATGGCTAGCAGACTTGGGAAGTCCCAGCCACTCCACCAGGAGCCTGACCAACCAAGGTTTTATATTTGTGAATATCAAAGAAACACCCAGCATCCACATGGGTGGAGAGTGTTTCCTGGGCACCTGCTGCTCAGAAAGCACAGGCAGCGTGTGCAGGGGGTGTGGCCTGGCGAGCCTGCCTGGGGGTGGGCTTCACCACTGGCTCCATAAGAGCTTATTAGGTTTGTTTTGCTTTTTGTTTTTCTCTTCCATCTTTCACAGCAGCGGTAGGATTCTGGATTCCCTCCTTGTGGCTGAACAACTCCAGGCACCACATAGCAACTATGTCATACACAAGAGAAGCCCACCTCTTTGATGGATTTCCTTCAGGAGCAAACATGCTTCTTTCTCAGAATACCCCAGCGAATGTCTCCTCACACCTCCTTCAGGGTTTCTGAACCACTCCGTACAGCACGGGGCTGGGGTCACACTCTCCCCGGAGTCAGGGGTGGAAATGACTTCCCTAAGGTGCTGGGCTTCTTGCACAGGAGTGGTATGTGGAGGCAAACTGGGGCCCTTAGGAAAGAGTGAGGGAGGATGGCAGGTGGGCACAAACAACCATGTCCCCACCCCACAGAAAGTTAACCTGAGGACACATCCTCTCCTGGCCCTCAGATAGGCATCTGTCCGGCAGAGACATTCTGGAACCATAGCGGAGCAAAGACAGCAATAGTCATGACCGTTACCAGTATGTGTCAGCTTACCTCCTAGAGCACAAGCAACTTGGAAGCAAAATCACTTATTTTTTTTTGCATGTGGGAAATGCCTGGACCTGAGTTCATACTGGGCTGCACAGTCCAGGAGAAGGCAATTGTTCAGGGAAGATTCAAGGATGGCAAACGGCAACCCTCCCCCTGTTTGCTTTTAGTCCCTGGGGATTTGCATTGTGTATACACAAGTGTGTATATAAAACTCCAAAGCAAATCCATTCCTGTATTTAGGATTTTAAAAAGCTCGACATATGCCAGAAACTGGTTGGAGCCTGGAGCTTGGCACTGCAGTCAGAGTTCGCAGTTTGTAGGCTTTGAAGTGAAAGTTTTTCCCTCCTGTTTTACTAGCAATGAAAAGAATTTTAAAGGAAAAGCACCAACGTTGGTGAGGAGTATTTTTCCATGGTGAACTATGTAATGTCTTTCGGTATAATCCTCTATTTAGAAAGCTAGATGCCTTAAAAGCAGTCACTGGCGCTACCAGTCGTGTCTTACATAACCACCGCTCATGAGAGATATGTCGGTTGTGAATGTTTTAAATATACCATGTTCTCCTATAACACCCAGAACTGGCTTACACTGTCATGGAGTAATATGCTAGGTGTTTTAGAGCAGTGGTTCTCAAGTTTAAAATGAAGTATAGCCTGGAGAGTTATTAAAAATCAGAGGTGGGGACTCCACACCCATAGATTCTGATTCAGTGTGTGTGTGTGTGTGTGTGTGTGTGTGTGTGTGTGTGTATTGTAACTATGTATTTTTTTTTTTTTTTGTGGTGGAGGGGAGTTTGTCATTTAACAAGCAACCCAGATGATTCAGATGCAGGAGGTCAATGGAGTTTAAAGAGAAACATCACACCTAGAACCTATAAAAAATTACAATTCCATGGCCAACAAGAATTGGAAGTTTAAATCACAATGTTCCTATTTATAAAAACTTGAAAATAATTGATCACTCCAGGGAAAATAAGAGTCTGCATGTTATACATTTGCCACAGGTTATCTTGTTATAGCCTGTAAGGTAATCAGGGTGGGTGATATTATTTTGACTTTGCTGATAAGGAACTCAATGCAGTTTAAATGATTTACTAAAGGTTACAAAACTAGTTGGGGCAGGTCGCTTGAGTTTTAAACAGAGGTCAAATAAGATGGCATCTCCTCAGACACTCCTAAAGTGAAAAGCTCATGAAGAACATACAAGCATATTTTCTGATCCAGTTTTAAGTCAAGGTCTCCTCATCTCTCTAATTCAAAGCTCTACTTCAGCAGACAACTTTGGACTAAAAGAATTTGTCATTCACCTTCAAGCATTGGCTTTGGGGACCCAATATGGACAAGCTTGTTACCTATGGTTTTGCTATTGGCAGAAAGAAAAACAAATGGTCCCCTATTACAGATAAAGATCATCACACATTTTTTCCCCAGCTGAGGACTTTGGTATTATCCCAAGGAGAGACATAACTTGAGTTTTTTTTTTTATAACTTGAGTTTTTAATTCACTTTAGACCTGGCTTAGGCCTAGAAAAATGGAAAAACAGGGTGTTCCTTAAAATCCCACAAATGTTGCATGTTTTTGGGAGAGGAAGTATACAGATGACTTTTTTGATTTCAGCAACTTTCCCTGGGACTTCCTGGCTCCTTGTCTGGTTGGGTTTCACCCACCATACCTTGAGGTGCTTTAGGGAAGATAGAGACTCTGACAGTGGAAAATCACTCTCCTTCTACAGCCTTCCTTCCCTCTGCCCTCAGGGAAAACCTGCCTTCCCCCTCATGAGAAAAACTCGAAATATAATGAATGAGACAAAGAAATATTTAATCAAATTAGTTTAGGAAACCCCAGCAGAAACAATGCATCTTTTCAACATTTTATGATGTTATGAATAGACAACGTCTGGTGTGTTAGTCTGTCTCCAGCTCCTGGGTGAGAAATGCCCTCTGCCATCAGACACTAGCTTCATTCTAGAGCTCAAAGGAACCATGTTTATTTGCCAAAAACCTGCTCCTTCATAAGCTACAAAAAACAGTTTATAAAAATAACTAGAAACATTCTTAAAATAATGATCATGATGATGGTGGCGATGATGATAAAGCAGACTTTTCCCCTCCCTCCTAAGCACTCACTAACTGTCTTAGCTCAGCTGCTATCACAAAATATCATAGACTGACTGACTTATCAGTAACAGAGATTTATTTCTCACGTTACTGGAGGCTGGAAGTCTGATATTAGGGTTCTAGCAAGGGCCCTCTTCCAGGCTGCAGACGTCTAACTTCTCCTTGTATCTTTGCATGGCAGGAAATGTGAGCTAGTCCCTGGTCTCTTCTTGTCAGATCACTAACCCCATTCATGACCTAATTACCTCCAAAGACCCGACCTCCAAATATATCACCTTTGGGGTGGGACCTCAATATATTTAAGGGACACAAACCTGTAGTCCCTAACACAATGATGGCGAACCTATGACACACGTGTCAGAGGTAACACGCGAACTCATTTTTTTGGTTGATTTTTTTTTGTTAAATGGCATTTAAATATATAAAATAAATATCAAAAATATAAGTCTTTGTTTTACTCTGATTGCAAATATCAAAAAATTTCTATATGTGACACGGCACCAGAGTTAAGTTAGAATTTTTCAAAATGCTGACACGCCGAGCTCAAAAGGTTCGCTATCACTGGCCTAACATCAACCTAGAACCAAAGGGATGAACATGGCTTGGGCATATTTTCAACAGTTCCCCCAAAAAGTCAATCCTCTTGCTGATTACACCTGGGCCCAGTTCCTCCCTTTTTTTTTTTTTTTTTGAGGAAGCAGAAAATTAGACTTTAGGCTACTTTTAGCCAGTCTCCTCCCATTTGATTTTTAAAGTGTTAAATGTGTTTTTTGCCCTGACTGGTCATGCCTGGGTTGCAGGCTCAAACCCTGGTAGGAGGCATGCAGGAGGCAGCTGATCACATCGATGTTTCTTTCTCTCTCATTGATGTTTTTCTCTCCCACTTCCTTTTTCTCTCTCTCTCTCTAAAAAAAAAAAAAAATTTAAAAATCTTAAACATTTTTTTAAATAATCCTCTATCACTTTTCAAAGAACAAACCTTTGGGTATCAGATACCAAGTGAAATAGTCCTAAAGTTGGCTCTGAGGTTATTTTCTGATACCCTGTCCCCAATCAGAATTCTTCCCAGAGAAAGACTGCAGATAATAAACGGCTCTTTAAACACAGACAGTGGATTACCGACTAAGAAATCCCATGACACGCGACTACATTAATCATCTCATTCAATGTCTAATGAAAGCCTCACTCTCAGCCAGACGTGTTTGATTTCAAAACATCATTTGTCTCATGAAAACAAACGAACCAGCAAAAAAGTTAAACGACATGGTATAAGTAAAAAATAAAATGTTTTTATACTGAAATGACAGGTGATTTAATATACAATTTCTTTGCTTTTGGGTGGTAGAAATAGCTCATTAAATGTCTTCAAAAAGTCTCCAGCTATGGAAATTTCACCATTAAGACTAGCCTTCGAACCACTCAGACCAGCATGCAACTTGGATAGTGAAAATGTGGCATGTTAATGACTGTCTGGCAAATGTGGTCCCTACACTTTGAAAGTCAACCTCTTGATGGGAGTGAGAATCAGCAACCAGCCTAAGAGTGTGTCTCTGGTTTGGCACTGGGAGCGGCTTTTAAAGGAACTGGCTTTACTAGCCAGTCACATATCAACTGAGTCCATCCTGTCAGCTGTCACCGTCCTCTAATTTAGAAACTATCTACAGCAATCAGCTGCAGTCCCTTTTATTGCCCTGCAAGTAAAATTCCCAAATAAAATATTCGTCAGGCCTCACCCACCCTTAGAAGGGAGAGAACCCAAAGCAGATATCTAGATACTGACAACTTACAAGTGACTAAGATTGTTGTAAATACTTTCCTTGACTTGCTTTCTGGGGACAAACCATGTTGCATAAAAATATAATTAATTTTCTTAAATGTACACAAAGTGTCTTTGCTGGGAAATGCTCCTTTTGTTATACAACAATCTCCTCGATCCATTTACTGCTCTGTAATTTCCTCTGTCACTTGGATTTGAAAAAGAATGTGTATGTGTTTGTGTTTGTTCCTTACAGAAAGCAAAGATGCATTAAAAATATAGAAGCCCACTCCAGGGGGAAATGTCTGTACCTCTGAGCACCCATCCACAAAGGCAGCCACCCGGGCACCTTGTGGTACATCAGCTAATTGATTTACCAATTGAAAGAGACAACAATGCCATCTTTGGATTATTTTACATGAAACAGCTGCTGGATGTGTGCCGGGACCGGGGCAGACCCAGGAGTTTTGGTTCATTTCTGCAGAGTAAGTGAGGCAAAGATTATAGCAGCCACGTGTGCCATATACAGGCCTGCCCCTAAAATATGTATTTCTGAGCCAGGAACACCAGTGGATACAGAGGAAGCCCTTGACCCACAGTCCTTTTCTTCCTACCCTTGGTCCTGTCCTACAGCACAAGCATCCTCATGCAAATGTTTGTGCACACCAGTGTTAACATCCAACGGGCTCAGTGCGCACCCTCTGCAAACAGCAGCCCCTTGGGCCCAGGGGTGTTCACACTGGCCTGGAACTAGGGATAGAATCAGATAGGTGTGGGAAGTGGGCTTTTGGCTGTTCGGGAAAGAAACTCAGGGTCCTAAGGACCCAGGGAATAGATTAAAAGTAGGAGTGCTGGCTCTGGGCCTGGAGGAGGTTTAGAACCTGGGATTGTCAAGCTTCTCTCCAGACCCCATACTGGGGAATTCTAAGATTCAGTCTGTCAGTATTGATGGCTCAATCTCCAACACTGGACAATGAAAATATAAAGAAATTGTGAAAAAAAAGGAAACAAGTGTAAAAATCTTCATTCACAGTCTCTTTAGTTCAAGAGATGAACAATGAGATATTCTGACTAATTAATGATCTGGTTAATAGAGATATTAGATTTATCTTTCACAGGTGACTAATTATTAACTAACCAGAGTATAAATATACACTTAACATCAAAACAAAAATCGACACATTCATTGGATTATGCAACACCAAACATCCCTAGTTTTCCAAGAGCCATGAATTGTACACATCAGAATTGTGTGTAATTCACACAGAATTCATTACAGAAATGTGGACATGCTGGGTAGGTCAGAGGATTTAGACTGATAATTTTCACAACAGTTAAAATTGCAAATGCCATTTCTGTGGACCGGACAACCACTTCCAGGTGCTTTGATTTGGTTTGTTTCCCTCCTGATACATTTCTATGGCAAGAGGCACACCAACTCTCCTGAAGTTCATCATTACCATGAGACACAGAAATCCCCCACACAGGAAAGGATCATTGCATGAGACACAGGAAGTCCACTCAGAGTTAGTAGCACTGACCTGTCCTTTCATATCTGGAGCAATAGGAATGGTGGGCCAGATGGTTGAGTAGATGCCAAAAAACACCAGCCAGATCAGCATGCTTCCCCAGACAGCCAGGTGACTGAACTGCAGAAGAAAACACATACTCAGGCAGGGCCGCCCCACTGGCACAGGAGAGCCACCTGACTCCACCAGCTGCACAACCTCTGTGTCCAAGCTAGCCTTCCTTATGGGAAGATTCCTACGACTCTGAAGTCATTGGAGAATTCACTCTTCCAATTTCCTTGTCTCCAAATGTTTAACAATGAGTTCAAATGACTAGTGGCTCCAAACTACCCTGAAGACAAAGGTGATTTGGCCACCACAGCTGATCTTCCTCTAGATCCACCCATAGTATTAGAAGGCCCGTCTTATTCCTCACCAGTTGCTCCAATTTGGAGCTATATAAAACAAGGTCTCATTAGTTTAGTAACAGAATACTGAACAGACAAAACAAATAATATGTTTTTATTTACCATTTTGAGGCATTGTTCTTTTCATTTTCCAAATACTGTAACTTTTTAAAAAAATCTGGAATGGATATTACATCTTATGATGCCCCTTTAACCACTACTGAGTTGTGAATTATTTGTTATCTGTCCTCTTAATATCATGATTCTCAATGGATACATGGAACAGACTGACAGGTATCGGAAATGGGGGGAGGTAGGGGAGTGGATGAAAGAAGGTATAAAAAACATATATATGAAACATAGAACAGACAACAGTGTGTTGATAGCCAGAGGGAAAAGGAGGTGGTGAGGGTAGGTGCAGGAGGGCAAAGGGGGGATAAATGGGAACAGAAAGAGACTGTGCTTGGGGCAGTGGGTGCCTGGTGCAGTATGCAGATCATGTTCTGTTGAGTTACACATTTGAAACCTGTATGATTTTGTGAACCAACGTCACCCCAATAAACACTTCTTACTACCTCCTCCTTTAAAGTCTCAGGCTAAACCACTATCTCCTCTCACCTGGATTAATTGCCATTGTTTCTTAAGAGATTCCCTGTTTTGACATTAATCTCCCACTCATTCCCATTGTCTCAGCACAGAATTGGGAGCCTATTTAAACAGCAGTGACAGACAATCATGAAACTAATTGTATAATCTCCAAACATTGGAAATAAACAAAATGTCTAAAATGGGGTCTAATTAAATAAGTTATGGAATATTGGTAAGACTTAATACTCTAATAATGAACAATGATTTTATCGTAGTATACCCCAAGGGATGGAAAATGATTGTAATGTATTTTTAAGTGAAAAAGATGACAAAGCTCTATGTTCTATAAAGCATTATCTTTTAAAAACACATAGAACAAAGTCTAGAAAGTCATAGCAAAGTGGTCATATATCTCTTGATGGTAAAGTTATAGAAATTAAAAATTCTCCTTTTTGGCCTGTATTTTGTATTTTTTTTTTTTTTTTACAATGTGCATATACATTTGAAATGAGATTACTGTTAATAGAGCTTTATTAAGTGCCAAGCAAATGAATCATCAGAAAACTTTGGATTGCAAATTTGCCCTGATAAAGATCAAACCACATTTTTACATGCAAAATAAAATAAGACAGATGGACATTGCTTACTGTTTTTTCCAAGGCTTAAAAAGAGTAATCATACCAGGAAAAATATCTAGAGTAAATAGAGAAATAATTCTAGAGAAAACTTACTTTAGTCCAAGCTGTAGTCTCCAAACCAGCTTTCAGACAAACAGTGACAACAACATACTGTGAAGGAAAGAGGCATTTGGGAGACGGTATTATTCTTCGTGAGTTAGTTACTTTCCAGGAGGCATCCCAAGTATCCTCTCTGAGGCAGTTCCTCCAAGGCAGCTGCACTGGGCAAGTGCCATCTCGGTGCTAATGCTCTAGGGCAGTGGTTCTCAACCTTCCTCATGCCTCGATCCTTTAATGCAGCTCCTCATGTTGTGGTGACCCCCAATTTCATCGTTACAAATTGAACATAATTAAAGCATAGTGATTAATCACAAAAACAATATGTAATTATATATGTGTTTTCCGATGGTCTTAGGTGACCCCTGTGAAAGGGTCGTGTGACCCCCAAAGGGGTTGTGACCCACAGGTTGAGAACCGCTGCCCTAGGGGCTAGTTTTAGGGACCACAGACAGATTTACTTCAAGAAAAGCCCTCATTTTAGTGGTTGTCTTCTCACAAGTAATAGTTAATTTTGCTCTTTATTTAACTTGGGAGAAATCACCTTCTTCAGTGTCCCTCCCTCCCCTCCCCCACTTCTCCCCTACCCCCCACATAGGTAGACCTGGAATGGCCATTTAAAGAATGGGGAAATCTGTTCATCATTGTGCAGAAACCGTGACCCTGCTTAATCTTCACCAGAAAATGAGGTCAGCATTTCACAACCATTCTGAGCTTTAAGGATTCTAAAATATATAATTTAACGATCTGAAATAAATGATAATGAGAACAGCTTTATATAAAGGGTTTTGAGAAGCAGAGTCCACACCTGTGCTATTTAAGAATGGCTCAGTACACAGAGAAATAAACTTACCGTGTAAACAATATTTCCAACAAATAAATAGTCTGTGGCATGACCGTTGGCCAACGCAGTGTCTGAAAAACAAAGAAATTACTACTAACCTCCGGAGGACAGCACTGCAGTCTATTTTATTCAGAATAAAAAGCAAAACTTTAAAAATATTGTCAGCACATAAAGGAATTTCCAAAATTATGTCTGTGATTCTGAATTATTTTTGTGTATTTTCTCCAAATGAACCAAACAAAATAGAATTATCTAATTCAAGTTAGCTAGCCTGCTGTGAAAACGCCAGTTTTTATCCAGAGGAGTCAAAGCCTATGTTAAGATCGGGAATGGTTTCTTTGAATGGCCAATCTCCTTTTATTTTGTTTTATGCTCAAATTCAGACCTGTGGCCTACCAGCCAAGTATACAGGAGTTTTTGTGTTCAAAATTTCAATCCACACATAATTGGGCTCAGGGATTTACCCATGTGCTTGTTGAAGAATCTTATTAAAGAATTAAAATCTGCTTAGTTTTCTAAAACACCATAATAATCAAGTGTCGTCACAGGTAGAATCTGGTAATCCTGGAACCCTGGACCTAGCACCAGGGCATGCCCTTCTTCCTGATTCTAGAGTGGGGAACATAAGGGTTATCCTAGGAGGAGGAGGAGGAGGAGGAGGAGGAGGAGGAGGAGGAGGAGGAGGGGAGAGACAAAGACCACAGACTTTAAAAGGAATGATCTCAAAGCTTAGGGAGAGGAGGTGGTAAAGAGAGACTAGAAGCTTAGGTAGGATTTCATTAAAAGGGAAGAAAGAGAGCCCTAGCTGATTTGGCTTAGTGGATAGAGCATTGGCTCATGGACTGAAGGGTGCCGGGTTTAATTCCAGTCAAGGGCACCTACTTTAGTTTCAGGCTCAACCCCGGCCTGACAGGGCCACTTGCAGGAGGCAACCAATCAATGCATTTATCTCACATTCTCTCTCTCTGTCTCTCCCCCTCCCTTCCATTCTCTCTAAAAATCAATGGAAAAATATCCTTGGGTGAGGATTAACATAAATAAATAAATAAATAAATAAATAAATAGGAAGGGAAAAGTTCAAAAAAATAAGGGAGAGGCTAAATTAACCAAGAAGGTAACAAGTTGATGTATTACCAAATAGCTATTCAAAATTGTGGAGGTTTACTTTTCAGTAAATGGCCCTAAGATTGTTTTAATAATAAATGTGACATTTTATTTTTATTTATTTTAATAAAGTGTTATTGACTCAGAGAGAAAGGGAGAGGGAGAGAGAGATAGAAATATCAATGATGATAGAGAATCATTGATTGGCTGCCTCCTGCATGCCCCCTATTGGGGATTGAGCCACAACCAGGCATATGCCCTTGACTGGAATTGAACCCAGGACCCTTCAGTCTGTAGGCTGACACTTTATCCACTGATTGCCCCTAACTGCCTCTGCCGCCCTGCCTGATCACCCCTAAATGCCCTCCCCTGCCGGCCTGATCTTGCCCCCAACTGCCTCTGCCTGCCTGATCACCCCTAAATGCCCTCCCCTGCCAGCCTGATCTCACCCCCAACTGCCCTCCCCTGCCGCCCTGGTTGCCCCCAAATACCCTCCCCTGATGGCCTGATCTCACCCCCAACAACCCTCCTCTGCTGGCCTGATCTCAATAATAACTACTCTCCTCTCCCTGCCTGATTGCCCCCAACTGCCCTGTCCTGCAGGCTTGATCTTGCCCCCAACTGCTCTCTCTGCCTCGGCCCCCACCATCATGGCTTTGTCTGGAAGGAAGTTGACATCTGGAAGATGGCCGGGACTGGTCTAATTAGCCCTTTTATTAGTATAGATAGATTATATAGGATAGGATTGCTTAAATAGGGGGAGGAGGAAAGCCTTTTTCAGCAGGAGGAGATGCTCTTTGCAGACAAAAATACATAATCCCTATATCTGGACTGATAGCCAGCCATATGCACTATACTGCCAAACCAGTCATTAAAAAATTGAACTGCTTTCTTACACCTTACACCAAACAGCTGTTGCCCTTAAAATCCCTCCTCACCCCCCACCTTAGGTTCTGCCTCCACAGTTCACCCAGATTAGGTTCTGATTGGTCGGTTTCTATGCCAGTCAGCGTCAAAAGCTCCACCTCTTAGGCAGCCATTGGCTCCTCGCACTTCACCCAGATTTGGTTATGATTGGTCAGTTTCTAGCCAGTCAGCGTCTCCAGGCCTATCTCTAGGCCTGATTAGAGAGGTGGGGCTGATCAGCAGACCCCACCCTGACCGGAGAGAAACAGAGGTGCAGCTGCTGGCTAAGCCCAGGGAGAAAGAGAGAGGCAACGGCTGATCAAAAGCTGCCATGGGTCAGACCCTGCCTCTTTCTTCAGGCCTCTCTCCGGGCCTGATCCTCAGCCCCCTCGGCAGTCAGTGCTGGGTCACAGCACCCGCAGCAGCAGCAGTCAGTGCTGGGTTGCCCTGGCAAACCCAGCACTGACGGCAGGACTGACTTCTGGTCGGTTGAATCTGTGGTTGTTACGGACCCTGGGTTTTTATATATTAGGATTGTGATAGGAAATCACTGGAGGATTCTGAGCAGGGAGTAAACTGGTATGAGTGATGCTCTTAAAGAAATAGTCTAGCTTTTATGGGAGAACAGATCTTGGACTACCCAAACTGGAGTAACAATAAGTGCAATGCTGGTATGGGAATGATTATAGCAATCTTCCCAGGAGGGTGGCACTGGTGGTGTGCAGGCTGTGTCCAACATGGCAGCCACTGGCTGCTATAGTTGTTTATATTTCAATTAATTTAAAAATCCCTCAATGCTTGGTGGCCTTCAAAAGGGGTAAACTCTGATTACCAACAGGACTAATGGCTCACTTAGGAGGAGAAAGCCTCCATGGAGACCCTTAAGACCCCTGAACACTCTGTGGGCAGTTTGGCATGGGCAGGAGGAACATGTGGGGAAACCAAAGGATCCTTCCCAAATGTAGCTTCTAAAGTTTTATTATGCATTCATTTCTACTTGTCATGATAGCAGAGTGCTACTGGCATTAAATAAAATGTTGACCTTGAGGTCATTTAAATATACTTAAACTAACTGTAATAAAGACAGAATTAACCTAACCTTTTAGTTCATTTCAGAAGGATAACTCACCATCACATTTTAGTATTCTGCTTAGGAAAGAGTGTCTCCTGTCCCAGTCAAACTAATATCATCTGGAAATAATTTATTCGTTGGAGGAGGAACTCCCAAACCAACTTGAGGTTCGGGACATGCCAAGCACTTCTGAAAAGATGCATCTTCTAAACAAGTCACAAGTTACCACTCTGTACACCCTGTCTCAGAAAATCCCATGGAATGGATTTCTCTCTTACAGGTTATATTTCAAATGTTTTAGAGGCAAATCCCTGTGGGTATCATTCCTTGTTAAAACTTGCCAATAGCATACCCCTGAAGGAGAGATCAGAAGTCCTATGAAATCATTTGTGGATGAATGCATTAATGAGCTACAGCTTGCTGGTAACCCCAGCCTGGAAAAGCCTGCTTTGATTTTCCAGGTTTACTCCTGAAGGTTGTTTCTGCTAAATTATTTCTTCCCACTTTGCTTAGTGTTAACAGTACTGTGGTGACTCCAACACTCTAGTCAGGAAAGTATCTTTCCTATAGTTTAGCTGTTTTACTTTTAGTCAGATATTGAAAATTCCCATGATGTTTTTTGATAGAGGAAAAAAGAACCCCCAAACCAAGGTCAGTAGTTAGGTTCCCCAAGCCAGCCTTCCAAATATCATTCCACCCCATCTATGTAAATGTAGCAAGAACATTACTTCAGACAAAGCAGCATGGGATGGGATAGATGGATATTTGGGAGGAAGGGGGCAGTGAGAAGGGAAAGGACAATTCCGGCGAAAAAAGGGACTCAGCCTGCATAGAGGTCTGGAGGGGGGCTCCAGCCTGACTCCATCCTGCCCCAATGGGATGGTGAGCAGCCGACGTGGGGTGGGGCTGAGGTACTAGGTGCCAGGTGTTGAGGTCAGCAGGTGCCAAGCCCTGCAAGGCTCTAAGAAGGTCCCTATAAGAGATCCACCAAAAGTGCATGTGGAGAGCTGTGATCTCACCAAACCTTTGTTTCCTTATGTTAACCAGCCTGACCAAACCCATCATTAGTGCACAAAGGCTACCAGCAAGAGGAGGGGCAAGAAGGAGTCATTAACTGCCTGTTGCATCCAAGAACAGTTGGCATTTAACTGAACAATCTGAGATGTCAGTCTTTTGCAAATCCAGGATCAGATTCACCCCTTTGAGGGCTGAAAAGAGAGAGGAGGGCGTTGCCTACAGCCAGTGTGTGTCTTAGAGGCCCAGGTAATGCTATGGCTTCAGGATCCACTGACCCACAGCAGTGGTTAAGCCGGTTCTCCCAGGCTGATATTATTTGCAGAATCTGGTTGGATCCAACATAATGTAGGATTAGCCAAATGAGGTTTAGAAACACAGTCACTGACACAGACTACTGTGGACAATTGGGACAAAACCACATAGCCCCCCACATTAGCAGTGGCAGCCCAAATGCTGCATGCAAAAACCTCTTTGAAAATAATTGCGGGAAAACCCAGGGTTTGTAAGAAAAGTATGTCTCATTTTCCTAACAGACAGAATGATCAAGGAACTTACTTCAGAATATTCCAAAGGGCTAGGCTGATGACATTTATAAAGATGCCATTTCAATTAAATGCTCATTAAAAACATTACCTCATTACCCAGCTAAACCACAAAAATCTACTCAGAAACGGTTTTGACAAAAAGCAAAATTTGAAGACAACGTTACAGCATAGCACAGTACAGTCAGAGAGGATCGGATTTAATAACCAGGAAAACAGATGGGGTGGATTTATAGGTGTATTTTGAATGTAGTAAGAATCCATGGAGCACATGAACTAACCACCACAGGAAGCTCGAGCACATGTGACTCAGTGGGGAGAATTAAGGTGGAGGTGGCACCATTCCCTTGACATCGAGGCATGTGCCAAGAATTTGGGTTGGAGAGCAGATGCCCAGCATCTCCTGCTTTCCCTCTCCTGCCCTTTTGCTTAGAGATCTTTCAGAAGCACTTGTTCAGAGCAGCCCCAATTCCTGAATATTATCAGGCTGCCTTTCTCGACCTCACTTCTGGGCCCTTTTAAGATTTTAAAGGTTCAGAGTAGGTACAATGCCAACCAGCTACTCTTAGATTAATCTCAACAGTGAAAATGTATTCCAAGTTTCACATAACAAATTTACAAACTTTTAGAACCCATTCTGTTCAAATGCTTGTACTGCCTGAACAATAACTGAAATGAGGTTTTCTGCTTCCAACACTATGTTTTCATGAAGAGAAAATTTATTTTTTCCTTTCTCTGTAAAGAGTAGTAAAAAATATTGGAAAGAGTCTATAAAAGGTAGAGTTTATTCAAGTGTTAGTGATTATAATTACATTTATAACCAACGTTGGGTTAAGTTCCTGGTTATATAAGCCTTTTGCTGGATTTTCTCTTCTCTATGGCCATTTTTGATGAATATGAACTCAAATTTCAATATTTTTCTTTTTTCACTTGTTTACTAAAAATAGATTTTTTAAAAGGAAGTAAAGAGGATGGAAAGTACACTCAATTGCCAATGTTAAACAGCCACTTTATGAGGCCATAGACTCTTTGCTTATGCTCAGGTGCCCAGCTAAATAACATTCCCCAGTCCCTGGTACCCAGTTGGAGCCCTGAAACTACTTGTTGCCACTCAGACATGAGCAGAAGTGATGGCTCACTTCTTGCCAGAGACGGTTAAGAACAAGCTATGCTGCTCCTGATTGTCTCCCTTACAGTGTTAAGGCTGAGGGTAAACTAAGGGGCCATGCACTAAATGGAGTCCCATTGTATTGAATTGGACCCAGTTTTATTTTACTCAGGCACAGTAAGACACGCACACATGGAAATGTCAAGAGGAAAAAATTTACACTTACAGATCCCCAGAAACAGGAGGCACAGGACACCATGCAGGGCTACATGCAGAAGCACCAGGGTTGGTCAAGGAGGCAGAGGGGAGAGCATGGCCCAGAGCCGTTATTACAGTTTTCAAGGAAGGAAATGGGCAGGGCAGGGTAGGTACGCTGTGTTAGCCTAGGATTAAATAGTTTAATAATTTCCTCAGGCGCTGGGTTTAAGGCAGTCCATAGTTGTCTGGTTCCTGGCCCCAGGGTTTAGGTCAGGAGGATATTGGCTTGGTGTGTGGGAGTTTGATAAAGGAGACGGTGGGGGTGTGGGTTCTAGGCTGGTTGCTTTGATCTTGCAAGGAAGTAATTTGCTCTCTCTAGGAATTTGTTAACACTGGGAGGGATAGTCTCTCCAGGATCAAGGCTCCTAATGTCAGAGCATCAAAAATACAGAAAATATGGTAACTACACCTATGAACAATGCAGTCCTCCATTTGGTAGTGACATGAGTAAGAAATAAGCCTTTATTGGGTAAGCCCCTGGGATTTGGGATTGTTTGTTGTAGCAGCTATTCCCACCCTGGCTAACACACCTTGATTCAACTCCCTGATAAAGTTATAAGGGTCAAATCTGGGTACTCTGGCTCACACTTCCTATAACATTACACTAAATCCAACTCTTTAAAATACATGTAATATAGAGTTTATTAAAAGAGACACTGAAACCTAAGAAATATTTAACAGAATGGAAATAATGGCCCTTCCAACCAAACTGTGTTTCCAAACAGCAGTGCTATAGATGTGTGGGCAGGACATCTCCAGAGCTGTATCTACCAGTCCACTGTGTTTAAAGCATGTCAAAACAGAAAAAAAAATGTATTTTGAATTTGGAAACCTGGTCTTATTTTAAGTGTATTATACTAGTTATTTAGATTTATAAGCTGTAGTTTCATTTGTATGAATCGAAAAGCTCCTAGAGTGCCCTGTCTTTCTAGTTTTTAGTGAGCAAGTTCCACTCACTCATTTATATGCTGCAGGATTTTGTGAGCGTCCTCCGCACGGCCCTGGCCTCTCAGAAGGTTTTCCAGATGGCAGAGGCCACGTGGAGCTACTATCCCCCCTTCCCCCCCATTTAGTATTTAATGTTCATCTCTGGATCTTTATTTTAGATCTTTTAAAATCTGTACACAGTATGGTCAGTAACTTAAAGGGGAACAAAATGTCAATTTATGGTTTCATGTACCTGACTTTAAAATATAGTATTTTGTTGGTAAACTTTGTGACTGCAACAGCTACTCTTTTGAAGGGTTTAGAACATATTACAATTGGGTAGATTAGGGAAGATTCATTAATGTGATATTGAATTCTTCCAACTTTACCTCCAAAGCAGCCCTTTAGTCCCTCTACTTCTCTCCACTGCTGTTGTCACTACAGTAGACCAGGCAGCAGCCAGCCTGGACTCCAACAATCATCCTCCCAGTGTGGTTACATTAAAATAAACCAGAAATATGGCTCTCTGCTTATCAGTGGCTTCCATTAAACTTATAATACAAAGACTCACAAATCCCCCAAAGCTTGGGAGGTCTGATGTCCTTGTCTCCATCATTGTCATCCCAAGGCAATCTGACTCTCACACTGTGTTCCCCACCGCCATCCACATATGCCTTCTGCACTTGAAATCACACTCTCAACCAGGCTATCCCACATCCCTTTTCTCTCTACCCTTTACCTGGCTCACTGATACTCATCCTTTAACTCTGCTGTCACATCCTCCTGGAAGAAAGCCTTAAAACTCAATGAGACCAGGTTAGCTTTCCTTGGAATACATACATTTGACCTTGACCTTTTTCTTTTGCAATACTTCTCATTGTGCAAGCTTGCCTTCCGTAGGTCTAAGTTCCATAAGGGCAGGGAATGTGCCTGTTATACACGTCACTGTATGCCCAGAAACCGGTACTGGCCTGGCATAAAGAACATAATCATGGTCTTTTTCTTTATAATGAGTGAATGCTGAGTTTAAGAAGGTGCAACCTCAGAGAACAATGGTGGCCTTGCTCAAATTGCGCTTAATGTAAAACAATGCGAACCGTCAGCGTTTACATGATATAAAACAGCCAAGTGTATAGCAACAGGTTTAGGCCATAAACAGTTCAAGCTAAAATGACCCAATAATGCCACAGAGAGAAGTACACTATGTTTCATTTTATGCACATGCATTATTTCAGTTTATAAAATATGCCTAATCTTCCAGTAGCATATTTATTAAAAAGTATAAAATTCTCCCAAAATGTTGAGAAACCTTGTTGCTTAATTAGTGCCAATATAATAAGTATCCATATGGTATTTTTTTTCCTGGAAGTGGGTGGGAATGGTTCTAAGGGTATGGACTGTGAGCAATCCAGAACACATATTTTTGAAAAATTTTTCTGCTAGTAAGTATTCAGTAGTCTCTTTCCGATCACCTCCTTCTTACATTTCATCAAGAAAAATTGGAAAATTTCCTTTTTTAAAAATGAAAACTGATTTTACATTCTTTTGCCAATAACCACATTCCTCTTCAAGGAGGGTTGCTCAAATATGCAGATGGAATACACCAATGGAAAACCTAAGTGTGGCCTGAAACCAAGGCTCCTGATGAATTTCAGTGCCTATGAAGGTGACTTCTCTGGTTTTAAACTACACTCACTGTTCAGATCAAAGGGTGGGAGCTGCAGGCAGGCCATGGGAGTAACCGTAAAGTTGTGATGGTTGGAAGAAATCTGATTTACTGAATTGCTTGAGTGGAAAAATTTATTTTGAAACTTGAAATGAATCATCACAAACTCCATCAGGAAAGGAGTGCTTTGTAAAGTCTATCCAAAACCATGCAAAAATAAGCAAAGCAAAATTCTTGGAAGCTTTCTAAGGAATGAACAATGTACTCACACCTTCTCAAAAAGATTTCTTACCAACAATTATGTGCCCAAGTGAACAGCACTGACATGTACTTAAGACTCTCACCATGGACAGTGAGGAGAGAATTTTGGTAAAATTCACTGTCTTTATGACACAACCCACATAGTATGAAACAATGACATGAAGCTACCCTTGTGACCGTGGTGCCCAGTCAAGCAAAACTCCGCAGGCTTTGAGTTTGAGGCAGTGTCTGAGGGACAGCTTCAGGCAGGACTGGGAGGACAGAGGGAGGCCTAAAGGCAACTTTCTATTAGACCAAGATCCCTTTCAATGCTTCAAAAGTGCCCCAGGCTGTCTCAAATTGGTGCCATGCTCCTATGCTACTCTGGGGGTGGGGTGAGCACATGCTTCTAAATGGCAGTTCTAAGTGTAACGGACTCATGTGTACGTAGGGCAGTCAATCAGTGCCCATTAATAAGAAATCCAATCAGTTGCCATATCTCGGTCTTTTCAAATGTGCAAGCTTTCTAGCTTTCCACCACTGACTTCTCTGCGACTCCTCACCCCGTCCCCTCCCCCCATAACCCCATGCTCTCTTGCCAATCTTACATGTGCAAACTCCACCATGTAACTCTGTGACCTTAAACCCTTCACTGAGAAAAAGTCCTCACCTGGGTTTTTGTGACCTTATCATCACCTAACTTCTTTACCCCCTTTTCCAGCCACTCCTTCCCACCATCCATACTCCTCCCCCTGCCCCCCACCCATGCCATAGCTCTCTTGACAAGGGGTGCTGTGCTGACCCCAGAGGGGAAGTTGGAAATGTGTGGAGACATGTTTTGGTTTATAGTTGCACAAGGGCAGGGAAAGAGGGGAGTGCCTATGACATTTACTGTCCAGGCCAGGGATGCTCAGTGTCCTGAAAGGTTCATGACAGGCTGAATAAAGTCTAGAATCCAGCCCCCACCCCACTCCCACCTCCACCCATTGGAAAGATAGTTGACCCCTGAATACAGGTTTGAACTATGAGTCTAGTTATATGTGGATTTTTTCAACAAAAACTGTAAATGTATTTTCTCTTTCTTATGATTTTCTTAATTATATTCTTTTCTCTAGTTTATTGCATGCATACAATACATAATACATATAACATACAAAATAGGTGTTAATTGCCTGTTTATGTTATTGGTAAGGTTTCCAGTCAGTAGTAGGCTATTAGTAAATACATTTTTGAGGAATCAAAAGTTTACGGGGTTTTTTGACTGCTCTAGGGGGTCAGCATCCGTGTTGTTCAAGGGTCAGCTGGACTGCTGATGGCCTCCTCAGGTTCCTCCTCAGTGCAGGCTCTGTGTGCTTGCTTGGTCCTGGCCAGGGATGCTTTCTCCCCACCTTTCCTCTGCTCCACTTGATTGCGCCCTTCTCATCTTTCAAGAACTTAAATATTACTTCCTTCGAGAAGATTCTTGCTTGACCCACTAGACTAGGTTGTATCCCTGTATTATAAGCTCCACCTGCAGTCTGTAGACAGAGCATGCCAGTAATAAAACATTATTTACATAATTCCTGATCCTCAACTCTAATTTTATATAAGCCCCCAGAGGGCAAGATAGGCCGAGTTTATATCCATTGTACTCACTGTCAGGCCATCATAGATATGTCATGAATAAATAAGTTCTCAACACTTATTTCCTCCTTAATACACACATTCCCATCTCCTGGATTTAACCCTCCTTAAGCTCTCTCCTGGAATACCCAGAGACACACCTAGTATCCTTGTCATCCACCTTCTATCATTCACATGATAGATTATTTTTTTCAAATTGCTCTGATAACACTCTCCTTAATCTAAATTCCATATTGACTCTTCAGTTCCTAAAAATTCCTTAAGTCCCAGTTTCTTAACCTCACATTCAAAGCCCTCTGCAATCCAGCTTTTGCCTGCTTCCTGAAACTTTTCATTATCTTTCACCCTTGAAGCGATGAACTTCTCAGCTTTCCACATCTGCCCTAAAATTCCCCACTTTTGCCTGGCTCCTCCCTCCATTCCTACACATCTCAATCCTACTTGACTTCCAGGCTAAACCTAAATGTTATCTCCCCTAACAAATTATTAATAATCCCAAATGAAAGGCATCTCTTTCTCAGCCCTCTGAAATCTGATAGCACTTTATCTGTATTTTATGTGAGACAGTTATTTTCTACCTTGTGCTGGAATTATCCACGTGTGAATATAATCTCCTTCATCAGACTACAAACTCTTTGAAGATCAAACCTCATTGATCTATATTCCTAATACCCTTAGGATCTATTACAGTGTCTTGGACATAAATATTACATGAATTAATAAGGTTAATGAGCAATGATGTAATCATTTTTGCTGTGCACTAATAGTGAGAATTTAGCAATTAATTCTAAAATACTCATGCAATTTGTTAGAGGAAGTCAACTAAAAAACAAGAAAACCAGTGGCCTTCCTTTGTTCTATGCCAAATACACAATATTTGCAATTTATTTCATCTTAAACTATTTCACTCAATAGGTCATTGTTTACAACACAACTGAAAAAATTCTCAATGCTGAAGCCTTAATAAATATAACCATATGATGACATCAATGATGATGATAATAATAGAAATAAGAAAAAAAATCACCCTATTGGCTGACTGTCAGGCAAACTGTGAATCTGAGGGAAGCAGATAAGGGCAGCAGAAGCTAACTTGAAATTCACTTGATGATACATCAGGTTATATTAGTAACAGTCGGGAGTCTATCCTCTAAGCACAAGGCAAATGAATGGATTTAAGTAACAAAATCTAGTGAACTACAGCAATTCCACCATAAACTACAAGCCACAATCTCATACCACATAATCATAGCTCCGGGATTAGGAAACCAATGTTTTTACTGCAAAATGGGGCCATATTAGTTCCTTTTGAAGCAGGTAAGTGAATGACCATCTTGTAAAACTTCTCAGAGTCCAAAGACAAGCACTTCAGACTGAGGCTGTAATGTCTACATGATAAGGGTACGGGGTCTGGAGGTACTACTTGTGGTCAACCTGCACTATCTACTGTCTCTTCCTAAGCACAAATGGCTGGGCTCAGGGACCAAAGAACAGTTACCAAAACTGTCCTGATGCTTATCAGACATATTGCTTCCCATCTGCGGTCGCTCCTAATAAAATGATGGCTGCTTCTACCACTAACTTGTCAGGGCTGCTAAAACCAACCATATCCAATACTCATATTCGTAAACCCCTAAAAAATTATTTCAAGATAAATTAAATCCACTATGAGTAAAGATGAATCACAGGAAAGCTTTAGAGTTAAACAAAAATGATCACATTAGAACGTCCCTTTGGGGGTGGGGCTAGAAGCAGAAAATTTTATTTTCTGATCTAGAGACTTAGGGACCCTCAAAGGGTCCCACAGAGGGCTCTGAATGTGAGGTCTGAGGAAATGGAAAGAATAGGTCATAGGGTAGAATAAACTGGCAGTGCATGCATTTTGTCTGTCAGGATTTAATAGGTTAATATCAGTGAGGATGAATCATATCTGCTTGAAGCACAGAACACATTGACACAGAAACAAAGAAGCTTGGAAACTTTATATTCTTTGGGTCTCTGAACAATCAAAGGCCTTGTCTAGTCAACATTTGGAGTAATTTTTCCCAGGGGAATTATCACTATTTGAAAGGGATGAAAGAGTAGCATTCTTGTGATACCTTTTTGTTTTCTGAGACTAAAAGCTGTCTCTGTGAGAGGCAACATTTGGATGTATTGAGAAGTGTGCACACATGCCTTCAGTGGCTTTTCTCAAACATCTTCTAGCTGTAGGGAAGACTACAACTCATCGGGAGCTATATCCTTAAACACACTTCAAACATTTGCTTGAAAAGTATATGTCAAGGAGAGAAGACTCAGGAAACTAGGTTAAAATTAGACTTCTAAAAGATTTTAGTTACTCTGCTTAAGGTTTGTGTAGCTTAGAAAATGAAAGCCCAAATACTTAACAAAAAATTTCAAACTCACAGGCAAGAGGCAATGATGTTTCATTATAGTACAGTGGTTTCCTTCAAGATCCTTGACTCAAACAGTTATTAAAAATAAAGTTTAGGATTCCTAGGATTTAAGCTCTCCAGGCAACTGGAAAGAAAATGGGTTTTCAGAGCCAGAGTGGATGAAACCTATGAGCTATAAACCTGAGACGAGGGCTCATTAGATTTTAGGTATGTTTTTCTTCTCAGATTTGTTCTTGTGATCTCTCGGTCTGCAGAACTGGGCTAAAAATTGTGAACAACTGGCAGGAGAGGGATTACAAGGCTACTTGCTGACAGTGGAAATCATGAAGCCATTACCGTGCTCCAGCGCCTTCATGGGAAACCAGAAGAGGATGAGGGAGTGGACCAAGGCGTTGATGCAGTGACCCCAGAAAACCTGCGGGAAAACAAACCGAGGGAGTCAGGAACTGCCCACAACTCTGACTCGAGTAACTCAACGGACGCCTCATCGCGAAGGACACGGGCAGCGTGCTGCCGGGCTCCAGGAGTAGCATATTATTCTTGAAGTTAAACAAAACAAAACAAAACAATTTCCTCATTTTTTACACACAAATGACTGGATGATCTCCAGATACTATTATTTAGTACAAAGACCTGAATGTATATACACATGTACTTAGACCAATATACAATCTATCCACAACTGAAAAAATGAATTATGAGCTTTTTTCTTTAGAACCCTAAGAAAGACACCAAAATTTTACAAGCAAAGACAACAAAATCATCCAGAAAAAGATTATCTGGTCAAAATTGTCAATAGGAGACTGAAACTGTGTGTTTTCTGAAAGCATTAAAACATTTAAAATATAATTCTTACACAGCATTCTCTTTTGTTTTACTCCTTTAAATCTCTTCATTCAACTTTTTAATTTTTAGAATTTTGGTTAATATCATGCACATTTAAAAATTCTCTTTACCTTAACACTTGTAAGGTCAAATAAAAGAATGCAAAATTTATTTTCTTCTAAATTACAGTTTCATAAATACATTAATCATCTGTTTAACCATGGAGATGATAGAACTACTAAAGCCAGATTAAATTTTCTTAAAAATTTACAGATAGATATGGGAATTGTCAGACAGTTTAATCCTAGGTAGGACAACATAAAATAATGAAAAATTATTAGACAAAGAGATTTTCCCATTTTAAATGTTTCCTTTTCCCCTCACTTCTATACTCTACTCCCCCCACTCCTCAGATCTTCAAGGTGCCTGCAAGTAAGTCTCAGATCCTTCTCAGCTCTGTTACCTTTAAGGGCCCATTCCCTACTTATTTTGCACCTTACACAGCCTTTGAATTCAAACTCTGTAAAAAACAGATTTGATTTATGTAAATAATGCAGAACAAATAGGCCATTGATAGATATTTCCCATTGATAGAATCACAGAAACAAGGATTGACACAGTCATCCAAGTCTCCTCTGTATGAAACATACCAGAACTAATAGAATTCCTTTTATTTTTCCCGGTCTCAGGCATGCTCCAAAATAAGGCAGCGCTGAAGGAAGGCTGTCAGTAATACCTGGCTTAAAGTGAAGTCTTCAGACATTGTTCTCTTTTTGAGAATTTTGTATGTCTTCCTTACTAAGACTCCAGTGGCTACCAAAAAAATCATGTACACAACCAGAATCCAGTACTGTAATTGACCAGGGCAGTGGACCTCTGTATGAACTTCCTAATCCCCTCCTGCACAAAACCCACCAGAAATGAGGCAATGCAGGCGCATTCACAGCTTTGCCTCTTCCGCCAAGCCAGGCACATTCTTTCCTTCTGGCCGGTGGAAGCAACTGCTCTGTCACTCTCAGCTGTGACTGGCAGTCGAGTGAGACCCCCTCAGCAATCATGACTGCAGAGTCTCTGTGACACCTAACCCAGCGCCTGCTTGACTCTTGTCAAGATCGCCTGAACCTTCTTGTCTAATGTTTTTTCTTTTCTGATTCTCCATCCTGAAAAAAAAAACAACAACCCATGACTGACTGAACTTCTGTGTCCACCTCTGGACAATTTTATTCACTAACTAAAGTGATATTTTCTTTTAAATGATAAAACAAGCAATGGTGGTAAAAATGCTCCAGCCTCCTAAGTGCAGGACTTTATGAAAGGGGAGGGGCATGTCTGATGGCTGATCCTAAAGGAACTGGGGCCATGGGTGCTCCTGGCCACATTGATGCCTGAGGCACATGTGGAGAAGAAGGAAGGAGTTGACAAAGAACCAAAAGGAGCACCAGGTGTCACATGGCAACTTCCTTTCTGATTTGGCATCTCAAATTCACTGGGCTTGCTATGTTAGAAGAGGGCCCTGGTCTTACCTCATTTAACTATTCTCTCTAGAGCTCATGGATATGGACAACAGTGTGGTGATGGTGGGGCAGGGAGAGTTGGAGGTGGAAGAGGACATAGAAGGACATAAAAGGTGATGGAAAAAATGAAATAAATCAATTAAAAAAATATTCTCTCACCAGGCAGGTGTGGCTCAGTGGTTGAGTGTTGGCCTTTGAACCAAGAGATCACTGGTTTCCAATCAGGGCACATACCTGGATTGCAGGCTCAATCCCTAGTAGGGGGTGTGCAGGAGGCAGTGGATCGATGTTGATTCTTGCCCATTGATGTTTCTATCTCTCTCTCTCCCTTTTTTTCTCTCTAAAAATCAATATTTAAAACAATATTCTCTCTGAAGCTTCAGTGATCTCGCAAGCTTATAACTAGAGCAGGAAGACAAAAAGCAGTGCTGACTCCTTTTTCAGGTAATGATTCTGTGATAACATTCTGTTTACCTTTGTGTTGAAGCCTTCAGCATTCTGGGTAATTTTGTAGAGCTGTGGAAACCTGAGCATGCTCTCCTGAGTGCAAGACCTCTCAAAGATTCCCAGAGTGAAGGGTGGTAATGCGGTGAAAATCTGTGTGGAGAACAAGGAGCCATTAAAAGAGACCTTTCCACTCACACAGCTCAAGTGTTTCAGTTCCATGGAATGATGACTTAACTCTCAGGCAAGTCCAAACCTGAGCATCAGTGATTCACAACTCTGAAGACACCATCCAAAGAAAATAAATGAAAGACCATTTTCAACTATTGTTTAATCAGCATAAAATAAATATACAGAACACTAAAAACAACATCACAAACATTTGATTAGCCAAGAAAGCTGGTTAAATGAACAGCTACCTTTTTTGTAAGATGAGTGGTGATTTAGAATTACACCCTCCTTAGCTTTGTGAAGTATTGTGTCTTCTGTTAGTGTTGGCAGAGGCACAATTTTACAACCCCCCATCCTGATTTTATGATCAAGTTTCAGGAAGCATGATGTACTTCATTATTCATTTGGCAGACATTTATTGGGAGTGAATTATGGGCCAGATACTGTGATAAACCCCAGAAATACAGAGATAGAAAAACAGAAGGGAAAAAAGGAGAAGAAGCAGGTCCCTGACCTCCAAGAACTCGGTCTACTGCAGAGGTGGGACGGGATAGCCAACAACAGGCAAATAAACAAACATATAAAACACAGTGCTCTGCAAAATTACTCATGGGAAGAGTGTGGAAGGAGAAGAGGGAGTCAAGAAAACATTCTTGGACCAAAGAGCATCTGAACTGTAAGGCATTGTACCTGTAGAATTGGGCAGGATGGTAAGGGATGTGCATGAGAGGGGAGCAGAGGGAAGCACTCCCATAGAACTACACCCCTCACAAAGCCTGGGGGCAGTAATGCACCTGGCACATTTGGGTAGGGGCGGGGCTGGGGGAACATCTAAGACATCCAGGATGGTGGCTGGCTGAGGACTCAGTGCAAGACAAGGCTGGGAAGGTGACAGAACTATCTCCTGCGACAATGAGTTTTGGGGGAGGTAGTGCTTCCTAGACTTTACTTTTACCTGTAGTCCTCTAGAGGGGAGTGACATACTTGTGTTTGTGTTTCAGAAAGAGAAAGCCAGATGCTGAAGAAGAGGTTGGAATAAATACGTCATTTCAGTCTGGGAGGTGCGGTAGCCCTATGGGTCATTTTCCTCTGTGGTTCCGGGCACACGGGTCACAGAGACTGTCTGGGTCACTCACTGCTTAGCATCAGCATTGAGCAAATCCACACCCACAAACCTGGCAAGCCCTCAAGCCCATGGGAACTATATGTGTGTCTCTGAGAGAACTCTGAATGCACCTCAGTTATGGGGAGCCTGAGAAACAAGCTTTTCCCAGTCTGCTGGGAGAGAGCCATCGGCAGTGTGGTGGAGGAAGGCCAACACAACTTGCAGGCTCCCTCCCTCACCTGGAGCAGACAGGAAAGCAGCCCTGGGATTTCAGTGCGCTACAGATTTCAAGGAGAAAAACACCAAGAGTAGTTGCCCTCACTTCCCTCACAATAACAGACGTTATCTGTTTAATGTGTAGAAGAAGGTGCTGGAAACAGACATCTCAGAAGCTCTGCATACTCTTAGCACATAAACTGTCCTTACTGTGGTGCATACAGTGTACACCGTCAATTGCTGCCATCTTATTTTTTTCTTCTCCCTTTCCACTTGACTTTCTCCTTCTACTCTCTTCAGTCCCCACCCTTCACCACAAGGCTACCAACCTAGGAGGCCCTCTGAGATTTTTTACCCTGCTTACAGCATGCCCCGCACACATATATACTGTTGAGGGATCATTATTTGTTTTACAGAAATAAGACATTCACATTTTTCTTCATAACATTTTTCTCACTAAACAATACATCATGGGAAGCCCTCCGAGTCCCCTGGGTCTGACACTAATGCAGCATTTTCCTGCTCACATAATAATTCATAGCATAGATGTACCATACTTTTTCAACGGTGCACTCATTTTTGTTTCTAGGTCTTTGTTCTCACAAACATTATGTAATAAACATCTATAATATATTATACCATTTATACTTTGTATTTTATTTCTATAGGATGGATTCCCTAAAGTAGGGTTGCTTGGGAAAAAGTTATGAGTATTTTAAATTTTACCAGATTCTGTTTGATTGCTTTCTTAAAAGGTTCTAATCATTTTCTTTTTTCTTCCCAAAGGACAAGGTAATCTTTCCTCTGCTTTCTTATCAGTAATGGGTGTTATGTTATACTGAATATTCTCTAGTCTGAAAAAATTAAAGATATTAACTCTTTCTTTAAAAAAATTTACATTTCCCCAACTACCAGTGATTTTGATCACGTTTCCATATATTTGTTGAACATTTGGATTTGAAAACGTCTAGTTAAGTCCTTTGTACTTTTTCCATGCATGTTTTATCACCTTTTCTAAGAGTTCTTTGCATATAATAGATATCAACTCTGTCTTCATGTAATAAAATTTCATCCAAATGCAATCTTTGTCTACTGGATTTCTTTATGGTTTCTTTTGCTATATAAAAGCTTTTAATTTTTATATGGTTAAGAATAGCTTCTGAGTGTCCAATTGTGGTTATGAAGTTTTCAGGAGTTTCTTTAGAATTCTTACAGTTTTATTTTTCACATTTAAGTTTTTGTTTTTTTTTATATTTTATTGATTTTTTACAGAGAGGAAGGGAGAGAGATAGAGAGTTAGAAACATCGATGAGAGAGGAACATTGATCAGCTGCCTCCTGCACATCTCCTACTGGGGATATGCCCGCAACCCAGGTACACGCCCCTGACCGGAATCGAACCCGGGACCTTCCAGTCCGCAGGCCGACGCTCCATCCACTGAGCCAAACCGGTTTCGGCTTAAGTTTTAATATATCTGGAATTTATTGACTATGTGGTTTAAGATTGGGGTCCAATTTTATTTTTTTTCCAAATAAAGAATCAGTTGTGACAACACAACTAATTAATCCAAACTTTCTACTAAACTGAAATACCATCTTTGACATTTATTAAATTCTCACATATGATAGACCTAGGATTTAAAACTGGAATCTTATTCTAGATTCTCTGGCTTATTTGTCTAGTTCTATGTTAATATCACATAGATTTGCTTACAGTGGCTTTATAGAATAGTCTAATGTTTAGCAAAGATACATTTACCCTTTTCATTGCCCTTTTTGGACATGCATGCTCCCTACTGAGGATAGAGCCCGCAACCTGGGCATGTGCCCTGACCGGGAATTCAACTGTGACCTCTTGATTCATGGGTCAATACTCAACCACTGAGCCACAATGGTAGGGTGTCCTTAATTTCTTATTTAAAACTAGAGGCCCGGTGCATGAAATTTGTGCACAGGTAGGGTCCCTAGGCTGGGCTGGCGATCAGGGCCAATCTGTGGGGTGACTAACAGGGCGATCGGGGGGGGGGGGGGGGTTCCCGCTGGCACCCACCTTGGCTGGCCTGAGGCCTGCGGGCAGCTCCCGAATTTAGTGTTTGCCCTCTGGTGGTCAGTGCACGACATAGCAACTGGTTGTTCTACAGATTGGGCAATTTGCATATTAGGCTTTTATTATATAGGATGACACAGTTTTAGAATTTTACCATTTATGACAACATGTCTTATAAAGAATCTGCATTATGTTATTTGGATTCTTTCTTTCTTTCCTATTTTGCTTACAGTTCTTATTTGGGAATGGCAGCTGAATTGCCTCAAATACTTTTCATCATGTTTTTCTGTTTTCTTTTGTGGTTGATACAATGATATTTAGAATTTTTAAATTTATTTTGAACTCCCTGTAAAATTTATTTCAACTTTACTTGGTCAAATATTTTATTTTATTTTTTAATATATTTTATTGATTTTTTACAGAGAGGAAGGGAGAGAGATAGAGAGTTAGAAACATCGATGAGAGAGAAACATCGATCAGCTGCCTCCTGCACATCTCCTACTGGGGATGTGCCCGCAACCCAGGTACATGCCCTTGACCAGAATCGAACCTGGGACCTTTCAGTCTGCAGGCCGACGCTCTATCCACTGAGCCAAACCGGTTTCGGCAATATTTTATTTTTTTTAATACACTCTTGAACTCTATTTGCTGATGTTTTACTTAGAATTTTTGTATTTATGTTTTTAAGTGACACTGGCAAGTAAGTACTATAGTTTACTTTAAGTTATGCTGTCTTGATAAAATTAAATAGTATAAATTTTCTGAAACAGTTTAAAAACAAAGTTATTGCTTCACTAAAAAAAAATCAATAAAATGTATCCAAAATCCATCTGATAATGCTAGTTTTTGTCACTGCTAGCCTCTGTACTCTTATTCTATCCATAAAATAAAATGCTGTAGAAATTTGAGATACTAGAATAATAATGAAAGTCCAATGGGACAGCATTCATTCATTATTTGGAGAGATGTAAGTGTTTAAGTCAGTTTACTGCTGTTTCATCTGCTATAAGAGTTAAACTGAGAAGCAGTGATGTGCTACTTTAGCTGCCTTTGGGACAAAAAGAAGAAAAAAAGCATAAGTGCTGCTTAAAGAAAATGGAAAGAAGAACCCAGTGCAGAAGAGGAGTCACCAGCAAATGCCATACATGTCACAAACTGTCTTGCACTGGGTTTTTGAGGAGTGATTCTGGAGTAGAAAAAAATTTCCAAATAGTATATTATTGAAATAATGATAGTAAAATTGAAACATGGACTAATGTGGATTAGATAAGAGTACTGTATCCTTGTTGAATTTTTAGATTTTTGTTATTACACTGCAGTTATCTAAGAGAATTATCTTAGCAAGTATGCAATAAAGTATTAAGTAATAAGGGGCATAATGTCTTAATTTACATTCAACTGCTTCAGAAATAAATGTGTTCACAGGAGCGTGTGCACATGTGCCTGTGGGCAAACCTCCATGTTCTCAAAAGCTTTGGTCCTTTCACCATGACTGAATCTGAAGATCAATGACCTTCCCTTCTGATCCCACTTCACAGATCCTAGACATTCAGGTCCCTCCCCACTCTCTGCCACCTCTCCAACAATTGTACTGTGTACGCCATAGAAACTTAGGGCCATTTAACCTTGAAATTTCTTTCTCTGCTGCAATATTCTCTTCGCTATAGACTGGAGAACCAATGTAGATAAAAAATATTCCCAGCCCTACTGATCAAAGATCTTTGTGAGTTTTTAACCCTTTGAGTGCCAACCAATATCCTAGGAACTATGCTAAAATTGCCAAGGCAATTTTGCTGATTTTACAGCAGTTTAGGAAAAAAATTATGAATCGCAAGTAAATGAAGTTACATATTCAAAAACTTAAAGAAACCTTTACTACATTTGTTTTCATCTTTGACATACATTGTTTGCTGATTGTATTATAAAATACTAGTAGAAAAAAATTTTGAACAAAACATAATGTTAAAATAAAATTAAAGCGCCCCCGGCACTTTTGGCAAAAGACAGGAGGAGCGCGACTGCGCTCCCCAGCACTCTAAGGGTTAATGTGCATAAGCATCACTAGAAAAATTCGTTTAAAATTCAGTATCTCTGAGAAACTCTGTTAGGTTGGGTCGGAGATCAGGAATCAGCATCTTTAAACAAATCCTAGTTATTCTCATGCAAGTGGTCTGTGGACCATATTTCGGCCAATGCTATCTGATAGCCAGCCCATTAGCATCTTATGAAGATTAGGCTCACTATTTAAGTTTTTTAATTAATTTGAATTTCCCAGGACTGAATGGAACTAAAAAATAATCCAGCTCTTATATCCTGAGCATGAAAATAGGGCTAAACTCCATTTGTCATTTAACCAGGTGATGTGTATTCCAGTTTTGGCTTTAGCTCTAAATCACAGTCTCCCAGGTCTCAGCCTCTTGTTTCTAAATACATATGTGGGCATGGGTTTGGCCCTTTGCAGCACTAAATCATTATGGAGCAGTCAGCATATTTCCCCCTAAATGGTCGCATAATTTTAACCTGCTCAAAACAGTTTTAAATCCTGCAAAGTTAACAATCTGTCCAAGGGGAGGTGCTTGAGTCCCTATCCATGTGGTAGGTGGTTGGAGTAGCTTTTCTAGTACAGTGATAAATGAACATCAACTCAGCCCTGCTCTCACCACCTGTCACCTTTGTATTTTTGGGTGTAAGTATTAGCAACAAACTTGTTAGTGCACTCTGTGGTGAGTAACACAGTACTGACCAATGCTGTGTTTACTCAAGATCCAAACTCACTCTCACTATCATCGTAGTCTACATATCTGACTCTCTTAGTCTTTAAACTGCACAGGACTGAGGCAACCTGCTGTATGTAGTATTCTATACCTAGCACCTAATATAGTGGCTACTCAAAAAAAAAAAAAAAAAAAAAGAAAGAAAGAAAAAGGAAGAAAGGAAGGAAGGGAGGAAGGAAAGAAGGAGGGTTAAATATATGGACGCCTTGAATATCCAGCCACAAATGTATATTCAAGCTGTAAACATTTATAGTACAATAATATATATTATTGTTTATTATTTATGTCTGGTAACTTCCATTTATACCTATCTATGATGAAGCAGAGAATGTCAGAGTTAAGGTCCAAAACAAGTGTGAAAGTGCAACTCAAAAAACCTGCCACACTGGGGTGTCTAAAGCACTTAGTACAAGCCCCTCAGCTTCCCCTGCCAGTAACACACAAAGCTAAGTAGCTACTTAGTCATTTAAGCTTGTAGTTTATATTTATTTACAGCTTTTGCACTCAGTATAGTCAAGTAATATAAAAAGAACTTGAAGATCATTAACAAACACCAAATAAACTGATTACCATTCACCACAGGAGGTGGAAATCAGAATTCATTATTTTAGCACTAACTGTGAAAGCAAACATCTTTCCACAGGACAGATACTTTTAAGAAGGACAAAAAGAACACTAGATCACATCCTGTATGCTCATATATCTATGTTTAAGAATTCAGAAATAAAATCACAAAGTGGAATGAGTTTAGATATAGTTCAGAAATTTTCTCAAGCTAAAAACTAGAAAATGTTGCACAGGCATTCAGTAAGGAGGTAACAAGGGTCCATTATCAAGATATATGGGTTAATAATTTCATGGGGTTATTCAAGAATGATCTGCTATGATTGAAACCATGTGTGGAGAGTTTGGGCTTCTGCAGGATGTGTCGCAGCAACAAAAGGCCTTAAAGATGTATTTGTGCTGCCTGCTATGTATACAGATGATGGACTTAGATACACTTCCCAGACATAAACAGTAAAGGAATGTCACTGAAGTTGTGTGTGCTATCAGACAGAGATGGAGAATGCTTACCACATTGTACAAGCCGATGCACCAACGTTCAAATAAAATCTGCCCAGAAAATCCATTTACAAAGGCGAACCAAAGCTGAAAGAGAAGAAAGTTCATGAAGTTTTATATCAATATTGACCTAAATGTTTCCATTCACTGAAGAAGTAGCGGGAATGTGGACCACCAGCTGGACACAGCTGCTGTGGGATAAAAAGCCACAGGACCGTAGCAGTTGTTCTTTCATAAAATATAAATTCCCAATATAACAAATACCAGTATTTTAAGGAAAATTTATATTGAAGGCATACAATGATTTCAAGTGATAATATGCACATATTAATAGAAAAGCAATTGATGTTTAATTTATAACTAGTATGTTTTGTGTCAACACTTTTTCACTGACTGGAAGAGTCAACTTCACTTTCCTTTTCCCGATAAAGTTGATTGGATAAATATAATTTATCTTTGTAGGACTTTCAAATAGATAAAAAATTAAATGAAAAACAACAAGAATTCCTCTGCTGGTCACATGTGGTTTTAGCTCATAAAATGCTGACCCTCCATAATCGAATGTCCACCGCTGTAGCAAAGGTGAAAGCATGATGTATGGAGGAAACATGCTTAAATCATGTTTTGGAGCAACATGGGTTGTATAAATAAATAAAATGGGGATGATTATTCAAGTCTTCAAGTAGTCTATAATTCTAATTGATTAGGCAAGACTGACATAAAAGCTACTACAGAGCGAAGTGCCAGGGACATGCATGACAAGTAAATAAAACTATTTGAGAGAAGGGATGATTGCTCGGGTGTAGTAATTCGGAGAAGACGTGGAGGTGGTAAGAGTGGAGTAGAACAGGGCAAGCCATCAGGTTGAAGAACAGGAACCTGACTTAGAAGGGAGTGAATACAGAAATAGGAAATACAAACTGCTGCTATTTAAAATTCAGCTAAATTGATATGCTACAACAGGACTCCAAGGATTTTGGTTAGACCTTAAAGTATTTCATGCTAATCTCAGAATCACAGATTTCAGTGGTGTAAAACTGTGACAGACTGAATCTTACCATGGTGGAACACTTGCAACACAGAACAGCTGCCCCACAATAATCTGGGTTGAGATAAACTCTGCTACTGAATCAGAATTTTCAACATCAGTTTCTTAACTCCACCAGACTAAGTTTCTTGAGATAGGAATTATTCCCTATCCTGTGCAACTGTACACAGGATATGATACTTGGTGCAAATAGGGACTCACTGAGTTCCAGTGGGATCAAATAAATATCTCAATTCAATTGCCAGATGAAGTTTTCTTAGGCACAGCTCTCATCATCTCATTTCCTAGTTAAAAACAAAACAAAACAAAACAACAACAAAAAACCCAACTATTAGGGATCCCTCCGAAATCTAAATAAGCTTGCTGCTTTTTAAAAATCCTTCCACAAACTATCTCCCAAGAGGTCCCCATGAGGCCTGGCTATTCTCAGTGAAGACATACTAGTGGAGAACTAAGAATTCAGAAGTTTGTGTTGTGCTCTGTACTCAAAATATTTTACAACACCTATTCTAATATTAGCTCTTCCTAAAATGACGTTTCAATCACACTGCCACCCTACCACTAGAGGCCTTGGCAAATAATCCTTCAACCAAACTTTCAGTGCAATGGAGACTGGATCCATACCTGATTCAAAAAAATTTGTAAATTGTTTCAAGGGTTTTAACTAATTTTCCAAGATTGTGCTGTACATCTAAAGTCTCTTATTCAAACAACTGAGCAAACATTGATAAATATTTAGTAAACACTATTTTACTGCTTAATTCAATTAATTTTATTGTCATTTGTTGAAGGTAGAGTAGTGATATTTCTACTGCACTCCCCTCCCTAATAGCAATTGAAATTAGCAAAAATAATTGAAAATAGAAAAGAAATAAATGCTTTTAATGACACTATGAGAGAGCCTTAATTAAAACTACAAATTACATAGAATAGAAACTAGCTTGACAAGATAAAGGGAGCATGCCAATAGTAGACAAAACCTACAAAGCAAAAAGATTTCGAAGAAATGCATGAAACAACCCAAGAAATAGTGGAACCAATTCTTATTTAGAGGATGAATCTAGAGGTAGGGACAAGTCATGGCTGTAGCTCCTGGACTGATTGAATACAGCAGGCAAATTGAAGTTAAAGGACACTGTAGGCCTTTTCTCTTTTCCTCCACCCAAGAAGCAAGTGAGGAGAATGGCAGGGTAGAGTAGGGAGTATAGATGGTAATCAATTTAGCAGACACTTGGCAGACATCTGAAAAGAAATAAATGTAAAATCATGTAACAAAAACCCCATAATATACAGAAAATCACTGTCAGGCATACAGGCTTCTGACTCACTCAAGGAGAAGAAATGGTGAAAGAAGTGCTTACTACAGAAAAGTGATGGGTGACCAGCATGGAAGAGACAAAAAATTGATAAAAAAAAAAAAAGTTCTGAGACAAATTTGAAGCCATCTTTCTTAGACATCAACAAAAATAATAAAGAAAAAAACAACACTGTGACAGAAATCATATGAAACAATCTCTACAGAAAAACCAGATCACTAGGCAGAATAAAATTTTGAATGCTCTTGGTGATCCTTTGAGAGCTTTAAAAAAAGTATGTGTTTTCATTTAAATAAGAGCTAAAATTAGATATGTAAGATATCAAAGAAGGAAACAAATAAGAAAAGATTCAAGCTACATGAAGGAAAATAAAACCCAGAATTGATACTGATGAATCCACAATCAGGGATTCACAGTCAGGATAGAGTAGGCTTGTGAAAACAAGTGCTGGCCAAAGGACAAAGGTTAACACTGATTTTAAGAGAAACTGATAACCTTTCAAAGATAATTTTTAAAAATTCCAAAAAGGTGTACCTTAAACACACACACACACACACACACACACACACACAACACAACAGAACAAGTAGAATAGAAAAAATGTTCAAAGATATAGCAGAAGAAAGTTTTCTGAAATATTCTAAAACCTTAATCAGCCAACAAAGAGGATACCTTTGTCCCCAGGAAACAAAACAACAGATACACTAGTAGAAAGATCAATACCCACACATATCCTGATAAGTAAATTCATGAGTTTTAAAATTCTATAAGATCAAATCTTTCTTATAATCCTCACCCAAGAATATGTTTTCATTAATTTTGAGAGAGAGAGAGAGAGAGAGAGAGAGAGAGAGAGAGAGAGAGAGAAAGAGAGAAAGAGAGGCCAATGTGAGAGAGAAACATTGATTGGTTGTACATGTCCTGACAGGGGATGGAACCAGAACCTTTTCATTTATGGGACAATGCTCCAATCAATTAAGTCACCCAGCCAGAGCAAATCTTTAATATAATCAGGCAAGAAAGCAATTAACCTGCAAAAGCAAGTTGGCTTCATCTTTCTCTCTAGCAGTACATAATACCAGAAGCCAATAGTTGATGTTTACAACTCCTTAGGGAAATAAAACATGACAAAAATTTTAGCAAAATACAGAAATTAAGGAAATAGTAAAAACTGAAAATATTACATAAAATGTGATGATACAAATATGTTCATTATATTAATAATACAAAAAACTTTTAAATGTTCCATTGATATAAAATAAAACCCAAAATATATGCTATGTACAAAAGAAATATGTCCAACAAACATGAAAAAGAAACACTATTTGAATAAGATCAAATCCATAACCCTGAATTAACAAAGCCCAATAGATGAGGTTGTCACCTATTGTTCTGAAAACACTGCTTCTCCTTCACTAAACTACTATGGCCTTCTATTGATTCCTTGCAAGTACCAACTATGGATCCAGCTTTATATTTTGTACCCAAATATGAGGCAATTATGTCAATAGCATTTGGTTAATAAGCTATCTTTATCTTACTTGTTTGAAATGCCCTTTATTATATAATAGATTATCATAGTATTTATAGAAATTTATGTAGTATTTTGGTCTCACTTCATATATTCAAATTAATTACAGATGGCTTGAATATTTAAATACAAAACAAAATTCAAAGCATTAGGAAGAAACATTAAAAAAAGTTTTTTATATATGAAGTTGACTCTCTATAGACATGGAACTCAGAAATTGTACAAAAGAGGAGTCATTTGAACCAGTTCATTGCTGAGAGAATAAAAGTAAAGTTGAGAACAAATTAATAAATAGTGCAAACATCTATAACATCTATGAAGACAAAGGCCTAAATTTCTTATATAAAGAGTTCTTACAAATGAGAAAGAAAACTGCTGACAAACTATTAGGGAAACAGGCAAAGAACATACGCAGTGTGATCACAGGAAAAAAATTATAAATATAGAAAATTTCACTTTTCTTGAAAAATACATACACGTGTGCGTACACACACACAGACACATACACTGATAACATTTTTTTTTAGATGAACAAAGATTTGAAAGTTTGGTAACCTGAGGGAATGGTTACTCTCATATTCAGTCATTGTTTACAAATATGTTTAATGTACTTTTCCTTTGACCCAACGATTCTACTTTTAGGAACATACACTAAATTGTATCTTATAGTTATAATTACATAATATTCAATATGAAAATACAAGGGTGTTTATATAGCATTATTGGAAAGATAAAAAATTAGAACCTATATTTACACTGATAGCTGGTTAAATGAATTATAGCTCATCCATAACAATAAACACTATGCAGACATTAGAAAGACTATTATAAATCTGTTAAGTGCTATAACATAAAAAATCTCACAGATATATTATTAAAATGAAAAATATCAAGGTATATGTTGAATAGTCATGATTGTACAGAATAGATGATATGCTCATATACATGCTAACTTTTTGGAAGATATAAGAAATTGTTACTATTCGTTGCCTTTAGATAGCAGAAGTGTTCTCTAGGCGGTAGGATGGAGACTCTCTTATACTTCTTGTACTGTTCTGAACTTTTAAAACATGTTCATGTTTTATTGATATAACTATTTCAAGCAGTAATTCTCAACTAGAGTTAATTTTGCTTTAGGGAGACACTTGACAATGCCCAGACACATTTCTGAGGGTGTATTGGCATTTAGTGGGTAGAGGCCAACTGTTCTGCTAACTAACCTACAATGCCCAGGACAGCCCCTTACAACAAAGAACTAGCTGGTCCAAAATGCCAACTCTGAAGAAACTCTGGATGAAAGAAATAAATTTATTAGAAATCTTGTTGTAACAGATGTTTTTTACAAGCAAAATAATGACATGTGACAGGTTGCATGAAGCCATGATTATGTGTGGGTTTAGAACGTTTTGTTTCTTTTTTATGAACTCCCCTCTAGCCTGGTCTCACACATAGAACCAAAGGCCCTACTCTTTAGAGGCCATAGGAGCACTGAATGTGTATCCAAAACTTCACATATTTATATTCCCGAGACAGAAATATATATTTATAAATTAGTAATGAGAAATTACTTTAAATACAGAGCATGTTTTGCATAACTAAAACACTCCAGTTGTTGAAAATATATGATAAGGGGAAAACCCTAAGAAATCAAGCATCTCTTTCTCAGCATTAACCTTTGCTCCAAGCCATTCTGAACCATGAAAAAATTTCAGATTAACATTCTTGATTAGCTGAATGTTGGAATATTTCCTATAAGCAGCCAATGTTTTGATTCTGTCCAAGATGGCACTGGCTTGGCCACGTTTCTTCAAACATTTTTGATATGTTTGTACTAATTTTTATCAGTTGCAGGTGCTGCAGCATTTTGGAAAGTATATACAAGCTCATCCTCAACATTTCCAGTTCCATTTCAATCTTCATTCAAATAATCCATCATTAGATCATCAGACCAGTTTATTTCATTGTAAATATTTATGTAATAAAGACAAAAATTAAAACCAAAATAAACAAAACAAACAAACAAAAAACCCATTCCCTCATTTCAAAATCCATGAGCTGGTTTTTTCTTACATTATAATCTAAACACTCAAACTTGATTTTGTTTTGGCAAGATTTCCATAGGTGAAATGGAAAAAGTATGAGAACACACTGTATTTTTAAATATTTACATGAAAGTACTTAGTTTTTATTTTATATATTCATGAGACAGGTACACAATGGCTCCCTGACACACTATGAAATCAGACTTTCACACTGGTTAGTTATATACAAATGTTAATTCATATACAAAAAAGAAAGCCCAATTCCTAAACATTAATGTCATTTGGGTGGAGCACAATTTCCAAGCTGCACCAAACACAACCCTTAATGCAAGCAGATGGCCTGTCCCCCTTCTGATGTGCAGTTACTGGGCCCGTAGCTTGTTTATAGCCACTAAATTTTATTTTTCTGGATTAATGGGGGAAAAGATTCCTCTGCCTTTACTTTCTTGTTAACTAGGAATGCTATTAAATGAATACAGTCAAAGCTGAGAGAGCTAGGTCCTGCCTGGACGGCCTCAGACTTGGTGAGCTGGTGGGAAGACCTGCCAAGCACTGATGGCTTGCCAAGCTCCTGGGGTTTTTGGTCCTCAAATGTAGTGCTGTTATGAGCAAACTGACCCAAACTTATTAAATAGCTTTTCCTTCTTGGAAAAAAATCCTTCTTTGCTTTAACTGCTGCCTCACTGCCAAAAATGCAGTAACCGTCTTGGCTAATTGCACAGACTCCTGTCTAGAGGTCTCAGCGCCATTGTACAACCTCAGTGGGCTGTTTCTGCCACCACTCAGGTTCTCAAGGAATAGCTGACATACTTAGATGGTTTCTTCATTTGGGAATGGGAGGACCTGGTCGTCCAAGACCCATGGTAGAGAACTGAAGTGGAAAAGTACCCTACAGAGAGCAATTAAATAAGTTAGCCATATGGGTTCTTAAAAAAGTAGCAATAACTTTATGATCTACTGATTTGCATATCAGGTCTGAGCTGATTAGCTGGGATTAACCATATCTCTTTAAAAAGCAAAACACTATAATATTTTTGGAATTTGATCTGGCAATATGTGTTAGATTAACAAAAAAGCATCTACCTCATTAAGAAATTCTATTTTTAAAAATTCATTTCTCATCACTAAAAGCACCTTTGTATAAAAACATATCTTATTTTGCAGTATTGTTAATGGCGGAAAACAAAACAAACAAAAAAAGCATAGGGAAGAAAAACCCTAAAGTTCTTTATTAGGGAGTAAATGTAGCAAGTCTATGAAATAGTAAGGACTTATATATTACAATGGTAATTCTCTATATATGTAAATGAAGAAATGTATGCCAAAAAATAGTAATAGGTTGATTAAAAAAAAAAGGCAAAATAAACAGGCAAGTCAATATTTAGGTAGGTAGAAAATCAAGGGGGGAAATCAGAGATGCCATTATGGAGTAGAGATTATAAGAATTCATCATCATCATCATCATCATCATCATCATCACAGTAATAGCAAAATATCCTAAAAACGCCTTTAAGTATCTTTTGTCCAATAAATTATGGGACTGAGTGGCCAAAATTAAATGGTGTGGGCAGGTCTTCATTTCTAAAGTCTGTGGAGATGTAATAAAGGCCATATATGACAAACCCACAGCCAGCATCATACTCAATGGGCAAAAGCTACAAATATTTGCCTTAAGATCAGGAAAAAGACAGGGATATTCACTTTCACTGCTCTTATTCAACATATTACTGGAAGTCCTAGCCACAGCAATCAGACACGAATAAGAAATAAAAGGCATCCATATTGGAAAGGCAGAAGTAAAAATGTCACTATTAGCACATTGTATGCGGGAAACGTATTTATACGTTTTACTTATACATTTTACGTTGACTGGTAGTAGAGCGCGGGACACGTATTAATATGTTTTTTATAGACTAGCGGTAGAATGCAAGTAATGTATAAATACGTAAACTAAAGTTATTGTAATTTTACTAAACGTTGCCATTTGCGCAAAAATTTAGCAAAAATGGCCCACGCCACCTGTTAGTGCGCGATAAAACCTACCCGCAAACAATGTGTTAGCAGATGACATGATACCACAGAGCAGTGGTTCTCAACCTTCCTAATGCCGCGACCCTTTAATACAGTTCCTCATGTTGTGGTGACCCCCCACCATAAAATTATTTTCGTTGCTACTTCATAACTGTAATTTTGCTACTGTTATGAATCGTAATGTAAATATCTGATATATTATATGTTTTCCGATGGTTGCGACCCACAGGTTGAGAACCACTGACATAGAGAGAACCCTAAAGATTTTATCAAAAAACAACTAGAACTGACAAGTGAATTCAATAAAGTAGCAGGATACAAAATAAATATCCAGAAATCAGTTGCATTTTTATACGCCAATAATGCACTATCAAAAAGAGAAATGAAGAAAACTATCCTAATTCACAATTGCTTAAAAAAGTCTAGGAATAAATTTAACTAAGGATGTAAAAGACCTTTACTCAAAAAATTATAGAACACTGCAGAAAGAAATTGAAGAAGATACAAATAAGTGAAAGCATATACTGTGTTCATGGACAGAAAGAATTAACATCATTAAAATGTCCATACTACCCAAAGCAATCTATAGAGTCAATGCAATTCCTATCAAGATACCAATGGCGCATTTCACAGAACTAAAACAAATATTCCAAAAATTTATATGGAACTACTAAAGATGCTAAATAGCCACAGCAATCTTGAGAAAGAAAAACAACATTGGAGGAATCCCAATACCTGACGTCAAACTATACTACAAGGCCATAGTAATCAAAACAGCCTAGTACTGGCATAAAAACAGACATATCTACACTAATAAAAGACAAATATGCTAATTGACTGTACCTTTGCTACACCCACCAGCCAATCAGAGCGACTATATGCAAATTAACCCAACCAAGATGGCAGTTAATTTACATATACCTGTTGGGAGCGAAGACTGAAGAAAATGTAGAAGGAAGCCAAGCACTGCAGAAGGGAGCAAAGTAGAGGCAGCGGAGACAGGAATGGAAGCAAGGTGGCTGAGGCGGGAGGCAGGAGCGGAGCCAGGGCTCAGCAGGCGATGGGTGGCAGGAGGCGGGGGGAGGAGGCGGAGGCGGAGGGAGGACGTGGTGGCAGGCGGCCGGGGTGCGGCGGGAGACGGGAGGCGGGGGGAGTTTGCTGCGGCAGGTGGCTGGGGCACGGCAGGAGATGGGGGGCGGCAGGAGTCAGTGGAGGCGGGAGGCGGGTGGAGGAGGCGGCGGGCAGTGGTGGGAGATGGGAGGGAGCCGAGGCGGCAGAGGCAGGGGCGAAGCCCTATTCTTGCAGGAATCTTCCTGCAATGGGCCTCTAGTCTATATATAAAAGCCTAATATGCTAATTGTCCCATTCAACAGTTCAACCAGTTGCTATGATGCACACTGACCGCCAGGGGGCAGATGATCCAACTGGTAGGTTAGCTTGCTGCTGGGGTCTGGCTGATCAGGACTGGGCAAGATGGGCTGGACATACCCTGGAGCCCTCCCAGAGTCCCTCCCGGCCCCTATCATGCACAAGTGGGGTCCCTCGGCCTAGCCTGCACTCTCTCGCAATCTGGGACCCCTTGGGGGATGTCAGAGAGCTGGTTTCAGCCCAATCCCTGCAGGCCAGGCCAAGGGACCCCACCAGTGCATGAATCCATGCACCGGGCCTCTAGTAGATCAATAAAACAAAATAGAGAGATAAGAAATAAACCAATGCCTTTATATCAATTAATATGTGACAACGGAGGCAAAAACATACAATAGCTAAAGATAGTCTATTCAATAAATGGTGCTGGAAAAATAGGACAGATACATGCAAAAAGTGAAACTAGAACACCTTTTTACACCATGCACAAGAATAAACTCAAAATGGATTAAAGACTTAAATATTAGACTCAAAACCATAAAAATTCTAGAAGAAAACATAGGCAGTAAAATCTTGGGCATTTCTCACAGCACTATTTTTTCTGACACATTGCCTCGGGCAAGGGAAACAAAGGAAAAAAAAATAAATGAATGGGACTACATCAAGCTAAAAAGTTTTTGCACAGCACAGGAAAACATCAACAAAATTAAAAGACAACCCACTGAATGGAAAAACATATTAACCACTGATATATCTGAAAAGGGGCTAATGTCCAAAATTTATAAAGAACTTATAAAACTGAACACCAAAAAATCAAAGCAATTAAAAAATGGGCAAAGGATCTGAATAGATACTTCTCCAAAGAGGACATACAGATAGCCAATAGATATATGAAAAGATGCTTAATGTTGCTAATCATTAGAGAAATGAAAATTAAAACCACAATGAGATATCACTTCACATCTGTCAGAATGGCTATCATCAATAAATCAATAAACAACAAGTGTTGATAAGGATGTGGAGAAAAGAGAACCCTCTTGCACTGTTGATGGGAAAGTAAATTGGTTCAGCCACTGTGGAAAGCACTATGGAGTTTCCTCAAAAAATTAAAAATGGAACTGCCTTATGACCCAGTGATTCCACTTCTGGGAATATTTCTAAATAAACCCAAAGCATTAATTCCAATGAATATATGAACTCCTATGTTAACTGCAGCATTATTTATAACTAGAGGCCCGGTGCACGAAATTTGTAAAGGGGGGGGGGGGTCCCTCAGCCTGGTCTTCACCCTCTCCAATCCAGGACCCCTCAGAAGATGTCTGACTGCCTGTTTAGGCCTGATCCCATTGGGATCGGCAGTCAGACATCCCTCTCACAGTCTGGGACGGCTGGCTCCTAACCGCTCACCTGCCTGCCTGACTGATAGCCCCTAGCCCCTCTGCCTGCCTGCCTGATCATCCCTAACTGCTTGCTGGGGGGCAGGGCCAGCCCTGCGAGGGACTGTCTGCCTACCTGATCATCCCTAACAGCTGGCCTGCCTACCTGATTGCCTCTAACCACTCTGCCTGCCTGCCTGATCATCCCTAACTGCTTGCTGGGGGGCAGGGCCAGCCCTGCGAGGGACTGTCTGCCTACCTGATCATCCCTAACAGCTGGCCTGCCTACCTGATTGCCTCTAACCACTCTGCCTGCCTGCCTGATCATCCCTAACTGCTTGCTGGGGGGAAGGGACAGCTCTGCGAGGGGCTGTCTGCCTACCTGATCACCCCTAACCTCTGGCCTGCCTACCTGATTGCCCCTAACCACTCTGCTTGCCTGCCTGATCACCCTTAACTGCTTACTGGGGGGGGGGGGGGGGGCGGGGAAAGCCCTGCAAGGGGTCATCTGCCTACCTGATCACCCCTAACTGCTGGCCTGACTACTTGATTGCCCCTAACCACTTACCTGCCTACCTAATCACCCCTAATCACTGGTCTGCCTGCCTGATCACCCCTAACCACTCTGCTGGCCTGATTGCCCCTAACCGCTGGTCTGCCTACCTGATCACCCCTAACCACTCTGCCTGCCTTCCTGATCGCCCCTAATCACCTCTCCTTCAGCCCCCACCACTGTGGCTTTGTCTAGAAGGATGTCTGGAAGGATGTCCGGAAGACGTCTGGTCTAATTAGCATATTATCCTTTTATTAGTATAGATAGCCAGGATTTGGAAGCAGCCCAAGGGTCCATCAGTAGATGAGTGGATAAAAAAGTTGTGGCATATTTACACAATAGAATACTACTCAGCTGTAGAAAAGAAGGAAATTGTACTCTTCGAAATAGCCTGGATGATCTTCACTTCATATGCTAAGTGAAATAAGCCAGAGAATGACAAATACCATATGATTTCACTCATATGTAGAATCTGATGAACAAAATAACAACAACAACAAAAATGGAAACAGACTCATAGAGAACAGAGGTAAAGGGGAACCGGCTAGGTGAAGAGGTTAAACAAACAAATAAAAACCTCATAGACACAGACAATAGCATAGTGATTACCAGAGGGGAAGAGGGGTGAGGGGAGGTAGGAGAGAGTATAGAGGAGATAAATGGTGATGGAAGGAGACTTGACTTAGGGTGATGAACACAGAATACAATATACAGATAATGTATTATAGAATTGTACACCCGACCTATGTAATTTTATTAACCAAGATCACCTCCAATAAAGTCAATCTATAATAATAAAAGCATAATATGCTAATTAGACTGGACAGCTGAACAACCTTCTGGACATCATTCCAGACATCCTTCCGGACTAAGCCACAGCGGCAGGGGCCGAGGCAGAGGCAGTTAGGGGAGATCAGGAAGGTAGGCAACCAGTTAGGGGCAATCAGGCAGGCAGGCCAGTGGTTAGGGGTGATCAGGCAGGCAGGTGAGTGGTTAGGGGCAATGAGGCAGGCAAGCAGAGTGGTTAGGGGCAATGAGGCAGGCAGGCGAGCAGTTAGGGGTGATCAGGCAGGCAGGCAAGTGAGTGGTTAAGAGCCAGTGGTCCCAGATTATGAGAGGGATGTCTGACTGCTGGTTTAGGCCCGATCCTGCAGAGGCCCGATCCTGCAGGGATCTCTGCAGGATCGGGCCTAAACCAGCAGTGGGACAATCCCCTGCCCCCTGCCCCCCGTCCCCTCCGTGCATGAATTTCGTGCACTGGGCCTCTAGTAAAAAATAAAGATGGTTTCCCTGACTGGTTTGGCTCAGTGGATAGAGCGTCGGCCTGCGGACTGTAAGGTCCCAGGTTCAATTCTGGTCAAGGGCATGAACCTTGGTTGTGGGCACATCCCCAGTAAGGGGTGTGCAGGAGGCAGCTGATTGATGTTTCTCTCTCATCAATGTTTCTAACTCTCTATCCCTCTCCCTTCCTCTCTGTAAAAAATCAATAAAATATATTTTAAAAAAAAATAAGATGGTTTAAGAAAAAAAAATCTGTGGAGAGTCTCCTCTTTCTGAGTCAGGTGGACAGGCACAATGCTAGCAGCAAACACCACATATTTATAAAACTTCTAGGTACTTCTTAAGGCAAACAAACAAAAAATGCAAATTTCAGAATAATGTGCATAGGGTCCATTTTTCATGAAAGCACAGTAAAAATGTTTATGTATCTTTATACAAGTGTGAAGGTATAGAAGGCTAGCTAAATTGTTACTATTGATTACCTGATTGGAAATGTAGGCAGATGAGGGGAAATTATTTTTTCTTTATAAATCTCCATTATTATTATAAGAAATAAGCATTACTTTAAAGCAGCAGTACTCAACCTGTGGGTCGTGACCCCTTTGGGGGTCGAACGACCCTTTCACATGGGTTGCCTAAATATATCCTGCATATCAGATATTTACATTATGATTCATAACAGTAGCAATATTACAGTTATGAAGTAGCAACGAAAATAATTTTATGGTTGGGGGTCACCCCGACATGAGGAACTGTATTAAAGGGTCGCGGCATTAGGAAGGTTGAGAACCACTGCTTTAAAGAATTACGTAGAAAAAAAAGGCCTTGCTATTCTCTATCACTGCACCATGCTCAGTTCTTTCTTAGCTTGTCACATCCTGTAATTTTTGTTGCTTTACCTATAAAATTTGTTGCACCATTTGTAAGATACATGAAGCCAGAGATTGTATCGATTTCACTCACTATTACATGCCATTATCTAGTGCAGTTCTTGGCATACAGAAGGTGTCAAATAAATGAGTACACGCAAACTAGCATGAACACTTAACATTGCAAAAGAAAGATTACATACATGCGAATCTAAGACAGATCATGGAATTGACCAAATAAGCTTCATCCTAGTTCAAGCACTTAATTGCTGTTTGGGCATGGGAATCTTCCTTAATCCATTCAAACTTCATTTTTTAATGAATAAATGTTAAGGAAACCACACAATGCAGAATTGTCTTTTTTGCTGTTTTTTACGATGAAAGCTAGAATCTGCATGCAATGCTTACTGTGTGCTAAGAATCTTGCAACACTCTAAATGGATTATCTCATTGAAACCTCATGGGAATCTGGTAAGTAGGCATTTTCTCCATTTCATAAATGAGGAAATCAGGGCACAGAGAAGATGAAAGACATTATGACTGGTACCAAATAGGCATTTAATAAACTATAGTTATTAACAGTAGACCCTATATGGCAAATAAGTGATATTTTAAAACATTGATGTTAAGGCAATTCAGAATCAAATCAGTATTTATGGTTACTAACTTATAATGCTGCTGCTATTTTAAGATGGTAACATCAACAAAACATTTCAAAACTATAAGCACGTGAGTAGATTAAAAACTTGTTAAGAAAGTGATCTAACTATGAAGTCTCTAATGCCATGTAGAGAAGCAGAAGTATTCTCTTTAAATTAGGGTATAAACTGTTTTGAAATACAGGCTACAAAAATCTTCCACATTTTGCATAACAAAATGCAATCACTCTAGTTTGAAACATTTGCCTGTAAGATTTTGAGCTAAAACACTGCAGTATTTTTACTAATATGGTTGAAACCAACCCAGTAGACAAGCAAAAGTAAACCTCTCTCCTTCCATTTTTGAATAAAAAAAGAAGGAAACAAATAAATACTAATGTGACAATCTAAATTATGTTGAATGGGATTAGAATCTCAAAAGTATAGAATAGAAATTTAACAGGCAAATGTAGCATATGATGTGCACATATAAATTTCTTGCTTCAGCATTTCCTTTTTCATTAAAATCCCAAATGATGCAAGAAGTTGAATCTTATAGCTCAAAATCACAAAAGTTAGTACAAGGAAGTCTGGTAAATGCTTTTAAAGTTTCCTTAATTACTAATTTTTCAATGCTACAAAATGCCTCTGTTTCTGCAAAATTACATGCTCACACTGGAATATCAGGTAAATACAAAATCGTGTTTCCCTCACATAAAAGACCATAATACTGACCAGATGGTGTATGCACAATTAAATTGATTTTTAATAAGGAATTCTTGGCACAATAGAATGTAATCGCTCCAAATTGTGTCAAGGACTACTTACATTTTTTTTTTTTTTTTTTTTTTTTTATAGTTCAAGGCTTAGACTCTTCAGCCAAAATCCTGTGCTGTAGTGTTGGGGGACCAAATAGCTCTGGAGACCAGTAATGAAATAATGAGCCTTTCATCTGGAGGTCATTGGTTAGGCTCTGCTATCGTTCATTAATGACACAGTTGTTTCCAACCTCCTGGTGTTGGAACAGTGGCAGGGGGTTTATTATAGAAAGGGTAGCAGAAATATGTATAAGATCACTTCATTTATGAATAGGACCTATGGCAAATATTTGAGAACATGTGTTTTATAAGCAATAAAGAAATGTTCTTAACATATTGACAGTAAGATTTAAAGCCTGGCTCCATAGACCAGGGTCATAAGAAGGCAGCAGAATTTTCATGCTGTCTCTCCACCCACAACAGCCACATGGTGCCTGCAGCCTGGGCAAGGTGTGACATTTCTTCTTATTTTCTTGTTCTGAAAAGGCCTGTCTATTCTCTCAGAGGAGAATTATAAAAAAAGAATAATTATTATTTTATGATTCAGTTATTGAACTATTTACTATGACTCTGCTTCAAATTATGCTCTGTGCTATGTGTAGGAGTCATGAAAGTGAAGCAGATACCATCTTCGCCCTTAAACAAATTCAGTCTGTTTGGGGACAGGCTTGGGATAAATCAGAGGTCTGGAAAAGTTCTTTGGGAAAATAACAGAGAGAGACATGGGTTCTGTTTATAGGAGTTACCATGGCTTTTCCAAAGGTGGTAGGCATTGGGCTGGATCTTAAAGTATCATATTCCATTCATCAATTTGGTGGGGAGAGAAGTGGCATTAAATGTATTTGAAACAACTCGCACGTAATTGTAGCAGATGTGAATTTCCAGGTGGCTAGAATAAGAAAAATGAAGTGACAGGAGAGGACTGGGTTCACACTGTGAAGGATACTGGACAGGTGTTCTTCAAATATGTGGACAGCTATACATGTATGCCTCAGAGAAATTTGAAAAACTACATACCTAAATATCTAAAAAACTGCCTCAATATACTTTTATTTATTTCATTGTGGTAAAATTTACCATTTTAACCATTAAATTGTATAATTCCGTAGCATTAAGTCCATTCACATTGTTGTAACCATCACCACCATCCATCTCCAAACTTTTTCATCATCCCAAACTGAACTTGTTCCTAAAAACCAGTGGTTCTCAACCTTCCTAATGCCGGGACCCTTTAATACAGTTCCTCATGTTGTGGTGACCCCCAACCATAAAATTATTTTCGTTGCTACTTCATAACTGTAATTTTGCTACTGTTATGCATCGTAATGTAAATATCTGATATGCTATATGTGTTTTCAGATGGTTGCGACCCACAGGTTGAGAACCGCTACATAACTTTCCATTCCCCCTTCCTATGTCCCTGGTAACCACCTTCTACTTTCAATATCTACAAATTTATATATTCTAGTTACTTTATACAACTGGAATAATACAATAATTGTCCCTTTGTGTCTATCTTATATCTCTTAGCATAATGTTTTCAAGGCTCATCCATGTTGTAGAAATTATAAGAATTTCATTCCTTTTTAAGGCTGAATAATATTTCATTGAAAGTATCTATCACATTTTACTTATACATTCATCCATTGATGAACACTTAGGTTGTTGAACATTGGTGTCCAAATATCTGTTTGAGTTCTTGCTTTCAATACTTTTGGGTATATATCCAGAGGTGGGATTGCTGGTTATTATATGTAATTCTATGTTTAACTTTATTAGAAACCTCCATACTGTTTTCCACAACAGCTGTACTATTTTACTTTCCCACCAACAAAGCACAAACATTCGTTTCTCTACATCCTCACCAACACTTCCTTTCGATTAAAAAAAAAAAAGTAGCCATCTTAGTAGGAGTGAATTGATATCTTTCTCCTTGTGGTTCTGATTTGCAATTTCCTAATGGTTAGAAATCTCGATCTGCTTTTCATGTGGTTCATGTGGTTATTGGCTATTTGTATATCATCTTTGGAGAAGTGTCTTTTCAAGTCCTTTATTGATTTTTAAATTGGGTTTTCTTGTTATTGAGGTGTAGTTCTTTATGTATTCTGGAGATTGATCCCTTATAAGATATATGATTTACAAATATTTTTCCCATCCTATGGGTTGTCTTTTCACTCTGTTAATAGTATCTTCTGATGCACAAAATTTTTAATTTGGAAAAGTAAAATTTATCTACATTATCTGTGTTTTTGGCGTCATATCCAAAAAATCATTGCCAAATCCACTGTCATGTTTTCACCTTATATTTTCTTCTAAGAGTTTTAAAGTTTTAGCTATCATATTTAGGGCTTTGATCCATTATGAATTAATTTTTCTATATGCCACATAAGGGTACAATTTCTTTTTTTGCATGTGGATACCCAGTTTTCTCCACAACATCTATTGGAAAGACAGTCCTTTCCCACTGAAGGGTCTTAGTACCCTTGTTGAGAATCATTTGGCCGTGTATACAATGGTTTATTTCTGGGCTCTCTACTTTATTCCATTGGTCTATATGCCTGTCTTTATGTCAGTACCACATGTTTTAATTACTGTAGCTTTGTAGCAAGTTTTGAAATCAGGAAGTGTGATTCTTTCACCTTCATCCTTCCTTTTCAAGATTGCTTGGCCATTGGAGGTCCCTTAAGATTCCATAAGAATTTTATGGTATGTTTTTCTACTTCAATAAGTATTATTGGGATTTTTATAGGGATTGCATTAATCCTGTAGATTGCTTTGGTTTCAATATATTTTTTTAAAATATATTTTATTGATTTTTTTACAGAGAGGAAGGGAGAGAGATAGAGAGTTAGAAATATCGAAGAGAGAGAAACATCGATCAGCTGCCTCCTGCACATCTCCTACTGGGGATGTGCCCGCAACCCAGGTACATGCCCTTGACCAGAATCGAACCCGGGAGCTTTCAGTCCGCAGGCTGACGCTCTATCCACTGAGCCAAACCGGTTCAGGCGGTTTCAATATATTTTTAAGGTAATGTAACTTTTAATGATAAGGTTAAATAATTGCAAAGAATATACTTCCTGGCATGTTGTAAATATTGACATTTTGAAACAAATTTATATCATTCCTTTCATGTAGCCAATGGATTCTGAGTACCACAAGTGGCTGCCCATCAGAATGCACTTTAAGAAATACACCAACACCTCTTTTCTGTGGTGCCTCAGAGTGGTCGGTTGCTTCAGGATGAGGCTGAACATTTCTTTCCCAGCCATTGGCTGCCAGAAACTCATTGAAGTGGACAATGAACACAAACTTTGTACCTTTTATGAGAAGCATATGGCACAAAAACTGCTGCTGATGCTCTGGGTGAATAATGGGAGGCTTATGTGGTTCAAATCAGTGCTGGGAATGATAAGCAAGGTTTCCCCATGAAGTGCGGTATCTTGACCCATGGCCATGTCCACCTGCTGCTAAGTAAGGGGCATTCCTGTTACACACCAAGGAGAAAGTGCAAATCTGTTCGGGGTTGCATTGTGGATGCCAATCTCAGTGTTATCAACTGGTTATTGTAACAAAAAAAGTGGGGGCAGATAGATATTCTCGCTTTTACTGATGACTGCTGTGCCTTGTCAACTGGTGCCCAAAAGAGCTAGCAGAATCTGCAAACTTTTCAATCTCTCTAAAGAAGATGATATCCACCAATATGTTTTGAGAAAGCCCCTAACAAAGAAGGTGAGAAATCTAGGACCAAAGCATCCAAGATTCAGCACCTTGTTATTCCCTGTGCCCTACAACACATCAGTGAATTGCTCTGAAGAAATAACATACTAAGAAAAGCAAGGAAGTTTCAAATAACTTCTAATTATCCTGCTATGCTTTCACTTAGATGTGCCCTTTCCACCTAATATACTCAGAAAGGTTTGGAAAAAATGTTTCATTTTTAATACATGATCGCTATTACATTATTGTGTGATAAAATAGTGTCCTCTTATCACATAGCCTACCTTGCTCTCACATCATAATCTCTGTACATGAGGTTCTGCGGGTATATGACAGTCGCCCTATATCACATGCTTCAAGCATTTTTCCAAACCTTAGCTCATTCAAATTTTAGACTTCTGCCATAAAACCTAACTGGCAATACCTGTCTTCACTTTTTAAAAAATAAATCTTCACCTAAGGAAATGTTTATTGATTTTTTTTTTTTTTTTTTTTTTTTTTTTTGGAGGGAGGAAAGGGGAGAGAGAGAGAGAAACAGAAAAACATTAATGTGAGTGAGGAACATCAATTGGGTGCCTCCGGTATGTGCCCTGACCAGGGATTGAACCTGCAATTTTTTGGTGTACAGGACAGACAACACTCCATCTAACTGAACCACACCGGCTGGAGCATCTGTTTTCACTTTTTAACTAATCATTTAAATCAGTAAAAACTAGTCTGACTTCAAATTTCAACTATACATGTTAGCCCAGCCAGTGTGGCTCAGTGGTTAAGCATTGACCTATGAGCCAGGAGGTCACAGTTCAATTCCCAGTCAGGGCACATGCCTGGGTTATGGGCTCAGTCCCCAGTGTGGGGTGTGCAGGAGGCAGCCAATTGATGATCCTCTCTCATCATTGATGTTTCTATCTATCTCTCTCCCTTCCTCACTGAAATAAATAAAAATATATTTTAAAAAATAAGCCCTAACCAGTTTGGCTCAGTGGATAGAGCATCAGCCTGGGGATCGAAGGGACTCAGGTTTGATTCCGGTCAAGGACATATACCTTGGTTTCAGGCTCCTTCCTGGCCTGGGCCCTGGTCGGGGAGCGTGCAAGAGGCAACCAACCGATGTGTCTTGAGTGAGGATTAAAAATAATAATAATAAAATAAAATATACATGTTAGTATATATGCCCATGATGACCATTTCACTTCTGAGCTTCCTTTCATAGATAAAGATCAATGGGATGATCAGAGCCTTTCCATGAATACCGTGTCTACAGGAAATAAAAACAGTTGCTTTCCATGTTTCTCCCTGAGTCCCTCTCTGACAGTTCCTCAGGAGCAAAGTCTTATTGACCATTGTGTGGGATTTTATTGTTTTATTTTTTCAATAAATGTCTCTTTGGTTTGTATCTCTGAGATGTTTTTTGCTCCATGAAGCATGTCCCACAGTGAGATTCTGAGATGCGTACCTTTGTTTTATAAAGTAGGAGATGTTGACTTTCTCAATCTCTTTGTGAGAGATATAATTAAATATCTATATCTATTTCTATATATAAATATAAAATTCAGCAATTCCATTTTTAGTTATATGCCAAGAGAATTGAAAACATGCATATACAAAAACTTTTATATGAATGTTCATAACAGTATTATTCATAATAGAAATAAGTGGAAACATCATAAATGACTATCAACTGACAAATGGATAAACAAAATGTGGTAGAACCATACAATGAAGCATTATTTGCCACAAAAAGAAATGAAGTACTAATAATATGCTACAACGTGAATGGACCCTTGAAAACTTCATGCTAAATGAAAGAAGCTAGGCACAAAATGCCACATATTTTATGATTTCACTCATATGAAATGTCCAGAATAGATAAATCCACAGAGACAGAAAACGGATTAGAGGTTGCCAGATGCTTTGTTTTTGGTGGTGGTAGTATGATCTGGAGTGACGGCTAATAGGTATGAATTTTCTTTTTAGAATGATGAAAGTGTTCTGAAATTATATAGTGGTGACAGTTGCATAAGTTGTACAGTTTCAAAGGAAAAATGTTATGGCATTTGAATTATATTTCAATAAAAAAGAAAACTTTGCTTTTAGCTCTCACCTTTCATTCCAATACCAGCTATTTATCTACAGCTGCCTACCATCATTGGAACATCTCAAATTCTCCATACCTGCAGTAGTGTAGAAGAAATGCAAGATTGCCTGAGATAAGACTTCCATTACAGTTCTGGTTCAACCCCTAAATAGCCATGTGACTTTAAGCAATCTACATAACCTTTCTTTATGTCATTATCCTTTGAAAAACGACTGAGTTGGGCATGATAATTTCTATTGGATCTTTTGAATTAAAAATTATGCCATCATGTAGTATATTTAGAGCACTTTATTACTTTATTGTGGGGGGCTTCAAATGAAAATGCCTTAAAACTTCATTTTAGACATGATACAGTTGGTTCAACATCTCAAACACCAAGTAATTAGCAGATAAGTTGACCCCTTACTCTATTAGAGAGAGAAGATAAAGTTTTTTTTAATATATTTTATTGATTTTTTACAAAGAGGAAACATCGATCAGCTGCCTCCTGCACATCTTCTACTGGGGATGTGCCCACAACCCAGGTACATGCCCTTGACCAGAATCGAACCTGGGACCTTTCAGTCCGCAGGCTGACGCTCTATCCACTGAGCCAAACCGGTTTCAGCGAGAAGATATAGTTTTAACCTCCCCATCTATTTTCTTTGCAACCCCAAATCTCTGATAACAGGCATAGTAAAACCACCTTATATATTTTTCTGTTCATCCATATTCTCATCCTTTCTGGGTTCTTGGCTACTTCTTACTCAAGGTCTTGGTTCCATTTCCATCTTTTTCTATCATGTCCTCAAATGTCCAGCCTCTACCAGAATTTTAGCTCTTTAGTCTCTTCCTATAAACAGATTGTCTTCCATAGATTAAAAGAAAGAAATACCATCCCTCTACTCCCTAAAAGGAAAGTTGTTTAATTATTAAAAGAAATCTATACTTTTAGCTTCTGTTTCCAGATCCACTGAGTCTTAGTCTCCACAACCAAACTCCAACCAGGACAGTATTGAAACTATTCTCTCTGACAGGCTTCTCCCCACCTAATCATCAGATTTAATGACCATTATAAGTCCTCATTATCCCTCACCTCTTTGGAGAATAAGTAATGACCTTTCAAATTCATCTCTGTTTTGGCTGCTGTGATGTGATATGACACTTGTACTCCTCCAATTTTTAGTGTCACTCCTTTTTCATCCTTGCCATTTCCTGTTGTGAGCCAGGCCCTTATATGGGAAGACCAGGAGACTCAGTGCTGGGCCTTCACGTCTTCCCTTTCATCATTCCTCTACCAGGAGCTCATCTACTCCTGAAGCCCAGAAAGTCTCTTTATATAGATGACTTTCAAATTGCATTTATAATGCCAACCTGCTTTTACTCACTGGCTACTGCCCATCTTCATCTTTGTGTATCACTGCAATATTTAAAAATAATGAATAGACTTTATGTTTTAGAACAGTTTTAAGTCTACAGGAAAATGAGCAGAAAGCACAGAGTTCCCATCACCATACATACAAACCCAAAGAGTTTCTCCTATTAACAACTTATATTAGTGTGGTACACTTGTTACAATTGATGATTATTAATTAAATGCCATAGTTTAGACTAGGGCTTACTCTTCATGTTGTACAGTTCTCTGAATTTGACAAATTACAGATGTCATGTATCCATAACCCCAGTATCATGCAGAATCATTTCACTGCCCTAAAAAGTCCTTGTGCTTTACCCTTCCTGATGCCTGTCCCTGTAATCACTGTAATTTTAACATATCTAAAACCAATTTGTCAGTTCTGGTTCAAGATAGCAATGTAGGAGTATCCTGAACTTATTTAATTTCACAGATACACCAAATCTACAGTTATATATGGAATAATTTTCACTGGAAAAAACCCCAAACTAGCTGAGCAACTCCTACACATCGGGCCAATGAGAAAAAACCCACACTGAAGCAGGTACAAGAGGCTAAGACACAATCTCACCATAAACTCCCCCACCCAGAGCAATCCATAATTGGGAGGGAACTCACAAACCCAAGCTTCTCCATGAGGAGCAAGGATTCTTACCTTTCATCTAGCACCTGATATTTTAAGACCTGCCCCAGAGAAATAAGTTCCCAAAACACCTATCTTTGACAGCCAATGGGGCTTGCATCCAGGGGACTCAAAAGGCTATAGTGCACTGAGAAACAGTTTTTAAAGGGCTCACATGTGGACTAACCCACCCCAGGACCCAGTGCAGAGGCAGCCAACTGAAAAGTGCCCAGACTTTTTGTGAAAGAGGCTTATTTGCTTATATTACAGTATTAATCAGAGGGGCAGGAATCTACTTTAACACACATTGAGGGTCTTAGTGAAATACCCTCCAGGGACAGAGTCTGATAGGCACCGTCTTTGCATCCTCCCTCTGCCATGTTGCAGAGCACATGGAATCTCCTGGCATGGAACTTGTCCACCTGTCTGGTGCCCTGGTTTTTATATATAGTGCCTTGGTTTTTGTGGCTGCCGCATAGGGGACACTCCTTGATCAACTGGCCCTGGTAGCCGGTGGTGCTTGTGTTCATGAGTTTAGTGGGATGGTAGCAAAGAAAGAAACATTTGGGAAGTGGCAATCAACCCAGGGCTCAGTGAACAGGAAGCATACAGAAACACCTATCCCCTGGTCTTCCCTTGAAAGACGTATATTTGTGTACTTTAAAAGCTGCTGCCTGAATGTGTGGCTTCCAGTCAGTCTGAATCTAGGTACTGCGATCTTCCCCTTTGGGACACTGACAAGTCTTGGCATACCTTCAGCTACCAGGGACCACTAAGAATAAAGTAGGCTGCTTGGCTAAATATAAAGGCTTGAGAGACAGCCAAAAGCTAGGGTAGGGTGAATGATAAGGTTCATTTCCTGCCTGAGGCCAATCCTTCAAGACTGGGAGAGGTGGCTGGTTTATCTAATGCATAGAAACCAACACAGACAGTCAAGGACAATAAAGAAACAGGAATCTGTTTCAAATGGAAGAAAAAAAACTCAGAAAAAGACTTGAATGAAATAGAAATAAGTGACTTACCCGATAAAGAGTTTAAAATACTGGTCATAAAGATACTCACTGAGCTTGGGAGAAGAATGAATGAACACTGTGAGAACTTTAACAAAGAGACAGAAAATATCAGAAGGTACCAAACAGAAGCCACGAAGCTGAAGAATACAATAACTGCACTGAAAACCCCAACAGAAAGGGTCAACAACAGACTAGATGAGAAGAAAAGATCAGTGAACATGAAGATAGGGCAATGGACCACACCCAAGCAGAGGAGTAAGATCGATGTGTCACTTTTCATCCAACCAGATTTCTCTCGCTATGCTCCCATTTGAAGTCTTAAAATCTTGAGTTCAAGATTTCTTTTCTCTTTCTGTCACTCCCTTATCATTCATTCCCTTTGTGGTATCTTTTTTTTTTTCTTCTCTGACTTCACTTTTCTTTGTTTTTCTGTTCTACTATAAACTGTGAGATTCAGTTCAACCAGGAAATTTGCTGTACATATGTTTGTAGAGCAAGTAGCTCCAGAGTCTAAAATGAACTCTGTCTTTAACAAATGAATAATGTCCTCATATCCTATCACTAGGAGGCTGATCTTTCGATCTGTACTCTAAAGTAGCAAATGCTATATTACAGTAAGTGCATGTTATTACAGTTTTGAGTTTAGAGCCTTTGCAATTTTTCACTTTCTTGTACGTATTAAGATATACCTACAGTAAATAAAGCAGTTCAGAAAAAAACAGACAGCTATACTGGTAATCATTGAATACTATGAATGTCTTCAAATCAATGTAAGAAGTTAATATTCTAAGAGCTGCAGCCTTCATCAAGACAGTAACTTAACTATTTCCACAGTTTCCATATTACATGCCATGATGTGGCATTTTATAAACACTCTTTGTACTTAATTTCTGAAATGTCAGCATGGTTTTCAGTATGGAATATGTGTAGAGACTATATCTATATGCATAGCTTTTGATTTCAAGTACACAGAGAGTTCCAGAGCAACCTTTAATTTTGAATAAATTATTCTTATTACAGTTTTTTTTCTGACCAAATGAAAGATATATTACCTCATTATCCTTAAATAAGGGTAAATAAGAAAAAGTAAGCTAACTCTTAACTATCTATTCCTACAGTAAAGTCAGAATTTTCAGGAAATGAAAATAAGTATTTTAAAAAAATCCTTAGCCAAAAATACATGAACTGGCCCTAACCAGTTTGGCTCAGTGGATAGAGCATCGACCTGCGGACTCAAGGGTCCTGGGTTTGATTCCAGTCAAAGGCATGTACCTTGGTTGCGGGCATATACCCAGTAGGGAGTGTGCAGGAGGCAGCGGATCGATGTTTCTCTCTCATCGATGTTTCTAAGTCTCTATCCCTCTCCCTTCCTCTCTGTAAAAAATCAATAAAATATATATTTAAAATACATGAACTGAAAATTAACAATCAACAAAACAAAAGCTGGTAATTGACTGTTTAATGTCAGTGAGTCAGAGAACTTACATTCTGGGCCTAAGAACTGTATTCATCATTGCTAAAATTCTGATGGCAGTGTCTAACTGTTTAACACCCCATATTTCTCCTAAACAAACCTCTTAAAACTCAGCTAACTTTTGCCTTTTCTTTATGCTAGACATCTCTTGAACAGGGCTATGGTTTTAAGTTCGCACAATCCATTTCTCTACACACCGAGTGAAGAAGTCATTTAGCAGGGCCATCAAATCCAGACTGTGGCAGCTGAGTAGCGAGGCCACATTAGGCTCTGAGCCTCTCTCCAGGAGGAACCCTTTCATAGTGAAGCAAAATGCCTAACTGAAACTGTCTCAAAAGCAAAAGAGAAAGATTTCATATTTAAAGACATTTTTAGACCTGGAATGTGTTTACAGAAAAGCTCTTGACAGTTTGTGTGACCCAATAATAATGAAGAAACTAACCTCTAGTCTTATAAATGTAGACATAATAATTTTTCTCTATTTAATTATTAGATCAATAGAATAACAAAGCTATAAAACTCACATAAAATTGTTCAACATCATAGAAAATTAAACTCTAAAACACATGGAGATTATTATAGTTAAGAGTTAAAATTAGCTTTCTCATCACTTGTGAGAGCAGAGAGGCTTCGAAACTTTATAGCTTTTCAAGTAGGCACCACTTATTTCTATCTTCACACTTTTAAAAAATATGTTTTTACTGTTTTGAGAGAGAGAGGGAGAGGGAGAGATAGGAGCATTGATGAGAGAGAAACATCAACATTAATCAGCTGCCTCCTGCATGCCCCTAACTGGGGATTGAGCCCACAACCTGGGCATGTGCCCTGACTGGGAATCAAACCAATGACCTCCTGGTGCATAGGCTGACATTCAACCACTGAGCAACACTGGCTGGGCACCTACATTCACACTTTTTTAAAAAATATATATTTTATTGATTTTTTATAGAGAGGAAAGGAGAGGGATAGAGAGTTAGAAACATCGATGAGAGAGAAACATCGATCAGCTGCCTCCTGCACGCTCCCCACTGGAGATGTGCCTGCAACCAAGGTACATGCCCTTGACTGGAATCGAACCTGGGACCCTTCAGTCTGCAGGCCGACGCTCTATCCACTGAGCCAAACCGGCTAGGGCTACATTCACACTTTTTAATATAAATTATAATATTTATTAACACTTCTTCCCAACCAAGAATCCTCTCTATATTAATATCATTAAAACTGCCATTCCTCAAACTCTCAGAAAATAATTATAAATTAAGACAGGCATTTTCAAATACCCTAACAAAAACTAAAAGGTCCTCTAAGTTTAAACACAATGTTTTGCCAAAGCATGCAATGCACTATATGCACCAGCAGTCACTTCACCAGCAGAACATTACTAATGTGCTCCTTTCTCAAAAAATGGATGTTTGTGCTTGCTGTGGACAATCATTTGTTATTTCTCCTGCTACATAAATGGAAGTTTCAGCTGCTCTTCACATTATTTTAGCATGTGCTCTCTTAAATAAGTTAGGCAAAAAGCACAGTACCGGGACTAACTCTAAGGCAAAAAGCAGGTATAATTCAATGTATTATTAACAAACAAGTTTTGTGAGTCCACCACAGTTTCACATGAAGAACCGAGGATACCCTTTGAGTAAAAATAATATTGGAGATAGTTTTGGAAGGATGGGAAGAATTTCAATACTAAGGTATGGGGAAGAAGCAAGTGGCAAGTTGAGTTTAGATGCTGATATAAGCAAGAGAGCATGGCAGCATATCATATATCACATGTGTGATAACTATTTATTAAATAACTGGAGTGAAAATAAAATTATAGTATCTCTGAAATTGATACCACAAACCACTATTAAATGACTTGTGTTATCCCAGACACTGGATTATAATTTTGATATTCAGTTTCGATTATATTATTAAACTCATTTTAGCATCCTGTTACAATCCTGTCATCTGATTTAGTCAATACCTGCAATAAGTCAGTTAATTAAAAAAGCAGTCAAACCTGACCATAAATATTTTAACTTAGAATATATATATGTAAATTTATTCATCAAAACTTGATTCTGTAGTCAAGCACTGCTCTCTTGCCAGAAGTTTCATTTTGCCATCATACAGAGATATCACAATATACTGATACTATTAAGTTACAAAAGTCCAGTTTCAAGTGTTTAATTTTTTAAGTCATGAGAAAACTTGCGAGACAATTTGGATGCAAATCCTTCATGAATTTTTTTAATCCACCAGTTTTTCAGTTGTCTTATTCATATCTAATTAGCTTTTTTAAAAAACCTCACCTTTGAGTCTTTCCAAAGTATACAAATTAGTTTTCATTAAAACAACACACTCCTTTACTTTCTGCACATGTATTTCATCACTTCATGTAAGAGTTTACACTATGTGGTTATAATAACTTACACTACCAGTAAGGAAGGAACTGCTGAAGGGGCCCATGGAATAAAAGGGAAATCAAACTTTATTTTTCTCCCTCACAACTGGTGGCAACAAAATTTCAGTGTGGAAGGTTAGAGGTTTACTTTTATGGTGAAGTTTTTAAAAAGTCAATTTCAGACTTATCTATTGCTAAAGTAACACTTAGCATAAACCTATTTTATAAATAAAATCAGAACCGGCATGCACACTGATAGCAGAATTCCAGTGGTTACAATTTCTACTGCTTCCCAATCACCCAGGTCCAATGCAACTTGAGAAAAACTCAAGTTAGATTAATATTTATTACCTCCCTATATTTTGCATAGGAAAAGAACTCATTTGGACTTGTTATTTTTTTCTAATTAAAATATTCAATTCATATTTCATAATACTAGGGTCAATTTGTTTTATTTTTTAAAGTTTGCAAGCATATACCAGGTGTTAGTTATTCTGTGATTCACCATTTTTGTCTATGCCCAGAAAATATACTGGAGAACATAGCTACTGGTCTTCAAGGTCTCAATGAAGTCGCCACTATAAAAACTATGCCTCAATTATTGAACCTGGATCAATTGTTTCATTGCAATTATTCATTGTCCATATTTATAAAGACAAGTTCTAAAATGTATGCTTATTATTATTATATTTTTTATTAATCCTCACGCAAAGACATTTTTTCATTGTGTTTTTGTTTGTTTGTTTGTTTTAGAGAGAGAGTGGAAGGAAGGTAGGGAGGGTGAAGAAAAGGGAGAGGGAGAGAGAGATGTGAGACACATCAATAGGTTGCCTCCCGCATGCACCCTGATTGGGGCTGGGGATCAAACCTGCAACCTAGATACATGCCCTTGACTGGGAATCAAACCCGAGACCCTTCAGTGTGCAGGCTGACGCTGACCCCTGAGCTACACCAGGGTTGTTATGCTTATTATTAAAACAATAGGAAGTGTCTCTAATGTAAGGCAAACATTTTGTAGTTCTAGCATTCAAATAATGAATCTCTAATTAATGTAGGTTACCATGTAGATCACATTTCTTATATTTAAATCATCAAATAACATTTAAATAGTATTTAAGTCATCAAACTTCAGTTTCAAAGTATATTTGAAAGCCTCCCAATAGCCAATGGAGCGGAAGAAAGTCAGAACTGCTCTCTGATCATGCTGCAAGTCCTAGCTCCCGTCCTGAGTGCACCGCCCACACACAGGGATGTGGGAGGCAGATTTGTAAAACAGCGGCACTGGGTAAAGTTTATCCATATGAGTTTCCAAAACAGTTATGTGCTTGGCCAGTGGGTTGGAGCGATGGAGTCATACAGAAGCCTTGGAGAATTTGGCTTGAAGCTGAGAAACAAGGGGATTTTTATTCGGGTCAGAACACTAACCCATTCCAGGTGAGCATGTCTGGACAGCCTGCCAGACATGGAGAACACCTGAGAGAGAAGCTTGGGCTCCACAGCCATCCCAGAAGAGGGAACACAGATTCCAAGTGAACCTACAAATGTAGGCCTTGCACAGAGGTGGAGCACCCAGAGATGCATAAACCCCACCCAGCACATTTTAATTCTCTCTCTCTCTCTTTTTTTTATTGCTTAAAGTATTACAAAGGGTATTACACATGTGTCCTTTTTCCCCCCCCGCCCTTGAGAGTCCCCTAGCCTCCCCTGCCCCCAGTGTCTTATGTCCATTGGTTATGCTTATATGCATGCATATAAGTCCTTCGGTTGATCTCTTACCCCCCTCCCTCCTGCCCCCAACCCTCCCCGGCCTTCCCGCTGCAGTTTGACAATCTGTTTGAGGCAGCTCTGTCCCTGTATCTATTATTGTTCAAAAGTTTATAATGGTCTCTATTATCCATGAATGAGTGAGATCATGTGGTATTTTTCCTTCATTGACTGGCTTATTTCACTTAGCATAATGCTCTCGAGTTCCATCCATACTGTTGCAAATGGTAAGAGTTCCTTCTTTTTATAGCAGCATAGTATTCCATCATGCAGATGTACCACAGTTTTCTAATCCATTCATCTACTGATGGGCACTTAGGCTGTTTCCAGATCTTAGCTATGGTGAATTGTGCTGCTATGAACATAGGGGTGCATATATCCTTTCTGATTGGTGTTTCTGGTTTCTTGGGATATATTCCTAGAAGTGGGATCACAGGGTCAAATGGGAGTTCCATTTTCAGTTTTTTAAGGAAACTCCATACTGTCTTCCACAGTGGCTGCACCAGTCTGCATTCCCACCAGCAGTGCACAAGTGTTCCTTTTTCTCCACATCCTCTCCAGCACTTATTGTTTGTTGATTTGTTGATGATAGCCAGTCTGACAGGTGTGAGATGGTACCTCATTGTTGTTTTGATTTGCATCTCTTTGATGATTAGTGACTTTGAGCATGTTTTCATATGCCTCTTGGCTTTCTGAATGTCCTCTTTTGAAAGGTGTCTATTTAGATCCTTTGCCCATTTTTTGATTGGATTGTTTATCTTCCTTTTGTTAAGTTGTATGAGTTCCCTATAAATTTTGGAGATTAGGCCCTTATCAGATATGACATTGGCAAATATGTTTTCCCACACAGTGGGTTTTCTCGTTGTTTTGTTGATGGTTTCTTTTGCTGTGCAGAAGCTTTTTATTTTGATGTAGTCCCATTTGTTCATTTTCTCTTTAGTTTCAAGTGCCCTAGGAGCTGTATCAGTGAAGAAATTGCTTCGGCATATGTCTGAGATTTTGTTGCCTTTGGATTCTTCTAGAATTTTTATGGTTTCCTGTCGTACATTTAAGTCCTTTATCCATTTTGAGTTTATTTTTGTGTAAGTTGGTGGTCTAGTTTCATTTTCTTGCATATATCTGTCCAATTTTCCCAACACCATTTATTGAAGAGACTATCTTGGCTCCATTGTATGTTCTTGCCTCCTTTGTCAAATATTAATTGAGCATATTGGTTCGGGCTTATTTCTGGGCTCTCTATTCTATTCCATTGATCTATATGCCTGTTCTTGTGCCAGTACCAGGCAGTTTTGAGAACAGTGGCTTTGTAATACAGCTTGATATCTGGTATTGAGATCCCACCTACTTTGTTCTTTTTCAGGATTGCTGCAGCTATTCTGGGTCTTTTTTTATTCCAGATGAATTTTTGGAGAGTTCGTTCTAGATCTGTGAAGTATGCCGTTGGTATTTTAATGGGAAGTGTGCTGAATTTATAGATTGCTTTGGATAGTATGGACATTTTAATGATGTTGATTCTACCAATTCATGAACACGGTATGTTCTTCCATCTGTTTATGTCTTCCTCTGCCTCTTTTTTCAACGTCCTGTAGTTTTCTGAGTAGAGGTCTTTTACCTCTTTAGTTAAGTTTATTCCCAGGTAGCTTAATTTTTTTGGTGCGATGGTAAATGGGATTGTTTTTATAATCTTTCTGAAAGTTCACTATTGGTGTATAGAAATGCCTCAGATTTCTTGGGGTTAATTTTTTATCCTGCTACATTGCCAAATTCATGTATTAAGTCTAGTAGCTTTTTGATGGAGTCTCTAGGGTTTTGTACATATAATATCATGTCGTCTGCAAATAAGGACAGTTTTACTTCCTCTTTTCCAATTTGGATGGCTTTTATTTCTTCTTCTTGTCTAATTGCAATGGCTAACAATTCCAGTACTATGTTGAACAGGAGTGGTGAGAGTGGACATCCCTGTCTTGTTCCTGTTCTTAGGGGAAATGGTGTTAGTTTTTGTCCATTGAGTATGATGTTGGCTGTGGGCCTGTCATATATGGCTTTTATTATGTTGAGGTATGATCCTTCTACTCCCGCCTTACTGAGAGTTTTTATCAAAAATGGGTGTTGAATTTTGTCAAATACTTTTTCTGCATCAATTGATATGACCTTGTGGTTTTTTTCTTTCAATTTGTTTATGTGATGTATCACGTTTATTGATTTGCGGATATTGTACCATCCTTGCATCCCTGGGATAAATCCTACTTGGTCGTGGTGTATGATCTTTCTGATGTACTGCTGGATCTGATTTGCTAAGATTTTGTTGAGGTTTTTGGCATCTATGTTCATGAGGGATATTGGCCTGTAATTCTCTTTCATTGTGTTGTCTTTACCTGGTTTTGGTATTAGGGTGATGCTGGCTTCATAGAATGAGCTTGGAAGTGTTCCTTCCTCTTGAATTTTTTGTAGTAGTCTGAGGAGGATAGGTTTTAGTTCTTCCTTGAATGTTTGGTAAAACTCCCCTGTGAAGCCGTCTGGTCCTGGGCTTTTGTTTGCTGGAAGCTTTTTGATGACTGCTTCAATTTCTTCCATAGTTATTGGCCTGTTGAGATTTTTAGATTCTTCCTGATTGAGTTTTGGAATGTTGTATTTTTCTAGGAATTTGTCCATTTCCTCCAGGTTGTCTAGTTTGTTGGAGTAGAGCTGTCCATAGTATTTTTTAACAATCATTTGTATTTCTGTGGGGTCTGTTGTTATTTCGCCTCTATCGTTTCTGATCTTGTTTATTTGGGTCCTCTCTCTTTGCTTCTTGGTGATTCTGGCTAGAGGTTTGTCAATCTTGTTTATCCTTTCAAAGAACCAGCTCTTGGTTTCATTGATTTTCTGTATTGTTTTTTTTTTTGGTCTCTATGTCATTTATTTCTGCTCTAATCTTTATTATCTCCTTCCTTCTGCTCACTCTGGGGTTTTCTTGTTGCACTCTTTCTAATTCTTTGAGTTGTAGAGTTAGATGATTTACTACCATTTTTTCTTATTTTTTGAGATAGGCCTGTAGAGCTATAAACTTCCCTCTCAGGACTGCTTTCATTGCGTCCCATAGGTTTTGGATTGTTGTGTTTTCATTGTCATTAGTTTCCAGGATGTTTTTAATTTCTTCTTTGATCTCATTGGTAACCCAATCAATATTTAATAACATGCTATTCAGCTTCCAGGTGTTTGAGTATTTTGAGTTGTTTTTATTGTAGTTTATTTCTAATATTATGCCATCGTGGTCTGAGAAGATGCTTTTTATGATTTCAATCTTCTTGAATTTGGGGATACTTTGCTTGTGACCCAACATGTGGTCTATTTTTGAATATGTCTTATGAGCACTTGAGTAGAATGTATATTCCGTGGCTTTGGGGTGAAGTGTTCTGAAAATGTCTATTAAGTCTATCTGATCTAGTGAGTCATTTAGGATTGCTGTTTCTTTGCTGATTGTTTGTCTAGGGGACTTATCCAGTGCTGTCAGTGGTGTATTAAAGTCCCCTACTATGACTGTATTGTTGTCGATCTCTCCTTTGATATCTTCCAGGAGTTTTTTTTATGAATTTGGGTGCTCCTGCATTGGGTGTATATATGTTTACCAGGGTTATATCTTCTTGTTGTATTGATCCCTTTAGTATTATGAAGTGGCCTTCCTTATCTCTTGTTATGGCCTTCACTTTGAGGTCTATTTTGTCCGATATAAGTATTGCTACCCCAGCTTTCTTTTCCTTTCCATTTGCCTGAAAGATATTTTTCCATCCTTTCACTTTCAGTCCGTGTGAGTCCCTTCTAATGAGGTGGGTCTTTTGTAGACAGCAGATGTATGGGTCATGTTTTTTTATCCATTCAGCCACTCGATGTCTTTTGGTTGGAGCATTTAGTCCGTTTACATTTAAAGTTATTATTGAAAGGTATTTGTTTGTAGCCATTTCTTTTTTTGTGTGGCTGTTTTCTTTCTGAGCTTTTTATTTCTTCTTTTTACACCAGTCCCTTTAGCATTCCTTGCATTGCTGGCTTGGTGGTGATAAACTCCCTTAGCCTTTTTTTTTTTGTCTGTGAAGCTTCTTATTTCCCCTTCAAGTTTGAATGATAGCCTTGCTGGATAGAGTATTCTTGGATTCAGTCCTTTGCTTTGCATCACTTTGTAAATTTCCGTCCATTCTTTTCTGGCCTGATGTGTTTCTGTTGAGAAATCATTTGATAATCTAATGGGAGATCCCTTGTATGTAACTTTCCGTCTCTCTCTTGCAGCCTGTAAGATTCTCTCTTTGTCCTGAACATTTGCCATGGTAATTATGGTGTGTCTTGGTGTGGGTCTTGTCGGGTTCACCTTGTTTGGGACTCTCTGGGCTTGTGTGACTTTTTTCTTCCCCACCTCAGGGAAGTTTTCTGATATTATTTCTTCAAATAGGTTTTCTAATCCTTGTTCATCTTTCTGTTGTTCTGGCACCCCTATTATTCGTATGTTGTTTCGTTTCATGTTGTCCCAAAGCTCCCTTAGGCTCTCCTCCTGTCTTTTAATTTTTTTCTCCAATTGCAGTACATTTTGGGTGTGTTTTGCTTCCTTGTCTTTTAATTCACTAATTCGGTCCTCCGCTTCTCCTAGTCTACTGTTGATACTTTCAATGGTGTTTTTTATTGCAGCTATATCACTCTTCATTTCTTCTTGGGTCTTACTTAAGTTGTTGATTTTTTCATCTGTTTCTTCTAGCTTCTTCCATATGTTATTGATTTTTTCATCTGTTTCTTCTTGCATAGGTAGTTGACTTTTTCATCTGTTTCTTCTTGCTTCTTGCAAAAGTTGTTGATTTTTTCCTCCATCCGGTTTATGCACTCTAGGACCCTTATTCTGAATTCTTTTTCTGTCATGTTGCATGCCTCTTTATTACTTAGCTGTCTTTCTGGAGAGTCCTCCTTCTCTTTCCTTTGGGGGTTTCTTTGTCTACCCAGTTTGATCTCACTGACATATCTAGATGTTGAGTCATTCAGTGGCTGCTCCCTGGGTGGCAGTGGCTCCTTGGGCTGTGGTTGCTCCTCAGGCGGTTGCCGTAGCAGCTGCTCCTCAGTTGGCAGCAGCTCCTCTGGTGGGTGCTGTTCACAGCTGTGGTGGCTCTTCTGGCTGGTGGGGGGAGGCTTCACGTACAGCTGCTGTTCCTCAGACAGAGGGTGTGGTGCTCAGGAGGCTGCTGTTGCTTGGATCTGCTGCGCTGATTTAAAGGCACAAAATACAACACAACAAGGCACCATGTACCAGGCACTAAACACAAATATATTCACGATATTAATAACCCCAAATAAAGGTGACCACCCGAATTAAGAGAATTAGGGGATAAGGAAGAAAGAAGAGAAAAAGATAAAAGAGAAAAAAGAAAAGAAAAGAAAAGTAGGGATGAAAAAAAAGGAATGCAAAAGTGAAATTGGGAAAAAGGAGGGGGAAAGAAAAGAGAAAAAAAAAGAGTGAAAAGAGAGAATGAAGTAGAAGAGGGGAAGAGACTATGTATATGAGGAGAAAACTCCTATAGAACCGCCACTAATCCCAACAAATTCCAGCAACAGCTCCCTGGAGGTGAATGCAAACTAGAAACAACCAATAGTATCAAGAGAGGCAAGGGAAAACAGAAGCACAAAAATAATCAGGGGGAGGGGGGGTGGAGGGAGGGGAAAAACCAGCAGAAAAAAAGAAAAAGAAAAAGAAAAACAGCCTCACAACCAGTTCTAAAAAAACACACACACACACATAGACACACAAAAAAACAAACAACAACAACAACAAAAAAACCCAATATACTCAACAATCAAGCAAACAGCAATAAAACAATAGAAAGATAAAAGAAGAAAAAACAATTTTGGATAGTGAAGAAAAATAAGGGATATGTGTATAAGGATTTAGAGCAGTGGATTGGAAATAGGATATATAAGTAGGGTGAAATTTTGACAGGAGGTAAACAGAAGGAATAGGGAAAATCTAAAGCAGGAATAGGGTAAGAGAAACAGGACAACAAAAGGGGAAAAGTGAGGAAGAGGGTTTTAGCATAGAGGTAAAATTGAGGTAGGGAATATTGATGCTAAAGGAACGATGAAAATAGAATGGAAAACACTAATCCCAAAATAAAATAAAGAGAAAATAAAATGGCACTTTAAAAAATGGTAAAATGGTAGCAGTAATAATACTGGTTAAAAATAAAAATGTAGTAATTAAAAGGGTAAAATCAGGTGATGGAAAAAGAAGAAAAAAAAATTGGTTTCTTAATTAAAAGGTGAAAAAAGAAAAAAGAAAAAAGAAGAAAAAAAAATTGCAGTAGTGAAGGTCCTTCAGTTCTTGTACTCGTCAGTCTGGCTCGCCTTAGTCTTGTCAGGTATTCAGGAGAGTGTTGAATTTCCCTGTGATACACTGTTCCTCTGTGTTATAAACCACAGTCCTGATTTTAAAGCAGGCTGTATTTGTGTCCCAGACTGCCTTAATTTGTATTTAGCTAAGAGTCAGTTTGTGGCTCAGCCTCTGGGTGGCAGTGTTTTGGGGTTGGCCTCTGAGGCTATAGGGCCTCTCTGTCCAGTAGCTTGGGTTTATCATCTCTATTGCACTTAAAACTGGTTTGGGGAAGTCCACTGCCCAGAGCTGGTTCCTTAATAGTTACCCGCTCTGTGTTGTTGCTGGGATTGAAAATCCCTCTATAGGCCAGACCCTGTTAACTCCCAGGGACTGATCAGATTATTTTAATCCTTGATCTCATTCAGGGTGGAATCTGGGTGTGGCTGTGCTCCTTGCCTGGGGGCTAGGTGGAGGAGTCCCACCCTCCGGAGAGAATGGCTGCCCCGATCCTGGGCCCAGGGGTGTCTCAGCACTCAATTCACTGCCACCTCTTTCGGCCCCCCCCTCTCCCCAGCTTCTCCCCAGATTCCACTCGTCCGTACCTTCTCCCTCTCTTCAGCACAGGTGAGTGTCTGTATCTGAAATGTCTTATGAACAGGATTCAGTGAAAACAAACAAACAAACGCCGGCCGTTGAAATGGGGAAGGCTTAGTTTCTGTAAGCTCTTCTCTTACTGGCACTGCATGCTCTGGTCAGCTCTTCAGGCTGCCTCCTTTAGGCTCAGTCCTCCGTGATCACAGAGCCCAGATCTCAAATCCCCTGGCGCCAGGAATCCCTCGGATCTCCTTTCCCCAGTCAGGGGCTGTGCCTGTCCCAAGGGACGCAGCTGTCTGCCACGTGGTCTCCCTCCGACCCTCTGGGCTCAGAGGTCTGGCAATCTTTCCTGTCCAAATCCCTGGTTTTTTTACCTTTCCAGGGGAGGTCTGCCCTTCCCAGCTGCAAACTGTCTCACCAGCTGAGTAATTTCGCCAATTCGGGGTGGGTGTTATTAGTTTCAGCTGCTCACTCCATTTGCTCCGGGACATGACCTGGGACGCGTCTGCCTATATTGCCGCCATCTTCGGACCTCTTAATTCTCTTTCCATAAGGCAGATCTCTTTTCTGGCTGTAACTGTATGTAGCTTATTCAGACAATAGCCCGATGTGCTCCTCTACACAGACTTCAGAAAGCCAAGCAAGATTAGGGCTCAGATTCGGGTTCCATGGCTGACTGGAAGTATATACAGTGGGGCCTTGACTTACGAGTTTAATTAGTTCCATGATGGAGCTCGTAACTCAAATTACTCGTATGTCAAATCAACATTGAACAAGTGAGGCATGTGATGCTGGACTGATGTGGCGTTCACTGTGAAGTTCGCTGCACCAACTAGCGGTGGGGTATCTGAAGCTGGCTCGTAACCCGAATTTTAGCTAGCAACTCAAAGCAAAACATCGGCTGAGAGATGGCTCGTATCTCGAAAACCTCGTTAGTCGGGACACTCGTAAGTCAAGGCCCCACTGTAGTTTTGCTGAGGGTCAAAATGGCAGTAATTCTTAACTCTGAAAGATGCTTTCTGCAGCTTCTGCCTGAGATTAATACAGAGTTGGGCAACTGACAGATTTTAAGGAAGATCTTAGACTCACAATCTCCTTTTGGCTGCTGAAACCATGCCCTAATAACACCCTACGGTTATTTTTGCTGAGAATTTTATAAAGGTTACATTTGCCAAGCATGGAGGCAGGCCGAGACAGGGCTTGGAGATGAAAAAGCTCATTACAGCTGTGATAGCTGGAGTCCAATTTCTTAGCATTGAAATACATTCTTTGTGATATGCTTCGTTTTTCAATTCAGCAATCTCCTCCCCAGGGACAGTTTCTTTAGGAAAAAATCCATATAGTGCCCCCAGGTGTTCAGGAACCCATCATACAACTCCTTTAAATTTCAATAAGTAGCTGCACCTTAAGTCATATGGAAGATTTTTGAAAATCACTGGAGAGAGGATTATATTAGGCATCTGGGCCTGATTCAAGATCCTGTGTGATAATTTCTGATGTGAGCATCTTTTACTTGACTTCTTAGGATGGACCTGTTATCCCATTTAATATTGTAGAATGAGGTACCTGTGTTTGTTAACTGTGCTTATTACTCTCCCCTTTAGTAAACAAATGACCTCAGCTTTGCTCTGACCAGATCCGCACAGATGCTGGTGCTCATCCCCACTGTTCTCAGAGATACTTGGTATAATGGCAATACAGGCAGTTAGTGCGCTAGAATCAGAACATCTGGTTTACAGTGGTGGCTTGGCCACTGTTTGACCACGTGACTTAAACTGTATGTGCCTTAGCTTCCTCACATACAATGCAGATAATGGTAGTGAATATCTAATAGGGGTTGGTGGGTATTAAATACGTATGAAAAGCACATACAACAGTGGATGGTACATATGGTTCCATAAATGTTAGCTACTATTTTGATTTTTTTTGTAAATACATTATTTTCTTTCATTTTTTCCATCACCATTTATCCCCCCTATACCCTGTTCCTTATTGTAGGATATATTGAGTCATCAGAAAATATTCCACCTTTTTAATTTCCTTTGGAAAATGTCTTAAATGTTCCTAGAGATCTGGATGCTTCATTGGAAATGTCCACATCTTATTTTCACAAAGAGTCACTATTTGCTCTCATGGGTCAAAGGAGAAAAGTGTTAATTTGTTGCTTAAGAACATTCCTGTGTCCTAAAATGGCTTCATCTGCCACGAGTAAGAGCAGCTGAAATCCTTGAATCCAAAAGCTCCTTCAAGAAGAGCTCTTAAAAATACATGCAGAGAACAAGTTCCTTGTTCATCTGAATAGAGTTGTTGGAAGCAAGTCTTCCATGGACTCCCCTCTCCAGGCTCCTGTTCAATCATGTCTGCCCTCCAATGAGGCAGACTTGTTTGTTTTCAAATGATGAATTTCTGCCTTGCCCAATATAATCATCCACCAAAATGACTCTCTGTTCAGGAAGGGAGTGCATTCAGGTGTTTAGATTCTGGCTGGAGATCACATGTTCATACCAGTTAGCTGCCACCACTACCCAAAGAGGTCAGTTAAGTCCCATTTTATAATTAGGATACTGACATGCAGAAAGATCATGCAACTAAAGCTTGAATCAAAAGTCATACTTCTCAGTCTCTTCCTTCTAAAGATAGGCCTTCCCTTTAAGTACTGTCTTAATACACTGCAATTTATTATTTTCTTACTAAGAATTTAAAACTGTTTGAAATAGTCATTCCCACTGAGTACTGGACGCCCAGTTATTTAAAAAAGCTATTTATAAAAAGAGAAATCTGTACCTTCAATAGGCCAGGTGGACAAAAGAGTTACATCAAAGTACATGACTGCCTGATGGTTGTGTGCACCAAATCAGCAGGTGTGGATACCTCCCACTGTGTCTGTGCCTCACCCCACAACACACACAGAAAGCTGAGCACTGGTGACATTAGAATCACTACTGTTTCTTATGATAACAAACATGGTTTGATATTAGTCTGAAAGCTCATTATATGATACACCTAAGGCCCGGTGCACAAATTCATGCACCAGTGGGGTCCCTTGGCCTAGCCTGTGGAGATTGGGCCGAAACCAGCTCTCCAACTTCCTCTGAGAAGTCCCGGATTATGAGAGGGTGCAGGCCAGGCCGAGGGACCCCACTGGTGCATGATTGGGGCCAGGGAGGGACACAGGAGGTTGACCAGCTGTGGAGGGACCACAGGAGGGCTCCAGGGCATGTCGGGCCCATCTTGCTCAGTCCGGATCATCTGGACTCCAGCAGCAAGCTAACCTACTGGTCAGAGGGTCTGCCCCCTGGTGGTCAGTGCACATCATAGCCACTGGTCAACCGGTCGACTGTCTACCCCCTGGTGGCCAGTGCATGTCATAGCAAGTGGTTGAGCAGCCTTAACATATCATTAGCATATTATGCTTTGATTGGTTGAATGTACGACCAGACAACCGGACACTTAGCATATTAGGCTTTTATTATATAGGACTAGAGGCCTGGTGCACAAAAATTTGTGCACTCTGGGGGGGAGGGAGGGTCCCTCAGCCCAGCCTGTGCCCTCTCGCAGTCTGGGACCCCTTGGGAGATAACGACCTGCTGGCTTAGGCCTGCTCCCAGGTGGCAGAGGGCAGGCCCAATCCCTAGGTGCAGCCCCTGGTTGGGCTCAGAGCAGGGCCGATTGGGGAGTTGGGGCGCCACCCCCCATCATGTACAGAGCAGGGCGGATCAGGAGGTTGCGATGCCACCCTCAGTCACGCTCAGGGTAGGGCCGACTGGGGGGTTGGGGCACCGCCCCCTGTCACACTCAAGGCAGGGTCGATGGGGAGGTTGCGGTGCCACCCCGTCATGCACAGAGCAGGGCCAATCAGGGGGTTGGGGCGCTGCCTCCTGTCACACACAAAGCAGGGCCCATCAGGGGGGTTGGGGCTCCGTACCCTGTCACGCACAGAGCAGGGCCCATCAGGGGGTTGGGGAGCTCCCCCCTGTCACGCACAGAGCAGGGGCCATCAGGGGGGTTGGGGCTCCGTACCCTGTCACGCACAGAGCAGGGCCCATCAGGGGGTTGGGGAGCTCTCCCGTGTCACACACAGAGCAGGGCGGATCAGGGGTTTGGGGCACTGCTCTCTATCACCCACAGAGCAGGGCCGATCAGGGGGTTGGGGCGCTGCCACTGTCACACTCAGGGCAGGGCCGATGGGGAGGTTATGGCGCTACCCCGTCACACACAGAGCAGGGCCTGTGGGGGGGGGGGGGAGGTTGGGGCACCACACCCTGTCACACACAGAGCCACAGGGCGATCAGAGGGTTGGGGAGCTCCCCCCATCATGCACAGAGCAGGGCTGATCAGGGGGTTGGGGCGCCTTCCCCTGTCACGAACAGAGCAGGGCGGATAGGGAGGTTGAGGCCCCAACCCCTGTCACACATAGAGCCGCAGGGTGATCAGTGGGTTTGGGCGCTGCCCCCTGTCATGCTGATCCCGGTGCCGGGAGGCCTCTCAGCTCCGCTGATCCCAGTGCTGGGAGGCATATTATCCTTTTACTGTATAGGATAGAGGCCTGGTGCACGGGTGGGGGCCGGCTGGTTTGCCCTGAAGGGTGTCCTGGATCAGGGTGGGGGTCCCCATTGGGGTGCCTGGCCAGCCTGCGTGAGGGGATGATGGCTGTTTGCAGCTGGTCACACACCCTTCAGGGTGGGGGTCCCCACTGGGGTGCCTGGCCAGCCTGGGTGAGGGGCTGAGGGCTGTTTTCAGGCTGGAGGGTGACTGAAGCTCCCAACTGCTCCTTTTTTTTATTTTTTTTATTCTGGGCCAGCTTTAGCTCTGGCTCCAGCTCTGAGGCCTCTGCTGCTGAAAGCAGGTATCTGGTTTGTTTGGGTTCTATAATCGAAACACTGTATCAACTCCAGCTCTAAGATCCCGGCAGGCTGAAAGCAGGTTTCTGGGGTTTTGTTTAGCTTCTATATTTGTAACAATGTTTCAAATTGCAAGCTCAGAGGCCGGCAAGGCAGGCGGGGAATGTTGGTTTCCTCCGTCACTGAAGCAAGCAAGCCTCATGTTAGTTTCAAGCTGCCTGGCTGCCGGCCGCCATCTTGGCTGTCAGTTAATTTGCATATCTTGCTGATTAGCCAATGGGAAGTGTAGCGGACGTACGCTAATTACCATGTTTCTCTTTTATTAGATAGGATAGTGGCCATTAGTAATATACATCAATTGGACATCTCAAGGGCAAAAGAACATTGCACTGAGGGCATCAGAGCCTTAGAAAATTAAACAGGGAAAATAACACAAGTATTAAGGAATTCTTGAAATAGAATTAATTGTGGAACCAAAAAGGGATTTGTTACTATTGTATATAGATCCAATTTTCATAAATTATCTAAGCATCAATGACATTTACCTCTTAATAGCTCCTATTTACCAAGGTCCCCTTCCCCGGATAACCATTCATATTTTAACAGAGTCCATCCATAAATGGTACATTTTTTCTCCCTTTTGATTATAATTAAGTATCAAGGCCTTAAATTTATCATGCATTCAGCATGGAATGTTTAACAAAACGTTAACAAGCCCAAAGTGTGCCATTATGAGCAGCACTGACACTGCTAATTGGCCTTTGGAGATCCCTCCCATAAGCAGTCAATGCCATCAAATAAAACCAGTGTCGGCCTCCAAAACTTACAGATACAGTATGAAGTAGAGCATAAATTGAGTGAAACTTATATTAAGACAAGCTATACATCAAATTCCTAAATAAATGTGCATATGTGCTTGATATAAGAATAATCTATATAGTTGCAGATAAAATGGATTTCCTTCAAGCAGTTAACGCAAAACTTTATTTGCATTAAGCTTCTCTTAAGCAACAATTACTATGACCAACTACCATTTAAGTACAAAGTTTTAAAAACAAAACACATTTTTAAACCAAAAAAAACCCGAATTAACGTAGAAGAACTCAATAAAACACGACTCATCTGACTGCAACGGAGACTAAACTGTTTTTGGGTACAATGTCCATATTTAATGAGCACTGTACCTGAAATCCAAAAACTGAAATAAAAGCAATGACTAAAATAGGTTTTACAACAGAGCTGTTTTGTTTACCTTTCATCACAATAAGTTTTTCTTATTATTTTGGTGTGTTCAGAATTCAACTATGTAAAGGTATAAACTACCTAATGTCCACTAGAGACTCTTGAAAAGAAAGTTCATGAAACCCTAAAGTGAGTGACTTTTTGAGAAACTACTTAATAGTATTTATCTTTCAGGGGAAACCATTTGTAAATAATGTATGAGTATTACTGACAACAAAAGGTATTGTAATAATGTAAGTTCCCCTAAGTCAGTGGTCGGTAAACTGCGGCTCGCGAGCCACATGCGGCTCTTTGGCACCTTGAGTGTGGCTCTTACACAAAACACCACGTGTGGGCGCACACGTACAGTGCGATTAAAACTTCGTGGCCCATGCGCAGAAGTTGGTATTTTGTGGAAGAGCCACCCTCAAGGGGCCAAAGAGCCGCATGTGGCTCACAAGCAGCAGTTTGCCGAGCTGCAGTTTGCCGACCACTGACCTAAGTGATACTTTTCCCATAAGATCCTAATTTTTATTGCAATGGCCTACTTTTGCTTCTGAGTTTTCTTGGTGATTTTGTTTTTAAAATTCATGTCAGCTATAACTCTGGTTGTCTTTCTCCTAACCCTCTTTATTATAGCATCAATTCACACATGTATAAATTAAAATAACATTTTTATGCATATAAAATCAACATACCATTTTAGAACATTAAAAAAATCTATAAAATACATAGAGAAAAAAATCACCTATACATTTATTAACTCAAATATAACTATGTGACTATATTGGTTTTTATCCTTCTAGTCATTTGTATATGCACATATATTTGCATATCTGAGTTTATATGGTATAAAAATTGTCATTATTTACCTTAAGAAGGCTTTCTCCTGGTCATTAAAAATGCTCAGTAATCATATTTTTAAATTCAAGTTTAAGTGGCCTGGTAACTGCAAATAAAGTTTCAAAATGCTTCCCACCCACATTATTCTTTACCCTAAAAAGCAGGATTTTTGCACAGGCTAAGACTAAGGGAGCAACTTGGCTAAGGAGTACAGTTTTGGGCTAAGAAGTGAAGCTGTAAATGGCACTTGTTCCTGCATGTTTTAGTAGTTTTATTTTTGCATTCTTTTTTTTTTTTAAATATTTTATTGGTTTTTTACAGAGAGAAAGGGAGAGAAATAGAGAGTTAGAAACATCGATGAGAGAGAAACATCGATCAGCTGACTCCTGCACACCCCCCAGTGGGGATGTGCCCGCAACCCAGGTACATGCCCTTGACCGGAATCGAACCTGGGACCCTTCAGTCCACAGGCCAAGGCTCTATCCACTGAGCCAAACCGGTTTCGGCTATTTTTGCATTCTTTTGGGGTTTATTATTATCAATATTATCTTATATTAGGGGCCCAGAGCATGAATTTGTGCACCCTGAAAGGAACTGTGGGCCGTGAGGCTGCAGTGAGTACAGGGGTGGGTCTCAGCCCATCCTCCATGCCCCTGCACAGACTCTCCAGTCACGGTCCCAGTCCCCTGTTGGCTGGCAGCCCAGCTTGGCGCTGGTCCTGCTTGCACCCACTGATGGCATGGAGCAATTGGTGTCGGCACCAGCAGCGGGTGCGAGCAGGGCTGGGGTCATCAGTGGGTGCAAACAGTAGCTGCCCCAATTGCCCCTCAGTAGCAGGGGGAGGTGGAGAAGACCTCAGGGGCAAGCAGGGCCAGCAGCTGCCACTCGCACCCACTGATGGTGCCAAGTAATCGGGACTGGCACCGGGCACTGGCAGCAGGTGCAAGCGGCAGCTCCAGCACTGGCTGCAGGTGTGAGCGGGGCCAGCGACAGCAGTGGATGTGAGTGCTGGGTGGGACCATGGCACGGGAGAAAAGAATTTTCAGTAACCACCAGACACTCACCCCAATGACAGTGACTGGCGCCCCACCTTGGTCTGGCGCCCCCTCTCTCACCTGTTCCACCATCTCACCGCGACTGATGCCCATTATGTTCTGTGCTCTGCCACCTGCTGCCCACGCCCACCATATTCCACACGCGCCCCCTGGTGGTCAGTGCATGTCATAGCAACTGGTTGTTCAGTTGTTTGGTTGTTCCACCGTGCGGTCTATTTGCATATTAGCCTTTTATTATATAGGATGACCAGTTTAGGCTTCTTTTATTCCTGGGACTGGTGTGGTAAGAATGCCCAGGCCTCCTTCCTTAGGAGTTGGGAAAAGCCTCCTGTTTGACAGCCAGGTGAGGATCAGGATGGCGGGGCAGGTAAATGGAAACCTGAAATCTCCTGTGTGCAGATGAGCCACCCAGGGCTAGAGTTTAGACCAGGGATGGGCAAACTTTTTGACTCGAGGGCCACAATGGGTTCTTAAACTGGACCGGAGGGCCTGAACAAAAGCATGGATGGAGTGTTTGTGTGAACTAATATAAATTCAAAGTAAACATCATTACATAAAAGGGTATGGTCTTTTTTTTCAATAGTTTTATTCATTTCAAATGGGCCGGATCCGGCCTGCAGGCCGTAGTTTGCCCACGGCTGGTTTAGCCAGTGAGATCCACATTCCCACAGGAATTTGTGGATTTGCTTGAAAAAGCCCCACTAATGACCACACCAAGGAACCTATGCTGTTTTAGTCAGTTGTGGAAGGTCTCTGACTGCTCTTAATTATTTTCCAGAGAAAAATTAAAGCTGCTCTCTCCTCTAGATAAAATTTACCCTCTTCAATTTTATAGTGTGTTTTTCCTCCCTGGGTCCATGTCGTTAAAGATCTCTCTTTGATATTTTACCAGTTTAAAAGGAATCAAGTTAAAGCTAGTGGTGCTGTTGTGTAGCACATGGCCATTTCGAATGAGTATGAAGAAACACATCCCTATGGGCCAATGCTGAAGATTTAAGATGGTCCCTTAGGAAGCCAGGCCTGTTCTCTCCAGTTTGGGAATAGCTCTACTCTGTTCTGTCCTTGCCAACTTTTTCCCTCTGGGAAGCAGCTTGAGCATTCCTTACATTAAAAGAGTTCAACATATGTCCACTCTCCTTTCCCATCTTCAGTCCTCAGCACTCATACACAGTAAACAGATGGCCCCAAGTTCAGAGGCAGAAAACAATACATAGCCTTCTTATTGAACGACTAGAGGCCTGATGCACGAAAATTCATGCAAGAGTAGACCTTCCTTCCCCCGGCTGCCTACTAGCCCTGGCTTTCTTCCAGCACCTGGGACCCAGTCTTCCCTCCTCAGGCCGGCTGCAGGCAACCGGGGCCACAGGTACCCGGGACCCTGGGTGGCTTCGCCCGTGCAGGCCGCAGGCACCCAGGGCCCCAGGCGGCTTCCCCCAGGCCCCAGTTTCGTCAGGAAGGACATCCAGAAGGACGTCCAGAAGACATATAGTCTATCTGGTCTAATTAGCATATTACCCTTTTATTTGTATAAATTTCCAGTATCTCCAGGTAGTAACTAGGTCATAACCATGCAATTTAGCCCTTAACCCTAATTATGTGTCCTTCATAAGAAACCAGGATCACAAAAAGTAACCACAGTTCTGAAAATAGATATGTTTGGGAAATATTGTCCTCTGAACTCCAGATTTGAGAGATTTGAGTTCAATTTCATAAATAAATGTAAAGAAATGCCAGTTATCAGGTTTTGATCATTCCTCCTTTCTAAACATTATCTAAGTAATAAAATACAATAAAAGACCAGAAACAATTCTAAACTATTTTAAATTATTTTTTCTCTATCTTGAGCCAAGAAGATAGAGATAATTTTCTTTACTATTTATCAACAGGTCTATTCTAGTGAATGTTAGAATGTTTTTCATCAAACTCCAATTTCCTTCTTCTTTTGTAAAATATTTGTGAAGTTACTAATTAGGTTGACCCTAATCCCAAAAGGAAAAAAATGTTCTATAAGTTTGATACATGGGATAACAATTCTTCTCCCTATTATTATATTTCTGAAAAAAAGGCTCACTTAAAAAATCACTTATTCTCACTAAAAATATACATAAAAAATAATGTATGTCAATGTGCTGACAATCTGTCATTGTAAATAAATTTCTTCAGCTGTTATTGAGTAGATACGGAAAAGAAATTGACTAAATATGATAACAGGCAAAAGAGGTGTTTTAACTTTTGAATTGTGGTTTATGATTTACTACAATATTCATATTTGAAGGTTAAGGAAATGTATAGAAACATGAACATTTTAACTATCTTCTTACAATTCAAAAATAATTAGGAACATGAAGCTTTGACAGCCCATTGGTATGTAAGTAAATTCCTTCCCCAACATCTTTGAGCCATCTAAACTCTCAGGAATGAGAAAACAGAATGGAGGACAATTCCTTGCTACTATTCACACATGCATATATACAGTACATGTATAACTTTTCCAGGCTTATGTTGTCTTGAAAGACACTGAGTTCAGGTCTGTCAAATGTCCCCCAGTTTTGTAAGGTACAGAACCAATATTTTGATCACAGTTTTATTGCTGAATCAAAACATGGGCATGAATGTATGAATCACTCTTAGCAGGCCTAAACATAAAAAAAGATTATAAGAAAGTGTGTGGGATTGTGGGATCGTGGGAGAGAGAGGGAGAGAGAGAGAGAGAGAGAGAGAGAGAGAGAGAGAGAGAGAGAGAGAGAGAGAAGAGAAAGAAGAGGGGTGGGGAGAGGGAAGAGAGGAGAGGGAAGAAGAGAAGGAGAAGGGAAGGAAATTCAATATTAATGAAAGACCTTTCTGTTAGATGTGGCACCTGATTCAAATATCAAGAAGCAATTACTAGAATATCTCTCTGCTTATTTTTATTTATTTTTGATATACTCTTCATACAATAAAATGCAACATTTTCAGAGTACAGTTCTGTACATTTTGACAACCACATACACTTGTGTGGCAACAGGAAAATCTGATACTTTTCTGTCATTAGGAAACTGATAGTTTTAGTGTCACGGTCAGATCCAGGTAAATGGACAGACACCAGGGTAGAGACCAGAATGTGCTGAAGGGCAGTTTTTCTGATTCCTGGTCAATAAACCTCATGGTGACAAGGCCCAACTAGGTCTCTTTTCAGTGAATGTATTATTTGTACAAAATAACCTTCTATGTCCCCCAAACTGACTGGCTCAAAGGAACACAAACCAAACTTGTTGGCCTGATGAAACATTAATTACTTGCTTAAAATAAAAATCAGTATACTAGTAGCTATTTGTTTTAGTGACTGTGGTTACTTAACAAGTTACCCCCAACACTTAGTGGCTCAAAATAATGACGACATTAAGTTTGCTCACAGATCTGTAACTGGGCAGCACTCAGCACAGATCACACATCTCTGCTTCACTGGCTGGGGGCTGGAGTCCTCAGAAGTTCACTCACTCATGTGGCTGGCAGCTGAGATCTAAGAGAAGCTGTGGTCTTCCTACAACAGGACAGTTGGGTTCCCAGGGAGCATGTCCCTTTTATGCCCTATCCTTGGAAGTCACTTGGTGGGTATTGCTTGAGGCTGATACAAAGGTCCACCCAACTCAAAGCAAGGGGGCACAGGCCCAATGCTCAGTAGAGGAAGCACTTTGTATGAAGAACATGGGATTTAAAAGACATATTAGTGTAGCCACCTTTGGAAAATATAACCTGCTGCTCTGTTGTTATGAGCTGCCAAGATGAAGAGCTGCCAGAATGATCTTTCAGAAGTAGAAATCTCATCACATCACTACTACTGTGCTTAATATGCCATGACTCACACATATCTAAGGCTGAACTGATATCCCAGTTTTCTCTCCCCCTGCATATCTAGACCCTTCTCTCATACCCAGCCTTCAGCCATTCAGAGCTACTTGCAATTTCCCAAAGTCATAATTTCCTAGGGTAACCTTCCTTCCAGGCTTTTCTTTAGGAATCACTTCTGAGCCATGGCCTCCTCTGGGATGCTCTCCTTGGAAGAAATAGCTGTGCTATTCCAAGAACAGGAACCTGTGTTCTCAACCTGGCATTGGCCCCTGGCCAACTGTCCATTCATTACGCGAGCCTCCAATTCTTCATGCTTCCCTTCCCTCCCATGGACAGATGTTGACCTCAAGGGCACTCCTTAACAAACATTCCTCATGGAGACTCCATCTCACAGCCTCCTTCCTCAGGGAGCCCAACCTGCCATGAACAGCATAGAAAGATTCCAAACTTTTACTACAATGAAAAATAAAATGCTTGCAATTCATGCCACTGACAATGGTTAATATCCCCACTATATAAAGAACTCCTAGAAATGAAAAAGAAAAGGAGGGAAATGGCAGTATTTATCAAAATTATTAATGGATTTACTCTTTGACATGGAAGTTCCACTTCTGGGAATTTATCCAACACTGCTGTATATTTGTTAAAGGAAAATGTTGAAGTTGGAAAAAGCCCAAGTGTCCATCAATAGGGCACTGGTTAAGTAAACTATTTACCTAATTGAACACTCTGCAATGGGAAAGGAATGAGGAGGACCTTTAGCATGGATGTGGAAAGATTCCTGAGACATATTGTTATGTCACAAAAGTGAGGTGCAGGAGGCACCTCAGGTTGATAGAATGCAACCTTTTGTGTAAAAAAAAGGCACAATGATGAACTATCATGATTAAATTGGTGTCTGCATAAACAAATGCTGAAAGGACTATTAAGGACACTTCCAGGGGCAGGAGCCAGTGAAGTGGACAGAGAGGAGGAGATTTTATTACATTTAACTACAGAGGGGGTTTAAAGTTTAGAACCATGTGAATGCATTATCTTTACACAACATGAAGTTTTTGTGTGTGTTTTTTAAGCAAACCTCAGATCCATTAGGAATTAATGTTGGTGAAAAAAGTAAAGTAAGGATTATGAATTCAATATAATATTTTCTCCAAATGGCCCCCTGTTGCCCATCACCATTCATGAAAGCTATCTCTTATTCATTCATTTCAAATACCATTTTCATGCTAAGCCAAAGAGCCAGCTGCATATGGATCTGTCCATGCACCATCGCAACCTGCTTTCATCACTATACCTTTACACCATGTTTAACATCTGGTATGATATAGCCCTCTTAACATTTTTATGTTTAAAATTTCCAGGCTATTTCTCATATTTACTTTTTATATGTTCTTCAGCATGTTCTTGTTTAAATACTTATTTTGATACTTTTTATGTATGTATATATGTGCATGTATATGTATATGTGTGTGTGCATATTCCTTCCTATCCAAGAGTGGGATAGGTCTTTCTATTTATTCACATTGATTTTAATAGTGGCACTTTTCTTACTATGCTTTAGTATCATTAACTTCATTTTAAATATTATATCTTTTTTATATCTAAATTAAATCTTTTTTCTAACTCATTGTTTGTAAGTATAAAAGTTGATTATAAAAATTATTCTAACTTTAATCTTTAGAATTAATTCTATCAATTTAATTAGCAACAATAAAGACTTAATTGCTTTAAGTAGAATTTAGTTTTTTTTCTATTTATGCTTATTGCTTAGAAATCATTGGTTAGCATTTCTTGATAAGGGAAGATATCACTTGTGGCATTCATGTTGTGACAGATGCTACAGAAGCAGGAAGAGAAAGGGGAACAGCAGAATTGTCACTCGTGATGCCTATCTGTGCAGACTCCAGCTAAAGGCAGGCGAGCCAGTTATGGGAGGAGCAATGCTGAAGAGGCCTCCTTTCCACCACAGACAGGTCTCTATCCAGCCACACAAACAGAAAGAGGAAAGAAAAACCAGACTCGTGTGTATTATACATGGTTCTTGTAAGTGAAAGGCAGTGCTTAGTCCAGGAAGGACTTTTAGAAGGATGGGCCTGGGAGAGCAGTGTAAAAACAATGGCTATCTGCTTGATATCATTCAGGTGGGAAGAAAAATCCAATTTCTATATAACTTCCCTATAGTGAAATTCCATCAACCTTTTCTGATACATTTGAGGTTAAACTAACAAGACACTGGGAATACCTAATGTGAACTTTTAACATTTTCAGCAAGAATTAATAATTCAAATGCATATTTTGCATAAGCTAATGATACTAGGAACAGATAAAAAACAAGAGTGGAAGAAGTCAGAAAGAAGATCATAAACTGTACAATTCCACTCACGACATTCAAAGAAAGGCAAAACTATAGGGTCAGAAAACAGACTACCATTGCTAGGAACTGCATGTGGTTGACTACCCAGGGGGGGCTGGGGAGATTTTCGGGTAAATTTCTTGGGCTAGGTCCCTACTACCCCCACCCCTGCAAAAGTCATCATATACAAAACACACTCAGCTTTTATAGATTTAAAATATATTCAGAAATAACAGCAGTAAGAAAGAAACCAGGAAAATGAATTTTCCATTTTCATATTGACAGATACTAATGGCAGGATATATCTCATTGGTGTTTGTTCTTATGGTGGAGTGTCCCAAAGCAGGTGAATTTCATAGTACTCTGAAGGCAGGTGGTATAACTGATAAAACTTCTGGGTACTTTAAGGCTACAGTTGGTCCAGGTGGAAAATACCCAAGATCAACATAGCACCTTACCCACCTGCAAGCATTGACATTATCTTTGTTGACAGCACAATTCCTATTCCTTTGCACACAGGGAGAGGGGAGTTGTGTTTTCCGTAGGCATAGAGAGGCAGTGCTCTTATTGGCCTCGGAAGCAGGCAGACTTCTTGATCCAATGCAGCCTGGAAAACGAGTTTGTCAACATGAGGTGGTTTGGCCTTGAAAGAAACCAGTGAAACTCATGTTCTGGGAACAGAGGAACCGCTCTCACTTGGATTCCTTCCAGCGATTCCAGCAGAGTGGACGCTTCAAGGCCTGGAGTTTTAAGGGACAAGTACACCAGTTTTAATGTCAAGTGTGTGAGCACCAAGGGTTCTAGGTTAATTAATGAAATGTGTAAATGCCACTCTGGGTCAGGAGAGGAGATCAGGCCATAGATGATGTTAGAAGAATTATTTCTCAGTTATGAATAGGTGACCACATTACTAGAATACAATTATTTATTAGCACCTTAATTATTAGCCCAGATGGAAGGAAGCACATTTCAAGTTAATCTAACAGATTTAATCCTGGTAATTCTGCTCTATGGTGATTACAAGTAGCTGCAGTGTCCAATAAGAGCTATGTCTGAGGTAAAACTGTCTGATGATGTAGAAAGGAAAGACTCACTTCCTCCCCAGAAGGTTTCCAGCAAAAGGTGGACTAGGCTACCCTGCTGTTGTGGGCAGATTCCCATTCTGGGAGGAGGCAGAGATTAGAAGAGACTCAAGCCCAAAACATCACTATAGTCCTAAGGTTCATCAAATATTAAATACCTTAAAATAATATTAAAGGCTAATCTGAATGCTGAGTGGTTGGCACTATTCTAAAAGGCTTTCCTATATGATTTCACTTAATCCTCAGAAAGGATGTGTGTACTTTAGTATCCTCATAATACAGAGAACGAAGGACCCTGAGGCTGGCAGTGGTCAGGAGGCATTGCCCAAACCTGCATGGTTTGGGCTGGAAGCAAAGGCCCCAGGTGCTCTGACTGCACCCTTCCCATGCTGTCCCCGCTAGTGGCAGTCACCAGTGAGACAGTGCATGGAGGAGTGGTTCTAGAAAGACAATGCTCAGGGCTCCTCAACTTTCTTCTCCCCATGAAGGGTTAGCATGAGGTGCCGACCTAGCCAACTCCCTCCTCCCCCACCATCATCTTGTTTTATTATGGTCAGTGTTATTCTAGTTACATTTTACTCAAGTCCTTCCCTAAACTATGATACTACCTGGAGTCCAGTGATATTCTGGTCCCTGATTCACAAGCCCCTGGGATACGTACGGTACCCAGAACTCCACAACCATGGGAAACCCTATTCCTACAATGGAATGCTGCTCAGCAATTAAAAAGAAGAAACTATTGATACAACAACATGGCGGAACCTCACACGCATTATGCAGAAAGAAGACCATAAACTCATTCCACTCATGACATTTGTAGAAAGGCAAAACCACAGTGTCAGAAAGCAGACGGCCATTGCTGGGGACTAGATGTGGTGGTAACTGTTGGCTACGAATGTGGCTGGGGAGATTTCTGGAGATGACCCTGTTCTACATCTGAGTGTAGCGGCGATGACACTGCTCTGTGTATGACTCACGGAACTGGATGCTAAAACAGGTACATTTTACTGTATGTAAATTATCCTATATAATAAAAGGCTAATATGCAAATAGACTGAACTGTGGAACAACCAGAACAACCAAACAACCAGTCGCTATGATGTGCGCTGACCACCAGGGGGTGTGCACGGAACATGGCGTTAGTCACGGTGGGAGGGTGGAGTAGGTGAGCAGGGGCGCCAGACCAAGGCAGAACACCAGTTGCTGTATCAGGGCGAGCCTCTGGTGGTTACTGAAAATTCTTTGCTCCCTTGCACCACGGTCCTGCCTGGCGCTCGCACCTGTGCCGGTGCTGGCCCTGCTTGCACCTACTGCTGGCACCAGAGCTGCCACTCCCACCTGCTGCTGGTGCCCGGCGCTGGTCCCGATCGCTCGATGCCATCAGCAGGTGCGAGCAGCGGCTGCTGGCCCTGATCACTGCTGAGGGCTTCTCCAACTCCCCCGGCTCCTGAGGGGCGATCAGGGCAGTAGCCACCACTCACAGCAGCCACCACCACACCTGCTGATGGTGCTGGCCCCTCTCATACCAGCTGCTGGCACCAGCCCCAATCACTTCACGTGCCAGCCAGCAGATAGGGGACTGGGGGTCGTGACAGGAAGGGCCGGGCATGGGCACAGAGGATGGGCTGAGACCCACCCCTGTGCCCACTGCAGCCTTGCGGCCCACAGTTCCTTTCAGGATGTACGAATATAAGGCACTGGGCCCCTAGTACCTTATAAGAAAAAAGAGGTATACCATATTAATAAACATCTTCAAAGAAATAAAGAAAATTAATAAGGTGAGGCTAACAAGAAGGTAAAGCTTCTAGTTAATAGCTAATTTTATTAAAAAAGCAATTTTCAAGTTGACAGAGACTGACAAAGAGACTATCAAAATAATATAGCTTAAAGAAGTAATACTAAACTTTATCTGATGTCCCCAGATAAAAGAGGCCAATATTTTAATCAATATTCTTTTACTGCCATGCTCTGGAGGTACAAGCAGTATTATTAGCACTAATATACTTTGCCTCCCTCAGTTTGAAAGACCAGGCAAGAAAGCATATATATCATATCACTTCTATTCTTGAAGCTTCTTTAAATAGTCCACTTGATCTGCCAGAACCTTGGGACTAAGAACTCTGAATTCTCAGGACATCTGTTGGAAAACCAATAGAGTGGCTCAAATGAGTTGTCAGAATGCAACAAGGATTATTTGCCACTTAAAAGTACAGGCATTTACTAGAGGAGAGATGAGCTTCCTTATGTGATACTTATTAACTAACGGTCAAAGCGAAAACACTCCTAAGTCCAAGAAAAAGAAAAGTGAAATGTATTAAGATAATTTCATTTTACCTGACTACAAAAAGGTATTTTAAAACTAAAGGGCCAAAATCTATGTTTCTTTCCTAAGTCAGGCTGACCAGTTTAGAGAAAAGGAGAACAGAAGGCACCCTGAACCTGATCCTCTCCAAGCAAATGTAAGGTTGTCAAAAGAAAAAGGTGAGACTTTCTTTTGTCTCTTCCTATTATCTGCTCCATCATCTGCTACAAGAAGGTGTTTTTCCTGTTGTCACTTTATTTGGGGATGGGCGGGAGGAGGAAAAGGACAGGAAGAAATATAAAATATAAAGTGCAAAAAATCTAATTGGTAAAACCAACTTCAAGAGATAAAATATATTTGAGAGTTTTAGCCAAAATAAAAGGTAGTTTAAGGTGTTTTTAAAGAATGCAATCAAAATTATCCTTTATTTTTACAAAAGATGAGGTTAAACAAATTGTAAAATGAGTTAATCTTCTAATACGTCAAGGGTATACTTCTCTGTATGAAAATTTCATTGGAAAGATTTGTTATATTTTTTTAAAAAAGGCAAATAATATAATGTGCTACTTAAGTAGTCTTCTCTGACATTCTTAAAAAATGAAAACGGCCCAATAGATTCTTCCATGCCGGCCTCTACTGAAATGTGTTTGATGGAGGGATGATCTGTCCATGAGCATTGTGTACTTCATCCTGTCTGGGGGCAAAGTCAGAAACAGCCCCTGCTGAGGAAGCCAGAGCCAACTTGGTAAATAGAAATAACATCCAGCCCAACAGGCATCCAGCCCGACAGGCACCCAACACTAAACTATGTAGGTGCTGTCACTGCTTGCAGTGGGACTTTAAGGAAGGAGAGAAAGCTGGGACGGGTGAGCACTGACACAAGAGGTGATGAGCCGGGCCTTTGGCTGGGGGTTGACTCCACAGCACCAGATGGAGAAGAAGAGTGGGCACCCCAGAACAAAGCCCAGCCCCAACACATGGCAGACCTCTCAAAGTTCACGTCGGCCTTTCACTTGATTTTGTTTTTTGGACTCGAGCCTTTTTTTAATTCCAGGGAGGTTTACACATTTTATGGTGTTAAGAGACTCAATTTTTAAAACATCAATGTCTGAAATTTAGTGGGTTTTTTTTTAGAATGTTGGATCTTTATAATGATCCTTTTAGGTAAAGTAGCTGCAAAAACATAAAAAGAGCACATACTGTCACATGTCAAAGGCAGTAAGAATCTATTTTTATAACGTTCAAAGTGATTGTGTATCTTGTAGGAATTTTTCTAGACTGCTAGTATTTCTCTGTCTTTGTAACTACCCCCTCCCACTATGCTAATAAACTCCCAGCTCTATAAACTGCAGCAAGGAATTAGGCTTGGCGAGGACATTCTTAAGCCCATGCTAACTAGTTCTGCAGCCACCTTCCTTCTGAAACATGAGGCCCCGGAAAGTCACATCTTCTCTGTTGTTTACTGAGGGTTCTGCTGACTGCTGACATTTATCACGGAGCTGGAATAAACAGAGAAGGGAAAATGGGAAAGACAGGTGCAGCCTTACTTTAGCATCCTGACCTAATCCTCTCCTCCAGCCCCTTCACCTGATCAGCTCCTACTCATCCTTCAGGTCTTTACTCATTTCATCCAGGCTGTGACACCACCACTTCTCAGTTCTCATTACAGGCTGCCTTTCTCTAAGCCAGCACCCAAGTGCCCTTCCGTAATTGCAGGACCACCTCCAGTGGTCGGCAAACTCATTAGTCAACAGAGCCAAATATCAACAGTACTTCAAAATAGACTTGCCCAGGCTGAAAACCGACTTCTGCGCATGGGTCACGAAGTTTCAATTGCACTGTACGTGCGTCCACACGTGGTATTTTGTGGAAGAGCCATACTCAAGGGGTTAAAGAGCCGCATGTGGCTCGCGAGCCGCAGTTTGCCGACCACGTCCCTATTCAATTCCAAGAGCAAGGGCTGTGTCTTGTTCATCCCCATCCCACAACACAAGAGAGTGGGGCTTGGAGAATGAGGATACATGAGGCAAGGAAAGTACTATTAAGAATGTTTCTGCCTTGGCCGGGTGGCTCAGTTGGTTGGAGCATTGTCCTGTGTTCAATTCTGGGTCAGGGCACATATCCAGATTTCAGGTTCGATCCCCAGTCAGGGCAAGCACAGGAAGCATCAGATCAATGTTTCTCTCATATATCAATGTCTCTCTCATATATCAATGTCTCTCTCTCTCTCTCTCTCTTTCTCTCTCTCTCTCTCTCTCTCTCTCTCTCTCTCTCTCTCTCTCTCTCTCTCTCTCTCATCAATGAAAACATATCCTTGGGTGAGGATTAAAAAAACAAAAAGAATGTTTCTATTTCTAGTTAACTTCCATTTCTATGTGCAAGGGGAAGTCTTTCTCAAAATAGCTTTCCTTCCAACATATTAAAATTGTAATCAATGCTCAACAACTATCCACACACAATAGGAACCACCCAGGCAATCATGGATTCGACAGCTGGGATGTTCCTTGAGTGACTGCGAATACATCCCGACAACCATGGGAACTCTTCCCAAGCTATACACACCACCACCACCATCCTCCATGAAATGAGGAACTTTGTGGAGCTGGTCCCAGGGCCCCTGGTCTTAGCATTCTGCATGCCATGGACTCAGTGGTCAACACCTGATTAAAGCTTTGAATAGAAAAATTGATGGTTTCATATCTGATAAAGCACAGCCTTTATAGAAAGGTACATATGTTGATTGAGCTTTTCAATCATGTTTACTTATTAACAGGCTAGCATTAAGCTCATGACAGCAAATATAGCCTTTCAAACAGTGAATCTAGATTAGGAAACAAAACATCACCCCTGATGAGGCACAGGCCAGAGGAGGAAAGTTTAGCTATCAGGAATTTTGTCTTTTGCCACAAAGAGATTTCTTGTGTCATAAATAAAATGCATTTTTTTCAAAGTATATTTAAGCCATGCATTATAGCCCAAAGAGGGAAAAGTTACTGGATAAAATTGTGATCATGGTTTACAACATCTATTCTCTACTGACTTTAATATTTAAAGCAAAATCTGCCTAAGTCAGTACCTTTTTACACCATTTACAATGCAGTCTGGGATACTGTCAGGAAATAGACACCAGTTTGGAATATTCTGATCAAATCCACAGTATCTCTGTATATTAACATGTTTAAGTAAGGCTCCCCAAACAGAAAGCCAACCAGACAGTACATGAAAGAGGGGACTGCCTACAAGCAATTTAGATATAATATTTTCAAATAATGATGGCCTGAAAAATGGAGGAAAAAAACAAAACTTCTCAGAGGTCCAATAGAAAAAAGAAAGGTTGTAAAACAACCAAAGAGAATATGCATATGTCTTCAGAAAAATAAATTCAAAGTGCTCCACTAGCATTTTTTAGATTAAATGGCAGTTTATACATGAACCATAGTTCATTTTACTGCTTTAGTTTGAAGACACAAAAACATAATGCTGGTAAGGCTTTTCTCATGTCCTGTCATATTCCAGAGTTCAGGCTTTTTGTTTGCTTGGTTATTATAGATTTGTCAGATATTGATAAGTCTTAAATGACTTTCAACTAAATTTTGTCATTAGGTTGCATTTGGCCTCAAAATTCCTATGGTTTAAATCTTTATTTCCCATTCAGTGATATTTCCAGACCTCCATGCGAAATATGCATCCTGTTTTCTGGCCTGTATCCATACCAGTTTAATGACCCCAAAAAATCCATTAAAACTCCTTACATATGTTGCCAAAATAAGCAGACCCTCTAAATGGTATAAAATTCCCATTTTTTTTCACATCAATATCTATATGTTATGGTTTTCCTCAGTATTAGGAACCACCCACTCCATAATCACCAGTATAATTGCAAAGTCTCATCTCTATTTCAAAGTTAACTGGATATATTATCTTTATGTTTACCCAAGTTCACAGGACACCTATATCCTAATTTTTTTAATACAGGTTAAATTTAAGTACTTATCTATTTGAATTTTATTATCACTAAAATATATATTTTTAAATTTAAATTATTTATTGTTTAAAGTATTACATGAGTCTCCTTTTCCCCCCATTGACCTCTTCCTGGCTGCTCCCACCTCCCAGCACATGCTGTCTTTGTCCATTGGTTATGCTCATATGCATGCATACAAGTCATTCGGTTGATCTCTTACTCCCTCACCCCCTGCCTTCTCTCATAGGTTGGACAGTTTATTGGATGGTTCTATGTCTCTGGTTCTATTTTAGTTCATCCATTTATGTTGTTTATTATATTCCACAAATGAGTGAGATTATGTGATATTTATCTTTCTCTGACTGGCTTATTTTGCATAGCATAATGCTCTCCCATTTCATCCATGCTGTTGCAAATGTAAGAATTCCTTCTTTTTTACAGCAGCGTAGTATTCCATTGTGTAGATATACCACAGTTTTCTAATCCACTCATCTGCTGATCGGCACTTAGGCTGTTTCCAAATCTTAGCTATGATGAATTGTGCTGCTATGAACATAGGGGTGCATATATCCTTTCTGATTGGTATTTCTAGTTTCTTGGGATATATTCCTAGAAGTGGGATCACTGGGTCAAATGGAAGTTCCCTTTTAATTTTTTGAGGAAACTCCATACTGTTTTTCACCGTGGCTGCACCAGTTTGCATTTCCACCAGTGGTGAACAAGGGAGGGTTCCTTTTTCTCCACATCCTCGCCAGCACTTGTCATTTGTTGATTTGTTGGTAATAGCCATTCTGACAGGTGTGAGATGGTATCTCCCTGTCATTTTGATTTGCATCTCTCGGATGACAAACCTACAGCCACCATCCTACTCAATGAGCAAAAGCTAAAACCATTTTCCCTAAGAACAGGAACAAGACAGGCCCACTTTCACCACTCCTGTTTGACATAGTACTGGAAGTGCTAGCCATAGTGATCAGACAAGAATAAGAAATAAAAGGCATCTAAATTGGAAAAGAAGAAGTAAAATTATCATTATTCGCTGATGACATGATATTGTACATAGAAAACCTTAAAGACTCCATCAAAAAACTACTAGACTTAATAAATGTAGCAGAATACAAAATTAACACCCAGAAATCTATGGCTCTTTTATACACCAACTAGAGGCCTGGTGCACGAAATTCGTGCACTGGGGCAGGGAGGAGGGTGTCCCTCAGCCCAGCCTGCACCCTCTCTAACCTGGGACATCCCTCTCACAATCCAGGACTGCTGGCTCCTAACCACTCACCTGCCTGCCTGCCTGATTGCCCCTAACCACTCCCCTGCCAGCCTGACTAACACCTAATTGCTCCCCTGCTGGCCTGATCGCCCCCAACTGCCCTCCCCTGCTGGCCTGATTGCCCACAACTGCCCTCTCCTGCTGGCCATCTTGTGGTGGCCATCTTGTAATGATGTGGGGGCAGCCATCTTGTGACAACATGGGTGTGGCCATCTTGTGATGATGCGAGGGCGTGACAGTCACCTAGGCTTTTATTAGTATAGATCAGGGGTCCTCAAAATTTTTAAACAGGGGGCCAGTTCACTGTCCCTCAGACCGTTGGAGGGCCGGACTATAGTTAAAAAAACAAACTATGAACAAATTCCTATGCACACTGCACATATCTTATTTTGAAGTAAAAAAAACAAAACGGGAACAAATACAATATTTGTATTTGCATGTGGCCCATGGGCTGTAGTTTGAGGACCCCTGGTATAGATAATGAACTCACAGAAATGGAAACTAAAAAAAAAAAAAAAACTCATTTACCACTGCAACAAAAAAATTAAGATACCTGGGAATAAACTTAACCAAGGAGGTAAAGAACCTGTACTCAGAAAACAGGATGCTGAAAAAAGAGATAGAGGAAGATATAAACAAATGGAAGAATATACTGTGTTCATGGATTGGTAGAATCAACATTATTAAAATGTCCATACTACCCAAAGCAATCTACAGATTCAATGCAACCCCCATTAAAATACCAACAGCATATTTCAAAGACCTAGAACAAACTCTCCAAAAATTCATCTAGAATAAAAAAAGATCCTGAATAGCTGCAGCAATCTAGAGAAAGAAGAACAAAATTGGAGAGATCACAATACCAGATATCAAGCTATATTGTACAGCCACTGTTTTCAAAACTGCCTGGTACTAGCACAAGAAAAGACATATAGACCAATAGAACAGAACAGAGAAAGCAGAAATCGACCCAAGCCATTATTCTCAATTAATGTTTGACAAAGGAGGCAAGCGCCTACAATGGAGTCAAGATAGTCTCTTCAATAAATGGTGTTAGGAAAAGTGGATAGATACATGCAAAAAAAATGAAACTAGACCACTAACTTGCACCATACACAATTATAAACTCAAAATGGATAAAGGACTTAAAAGTAAGACAGGAAACCATAACAATCTTAGAAGAATCCATAGGCAGCAAAATAGCAGACATATGTCGTAGCAATATCTTTACCGATACAGCTCCAGCAATAGAAATTAAGGAAAAAATAAACAAATGGAACTTCATCAAAATAAAGAGCTCCTTCACAGCAAAAGAAACCATCAACAAAACAACAAGAAAGCCCACTGCATGGGAGGACATATTTGCCAATGTTATCTCCAATAAGGGTTTAACCATTTGTACACTATAAGTGTCTATAGACGCAAACAGTGGACCCTTTTTAATTAAATTCTAAATATTGTGGCAGTGAACTGGTTAATCTCCAAAATTTATAGGGAAATCATACAACTTAACAAAAGGAAGATAAACAATCCAATCAAAAAATGGGCGAATGACCTAAATAGACACTTTTCGAAAGAAGACATACAGAAGGCCAAGAAACATATGAAAACATGCTCAAAATCACTAAAATATTTTATTCGTTCCAAATAACCTTTCCTGGGCATTCAGAAAGACCATACAAAAATGTATACTTAGTAAATGCTTAAGGTGCTGACCCTGCTATGCCTTGAAAATGTACTCTATTGGGGGATTTCTGAAAAACAAACTCCTAGTTGTTAAATAGTGTAAGGACTTTAAAGAATTTAATTGACCCTTCTCTTAGGAATTACCAAGTGGTCACATCAGGACTTCAAAGTTTATGGGAATCCTTCCCTAACCTCCCTACCCCCAATCTTTGTGCTTAAAAAAAAATTCCTCCCATTGTTAAAATCAAAGAGTTTTTAAAAATTAGTCTTTCTACCCTAGCCAGTTTGGCTCAGTGGATAGCGTGTCACCCTGTGGACCAAAATGTCCTGGGTTCGATTCTGGTCAAGGGCACGCACCTTGGTTGCAGGCTCCTCATCAGCCCGGGGGCCTTGGTTGGGGCTTGTGCAGGAGGCAACCAATCAATGTGTTTCTCTCACATCGATGTTTCTCTCTGTCTTTCCCTCTTCCACTCTCCCTAAAAATCAATGGAAATAAACATCCTCAGGTGAGGATTAAAAATCAGTCTTTCCTTTCTGCTTTTAAATTACATTGAGAAACAGTTACATAATGGTTATGATTTATGCCCCAGGTCTCTGCTTACCATCTGCCCTATATATTGACAAATTTTCTGAAATCTCTTTTCCTATGTAATTGCCTATTCTAGAATGAAAAAGGAATCGCAGCTTCCAGTAGTGATCTGGTTATTCAGATCCTCTTCCTTGGCCATTCTTCTATCCCATCCAGCCCTGTCTTCTAGCCTTTGCTAATATATTCGTTTTCCTGGCCCTCTGCACAGACAGACACACCAGGAGCTGGCTGACGGAATCCTACCTGCCTGCAAGGATGTTAAGCTCTGCTCCATCTAGGCCACAACAGGATTTTACCTTCTGAGAAATACGGTCCATCAGCTCACAGCCGCAAAACTTAGCACTTAATTGGTTTAATACAAAACAAAACTACATGTAAAGTTTTTTTCAAGCTTTGAATGAGCTCCCCAAGGCATCTGATCTGTCTAGACGTTTCTGTTTTCCTCATAGTGGCTACAGTAACAAAGAGCTTGTGAATCCCTTTGAAATTTTTTAGCATTTTTTTTATTTTGGCAAAATATACATAATGTAAAGTTTATCATCTTAATGATTTTTAGGTGTAAAAGTCACTGGCATTAAGTACTGCTGTGCAACCATCACTACCTGGCTCCAGAACTCTTTGGGACACTATTGTCACTGTCTACAGGAGGCAGACAGAAAATTTCCAGTTAGTTCCTAATGATAAAAACCTAGTTTTAATTCACTGAACTGTATGCCTAAAAAAGTGTATATTACTGTGTATTAATTATACTTCAACATTACCAATTAAAAGCAAATAAGGAGGGATGTAGTGGGGTGGGCTGGGGACAATGGGGACCCAGACCACAAGGGGTAGAGGCACAGTAGCAGAGATGGGGATTTTATCAGAAGACGTAGGAACCCTTGAAGAGGCTGAAGAGAGTCGTGGCATTTATCCACTCACTCATGCCCAACATCTTTGCGCAGCTATGTTCTAAACACTGTGCCGGACCACTAGAATTGATCAGACATGTTTCACAAAGTTCATCCTGACTGCATTATAGATGATTGAGGGACAAAGCTAGTGGTGGTGTCATCATCAAGTAAAAAATACTACATTAAGGCAGTAGCAAAGGCAGGAGAGAGCAAAAGCTATATGTATTTTTTGTTTTAACTATTAACAGGGTCACCATGAAATCCCTATTCCATCATTTTGTTCCTATTTTTAGTCACTCCAAGGTTACTTTAGCTTGTTATGTAGTACACCAGATAAGCATTATGGTATACCAAGTGAGTAGACTGTATTATATCAGGGGTTCCTACTTCTTCCATACAACCTTTATTTATAATTTAAATCATATAATATCCTCACAATAACGGCTAAGACTATATAAGTGTGTATGTACATGTGCATGTGTGAATCTTTTTAATTTGCCAAATTATTTTTAGACTTTTAAAAAATGCCTGATTTTATGTATATCAGAGGACATTTTAGATAGGAACATACTGGCTATGGCAAAGGGTTTCTCCTTGTGTTACAAAAATACCACTTAAAAGAAATATGCAATATATTTAATTTATTCTCACTTAATTACAAAACCCTCAGAATACAAAACTAATCATTGCAAATGAGCTAATCAAATTACAACAATCTTTGACATTTTAGTTCAAAACACATTAAAATAGCATGCAAAACGTACTTTCCTATTTTTAAAATTATATTTAAGTGCCCGTTGATGCCACAGAGGTCATTTGGAAATAACAGACACTGTCTGAGACAATGCTCTGACTCCCGGCTCAGCCACGGATTTTGTTCTCTTGGTTTTCAAATTAATATCTCTGGGGAATACTTACTAAAAATAGAGCAGAGAGTAACAAAGACTTTTTATTTATTTACTTTGAATTTTGTAAAGAATGCTTTTAAAGGCATTAGCAACTGTTGCTCAGCTACAAATGAAAAATTAATTTAAGGAACTCACACAGCATTTTCAGGGCCTCATTCCAAATAGAATTTCTCAGACAGACTAAAATTGTACTCTTCTCATCTTCAGCCCACTTGAAGTTAAAAAAAAAAAAAAGGCAAGATAGTAGGTGTAAATGACTAAGAAGGGCCCTAGAGGATGCTCTGGAAGCTGAAGGGTTAGGAGCTTCATGTAGTATGTCTTGATAAGATTTCTAGACTATCTGTAATTTGCTGATTGTGAGGAAAACCAGATTATTAAGAGACCTTGTGAAGCCAAGAGCTACAAGAGCTTAAAATGCATGTGAAATTTGGGATGACGGGTGGGAACAGGGACTCTAATACTCTATGACCCCAAGTGCCATTTAGGAGTGACTCCTATCACAAATGCAAAAAATGCCACAGGGACAGGGGACAGACATCTTTAAAGCGTCAAAAAAGAATTGTAAAAATGTGACTAGGAAGAAGATAGAAACTACAAAGTCCATTATGCAACATCTGAAAGTTTTTACTTGGAGTGGGCTGAGTTGAATATTACAGCACAAGACCAGCAGGTAAGGCAAGTAGGCTGCCCTTTGTATAAATTAGGAAAACACATGCCTTTTGTCAGGTTTCCCTATGTTTCAGCCCCATTTATTCCACCAACTGGGCAGCCTTGTGCAGTGAACAATCTGTGCAATCAGGAAAATTACTCGTTAGTAGTTTACTTACAGAGTGAGTGATGCAAACCTATATGTTTGACCTGAATATTCAAAGGAAAGAGTAGACAATGTGGTAAACAAGTGGTTAGTCACAGAAAACCACTTGTTAAATTATCTGAGCTGAGTATTTTAAGGGACCACATCAGAAAGAGTTGATCTATGCCTAGGTTCTTATTTCTACCAAGAGTTGAGAAATCAGACACAAAATAACCCATAACAGAATGAGATATTTACACCATTCACAATCAACTTTGCTTTTCTATTTCGTTTTGGAGGATGAGGCCCAGAAATCAGGATTTTAAAAAGATTCCCAGGTGATTCTAATGTGCAGCCAAGGTTGAGAACCACTGCCTTAGAGCAGTGGTCGGCAAACTCATTAGTCAACAGAGCCAAATATCAACAGTAAAACGATTGAAATTTCTTTTGAGAGCCAAATTTTTTAAACTTAAACTATATAGGTAGGTACATTGTTATTAACTTAATTAGGGTACTCCTAAGGCTTAGGAAGAGCCACACTCAAGGGGCCAAAGAGCCACATGTGGCTCGCGAGCCGCAGTTTGCCGACCACGGCCTTAGAGGAACTGCCTGCTTCCTCTTCTCTAAACACATTTGGAAATCTATTAGTCATGATGGTCTCAAAGCCACACCTCTATAGCAGAGCAGTTCTTATAGGAGTGAGGTGGCTGGTACTCCCACCAAGAGCAAAGTGCCTTTTCCACTTTTCCCTAGTTCACCCCTCTCCCCATCTAGTTCCTCCAGCAAACACATTTAATTTACTTAAAACCAAATCCGTGTCACGAAAAACAGTGTGAAAACTCCAGGAGTTCACTGAGAGATTTTTAGTTACCTTGTTGGTTTACTCTCCACTCACCTCCACACCCACCCCATTTAAGTGGTAGTGCCCAAATACCCCAGAGCAATAAAAAATGCTGAGGAAACTTGAGGATTCCATGAGAACTACAGCAAGAAATCAGGCCCTTTCATTCTAGTTAAGAAAAACTGACTGGGTTGCCTAGACAGGTCTCAGAGAGATGTGAACACAGCTGCCCAGGCTCTGGTCACCCTGGGAGGAATGACAGCAACATCTGCTCAGGCCAAGACGAGCCCTGGAGGGAGAGGGCCTTCCTCCACCTGGCAGGGACTGCGGGATGGCATGGTGCTCCTGACTCCGGCTTTGGTTACTCAGCATGGGGACCTACATCTAGAAGGTGTCCCTAGTTTCAAGGAGGTCATGTGTGTCACAGACTTCAACAGGTCACAGCAGCACCATTTCTTTAATTTCACATTAATAAAATCCTTCCTTAAGTTACTTGAAATACTGAAGATGCCCTCTGAAAAAGGCCTTGCCAGTCAAGGAAAAAGTCCATGCTGCTCACCTCAATAATGTAGAGAACCACGTTCTTGTAGAAGCAGTACAATATGCACTTGGTCACCCGGTTGTAGCTCCAAGCACCATGAACCAACAGGAGCTTCTCTAAGTAGGAAAACTGCAAAAAGAAAATAAAGTTCAGAGAAGCCCATCATTCTATATAATAAAAGCCTAATATGCTAAGTGTCTGGTCGACCAGCCAGCTGTTCAACCAATCAAAGCGTAATCTATATATATAAAAGCCTAAACAACTGGACCACTGGGTGGTAGCTATGATGCGCACTGACCACCAGGGGACAGATGCTCAACACAGGAACTGCCCCCTGGTGGTCAGTGCATTCCCACAGCGGGAGCACTGCTCAGCTTCCAGACGCTGGGCTCACGGCTGGCAATTGCAGCTGTGGTGGCACAAGCCTCTCCCAGGAACACTCCCCCCGCACGCCCAAGCAGTGGCAGGGCAGACACAGCATGCCTGGGATGAGTGGGAGCAGCACAGCACCCAGCCTGGGCTCAGGCTCCTCCCTGTCGGCCTACTGCTTCACGCACTATTTTGTGCTGTGTGGAGTCTATAACAGTGGGCTGGAGTCTGATGAGCTGGTAAGTAAGGCAGGGCTGTGGTGGCACAGAGTTCTACTGATCCCCACAGGCCAGGCTGAGGGACCCCACTGGTGCACAAATCCATGCGCTGGGCCTCTAGTATGCTAATAATATTCGAAGGCTGCTCAACCACTTGCTATGACATGCACTGACCACCAGGGGACAGACTGTCAACTGGTTGACCAGTTGCTATGATGTGCAATGATCTCAGCGGGCAGATGCTCCGACTAATAGGTTAGCTTGCTGCTGGGGTCCAGCCAGATGAGCCAGATAGGCCAGATGAGCCAGACAGGCCAGCTGAGTGAGACTGGCCAGACACACTCTGGAGCCCCCCTGCCATCTCTCCCTGGCTGGCCAACCTCCTGCGTCTCTCCCTGGCCACAATCTTGCACCGGTGGGGTCCCTCAGCCTGACCTGCGCTCTCTCGCAATCCAGGACTCCTTGGGGGTTGTTGGAGAGCCAGTTTCAGCCCAATCCCACAGGGGGAGAGCTGCTCACAGCTGGTGAGTGCAACAGCGGTGGCAGGAGCCTCTCCCACCCCCATGGCAGCACTAAGGATGTCTGACTGCCGGCTTAGGCCTGCTCCCCCCAGAGGCTGCAGGCCAGGCTGAGGGACCTCCCCTCCTCCGCGAGTGAGCTGGGCTGAGGGAACCCTCCCCCCCACACCGAGTGCATGAATTTCATGCACCAGGCCTCTAGTTTAGGAATAAAAGTCATTAAATGTCCTTTGGAGGAAATGACAGGTAAGGTAATAGCGAAAAACCATTCATGTAAAAAAACTAAAGGCCAAGCTTCAGGCCTAGTGAGAAGAGCTAAAATATCTCAAACCTACATAATTATAATTTCCCCCAAATATGCAGCTGGACATCTAATTGTTATTCTTGTGAAATTCTATTTACGTAAATGCTTTCTAGAGGATCTTAATTATTAAAAGAAGATGACCACCTGAACTGAAATGAAAGTACAGCATGAGTCAGACACCTCAGTCACAGATTTTATGATGACAACAGGAGCCAGGGATAACATCACTGGTGCAACAGCAGCCTTTTGAAAAGGGACACACATATATACCTGACCTGTTTCCACTGTCAGACTGCAGGTACAAACACACAGAGACTCACAGACACACACATGGACACACAGGCACATGGACACACACAGACACACAGTAACATACAGATACACAAACAGAGACACACAGAGACACCCACACCCTCTGCCTCCACTTCTACATCCATTTTGTTCTCCTTTTTTCTAACTAGTACAGAGCACCACTTGCTAGAGTACAGTGCAGTCAGGAAAAACAGAAACCAGCAAGCAGCTACACACTAAGTTGAGAATAATGTAATGGCTCTCTCAGTTTGAAATATTCAGCAATATCCTAATGTTTTAACAAAATACTTGAATGCTCTTTGGGGCATAGGTCTTTGAGTACCACTCAGGCTCATGTATACTCAGCCTCCCCTTAGCCTGACTTGGCCTTCTGTGTCCTATTTCATAAAGGTCCCCCAAAATGTAAAAACTGAGCTGGAGGGATGAAAATGAGCTTTTTAAAAAATGTATCTTTATTGTTGAAAGTATTACAGATGTCCGCTTTGTTTTTGTTCCCCTCATTGACCCCCTCCTCATAAACCTTTGCCACACCATTGTCTGTGCCCATGGGCTATGCATATCCTATATAATAGAGGTAATATGCAAATTGACCATCATGCTCTCACACAAGATGGTTACCCCCATGTGGTCACAAGATGGCCACCACAAGATGGCTGGCAGGGGAGGGCAGTTGTGGGCGATCAGGCCTGCAGGAGAGGGCAGTTAGGGGTGATCAGGACAGCAGGGGAGGGCAGCTGAGAGAGACCAGGCCTGCAGGGAAGGGCAGTTGGGGGCAACCAGGCCAGCAGGGGAGGGCAGTTGGGGGTAATCGGGCCAGCAGGGGAGCAGTTAGGCGTCAATCAGTCTGGCAGGGGAGTGGTTAGGGGGTGATCAGCCTGGCAGGCAGAAGCGGTTAGGGGCAATCAGGCAGGCAGGCAGGTGAGCGATTGGGAGCCAGCAGTCCCAGATTGTGAGAGGGATGTCTGACTGCCGGTTTAGGGATTGGGCCTAAACCGGCAGTCAGACATCCTCTGAGGGGTCCCAGATTGGAGAGGGTGCAGGCTGGGCTGAGGGATATCCTCCCCACCCAGTGCATGAATTTCATGCACTGGGCCTCTAGTATGAATATAAGTTTCCTGGTCGATTTATCCCCCTCCCAACCCCTGGAATTCATCAGTCCATTCATGGTTCTATGTCTCTGGATCTATTTTGTTCATCAATTTATTTGGTTCCTTAGATTCCACATATAAGTGAGATCATGTGATACCTATGTTTCTGTGACTGGCTTATTTTGCTCAGAATAATACTCTCCAGGTCCATCCATGCTGTTGCAAATGGTAAAAGTTCCTTTTCCTTTTACCACTGCTTTTTATTCCATTGTGTAAATGTACCACTGTGTTTTTTTTTATCCACCCACTTGCTTATGGGCACTCAGGCTGTTTCCAAATCCCAGCTTTTGTAAATTGCACTGCTATGAACATAGGGGTGCATATATTCTTTCTGACTGGTGTTTCAGGTTTGTTAGGATATATTCCTAGAAGTGGGATCACTGGGTGAAATGAAAGTTCCATTTTTAAGGTTTTGAGGAAACTCCATACTGTTTTCCACAGTGGCTACACCAAGTCTGCATTCCCACTAGCAGCGTAGGAGGGTTCCCTTTTCTCCATATCCTTGCCAACAAACTTGTCCTTTATTGATTTGTTGATGATAGCCATTCTGACAGGTGTTTTAATTCGCATCTCTTGGATGATTAATGACTTTGAGCATTATTTCATGTCTCTTGGCCTTCTGTATGCTCACTTTGGAGAAGTGTCTATTTAGGTCCTTTGCCCATTTTTTATTTTTTTTTAAATATATTTTATTGATTTTTTACAGAGAGAAAGGGAGAGAGATAGAGAGAAACATTGATGAGAGAGAAACATCGATCAGCTGCCTCCTGCACATCCCCCACTGGGGAAGTGCCCACAACCCAGGCACATGCCCTTAACCGGAATCGAACCCGGGACCCTTCAGTCCGCAGGCCAACACTATCCACTGAGCAAAACCGGCTTTGGCCTTTGCCCATTTTTTAATTGGACTGTTTATCTTTCTTTTGTTAAGTTGTATGAATTCCTTTATATTTTGGATATTAACCCCTTATCAGATGTATCATTGGCAAATATGCTCTCCCACACAGTGGGCTCTTTTTTCACTTTGTTGATGGTTTCTTTTGCTGTGCAGAAGCTTTTTATTTTAATGTAGTCCCATTTGTTTATTTTGTCCTTACTTTCCTTTGCCCTAGGAAATATATCAGTAAACATATTATTATGAGAGATACCTGAGATTTCCTGCCAAAAGTTTCTTCTAAGAGATTTTATGGTTTCATGGCTTAAATTTAAGTCTTTTATCCATTTTAAGTTTATTCTTGTGTATGGTGTAAGTTGGTGGTCTAGTTTCATTATTTTGTCTCACAAATACCATTTATTTATGGTATTGCCTCCTTTGTCAAATATTAATTGAGCATGATGCCTTGGGTCAATTTCTGGGGTCTCTGTTTTATTCTATTGATCTATATGTCTTTGTAGTATTGCTTGATATCTGGTATTGTGATCCCTCCAACTTTGTTATTCTTTCTCAAGATTGCTGTGGTTATTCAGCGTCTTTTTTAGTTCCATATGAATTTTTGGAGTGTTTGTTCTAAATCTATGAAATATGCCATTGGTATTTTAATAGTGATTGCATTGAATCTGTAGATTGGTCTGGGTAGTATGGACATTTTAATGATGTTGACTTTACCAATCCATGAACATGGTATATTCTTCCACTTGTTTATATCTTCCTCTATCTATTTTTTTCAATATCCTGTAGTTTTCTTAGTACAAATCTTTTACCTCATTGGTTAAGTTTATTCCTAAGTATCTTAATTTTTTTGTTGTAATGGAAAATAGGATTTTTTTTTTAGTTTTTCTTTCTGAAAGTTCATTATTGGTGTATAACAATAGCATCCATTTCTGGGTGTTTATTTTATATTGTGTTACGTTGCCAAATTCATTTATTTGGTGGAGTCTTTAAGGTTTTCTATGTACAATATCATGTCATCTGCGAATAATGATAGTTTTACCTCCCCTCCTCCTTTCCAATTTGGATGCCTTTTACGTTTTTTCTTGTCTGATCACTGCAGCTAGTACTTCTATTACTATATTGAATAACAGTGGTGAAAGCAGCCATCCCTCTCTTGTTCCTGTTCTTAAGGAAAATGGTTTTAGTTTTTGCTCACTGAGTATGATGTTGACTGTAGGCTTGTCTTATATGGCCCCTATTATGTTCAGTTATGATCCCTCTATTCCCACTTTGATGAGAGTTTTTATCAAAATTGGTGTTGGATTTTGTTGGATGCTTTTTATGTATCAATTGATATGATCATGTTGTTTTTGTCTTTCAATTTGTTTATGTAATGTATCACATTTATTGATTTGCTAATATTATACCAGCCTTGCACCCCTGGAATAAATCCTACTTGGTCATGGTGTACAATCTTTTTAATGTATTTCTAGATTTGATTTGCTAAAATTCTGTTGAGAATTTTAGCATCTATGTTCATCAGGGATAATGGCCTGTAATTCTCTTTCTTTTTAGTGTCTTTATCTGGTTTTTGAATTAGGATAATGGTAGCCTTGTAAAAATAGCTTAGAAGTGTTCCTTCCTCTTGAATTTTTGTTTTTTTGGAATAGTTTGAAGAGGATAGGTATTAGTGGTTCTTTGAATATTTGATAAAACTCCCACGTGAAGCCATCCAGACTAAGGCTTTTGTTTGCTGGGAGGTTTTTTTTATTATTATTACTGCTTCAATTTCATCAGTAGTTATTTTCTATTCAAGTTTCTGATTCTTCTTGATTTTTGGAAGATTGTATTTTTCTAGGAATATGTCCATTTCATTCCAATTGTCCAGCTTATTGGAATATAGTTGTTCATAATATTTGTTGAGGATCCTTTGTATTTCTATGGGGTCAGTTGTTACTTTGTCTCTTTTGTTTCTGATTTTGTCTATTTGGGTCCTCTCTCTTTTGCTGGATGAGTCTAGCTAAAGGTTCATCAATCTTGTTTATCTTTTCAAAGAACTAGCTTTGTTGATCTTTTGTATTGTTTTTTTAAGTCTCTGTCATTTATTTCTTCTCTGATCTTTACTATTCCTTCCTTCTATTTACTCTGGGCTTTTCTTGTTGTTCTCTTTCTAATTCTGTAAGTTTTATGGTTAGTTTATTAGAAGATTTTCTTATTTTTTGAAGTATGCCTGTAATGCTATGAACTTATCTCTCAGGACTGCTTTCACTGTGTCCCATAGATTTGTTGTGTGTTCATTTTAATTTGTTTCCAGGAAGTTGTTGAGTTCTTTCTTGATCTCCTTGGTAAACCATTCATTGTTTAATAACACACTATTTAGGTTAAATGTTTTTTAATGTTTCTGAATGTTTTTATTATAGTTGATTTCTAATTTCATGCCATTGTGATCTGAGAAGATGCTTGATATGATTTTAATCTTCTTGAACTTGCAGAGACTTAGTTTATGTTTTAACGTGTGGTCTATCTTTGAAAATGTACCATGTGCACTTGAGAAGAATGTATATTCTGTAGCTTTGAAATTTCTGAAAATGTCAATTTCATCTGATCTAGTGTATCATTTAGTATCGCTGTTTTCTTGTTGATTTTTTTTGTCTAGAAGATCTATTCAGTGATGTCAGTGGGGTGTTGAAGTCCCCCACTATGACTATATTGCTGTAAATCTCTCCTTTAAAATCCTCTGGAAGCCGAAACTGGTTTGGCTCAGTGGATAGAGCGTCGGCCTGCGGACTGAGGGGTCCCGGGTTCGATTCCGGTCAAGGGCATGTACCTGGGCTGCGGGCACATCCCCAGTGGGAGATGTGCAGGAGGCGGCTGATCGATGTTTCTCTCCCATCGATGTTTCTAGCTCTCTATCTCTCTCCCTTCCTCTCTGTAAAAAATCAATAAAATATATTTAAAAATAAAATAAAATAAAATAAAATCCTCTGGAAGTTTTTTATATATTTAGATGCTCTTATACTGAGTACACATATGTTTTTTTTTTTATTGCTTAAAGTATTACAAAGGGTATTACATATGTGTCCATTTTATCCCCCCCGCCCTAGACAGTCCCCTAGCCTCCCCTATCCCCCAATGTCTTATGTCCACTGGTTATGCTTATATGCATGCATATAAGTCCTTTAGTTGATCTCTTACCCCCCTACCTCCTGCCCCCCAACCCTCCCCGGCCTTCCCACTGCAGTTTGACAATCTGTTTGAGGCAGCTCTGCCTCTGTATCTATTATTGTTCAAAAGTTTATAATGGTCTCTATTATCCATGAATGAGTGAGATCATGTGGTATTTTTCCTTCATTGACTGGCTTATTTCACTTAGCATAATGCTCTCCAGTTCCATCCATGACGTTGCAAATGGTAAGAGTTCCTTCCTTTTTAGAGCAGCATAGTATTCCATCGTGTAGATGTACCACAGTTTTCTAATCCATTCATCTACTGATGGGCACTTAGGCTGTTTCCAGATCTTAGCTATGGTGAATTGTGCTGCTATGAACATAGGGGTGCATATATCCTTTCTGATTGGTGTTTCTGGTTTCTTGGGATATATTCCTAGAAGTGGGATCACAGGGTCAAATGGGAGTTCCATTTTCAGTTTTTTGAGGAAACTCCATACTGTCTTCCACAGTGGCTGCACCAGTCTGCATTCCCACCAGCAGTGCACAAGTGTTCCTTTTTCTCCACAGCCTCTCCAGCACTTGTCGTTTGTTGATTTGTTGATGATAGCCAGTCTGACAGGTGTGAGATGGTACCTCATTGTTGTTTTGATTTGCATCTCTCGGATGATTAGTGACTTTGAGCATGTTTTCATATGTCTCTTGGCTTTCTGAATGTCCTCTTTTGAAAGGTGTCTATTTAGATCCTTTGCCCATTTTTTGATTGGATTGTTTATCTTCCTTTTGTTAAGTTGTATGAGTTCCCTATAAATTTTGGAGATTAGGCCCTTATCAGATATGACATTGGCAAATATGTTTTCCCACACAGTGGGTTTTCTCGTTGTTTTGTTGATGGTTTCTTTTGCTGTGCAGAAGCCTTTTATTTTGATGTAGTCCCATTTGTTCATTTTCTCTTTAGTTTCAAGTGCCCTAGGAGCTGTATCAGTGAAGAAATTGCTTCGGCATATGTCTGAGATTTTGTTGCCTTTGGATTCTTCTAGAATTTTTATGGTTTCCTGTCGTACATTTAAGTCCTTTATCCATTTTGAGTTTATTTTTGTGTATGGTGTAAGTTGGTGGTCTAGTTTCATTTTCTTGCATATATCTGTCCAATTTTCCCAACACCATTTATTGAAGAGACTATCTTGGCTCCATTGTATGTTCTTGCCTCCTTTGTCAAATATTAATTGAGCATATTGGTTCGGGCCAATTTCTGGGCTCTCTATTCTATTCCATTGATCTATATGCCTATTCTTGTGCCAGTACCAGGCAGTTTTGAGAACAGTGGCTTTGTAATACAACTTGATATCTGGTATTGAGATCCCACCTACTTTGGTCTTTTTCAGGATTGCTGCAGCTATTCGGGGTCTTTTTTTATTCCAGATGAATTTTTGGAGAGTTCGTTCTAGATCTCTGAAGTATGCCGTTGGTATTTTAATGGGAAGTGCGTTGAATTTATAGATTGCTTTGGGTAGTATGGACATTTTAATGATGTTGATTCTACCAATCCATGAACACGGTATGTTCTTCTATCTGTTTATGTCTTCCTCTATATCTTTTTTCAACGTCCTGTAGTTTTCTGAGTAGAGGTCTTTTACCTCTTTAGTTAAGTTTATTCCTAGGTAGCTTAATTTTTTTGGTGCGATGGTAAACGGGATTGTTTTTATAATCTCTCTTTCTGAAAGTTCACTATTGGTGTATAGAAATGCCTCGGATTTCTTGGGGTTAATTTTGTATCCTGCAACATTGCCAAATTCATGTATTAAGTCTAGTAGCTTTTTGATGGAGTCTCTAGGGTTTTGTATGTATAATATCATGTCGTCTGCAAATAAGGACAGTTTTACTTCCTCTTTTCCAATTTGGATGCCTTTTATTTCTTCTTCTTGCCGAATTGCAATGTCTAACACTTCCAGTACTATGTTGAACAGGAGTGGTGAGTGGGGGCATCCCTGTCTTGTTCCTGTTCTTAGGGGAAATGGTGTTAGTTTTTGTCCATTGAGTATGATGTTGGCTGTGGGCCTGTCATATATGGCTTTTATTATGTTGAGGTATGATTCTTCTACTCCCACCTTGCTGAGAGCTTTTATCAAAAATGGGTGTTGAATTTTGTCAAATGCTTTTTCTGCATCAATTGATATGACCATGTGGTTTTTTTCTTTCAATTTGTTTATGTGATGTATCACGTTTATTGATTTGCGGATATTGTACCATCCTTGCATCCCTGGGATAAATCCTACTTGGTCATGGTGTATGATCTTTCTGATGTACTGCTGGATCCGATTTGCTAAGATTTTGTTGAGGATTTTGGCATCTATGTTCATGAGGGATATTGGCCTGTAATTCTCTTTCATTGTGTTGTCTTTACCTGGTTTTGGTATTAGGGTGATGCTGGCTTCATAGAATGAGCTTGGAAGTGTTCCTTCCTCTTGAATTTTTTGTAGTAGTCTGAGGAGGATAGGTTTTAGTTCTTCCTTGAATGTTTGGTAAAACTCCCCTGTGAAGCCGTCTGGTCCTGGGCTTTTGTTTGCTGGAAGCTTTTTGATGACTGCTTCAATTTCTTCCATAGTTATTGGCCTGTTGAGATTTTTAGATTCTTCCTGATTGAGTTTTGGAATGTTGTATTTTTCTAGGAATTTGTCCATTTCCTCCAGGTTGTCTAGTTTGTTGGAGTAGAGCTGTCCATAGTATTTTTTAACAATCATTTGTATTTCTGTGGGGTCTGTTGTTATTTCGCTTCTATCGTTTCTGATTTAAGTACACATATGTTTACCAGAGTTATATCCTCTTGTTGTATTGATCCCTTTAGTATTATCAAGTGGCCTTCATTGTCTGTTGTTATTGCCTTCTTTTTGAAGTCTGTTTTGTCAGATATGAATATTTTACCCCAGCTTTTTTTCATTTTTCATTTGCCTGAAAAATTTTTTTCCATCCCTTCACTTTCATTCCATGTGAGTCTTTTGTTCTGAGGTGAGTCTCTTGTAGACGGTATATATATGGGTCATGTTTTCTTATCCATTGAGCTACTTATTGCCTTTTGCTTGGATCATTTAAGTCATTTACATTTAAAGTTATTATTGATAGGTACTTATTTGTTGCCATTCTTACTCTTTATGCCTGTGTTCTTATCTTTCTCTATATCTTCTTCTTACACCAATTCCTTTAGCATTTCTTGAAGTGCTAATTTGGTGAGAATAAATTCTTTAGCCTTTTTTTTTTTTTTTTCCACTGTGAAGATCTTTATTTCACCTTTGATTTTGAATGATAACCTTGATGGAAAGAGTAGTTTTGGGTTCAGTCCCTTGGTTTTCTTTACTTTGTATACTTTATGACACTCTATTCTGTCCTGAAGTACTTCTATTGAGAAATCAGTTAATCATCTAAAGGGAACTCCCTTGTAGGCAAGTTTCTGTCTCTCTCTTACAGCATTTACGATTCTGTTTTTAATGTTTCCATTTTAATTATTATATGCCTAGGTGTGAGTCTTTTGGGGTTCATCTTGGCTGGGACTCTGTGTTTCCTGAATATGAGTGACATTTCCCTTCACCAGGTTAGGGAAATTTTCTGCCATTATTTCTCCAAACAGGTATTCTATTCCTTGCTTGGATTCTTTTCCTTCTGGTACCCCTATGATGTGAATGTTGTTACATTTCATGTGGTCCCAAAGTTTCCTTAAACTCTCTTCCTGCTTTTTATTTTATTTTTTTCCCATTTGCTGCTCTGAATGGTTTTTTTTTTCCTACCTTGTCTTCTAATTCACTGATTTGGTCCTCAGCTTCTTCTAACCTACTGTTAAATCCTTCCAGGTTGTCCTTTATTTCAGCTATGTCATTCCTCATTTCCAATAGATTCTTATTTATTCTTTCAACCTCTCTTTTCATGTTGGTGTAGCTCTCATTGTCTCTTATTGTTCTCATTAAGCTCCTTATAATTCTCGTTAAGTTGCTTGTAATTATCCCTGAATTGTTTGACTACCCTTATTACCATTACTCTGAATTCTTTATCTGACAAAGTGCTTGCCTCCATTTCATTTAGTTCCTTTTCTGGTGATTACTCCTTTTCTTTCATTTGGGTGTTGCTTCTTTGTTTCCCTATTTTTACTGTTTCTTTGTATTTGTTTCTATGTATTAGATCAAACTGCTATGCTTCCCAGACTTTGTGGGGTGGTCTTATGTGGAAGGTGTTTTGTGGGACACAGTGGTGTAGTTTAGATCTCCTAAACTGGGTGCTCTAGGAAAGTCTCTAGCTTGAGTTATTTGGGTCCTCCTGTTGTAGTTGTGTCTTGAATGTTATTGTCTCATTTGTGGATGGAATTTCCTCTCAGACTGGCTGACTATGTGGCTCATCCCCAACCACTTCAAGCAAGCTTTGTGGAGGTGCTATCAGAACAGAAAAAAAATACAACACAACAAAATGCAAAATAAAAGAAACAAAACTAAAACATACACAACAATATCAACCGCCAGAGAATAGAGAATTAGGAAAGAGAAAAGAAAGCAAGAATGATAGAAGAATATGAGGAGGAAAATAACAAAACCAACCAACCAAAAATCCCCACACAAACAAAAAACAAAACAAAAAATGCGGGGGTGGGGGGGGGATAGGGAAGTAAAAGGAATATGTAGGTGCAGAGCTAAAATAAAGAAATTAAGAATAAATAATTAGGGGAATAGGGGAAGGAAAGTGGTTTAAAATAAAGAAAGAAGAAAAGAAAAGTAAGAAAGATTTATTGAAAAGGAAAATAGAGGAGAAAGCAGATAGACCCAAAATAAGCAAAGTAGAAAAGATGAGATATGAGGGTAAAAGGAAAAGAGAGAAATAAAGAAAAAAGATTGTGTAGGAAAAAGGAAGATGAAAATTAGATACATGAATGAAACAAGAGAGACTAGAGCAATAACAAATCAATAAAGCAGATAGATAAAGAAGATGAGGGGAAAAGAAAGGAAAGAGAAGAAATTAAAAAAAGAAAAAATAGAATAAAAAAGGAGGAAAAAAAGGTGAAGTGGCATTCATTTCAGCCAAGTTTAGTGCCCCCATAGGAGCTTCGTTTGGATCCTACTCTTCTGATGACTGTGGCTGACTGTTTTGTCTGCCAATTCTGGTCTTTCCCTGAGATATTTTAGGTGCTAACCCCTATCAGAAACTGTCCTCCTTTGGCTTTCAGCAACCTGCTAGAAGCTCCAAGTGAGCCACAGTTTGTGTCTGTCTCCACAGGACTTGGCTGCAAGCAGGAGGGCACAATCTGCCTTCTAAAACTGGTTTGTTAGCGTGTGGAGCCCAGGGCTGGGTCAGCAAACTTCCTCTGGTTCCCTGGGTTCCACCTCTGTCCGCCTTTGCCTGCTAGCCAGCTGTCAATCTTAATCACTCAAAAGTCTGTCTCTGAAAGGGCTTTAAGCGGGGAAGGTGCTGCTCAGATTTCAGGGAATGTGGTTAGTGTGTTTCCCTGTCCCAGGGCTACTCCTCTGCAAATGGCCCAAAATATTACTCTGTCCTCAGCTGGGCAGAGATCCTTGTATGCAATCCAGTGGGATCGACTGCAAACCTGGACTTTCTATCAGCTCTCCCATGAGGGGAAAATACCAGGCTAGACTGGTGCTCAGGATAGTGGGGCAGACAAGCCTTCCCCCATCCAGTCAATGAGGGCTCCTGAGACTGTTCAAACCCATAGGCTTGGACTCTGCTTTTGTTTCCTCTGAAAAGGTCAGAATTCAGGGTGTGGTATTCAGGTTTCTTGAGAGTGGAGCAGGCTATATTACCTAGGGCAGGGTTTTTTTTTTCTTTACCTGCCCTGTGGCTGCTGGAAGTGGCTAGCTCCTCTCAGGAAAAATGGCCCTTTCAGTTTGGATACTTATGAACGACCAAAGGCAGGATTCCTGGCATTTCCAGATCTCCCTGCATTGCTCCCCACCCTAGCCACTCTTTAGGCACCTCAAATCCATGCCTCCCTCCCTGCACTAAAGCCTCAGGTGAGTAGTTGCAAATAAAAACTCCTGTGCTCTGGGTTTAGAAAAAACCACAAACTGTGGTTTTCTCTCCCACTGGCTCTGGTTTGCTGGCTCCAGACTCTGCTGCTGCTGACAGCAGCCCTGCCGCCTTTCACAGCTGGATGTTATGTGGGCCGTGGGTCTGGGCTCTGGTGCTCCGGGCTGTGGAGCCAAGCCTGGGCTCTGGGCCTCTATCTTTTGAGGGCACAGAGCCTCCCATAGCCCAGCACTCCCTCCTCTCTCGGCCCTCCTGCCTGCTGCCCCTGAGAGCTGGGGCAGCTCCTCTCACGACCTCTCCTTTCCTACCGGTCTCCAGGTGTTTTCTGTCCTTCCTCCTCCTCAACTGGACTTCGTTTGTAATTCCAGGTGAATGTTCTCCAATTTAATTGTGTTTCTAGTTTGGCCCTGGGATGAGGTGCATGACAGATCTGCCTATTTGGTCACCATTTTCCCCTCTCACTCTGTTGTTGTTGTTTTTTTGTGTGTGTTTTGGTTTTGTGGATTGTTGTGCTCAGGCATGAATGGACTGTTAGGAATGATCCTGTTTAAATTATGGTTTCTATACATTTAATGAGCTTCACAGCAACGTTGAGTTCTCCCTTGGTTGCCTTGAACTAAAACCTTAGTTCCCTGTTCTGAGTCACTGGGCAGACCACAGGCTCAACTCCATGACTCTCCTAAAAGAAACAATCAGGTGTATTGAGCATGTCCACAAACATTAGAAATTCTTTTGATATTTTAAACTTTCTCTTACTTTCAGATGACTTTTGAAATTAAATTTAACTATCTGTAGAAAAGACAGAAAATACAATATTTTTAAAAAGATATTATTTTTAAGAGGGAGCCACATAATAATTTCCATTAGCACTGAAGAAGGGGACTCAATCTGATATGATGTAGCCTTTCAATGAGTTCCTCCAGATCAGGGTGAGGCAGGTCCCCAACTGCACACTCCAAAAGCAAAATGACAACTTCAAAATGGCAGGAGTAGGTACATATGGAAAAATAAAACTTCCCATAAATGCTCATTAAGGATTCCCAGGAGGAATGAGGAATCATAAAGTAACTAGCTACCCAAATAAAAAGGAAGTTTGTATTTGACCCAGACCCCCTGATGTTACACTTCAATGGGCACAGAGAACATCTGCTGGACTCATCCCAAATGTCTCAACTTTAGCACTGCAATGATTTATTTTCAGGAAAAAATAATATCCTAAATCAAAATGCTGTTTTCATGAGGTCGTTCAGAAAACATTAAGAAGGTAGCGGGCAGGATTGATTCTCTCCTGAGGAGAACAGACCACTGAGAGTTCCAGGTGCAGGCACAGGCTGCCCATGGACGAGGCACCAAATCAGGGACGGTTGTCAGTCCTGGGAGCTGCCCCGTGGATAAAAGCACAGGCAGGCTAGAAAGAAGTAGATCCGGAGCTTTGCCTACTTCTTAATTTTTCCAAGGACAATTCTTTAAGCTACACTTTCTTCTTCTGTATATAACCCTTTGGTACACTTTCAAAAAAAACCAATCAAAGTTGATCATCCACATTAAAATGAACAGATAAACAAGCTGTTAACTTTAAGACATTTCTCATTTTACTAAGCAAAGGAATTCATAAAATTGTGGTCTTTCCCACTCAGTAACTATAGAGGAAGCACTGTTGGGGCTGTAGGGTGAGGAGGAATGTTGCCCTAAAATAATGGGACCTCTGCTTAATTATGAACAGGACCACAAGCAGGAGAAGTGAAGACCCACCGACATGGGGACCATTCATCAGTTGCTTTGGCAGGGTGACTATTATGCTGAAGGGGCAAGAAAACCCCTAAATAGAGTTAGAAAGCCCTGCTCCCTTCTCTACCCTTCTTTGATGCTTTTAATTTGAAGAGAGCAATTGCTCCAGATTCCACATCCTATTAGTATGCAGTTTCAATAAGGCAGGTCATGGAATCGCCCTTCCCTAGACATTTTAAAGAAAAAGACAGACAAATATTTGCCTGGAACTCCTAGGAAACCTTTCAAGATCCCTTCCAGCCATATGATGCTATAACTCAAGTATTTAATAATGCTGGGGTGTGTAACATCTACACTTACTGACAGACTACAGGAAGCGCGAGTCCCCCAGGCCTTGGAGCAGTTGACACAAGAAAGTAAATGGGCAGGTGTGCGGGACTGGTCCCCAAGGTGTTCTTGGACCCTGGATGCTCCAACCTGAGGCAGGTCACCTGAAAGAGCCCCAGCGTTCCCACCTGTAAAATCAGAATTCCTTCTACCTACTTTGAGCAATTATCTTGAGGATTTATTTGAAATCAACAAAGGAACAAGACTGATTTCCTGCACTTTTCAGAGCCATGAGGATTTTGTAATTCCTCTCTGGGTTGGAGAACCATGATCTGTAAGGGAATCTGAGAGGTGATCTAGTGCAGAGCCCTCCTTCGGGGAGATGAAGCCCCAAAGCTGCAGAGGACCAGCCTGCAGCCCTGGGGGGACTGGAAGCTCTTGCCTGTTTTATATGCAGCCCCTGGTTTCATCGCTTGTGTTCATGGAATTATGGTTAACACATTCTTCAAAAGACTAAACAAGGGATAAACAGGAGGGAGGCCTCACTAACCCGCAAACAATTGGCATTTAATAAAAACATACTGCAATCAGGAGACAGGAGGAAATGCTGTTTTCATTGTCCTGACTAGATTTTCTGTATAATCAAGCAGGCCAAATGGGGTCAGGTGGTTGGCTGACCCTTCACTTTTTGTCCATCATTAAGGAGCAGACATGTTTTCTATCCTCCAGCCACCTGTACAATAACTACAGTGTATCAGGGGCCGCTGCATGGGATGTTCCATCCAGAGAGGAATGGGATGAACTTGGCCTAAGTGCAGGAGGCTGTTTGCTACTTGCTGTGGGGTAGTTATGGCCCAAACCCAGCTTTCAGCAATGCCCTTCACAGCAGTGGTCCCAGGCCGTGCCCTGGTCACAGCTACAGAGAAAATGGCAGCTGCAAATCATTGCTTTTCCCTAATCTCAAATGCCTGAGAGAATGTTCCAGCATCTCTGAAACAGGGGAGATGCCACCATGGGAACTGTAGAGAGTAGATGTGATGAACACAGCCCTTCTGTGGCAGAGGACAGCAGAAGGAAAAGCATGTGCAGCAGATGCGTGAGTTGAAGGTAGGAGGTTATTAGTAGGACCAGAGACCTATCAGTCAGGGATGATATCTTGCCTGAATGACAGAAAGCTTGGCCAACCCACAGCTGGCCAAAAGAAAACTGACTGGCAGGTCAGGGCCTCCAAACTGTACATGATTAATACTACAAAGTTCAAACACACTGGTGGTTTCACCTAGATGGCAACCTCCAAGGGACTGGCAGTGTTTAGGGCTGGACTGACAGGCTCAAGCATCCAACAGGTCTTCATGCCCAGCTGACATCTCTGTCCCCAGGAAAGGACAGCTGGTCAACCATGCCTCTGACCTGTGCAATGGCATAATCCGAGTTGTTGGTCGCCTGCATGCCTTCATTCCCACTGATTCCCACACCCACATGGGCTGTCTGGATCATCCCGACATCATTGGCACCGTCCCCGATGGCGAGGGTGATGGCCTTTACCCGCTTCTTAACCACGTCTACTATCTCAGACTTCTGCAGAGGAGACACTCTGTAAGAGAAGAAAGAGAAATTATGACTGTATTGATCTTTCCAGAGGAAACAGCTGTAATCTACATTTAGCTGCATTAAAAGGGCAGTCATCGGACAATTTCCAAATTCAATACATACGTTTTATGTTCGTGTGCAAAAGAGCTTTCAGAAAACAGTAGCTTGTGGCTTTCAAGTATTTGCCAACTTCACAGATGAAATACACAACAAAAAACTAACTTAAAACACAGCCCATCTGTAATCACCCTGTTCAGTGGGAGTCCCATGTGCAAACACCCCAGGGGCACATGTGCCCTCCCAAAAGATACAGGCAGTGAAGCTGGTTACAGAGGCTTTGGGAAATGTCTTCCCAGCAAATCAGAAAACTAGCACAGACTCCATTTTTGCTTTGGTGAACATCATTCACAACCTAGGGCTGGCAAAAGAATTTTCCATAAAATCTGCTTTCACAGAAGGGAAAGTAAGTTGGCAGAGCTTGAGAAGTGCAGAAAGAGGACGCAAGAAAGAAGAAAGAAGAAAGACTTCTCCAACTCCACCCCAGAGGCAGAGACAGCATTTGAAGGGCAGCCAAGGCAGAGGATTTCAGAAGGGGACTCCTGGGGGGTAGATGGTCTACTGAGGCTGAACTGCAGCAGCAGAGCACAAAGAGTGGACAGAGCAGCCTCTGCCTAAGAGGGGCTGTTTCCACAAGGAATCAGGCAGGTGGGCTTTTGTTCATAAGCCCTCAAGTCCTCTGGGAAGGAAACCTAATATAAATTTATGGTGTCTAAAGCACAGCAACATTGATTATATGAAGTGTTTGTTCCTAGTATAAGATCAGACAACGAGGACCTCAGGACTGACTTATTTTTATTTTAAATTCTGAATTGGTAAGCTGATTTGAGAAATTTACTGAATCATTACCCGCGCCCCCCCCCCCCCCCCACACACACACATGAGTAAAAGACCTGTCTGGGTTTCCCAAAAGTACCAGCTGTGGCCACATACAGACTGGACTTAAAAACCAGAATAGACACTCACAGACCTTCCCAGTAGAACTATGAGTTCTCATATGGCCAACCCACAAAAATGCTTGTTTCCAAAAGAAAACTTAAATTTTACCAACTCTGGAAAGAAATGTGTTTGGTGAGACAGCAAGCTGAATTTAAAGCACAGGTACTTTGAAGCTATTGCTCAGTTACAAAGAAATAAAAATTAGCAAGTTAGAAAAAGGGCGTTAGAAGCCAGGTTGTATGACCTAGTACCTCTTTTGTGATTTTCACAGGGACTTTCAATAATAGGACTTCACAGCCTCCTGGGGTAGTTGCAACCACGAAAAATTATTATTACTTTTTTGTTGTTGATAAGCATTAATAAGTACTAATTCTACCCTCTGGACCAGAGTAGAACAAACATAACATTTTTTTTTCAAATATTAGGGAGGTTGAAATATAAAGATACCTATCACATATTTCCTCCCACAGTTCAGTTTCTGCTGGCTAACCAATCGCAGGTCCTTTAACCCTATTTAATAGGCATGCTTCAGAACTTAAAAAAATAGCTCCCAACTGTGAGCTTCTAGAGAGCTGAGAGCAGAACAGAGCAGTCACCAGCTCCCTGGTAGCAAATGCTAGATTGACCTTAATGTAGCTTAAAGTGAAATGGAAGCTTTACTATTATTATCATTGAGCTTCCTGTCAACTAAACTTAAGCAATTTCAACACACAGGGATATAAGCTGTATGTATTCCCTCCAAGTTTGAGCAACTGCCAATTGGAGCCAACATCTGGTCTTCACATACCTCTTTTTCATTAAATTTCTGATTGTCAGGATGGCAGGCACATCTCACAATTAGAATTTGCTATGCAAATGTGATTTCTCATTTTATTTTTGAACTCAATAGAAGCAGAGATCAAATATAGTATAGAGAAAATGACCTAAGATTCAAAGTGGAAGAACTGTGCATGACCTTTTCCTGTGCCCCATATGAACTATGTCATCAGGGAAAACCATTTTTATCAGTCCTTGTCTTTTCATCAATGAAATGGAGAAAATGAGAACCATCCACTTCATGAGATGGTTGTGGTGTATTTATGTGAAACCATTCTGCTTCCTAACAAGTGCAAAGCAAATGTTATGTCCTACCCCATCTGTAAAACCTAAGTTGTTTGTGTTGGCAGGGGGGGAACACATCTGAGAAGTGCATGCCATCTGGCTCATGGTTACCAAACCATGTGTGTAGGTGTCCTAGGGTACTATAGGGGGAAATTATACATTTTCAAGGTAAATACAGTAACATCTCTCAGGCAGTGGTAGAAAATATAGCTCTAAGTAGCCCATAGTCTCGACATTACATTATGCTACATTGCTCTGCATGATATATCTTTGTGAAGCGGAGTTTTCATGGTTGCTATGATAAAGAGCAAATACACTGTGAAAAAAAATCAATGTACAGCAGGAAATGAGGGAGGCAGCGTCCACTTTTACTCCAAGGTTTGAGCAGTTGTACAGTGCTCAGCAGGTGCACCCTACCACATGATTGGTAAGTGATTATGATTGTTTGAGAATAAAAGAAAAAGAAGTATTATTCTTTCATTTATGTGCATTATTGTTTCAAATGTCTGCTAAATTTTTAGGACATAAATACTCCTTGAATTGTTTGATCTTGCCTGCTTAATAGATAGATACTGTTCAGTTTTACTTTTGGCCTAGGGGCTTTGCAGAGTATTATTGAGACATTGAGGTACCGTTAATCCAGAGAATCTGGGGACCTCTGCATTAACACTTGTCTCCATGGTTACATTAATCATGCATCAAGTACAGTTATTCATCTACTGAAGTGGAGCTTCACCCAAAGGTGCCATCACTTAAGTCTTCAACTCTTCTTCTGCATTCATGAAGATATCACAAGAGACCATGGAACAGAACCTTTAACAGCACTGGGAGGCCTGAGTCTGTGACTCCTTGAGATTTCATATGCTTCCCAAGTAATCAAGCAAATTGGCCTCTTTATCAGCAAACCTGATAAAGTGGTCTGGAAAGAAAGGGAACCTGGGCAGGAAGCTCAGCCACATGGACACTGTGCTGTGGGAGGTTCAAAGGTTTGTGGTGGTGGAAGAGGGAAGGTGCTAAACAAATTCAAGGTTTTCTTTGAAGTTAAAGTTATTGCTTTTATGTTAGTAGGTTTTGCAATAAGCCAACCAACACAAGATAAATAGCAAGTCAAATATACTCACTATATTTTCCACTTTGGAATTTGGAGCTCAAGAAAGTTGAGGCAAGTCATGACTCTGATTACTTAAAGTAAAATCTTTGAGAGTCCAACAGCTGCTTTTCCCCAAAAAGCAAAAAATAAAGAAAAAACCTGACTGGGTATATAAACTAAGCCATATCCTCATGTTTTAGAAGCATGAGATTCTCATCAAGGATTTATTATGCCCCTAACTGCAATGCCTTGAGAAAATATAATTCTAGCACACACTAGGGGTTCATAACAGATGTCAAACAGCTAATTTCTACAGAACTGGATAGGCACCATTACGCTTCAGCCACACATACTATTTTAGTATGCCAAGTTACCACAAAGCACAAACTAGCTCTTCTAAAATCTTAGTTTGTGACATGGAATCACATGCCACACTTAATACGTATTCCCAGCATATAATACGTCCAACACATAAAATAAGGATTCCCATCCACATCTGGTATAGGACACTTCTATACTATATTTTGGTGAATTACATATAGAAATATAAATTCAAAGATCTTCAATAACTAGAGAGGTATTCTACCCACTTTTCTTTTGGCTAACACATTAGATTCTAAAATAAAAGTTTTCATTTTGAGACTTTCAAACAAAAATTCAGTATTCTGGAGTATCTCATTTATGGAATGTGTATTCCTGAAATTTTAAAACTCATTTTCTAAAGGTATTTCAAACATAACACTGAAAGATAACCATTGGCATCTGCCTTTATAAGATTAATGATCATGCATTAATTTATCTGATCTACAAAAGCCCTGGTCTCAGAGTGAGTTTTTAAATTCTGATCTTGCAATATCATTTGAACAAATTTAAGTCCTTTCTCTTCTCAGAGCTCAGCTGCCCCATTTGTCAAAGAGGGGCTGAGCCTCCAGTATTGATAGATGTAAACTGAGCTCACCTGAGCCAGAGGAATTGAAGGAACTCCACTCAGGGGCATCCAAGAGAACTTCAACCACAGTCACAACTCTTACTAGTTAACCAGATTCACCACATATTTTCATTAATTGAACTTCAAAACGTCTTTATTCCAAAAAAAAAACAAAAAACCGTCTTCATGAATAAAAAAGAGATTTGAAAACCACTGGCCTAGATCACTGAGTCTCAAATTCTAAGTGAGCATCAGAACCTTCTAGAGCAGTGGTTCTCAACCTTGGCTGCACATTAGAATCACCTGGGAATCTTTTTAAAATCCTGATTTTTGGGCCTCATCCTCCGGAAATTCTGTTTCTTTGTTATGGGGTGGGGCCACAACATTAGTAACAAAGAAACAGAATTTCCGGAGGATGAGGCCCAGAAATCAGGATTTTAAAAAGATTCCCAGGTGATTCTAATGTGCAGCCAAGGTTGAGAACCACTGTTCTAAAGAGCTCATAAAACTACAGATTTTGATTCAGGAAGGCCAGGTGAGTCCAGAGAATGCATATTTTAACAAGTTCTGAGTGATGTGTTGCTCGTCATGGACCACTAACGTAGCCAGCAATGGCCTGAACAAAAAGGCAAGTTCTCTCTTGTTGAAACATTTTAATTGGCTAAGCTTACATTCCTATAACACAGGATACTTGCAAAATTTTCACAGAGTGACATTTACAATTAATTAGCAGAAACACTGAATTTTGTTCCCTCTTTCAAGCTTTGCATATGTAGGTACTTCTTTGCTTTTAAACCAAAACTAGCAAGTACAAATTTAGGTTGGTATTTCATTTAAGACAGTCTTCCAATCTGAGTATCTCACATAAGAGAGTGAAAGGGGAAAATACTAAGCAGAATAAGATATACAAGCATCCATATGTGTGTGTTTTTAATGATGCAGAAACCAGCATACATGATTTCATTTGTGAAAGTATCCATCTTCCGGCTTACTGAAAGATAGTATCCTTATGAAAGAGATTTCCTTTGATTAAAAAAACATTGTTATAACGTATTATACCTTATTTCTTATAGCAGTCAGTGATCCACAATATTTGACAATTGGAGGATCTTAGAAAAATCTCATATAGAGTGTGTAGATATATAAACACCTTACATATGCACCCAAAACCTAAAAACAATTAAACTATCCTATGTACCTGTCTAATGAGTGTGCCACTGGCCAACCGACACCTATGTGTTGTTTCTTTTGATGTGCTGAGTGCTCTGGCACAGGCCAGTGGGCCACACCTTCTGGCAGTTACCCGCTCTGGGACAGCCCACACCTGTGCTCTGACCCAAAATATGTGACTCTCAAATTTCATCTATAGCTCAGTTTTTGGTACATCTCACTGCAGCCCCAAGCTCCAAAAGCAGATAATTTTGGCAGCTTGAGGTAGTCCCTAGAGCATGGTCACAGACATGAGACCAAGGGGAGGGGTGGCAGGAGGAAGGAGGGTGAATCTAGGTGAACCCAACAAGATAGCTTACGTATAGGCGCAAAGCAGTGATACTTAGACTCAATCACTCAACAGTTCTAAAGCAGACTTAGGTGCTCCCTCATTACGAAAACTTACACACAGAGAGGAGCTATGTTATACATGAGGAAGCCACTGACACGGTGCCTCAGAAAGATGCACAACTACAGAAGCTGTTCAGGTTTTATTTCAAGGGCGACAGGGCCTGACTAGGAGGCAGCCTCACAAAGATTGGGGCTTGAGTAGAACACATTCAAAAATGCAGAATGAATGCTTGCAGAAAAAGTACAACCCATGAGATGATGGGCATGAGAGTGAAGCCACATATACCTGGTCACCACATGAACAACATGCACACACGTTCAGGGATGAGCGTTTCTAGCTTTGGTTGCTTTGGCACTGAAGGGTTCTATCCACCCCAGCATTTCCTCTAAAGATTAAGCTGTTATGCAGACCCTCCTGTTCTCCCACTTCACTCAATCCTTAAAAATTTCAAAACTGAACTTGATTGGTTTCCTACAAAGTTGCTATTCTTTCCCTAGTATCACCAACGACCCTCATAAAAGAGAAGACAGGATGACAGATCACAAGGGGACATCATGAACTACCTACATCTCAGTAATTAATCCCGAAATTATTTAATAGATTTATTTATTTCTATATAGTCTATTTATGCACTGTGATTTATTATATCCCTTATGTGGATTGTTTGTCTCTCTAACCTTCATTTTCTATTCGGTTCCTATCTATCCATTTCTTTACCCAACTCTAAATGCTTATCCAGTGGACAGTCAATCAATGGTGACTAACTACCAAAATCATAGACCTAAGACTAAATTACATCTCTAAGCATAGCTATAAATAATAGGAAAAAATACAGTTCCACTTAAACAAAAATACATGAACTTCCATATAAATAACAGACCTGGAAACGTGCTATCAGTGTGTAATTGTGAAAGACTACTTGTACTCATAGATGGAGAGAAGGAAGGCAATACAAATATGACTGAACACCTCTATGAGATCTAAATTTATTATCCGTAGAAAGTAATTAGGCCCAGCTGGCATGGCTCAGTGGTTGAGCGACGACCTATGAACAGGTTAATTCCCAGTCAGGGCACACGCCCGGGGTTGCAGGCTTGATCCCCAGTGTGAAGCATATGGGAAGCAGCCAATCAATGATTCTCTTTCATCATTGGTGTTTCTATCTCTCTCTTCTTTTCCTTTCCTCTATGAAATCAATAAAAATATTTTTAAAAGTAGTTAAAAACACCCTACTTTTCTGTGATTTAGGGATGGACACTGCAAATTTTCTTGATCAAATATTCCAGTGGTTTTGACTCTTCTACTAATATGCTTTAAAATGTTATAGGCTTACTACAGGCTTTTTGTGAGAGAGCTTAGTGGTGCAGAGCTGGCAACAATCTTTGGCTTCACATAGGGCTTTCCTGGAAAAAGTAACATATAAGCCTGGTCTTTTCATTTCCCCTGGCTCTTCTGATCATAATGCTTTGACTATTATAAGCCAAAAGCTAGCTCTTGCGTATCATTTTGCATAAGCACTTTGAGGGCTCAACAGACACCAGCTTACCAAGTCTTTACAAAGGGTCTCAGGGATGTCAAGTGATGCAAATGATCTAACCAAGTCTTTATATTTAAGTACCTCACCATGTACTTGCTCTTTGCACAGTTATTTAAGTGTAAAATCACATCTTTCATAAACTCAAATACCTTGGTACCTTTGTACTATTAATGACTGTTCAACACAGTGCTTAGTAGAATAAGCATTTAATGTGCTGATTAAATAAAATGATTAACCTATATCTCATTTTCAGTGATAAAAATTTGTAAGGAATAACCATGAACCCTCATGTGACCTTATGAAATACAGGTCAATATGCCACAGAATTTCTTGAGCAACTAATGTAAGAGCCCAGATGGACCAACAGTATTATTTATTTTGGTAAGATGAAACATACATGCTTTGATAACATTCCCTGTATTTTACCTGTATCAGCCATAAGGTTGCCTCCCTATGATTACACTGAAGGTTGGATGCATGCTACTGACACAAAGTGATAAAGCTTGACTGTGCCAGGTGAGTTAAGAAGCATGCAGCTGCACTATCATCTTGCTTTATATTTTGATGGTGCAATTCTATGATCACTTTATAAAATTAACATATATATATGTTAAATTTTTATATATGTTTTATATGTATATATAATTGAAACTGCAGAAATCCATGGAATCCTATTAGTATGAAGATTATTTTTAACATGGTATAGGTATTCATTTTTCAAAAATACTAAGGTTAAATGTTTCCACATTCCAGATACACTCTTTCTGAATGAATGAACTTTCAAAAACAGGAGCTAAGCTCTCCTTTACACTCTACCAAAAAGGAGGTGGGGAGAGCGAGAAAGGAGGAGGGAGGAGGGAGGAGGGAGGAGGGAGAGAAGAAGAGGGCAGGCTATAATCAGGAGAGAACATGAGAGCTTTTAAAAATACTACTTATAGAAGTGTGCTGCTTTAATAATTTCTTACAATTACTACTAATGATTTTCTTGTTGTTTAAAAGGTTCATTTAACCCATTCTATATTTAATCATAATATAAATCTTAGTGTCATACACACACACACACAGCACAACATGTAGTCTTGATTCTCCTTTTAGTATTGACCTTGAAAAATAATCTTGCTAGTGTCTTAATAAGTATTCTGTATTTTCACCTTTTGTACTACCCAGAGCTTAAATATAAATAATTCTAAGACAGATATTCTTAAAATCTGAAGTTACTCTTATATGGTCTCTAAATCTTGATTTCAAACTCGAAAAATTTCCTCAGCGATCAAGAATTTTAAAGGAAAGGAGCCCTAACAACTAATTTCGGACAAGGCATATTTATCACCATCTAATCTGATGACTGCCTTCACTGTCCTCCAGTCACTCTCTTCTATCCAACCACCGTGAAATTGTGAGTCAAGAGGGAACTTGATATTCTTTATTAACCGAACAAAAACCTTATAACCTGATCCTGTGCTGTGGCTGTAAATGCTGCCTGTGCAGCTGAGGTTTTGAGGGTCGCTCTCAGAAAAAGGGAGGACACCCTGTCTACTCAAGATCGATTTACTCCACAGCCCAGAAAGGGCCCACTATGAAATCAGTATACCCTGCTTGGGTGTTCAGAATTTATGCATCCCCGCTTGTGTCCATGACAATTTTATCACATGTCCAGGAAACAGAGCAATCAAAGTGGCACTAAGACAGGAGTATAGCTTCTGAAAACCTAACATCTCCACTAAATGATGTAGAATATATTAAGATCTGGGCAACCACATTTAATGTCAAAATTTTAATAGGTTGTATGTTGTGAATTACATAGTTTTATATTCTCTGAAATCCACTGATTAGAATCTGTTTCTTTCTGTATGAGGCTGAAAAGAATGGAGCAGTCTATGAAGGCTGGGATTTAAATAAAAGATATTAGATCCTTCTGTCCCCAGGCTGAAACAGGGATTAGAATAACACATTTAAATACCTTAATGTTTTTAGCACAAAAAGCATTAATTTGATACTCTGTTTCCTTGAAATGCTTTATTAAGGTCACCAAGTCCCTCTCAGGAGTGTCTGCCTTCCTTGAAGTTAACGTACATTTATTGTTCTCCACTGCAAATTTCACTAGTATTTCAAAACAGCTGCCTGGCCTCTGCTGCGGGGAAGGTGGGAATAGGAAACAGAACCAAGAGGAAAGCTGAGAAGTGTTTGAGTTTTGACATCTCAGAGCAAGCTTATGGCTCCTTCAGGACCAGGCATCATGAGCTCATGCACCACTGAAAATTGATGACTACCAAGATGCTTAATAGAATGATTTTAATTAGACCTGCCCTTTATCTGTCACCTGTGCCTGGAACAAAGACCATCTGGCTACAATCCAATAAATAAGCCAACTGTAACTACTTGTCCTCTGAAAAAAATGGGGCAGTCTGTGCACCTCCACCTTCAGCCCAGTCCTGACCCTAACAGCCAAGAGCCCTATGAGCCACAGGAACGGCAGTGGCCAGCACCATGTGCACTCAAACCTGAGGAGTTAGTTCACATATTAATGCAGCTCCCTTTTTTTTTTTTTTTTTTTTTTTTATTTGAGCGTGGAATTTGCTGGGAGGGAATGGAGGAAAATTAGACAAAGCTATTTCTTCCAAGTAGCATATACCCCTTTTTAAACCTAGTGCCTGTATTTAATAAGCCATAAGTCTCGATCTCAAAGGCAGGAAATGATAATGCTTTTTTAATTCCATGTATGTAAAGTGGTTTAAACAAAGAGGTGCATTTATATAAACCCACAGAATGCACAGCTCTGAGAGTGAGCCCTTACGTAAACTATGGGCTCTGGGTGATAATGATGTGTCAACGTAGGTTCACCAATGGCAGCCACTGAATCCTCTGGTGAAGGATGTTGATAATGGGGGAAGCTCTGAGTGTGTGTGGACGGATAGGGATAGTGGTGTAAGTGGGTGTACCTTCCCCTCAGTTTTGCTGTGAATCTAAAACTGTTATAAAAATTAGTTCATTTGGGGGAAAAAGAAGCAGCAGCATTCTACCATTCTCAAAATACTAGCAAAACCTGAAAATGACACCTAATGATTGTATATGTCTGCTAAAATCCTGGAGAGTGACAGAGAAAGCTAGGCAGACATGAGGCAAAAGGGGCAGGAGGTCCTGGTGGTGGCAGGATGAGTATGGGCATATTGATCAACCACATGAGAGTCTGCATAAAGACACCACATGAGCCCCAAGACATTGTACACCCACAGATCAAATAAACTGTAACAGCCAGTTATAATGGTAGTCAATCTACTGCAAAGTTGAATTTGTAACTTGCTCTTCTAATTGATTAAGACCATCATAATGGCACTTCTTTGCATAAAGACCGGTCTGAAATGTAGTTAGCTGTGTACTCTATCTCCATAACTAGACTGTGAGCTATCTGGTGTTAGGGGTTTGTTTTACTCATCTTTAAATCCCATAGCACCACACATAATAGCTAACAAACGTTTGTTGAATTACCTGTTTTTTAATGACAAATTACACAACTTTTTTGATGTTAAACACAACTCTCTTTCTCCTTCTTAATTATAATTATTTCCATTTCAGGTTCAAGAACACACTTAGATCCTATATGAATAATGATCTTCTTGCTATTTGATCAAAGAAAGTGAGAGAATAAGAGTTTTTATTCATTACAATGCCTGTTCAGAGAAGCCCTCTTCTGAACAGGCATTGTAATGAACCTTGAGTTCACCTGGTAGCTATACTTTTTCAGAGTAATTAATACATGGACAGACATGTGTATCAGGTTACCACCTATTCTAAGTATCAATGACCTAAAAATCAAGTTTGCCCTTTATGGGGTTCAATAGGCGGGGTCGACACTGCTAACACCTGCCATGTTTACCTTGGCCGGCAGCTGCAGCGAACCAGTGCATGAGACCCTGTAGCCCTCAGGACAGAGAGCCTAACACGCCTGGAAAGGAGATCAAGACCAGAGCTAGCGAGATGCACAACCTCTTGCTGGGGGGGCTAGTACAAGAGGGCAGTTAGAATGAATAAAGTTTCAGCCAAGAAACTTGAGAAATAGAGGGAAGGTGCTCAGGAGCACATACAGTAGGGACTCCTAGCTTTATGCAGAGACTTTTACTTCTCATCCCGTAAAGGTCTTGAAATACAATGGGGAAGGCAAGAAATGCCCATGCAGTCAGTCCCTTGTAATTCTATCTAGCCCATGGCTGTAGATGGGAGTCATCAACCAAACTGAGGGTCAACTAAGGGAATGTGACAGGGGAGGCTAAAGCACTGTCATAGGAAGCAAAGTTTCAGAGGATAGCCTCTCTTTCACTCACAAACACATGCGTAAGTGAGCATACATAGTATCTCATTAAATGGAATTGGTCCACACTAAAGATGGAATCTAAAGAGCAACACCTTTGGTGTTGTATATATTTTTAAGCCATGCAACAAAAATGACCTATCATCCACTTAGACCCAGTTTCCAAGGCAAAGTGACAAGCACATGTCAAACCTTCATTTTGGCTCCATGGTGACAATAACTGACGTGTGGAGAAAGCCTTCATAATCCTATCGGCTGCTAAGAAAATTCCATTCTTTCTCCAACATATCCCCCCATCCTTTCCAAAGTCCATTCGCTCCCCTCTAGGATTTTTAGTGTGCCCGCTGTGAAAGCTGTGAACAAGGGGCAAAATAACGCATGTGTGAACATGAATAAGGAGGAACGGCGGGGATTGCTTCAAGAAGAGGAACCAAAAGATAAGGTATAAATGGGATCCTTGCCTCTATTTATCCAGATGTATTACCTCCCTGGTTCTGTTTTTTCTCCTCTGTGACCAACAATGAGAATTCCAGTGTTCTTTAAGCCTAAGCGCTACAGTGCTTTAAAAAACATGAAACACTTCACAAATTTGCATGTCATCCTTGAGCAGGTGCTATGCTAATCTTCTCAGCCTTGCTCCAGTTTTAGTACATGTGTTGCCCAAGTGAGCATTAAAACCTATACTTTAAAGTCAAAGGCAAGAAGATGAGACAATACTACTACTAATAATAATATAGGAACAGCAGCAAGTGCTGATTTAGTACGTGCTATTTCTTCATCGGTAACTGGGTTAAGTGCCTCCCATGCACTGGCTTGCTTATTTATTTATTTATTTATTTATTTATTTATTTATTTATAAATTGATTTTTGAGAGAGAGAGAAAGAGAAAGAGAGAGTGAACGAGAGAGATTGATTGTTTCACTATTTGTGCATTCATTGGTTGATTCTTGTATTTGCCCTGACAGGTGTTTGAACCCACAACCTTGGCATATTGGGACAATGCTCTAACCAACTGAGATACTCAGCCAGGGCTGCAGTGGCTAATTTAATCCTCACTGCAACTCTGAGAAATAGGTATTATTCCGACCACTTTATGGATGAAAAAACTAAGCTCAGAATCCTAACAAGTGGCAAGACAGGACCTAAACACAGCTGTGTCAGTCCAGGATCTGCATGCCAACCACCTGCTACACTCGGCTATTGTGGAAACAACCATTTGGATGCTCTATGAGCAGTCAGGCCAGGCTGGGCTGGGGGACAGCACACTGGCTACAGACCTTCTATCTCCAATACTGCAGGAACACAACAAGGTCACCTTATCCCCCATTTCTCAGATTTCTGCTTGGAACTTGGGGATGTCACCACAGCCATATGGCTCATTATAAAGGTGGATGAGCATTTTAAAAAGGCAGAAAAGAAAAAAACATATTTTAGTTTCTGCCTGACTCTTGGATTAAGTGCCAAGCACCATTCCTCACTTCTCCATGGAAGAGACCATCCCAGATCTGAGCTGAAAATATTCTTCCCCCCTAAAGTGCTAGCTCTTAGGATCTTTAGGATGAAGATGGGATGAGAACCAGCAGAGAAAAATAATTTTGGCTGATACGTTCCTGTTTGCATTTATCATCCCTTCTGTATTGAATTGTTTCCATGCATAATTTTATATAGACTTGCTTTATATTCGAATCCATTAATATAATATATTCAACACTAATATCCATACACACTGAAAATGAATATATGTAAATCGGACTGCAAGTTCTTACAGGGTAAAGACTATGTCTTCAGTGTTTAATTGCCATACACCTGATAAGTGCTTGCATGTGGGGCTATTGCTAGGTTTAACTGTGTGCATTAATGTGCAGAAATAATGGGAGAAGTTCTGATATACACGAGAGGGAAATGGCACGCATGCAGATTTAGAGCAGAGAGCAAATGAAATACAAAGAAAGAACTTTGTCACTGTCAGCACACCTTTCTTAGTGGCTTTGTCCTTGGGTGAAGTCAGGAGCTAACAGGAGGAAGATCTGCCTCTGACACTGGAAGTGCAATCATATCAGAGATTTTCTCCAGTGATTAGAACTATACAATTAGCCCAATGTGTCCTCACACCCTAAAACAATGTCCACCATTCACTGGAATAAATTACAAACACATGCAAAACATGCAACCATTACAAGCATGATCTTCATCTCAAGCAACATTAAACCTGGAGGACTAATGTTTTTTCATTCCTCTACTGCAAATTGGCTTTCCTCTTATTCTCATCTCCAAAGTAAAACAGAAAAGCTAATACATGTTTCATTTTTTTAAAGCAATTGGAGAGAAACTGATATAAAAAAAAAATTTCAGAGTCTGCCTAACTATGTAAAATGACACCAAAGAAGCCAAAATCAGAACTACTCACTGCAAGAGTTAACCATTTTCAGTGAGCCTCAAATCCTAATGAAATTGATAATTATTCTTACTCCACAGATAATCTATTGCTATAACAAAAAAATATCTAAAAAGTACTTCACCTTTGAAATGATGGGGAAAAATTATGAAGAGAAACAAAATTAAAATTTGAATTATTTTTTATATTTGATCTGAACAATTTTAAGAGCTAAGACCTCTCTGCCTCCTTCCTGACATCAGGCAATTCTTCAGGACGTTCTTACTTGCACAGGGTTTTATCTGAGTACAAACCTCTAGGTAGAGCTCTTCTAAAATTGAATGCATTAACTTTTAGTCAAAGGAAAAGATTTTCCAACATCAGTGAAAAGACAGTTTTGATTGGTTTCTGAGAAGTTAGTGTCAGTCCATTAAGTCATATTAGTAAAAACTCAAAAAAAAATCACTTAGGGTTTTTTCCATTCTAAATGTCTAAAAGTTGAAGTTTTTGTGAGAAGCAAACAGAAGGCTATTGCTTCCTGGAAAGATAATGGCTGATGGGTCCAGGCAGTCATCACGGTAATGAGCTCCTTCTGTTTGACTTGCCCACTGACATTCCTGAGCTGCAGAAGCAGCCGCCAGGGCCAGTGAGTTTAATAAGGCACTGATACTCCTTGTCAGTTTTTATTGCACATTTTGGGACTCTTTATCAGCACATTACGTAGTTTAGGTCATTAGTAGAACAAAGAAAAATATATTAAGCAATCCAACTCTGCAGATTGCAGCAAACTAGCCAACCAATATAAATGCGTGGGGTAATTAAGTGAGATGTGGAGCCATGGCCTAATGCTCCCGAGGTGCTGCAGCGATAAGAAGCCCCTATCAATTGTGATGGAGTCAAATGGTATCTGCAGCTCTTGGGATAAGTCACACAGACATGGTGCTAAGTGAAAGGGGACCAATTTCTTTTTGAGTCCTAGAATGAATGAAGGAGAGAAAAATATACACCAATGTTGGCTTAATGCACTTTAATGGCAATTAAGGAATAGCCATTTTCTATATTAACTAAGGAAATAGATTTCTCCTTAACTCTGGGGGCAAATTTTGATCATGTAGGTGGCGTTTCTCTTTTGTGTGCACACCCACTCACCAAGCCCCAGGGAGAAGGAGAGATGCTTCATTCCGGAGCACTACCTCACAACTTTCTTGGGCTGCCAGTTCTCATGACCACAGGTCTGTAAGAGAGAACTGGGAGATGACATCACAGACACGGAGAGGCCATCCCTCCCTGCAGAGGGTCATTGTCCCTCTGTGTTCCCCCATGAAGGCCAGCACCACAGCCCTTGTTTCACATAACCCCAGTCAGCGCTCACCTCCACACATGGTTGGCACTCAGATAATACTTGTGGACGGACCTACCACACTAGAATGAGAGTCTCCAAACTTACAGCTACACAGGCTCCAGTCTGTAAAGAAGGCAGAGCGTTGTATTCATTACAGGGAAGGGAAGTGAATAACCACACAACCCAGAGCGTCTGGCCAACATTCATGTGAATCAGCACTGAGCTGGACGCTGAATAAGTAGAAATGGTTTTATAAATGTGTGGGGGTCGAGCCTGAGGGACAGCTGTGGGACCACACACCATGAGTGCTATCACTCGGTTTGTGGGCTCCCAGTGTGCATAAGCCAGGTCTGCTTGTGGTTCCACGTCCCAGATTTACCTGCTGTTTTGGCTCATACGACATTCTTGTTCGTGCTGTGGCCAGCCGGACTGGTATTTCTCTGAATAGTGGTGCCACAAGTTCGTTACTTCACCCAGCCTGGTCTGTCTCTCTCTTAAGGCCCAACATGGTAAAGAGTACCATGGGAGAGTCCCAAGACCCCACGGTGACCCAGACCCTGTCCCTGCCCCAGTTCCCCACTCTCCAATAAGAGAGACACATGTGGTGTATACACCCCTCCAGCCAGGTGGGAAGTGAAGACTGCAGCACGTAACAGTTCAGCCAAAGACGCAGTGGAGGATGGGTAGTTCCGAAAGAATGGGCAGAGATAGTGGGCCAGATGGACAAAAGAACAGCTCAGGTGAAGGGAATAGTTTGAACAGATTTGGCAAAGACTAAAATTACAAAATGTCAATGTGTATGCAAACAAGCACCCTAATATACTACCAATGAATATATAACTACACTTAACTTCTGAACAGTCAACTTTACTCCATGTATTTGGGCTAGAAAAGTAAATGGATAAGCAAACAGGGTCACAGGCATTACACTATTGAGAATGCTGTAGCTCTAAAGTGTGCCTACCTGGAATATGGATATATGTTCACCTTGCTGTTGAATAAGGAAAGCAAATTGAAAGACTGCGTGCACTAAATACACACACACACACACACACACACACACACACACACACACACATAAACACATGCAGAGATAAAGCTTGGGGAGAAGCATTTTAGAAAGTGGTTATCTCTGCATAGAATGGATTTAGGTGTGTTATTCCTTCACTTTGTTCTCTCTGTTTCACATCATTAATCTGTATAACTTTTGTAATGATAAAGCAAATAAGTTCTTAAAAACAAAAGCTGATTAAATATCCAAGGCCTTTTGCTCAATTTCATACTCTTCTTTAAAGCCTTATGACCACCTCTACTGTAGACTGAAGCCATTTGAATCATTCTACACTACATGATATATTTATTGTCATATTGATATGTCTGAGTTTTCCAAATACAAAGCATATAAAAAGTCCTTGAAAAAAAGATGCTGACATTTCTTTGCATTGTGCCTCTATGCCTCTCATTATGAGCATAATTTTTATCACTCTTATTTTTTTTAAGCCTCACTGGAGGACATGTTTTAATTGATTTTTAGAGAGAGAGAGAGAGAGAGAAAGAGAGAGAGAGAGAGAGAGAAGAGTGAGAGTGAAACCTTGATCAGTTGCCTCCTGCTGGGGATCAAACCCGAAATCTGGGTATGTGCCCTGACCAGGAATCAAACTCATGACTGTTCAGTGTATACGATGAAACTCTACACAATTGAGTCACATCGGCCAGGGCTGGGCATCATTTCTCAGACCCACTAAGCATCTCTGGATGAGGCGAATTCAAAATAAGTCAAGGGTTTGGGAGGTTCACTTAGCTACCTTCAAACAACCACAGAGAAAGTTGGAGGAGAATCAGGAAACCCACCCAATAAATCACATTTACACAATAAGCTAGATTTCACCAGAAAAAGGTGCCATTTGCACCTTGAAAACAGCAGTGTGACTGCCAGTTGAGCTACAATGTTTGGTAGGCTAGGTGTATTAATGCATTTTTGACTTCACAATATTTCAAACTATGATGAGTTTATATGAGTGTAACCCCATCATAAGTTAAGAAGCATCGGTGCACTGTGTTGCAGTAAAAAACACTCACTTCAATTTTAAACCCTAAACAAGTGGAACTGAAAATTCTCAGGCTTTAAAATGGAAAGGTTGCTATTATGTTACTTAACTGATCTACCAATATAATCCCAAAAAGATTTCTATCCTTCCCCTAAGCAGCTCTTTCAAAATAGAAATTGTACATATACAAATAGAAGCTCTTTACATGGAAATATTTTTAATGTAAACATAATGTCAATTATTAGAAACTAAAGAGATAATATTATAGCTACCTTAAGTAATCAATTGTTCTCAATAGTGACCAGAACATCTTGTTTTAATTTCCTTTTCACTTTTAAAGAAAATCTCCACACACACCATGGGTTTGCTGCCTCCCACTCCTTGGTCTCACTGCAGCTCTGCTCTGTTGACAGGCCAACTGCCCACGGCGCCCTCTTAAATTCCTCAGTGGTCCCCTCCGGGAACAAGCCTAAGCTTAGTAGGTCACCATCTAAGAGGCTTCCTGGTCAAGCTTTCGGAGGTGATGGAGTCTACTACCTTAATTGTGGTGCTGGTTTCCCAGTGTTTAAATATGTCCAAGCTCATCAAATGGCACACACTAAATGTGTGCAGGTTTTGTATATTAATAATAACTTAAAATATATAATAGTCTGTTTTATTTGTTTATTTCTTTTTAGATTCCACATATAAGTGAAATCACATGGTATTTGTCTTTGTCTGATTTACTTCATTTAGCATTATACCCTCCAAGTCCATCCATGTGGTCACAAATGGTAAGATTGCATTCTTTTTTATGGCTGAGTAATATTCCACTGTAGGTATGTACCACATCTTCTTTATCCATTTATCTACCAATGAACACTTGGTTATTGTAAATAATGCTGCAATAACTATGTATGGTGTCAGGTGGGTATTAAACTTAATAAATGATCATTTTGTAAATATCTAATCACTATATTGTACATCTGAAACAAGTATAATATTACTTATCATCTGCAATTGAAAAATAAAATTTTAAAAATATATAAAAGAGCCTGTTTTATTCCACTCACATTTCTGCTGCCCGGCTTTTTTCCCCCTGACAAAATATCCTCCTCCAATCCCCAGCTCCCTGTCGCCCTCAGCTACCGTCTACTCCATTTTGAAGACCTGATGTCACCTCCTCCTTAGAGGGGTCTCCTCTGATGCTTCTCCCCACCTCAGGCCCTCCTTCCATGCCACTAGCCTAATTCCCACCAACCCCTAGTAAACCTCACTCAGAATACTCACCCCATCACCCCAAAATAACCAGTTATGTGTCTGTCTTCTCATGGGACTAATTCCTGGAAGGCAAAGACTATTCTCTTTTGTATCCTCAGTGCTTAGTACAATGCTTGGCACAAACAGTGCCAATGATAATAAAAGTGTCAACTTTTATCTAATGGAAGAAAAACCAACAAACCAAAGGATCCACAATTTCATGTTAATAAAAACTGATTTATAACGTATATCTCATTTTGTGTTATAATTTCATTGTCCTCTAATGACAAACTCTGGTTGCTATACATATTTTAGCTTTCAAACTTTATAAAAACGTTGGCATAGGACCGAACTGGGTTGCCTTATTTTGTTCTCCATGTCCTATTATTGAAATGCCTACGGTATGTATATGCAGTGATGATGGTGGGGGTGGTTTTTCACAAATACTAAAAAACATTAAAATTAAAAGAGGAGAAAAAGCATTTGAAAAGGCTATAACCCAAACCAGAGTAACTGCTAATACAAACAGGCCCCTTCCCAAATGTAAGCGGCCACAAGTAATGGCTCCCCTCAAAGCAGCCGCAGTGATACTGTTTACTCTCCATTCGGGGCTTAAAAGCGTTCTAGTTGATGAACAGACCCTGAAGCAGAAACATCTAAACTCATGCTAATGCCCAGCAGAGCAGTAACTTCTTTTGATTAATTTACCAGCACTGAAAGCACAGAGAGAGATCAAACCAAGTTCTGTCCTGAACAATTAAACAAGCAGGCGGTGCCCCTGGGATGGTGTATGTCAGGATGAAAGCTGGATAGGGTCGAGTGAAAAAGCAACAAATATCTCACATTGATTAATGCTTATAGGGTTTTCCCCGCTTAAATGTCATAACATTTTATTCAATGGTCAAACCAAAAAGTTCCTATAACATTTAAAACAGAAAAAAAGTTCCAATAGCTTAAGATAATTCAGATGTGTAGCGAGGAGAAAAATCAGGTCAGTTCTAAAGAACCTTCAAAACAGTTTGGCAGAAGTCTGACCAGTTTCTTGAAAGATCTTCAACATGAAATCTCATGAGGAAAATCTTACCACCTCCTTCCATCAAAAAGTAACTTGTCTACTATAAGTGAAATCTTCTTCATTGAAATTATTTAGTCCATTCATAATGTTCATTACCATCTGTATATACCACTTTGAAAACATTGAGCTAAAACAATGTATCTCTACTTAATTTTTTAAAAACTGGAATTTAAACCAAACTGTCTCCCAAATCAGAATGAACTACATATGAATATTAGTAAATAACCCTTACAGATTTTCTGAATGATTAGGTGAATCTATTTTTTAAATCCAATGAATCTCTTTATAATAAAACAATACTAATTTACATACTTACAGAAAAATATCTGAACAAAGGCAACTAAAACTGCCAGCTTACTGAAAAGTCAAAATTTGTTCATTTTATATTTCAAGGAACATTTCTTAGGTAATTCAATATTATTTTCACAAATTTACTGGTGATTTTGGGCTGCTCACTACTATTCTTTCCTAATCTGTAAAATGGGGATGATGAAGCCATTGAGGATTGTAATCTGAAATGAAATAGTATATATGAAACATGAATCTTTAAACTCTACGATATTCCATCCCTCCTCACACACTATACCAGTGGGTCTAAGCTAGACTACTGGGGCTTCATCTCCTCCGTTTCTGCACAGATCTCACCACCCCTATGTTCACAGCAGCACAATTTACAATAGCTAAGATTTGGAAACAGTCTAAACAGCCAATGAGTGGATTAAAAACCTGTGGTACATCTACACGATGGAATACTACACTGCTGTAAAAAAAGAAGGAACTCTTACTGTTTGCAACAGCATGGATGGAACTGGAGAACATTATGCTAAGTGAAATAAGCCAGTCAGAGAAAGATAAATATCATATAATCTCACTCATTTGTGGAATATAATGAACAACATAAACTGATGAACAAAAACAGATCCAGAGACAGAAGCATGGATCAGACTGTCAAACCTCAGAGAGAAGGTAGGGTAGGGTGGGGGTAAGGAGGAGAGATCAACCAAAGGGCTTATATGCATGCATATAGGCCTAACCAATGGACACAGACACCAGGGAGGTGAGGGCATGAGGGAGGGGAGGGGGAGGGCAATGGGGGGATAAGGACACATATGTAATACCTTAATCAATAAAGGGGAAAAAAAGAAATAAAAAGAGCTCCTTCATAAACAGCCTTAAGGGCCGAGATTGTTCTGCAAGGTTCTCTGGTATGTGGAGGACATTATGATACCCTCTACTGCTTCTGCCAAAAAATGAAAATGGAATCCCTTTATATTTTTAAACTATTATGTGGAAAGACCACAAAAATTTGGGAATGCAAAACTGAAAATTGACTCTTCCACTGACCTTCCCGCATTCTGTCCCTCTGATGAAGATATATGCGCCCAGAGAGCACAGACATACGGACACATTTTCTTGCTCAAGCACTGTGGCTCAGCCGGGCTCTGATCCCTGACTACTACTAACGAGAAAATCAGGGCTGGCCATCAGTTCCTACTGACATGTATTTCTGATATGTGTGCAGAAGGATAAAAATTTGCTGTGCAAAAACTTTTCAAAGGGGTGACATCCTCCCTCATTGAGAAATAATTTAAGAACTTGGGTGAGCTGAGGAAACGCAGGAAGAGTCTCATTTAGAGGAAGCTGAGGAGCGGTGCAGGGGGAACAGGGTCCTCGCTGGGCTCCCAGACTCCCCCAAATGGAGCTACACGCATCCTACCCAAGAGGCTCTGGACACAGGGGTATTTTGAAAGAACAGGTGGAAAAGTTGTAGATGATACTACAATATTTAAACTATAATAAAATAAAAATACCTATGAATCATTCCACCCTGAATTTGACTCTGGTTGTAAGACTAGACTCTCACTCTAACCTGTTTATACCCAATTTAGTCATAGAAATGCATGTCTAGCTAAAGGCTCTTCAGCTAAAATTGTCAGACCTGCAGCTACTGAGGGAACACTTTGCTGCCTTGTCATTTTCACACATGCAATTTCACAAATATTTGAGCAGCTATAATACACAAAGGACCTCAAATACTTTTCCATAGGAAGAGACCATTTTACGTACAAAAAGACCATTTAAAGTCCTTTCAGTTTCAAATGCAAATTCTTTTTAACAGCTTCATTCTAAGGAACTTCATTTGCCTGTGTGCTAGAGTCACTCTTCTCATTTCCCAATTTAAATAACGGAGAGACCCGTGCCACGGTGCCTGTTCCGCTTGAGGTTCACGCCGGTGTACATGTTCCTACAGACTGCCAGAGCACCCCAAGTGTGTCTTTCCTGTTTCCACTGGGGGTTTTATTTATTTTTTAGTTTTCAGTGTTGAGTTGCCTGTATCATTAATTCATTGAAAATGCCAGTTTCATTCAGCTGGAAAAATATTAATATGAATTATGTTATCCAGAAAAGCACCATTTGCAATGGGGAATCTCTCAGATATTAAATAGCATTTTGGCAAAGAATCACTGCAGAAAAATAAGAAGTCAGCCCCAAAGGTATCCAGAGAATGGTGAGAACAATAAAGGGTACAAACATGGTTGGATTTAGTCAGTCTCCTACTTAGCATTCTGCCAAAGCCAGGGTGATCTATTCCTATACCATTTCTCTTTTACTAAAGTATCTTTTGGGGCACCAGAATATACTGCATTTATAGGAAACTGGACTAGTGGATGAAATTCTGGAGTGTGTGGTTTTTTTAGTTGCTTAAAAATACTCTTGTAAAAAAGCAATAAAAGTTCGACTAGCATTAGAAATGAATACTGGCTATTATTTCATTTATGAAATATTACTGTCATTCCTTCAATATTACCCTATCTTTGTATCAACAATAGCTTAGCTAAATTCATATTTACTCTCCCTGTAAACACTGCAGCATGTCCCCAGTCACCAGGAAAGTTCTGTACTCAGTCCCAGAGCAGGATATAGAGTCAGAGCGTAGATGGACTTTGAACAAGCCAAAGAAACATTCCATGTCCTCATGAGACAATCCTGAAAATGATGCCAAAACAAATGCAAGCATCTCGTGTCTGGTTTTTGGAACCAAAACAAGATATAAATAAAGTTAATTGTACAACTGACTTTAAATTCTAGGCTGGGTCCCCTGTCACCAAGCATGCCACTTCCCATTGACATCAATCTGCTTGCAGCATAATGCATATGGCTTGTCATATTATCTTCTGAAAGCCAGTGGGAGGGTGAGTTATACACCATCAGCACTCCCACCTTATCCCTAAACTCCAAAGCCAAGTCAGAAGAGGTGGGTCTGCTCTAGTGTCAATCATATGACACAACCAAAATCACTGCAGTTCTCTCAAAAGGTTTTAATTTCCCCTCCCTCCGGATTTATTGAGCCATAATGGACATACAACATTATGTAAGTTTAAGATATGCACTCTGTTGACTTGAAATATATATTGCAAAACGATAACCACCATAGCATTAGCTAACACCTGCATCACATCAAATAATTATCAACTCTTTTTTAGTGGAGAAAACATTTAATATCTATTTTAGCCACCTTCAAGTATATAATAAGATATTATTTAACTACTAGAGGCCTGGTGCATGAAATTCGTGCACAGGGGAGAGGGGGTTCCCCCTCAGCCTGGCTGGCACCATCTCTCAATCCAGGACCCTGACCGCCCCTAACTGCTCTGCCTGCCTGCCTGCCTGATCGCTCCTAACCACTCTGCCTGCCTGCCTGATCACCCCTAACCACCTCTGCCTCAACCCCCCGCAGCTGCGGCTTCGTCCAGAATGATGTCCGGAAGGTCATTCGGCTGTCTGGTCTAATTAGCATATTACGCTTTTATTATTATAGATGATCCGCCATGTTGTCCATTCGATCCCAGAACTTAGTCACCTTATAACAGCAAATTGGTGCTCTCTGACCAACCCCCCACCTCCTGGTAACCACCATTCTAGTCTGTGTTGCTATGAGTTTTTTTGGGTTTTTTTTAGATTTTACATATAAGAGATACCATATAGTATTTGTGTTTCTCTGACTTATAATTTCACTTTTATTATCTGTAGGACACGGGACCATATCCTCTGAAAATATATATAAGCTCTTTTCTTCTGAGGATGAAACCTGTGTCAAATGAGCAAAGTTAAGAACACCCCAGTATTTCTCTCTGGCTGAAAGGACTTTAATTTCACAGCATGTCTTGTAACAGGTTTTTTTTTTTTTTTCCCACAAACACTGTCTGAAACAGGTTACTCTCATCACAGTGGCTTTGAGGTTTCAAACCAATGTCACATAATAAGGACATAGCTGAGGTAAGATCCATAGTGCCATCTTGACTCTCAAACTAATTATCAGCCCATATCAATTCCTATTTATTAATATCATTGATATAACTGAAATGAACTCACAATCTCAAAATATGGAACCATGTGGATAAAAATTAAGTTCTCCCTCACCTTAGTCATTTTGAAAGAAGTAAGGAAGTTGCATTCCAAATGAAACACGCAAACACACCTGCAGCTTCGGTTGACAGGAGCATATCTAACCCGTAAACCTGCATATGTATTTGGGTAGTGGTAGCCTCACGGGGAGTGACATACACACATAGGGGAGGAAGGAAAGAGCAAGAGGGTGAATGCAAGTATCACAGTGACAAAACAGAAAAGAATGGAGAAAAATACACATAGTTTCAGGTTCAAGTAAACCCTACCCAATCATGTAGGTTTATAAAAGCTGAGAAACTGAAAGGAATTGGGCAACTGTTAAGAAAATTCACACTTAGGGTAAATAAATTTCAGTCTCTTCCCTCTTACAAGATCTAGGCACATATTAGATGTTAGTTTATAAAAATTACCAAACTAGATCCACAATAGAAGAGAATTAATGGATTTAAACATTTCCAGTATACTAAAAGACAGTATATACTTTTTCTTTCATAAGTAATGGATGTAGTCACAGGATTAACTTACATCCTAAAACATTTCAAAATACTTTCCTTATAACCCCAAATACTCTTTCCAAGGACATTCCATCAATGAATAAATCAACTGTTAACGGATAGTATGCGTGTTCCTCAGAGGACCTTCACCTCATTCATCAATATAGGTTTTCATAACTAATTAGTATTCTTGCTAAGGTTAAGAAAAACTCAGCAACAGGTGAAGTAGATGAAATTGATCAACTTGTTGAAAGCTTTAGAACAAATCACTGCAGAACTCTTTCAATGGTGCTGCTTGACACCTCAAGACACATTTGTCTAATATTTCTTTAAGCTTTCCCAGTCCAACATATGCCAGAACCTGACGCAACATCTCCCATTACAAATGAAAAACGTGACTGGTAAATTCCATATGTAAAAATGAAACTATGTTCCCAGCTTTTGTGACCACCCACTGTGGGAGCAATTCCTGATGTCTCCTCCACACCCTCAAGCTTATTCTCTGTGCTTCCTTCCCTGTGACCGGACCATCCCCCACTCTGCTAGAATTCTGCAAGAATCTTTGCTCATGATACTATCTCCCTTGTTTGCATTTCCTAGGACTGCCATAACAAAGTGCCCACAGTGGGGCTTAAACCACAGGAATTCATTGTTTCATGGTTCTGGAGGCCAGAAGTCGAGATTAAGGGGTTAGTGGGTCGCTTTTGAGGGCTGTCAGAGAGAATGGGTTTCAGGCCACTATCTCCTGGTTTGCAGACAATCTTTGGTGTTCCTGGTTTTGTAGAAACATCACTCTGATCTCTGCCTTCATCTTCACATGGTGTTCTCCCTGTGTGGGTCTCTGTGTCCATATTTCCTCTCTATGTCAGGATACCAGTCATACTGGATTAGCACCCTGATGACATCACTTTAATTCAACTAATTACATCTGAAATGACACTATTTCCAATTAAGGCTGCATTCCGAGGTACTGGGAGTTAGGACTTGTGCTACAAGAGCCCTCCGCCCCTTGTGTGCCATTGTACCACATTCTATATACTTAAGATTGAAAGGGGCAGTGGGGAGGCCTTCTCTTAAACCTCTGAAGGCTATTTCCAAACCATAGCTTCTTCCACTTGACCTAAAATCCCTGGTTACTGATGCATATTTCTCAGAATAGGTGATCCAAAAGATTCACTACCAATAAAGTAAGTGTTGGTGGGAGATTCAAATAAATCAAATATGTTTGGGAAGCACAGTGCTTTCTCTCTCTCTCTTTGAAAATTTCAAAATAACCAATGCCAATAAGTGAGAAACTAATTATGGTGAGAAAGAGGCAGAAAATATTTTGAGAAATACAGTGCCTTCATTTTTTAAAAAAAATGTTTTTATTGATTTCACAGGGAGGAAGGGAGAGAGAGATAGAAACATCAATGATGAAAGAGAATCATTGATAGGCTGCCTCCTGCATCCTCCCTATTGGGGATCTAGCCTGAAACCTGGGCATGTGCCCTGACTGGTTCATGGGTCCATGCTCACCCACTGACCTATAATGGTTGGGCCAGAGCCTTCATTTTTAATTAGCCCCTGTCATACTTTCTTATGATGACCCATATGTGTGTCCCTATTTTTTGCCCATTTTAGGCATGTGGTCTTTGCTGACATTACAATGCACTTTACATAGATACTTCATTTTATATATCTCACATGCACATTGAGGAGTTTGACCTTTAGAAATACCTTTAAGGAAGGCTGCTGAGATATCCATCAGTAAACATCTATACTTCCTGAAAGTCAATACAATCCGAGAAGAAGGCAGGCACCCGCCCTTGGGCATCGTGGACTCAGGCCCAGACATCTCCAGAGCCTTGTCAAACTCATGCATTCTAAGACAGATCCAGCCTCAGAACATAATTCTTCCAATTTCTGGCTCCAGTGTGCTCCCTGAAAATGCTATGACATTGAGCCCTCATTTTGTAAAGGTAGTGCTTAGTTAAAGATCAAAACTTCAAATTTCCTAAGCTTTTAAATTTGAGAACTAAAAAATTTTTTACAGTGAAAATTTTTTTATATTTAGAATTAACCAGCTGGACTCAGTATAAATGATCCCAATTTTGTTGGCAACATCCCAACATCATAGTTGGGAATCATTCAAACATATGCTTTCTTCTCTCCCTGGCCAGTTTGGCTCAGTGGATAGGGCATCAGCTCCATGGAGCAAAGGGTCCTGGGTTTGATTCCGGACAAGGGCATGAACCTGGCTGGGGCACGTGTGGGAAGCAAACAATCAATGTGTCTCTCACATTGATATTTCTCTCTGTGTGTCTTCCCCTCCCTCCCATTCTCTAAAAATCAATATAAAAATATCTTCAGGTGAAGATTTACATACGTCTTTTTCTCCCCATCAGGCCTGATCAGGGTGTTGACCTTGGCCATGTCAATGTCATAGAGCTTCTTCAGAGCCTGTTTGATCTGGTGCTTGTTGGTCTGGACATCTACAGTGAACACGAGCGTATTGCTGTGTCCTATCTTCTTCATGGCTGGATCGGAAGTCAGGGGGAACATGATGATGGCACAGTGGTCAAGTTTGTTTCTTCTGGGGGTGCTCTTCTGAAGATATATGGGCTGCCTTTGGAGCCGGAGTGAAGGTGTCTCAGGCTATTGGAGGTGTATGATGAGCAGATATTCTTTTTGTGTGGCTGTGGCACTGCTTTCTTTGCCTTAAAAGTCCTTGCTTTGGCTTCAGCTCCAGGAGGGGCAGGGCTTCCTCTTCGCTTTTGTCGTCATCTTTGCGGAAAAAGCAAGAACTAAAATTTTGTTTGTGTGTATGTTTCAGCTTTCTGAGAGACACTTATATTCTGGATACTCTGCTCATTAACTGCTAATTACCATCAAGGAGAAAATCAAATCCAATGTTCTAAGAAACTAAGTAGCAATCTGATTTCCACCTTGCATATCATCAGCATCCTTATAATGTTACATTTACATCCACATCTAAATGTCCATGATTTTTAGAATTTGTTATTTTTAAACAAAAGTTTCAAAGGCCTTTCCTATAAAACTAAAATATGATAACCTATAACTGTTCTTAAAAATAGTTATTTTCTTATGCTGTTCTTAAAAGCCATACATGTTTTTAAAAGTATGATTACTAAAATAGCATTATTTACTATAGCTATATTTAAGAAAGGTGAAAAGCACAGTCTTATAAAAAGAAAGGAATGTTTAAATGATTAGCTTCTGTTGTTTTGGCCAAGGTGTTTGAGATTCTCACATTTTTCAGTTTTCTGAGATAAAATGCTACAGGTCTATACAACATAATTACTTGACATTTCATATCAATCATTAAGAGATCCAATTTAGATTCTAGACTAACCTAGTTGGACCTAAAAATGTATTCACATACCGGAAACTCCTACAGCTGAATATTCCTTTAGCCTCTGCAACTACAAATGTGGAATTCATTATATTTCCTGCCAGTTCTGACTTTCTTCCTATATCCCTCTCGTGAGTAGTGACAATTACTACCCACCCCACCCAGTCCCAATGGTGGAAGCCATCTTTGACTTCTCTTCTTTCCTTCTTGGGGCTTCACCCTGTTGATTTGCCTTCTAAATTACATTTAGGTCCATCTGTTTCAACCTACCCACTATCCTGGTCTCAATTCAGACCTGCCTCTATTGTTATATCCGCCCCCCCCCCCCCAGGTGCTATATCTATTTCTTCCAATGATTGCCTTCCAATCTCATCTTTTAAACACTGAAATTATGGAAATAGAAATAAACACTGCTGGTCATTCTTCTGCAAAATAAGTCATCTCTTTATTGAGGATGAGCTATATAAGTGGCCCCTAATGGTCAGTCCATTGTAGTGTATTGCGGGGTCCAATGGATACTTCCAAATATTGCTATTCTTTGGCAATTTAGTACACATTTCTCCTGTTCACTTGGATCCTGCCTGCATTTCACATTATTTTTCCCCAGTTGTATTAGTGTGCATTTTCCAAGCTGTATCTCATTTTGTTATTTCCTGCCTATATTTTTAATCTCCTTAAGGTATAATTATAATATTTCTGTTCTTTCAGATTTGAAATCTCCTCTGACTCAGGATCACCTGCCAACTTCATTAACATGAAGTTTATTCCTCCTTAAATAAAATGGGATCCATCATACAAATCCCCAACACATCAAGCTACAAAGAGTAACCCTACCATTTATGTTACATTTTATTTACTGTCTTTCCACTATTTTCCATCTGTGTGGCTCCTCTCCAAGCCAAGCTGAACTTATTTTGCAGTGGAATAGGGTCAAGAAGTACTGTAAAAAATAAGAAGAAAAAGAATAACCCTTTCACACTACATCAAGGCTGCATATGCCTCTCAGTTTACCTAGTTATAGACTAAGCAAGTTAAGGTCCACAGGTTTCACTCTTTAAACCTTTCTGCTCCTGTTCTGTTTCTGTTTCAATACAGTGTGACTGAGGGAGAAAAGATGTTTTCCTGCAAACAAGAGCATAGGTGAACATGCTCCACTGAGGATACAGAAGGGTTGGGTGGGATATGCAGAACTTCTGATGTCCAACAACAGCTGCGCCCAGTGCCTCGCAAATGGTATCACCAAGATGCCTTGGGACCTGTGTGAGCAAGTGCCACAGAGGGCTGGCACTCCAGCAGTTGCTCTGACCAGGATGGGAGTGTGCAGACATCTGAGAGAAACACCAGACAATTTCCTTCCCCTGTGAAATTCAGGGCATGCTTCTTCCACTCCCAAAGCTCAAAGAAAAGGAAGAGCTTTTACTCACAATTGCACATGCCAATCTATCTTTCCATCACACCTCCCTCCCGCACTCACCAATGAGGCAAGACCAATTACCAGCTCAATAATTAACACTATTTTTAAACCTTGAGTGTTTCATGTTTCTTTAAAAAAGAAAACAAATATTCAGAAACCCTGTACTCAACAGCTGTGACAGTTGCAGCCTTATCTTGCCACCTCATTAGAAGAAACAAACAACTACAAATCTTGTATTGCGTCCAAAAAGTTGTCAGCCTGAAATAAAAGCTGGAAGGAATCCAAGTGGCATGCACCCCTGATTCCAGTCATTTTGCCTGTAGTTCTTAACATATGTAAATTGAGAAACTGTTAGCAGAAGCAAGCCAGCTGAAAACAGATGTGTTTAGGGTCCACAGACACATTGGAGGGGCCCTCCAGGCCAGGCCCCCTTCCCACCCTTCACCACAAATCCCTTTCCACTCCCTACCCTGTGCTCCCCCTGCTTGCCTTCCACCTCCCTCCGATCAGCACACATTTTTATCATTTACTACTGACTAAGTTCATATGCCCAGCCAGGGCGGTAGACCTCAGAATAAGAATACAGGATATAACAAAATTCCACAGCCCTACCACCTTCTTAGAGATTAAACCAGAGCAACTACCAGAAAAAGAGATGGGGGAGGAAGAGCCAGAGACAAGAGGATCAAACAAGGCAAGAGGGACCATCACAGCTGTGTTCCAGAATCTGTGGTCAGTGCCACTTTGCTGGTGAGAAGTCTATAGCACTGGGGAGTTCAAACCCCAGTCTACCACTCCTCTGGGGGAGAGGGGCATCTTGGACTCTACTAAGCTTTTCTCATGTAGAAAATGGAAATAACACTTCTGAAATCATTAGGTTGACATAAAGATGACATGAGCTAGCATACCTAATGCTCTTGGCCCAAGGTAGGAGACAGTGTTCAGACTCAACAAGTAGAAACATATTTATAAAAAGTGTTGTCTGGTCTCTATCCATGGAAATGATCATCTATAAAAACAGAAATAAGAGTCTACAGTAGTCCTGGCTGGGTGGCTCAGCTGACTGGAGCATCATCCCATACACCAAAAGTTACGGTTTTGATTCCCAATCAGGGCACATACCTAGGTTGCAGATTCGATCCCCAGTTGGGGTGCATTCAGGAGGTAACCCATCAAGGTTTTTCTCTCACATCAATGTTTCTCTCTCTCTCTCTCTCTCTCTCTCTCTCTCTCTCTCTCCCCTCCTTCCTTTCTCTCTAAAATAAATAAAAACATATCCTTGGGAGATGGTTTTTGGTTGTTGTTGTTTGTTTGTTTTTTTAAAGAGTCTGTTGTGCATTACTGTTAGAAAGGAGGCTTTTACCTATGTACCACTAGACCAACAGATAACAAATTCTTCTTGGTCAAACCAAAAAGGAGCCTCTTAACTTGAGATTTTACAAAATAAGCAAAAAAAATTATCTAGGACCTATGTGGGTATAGTTTAAAAAACAACAACAAAAAACTGCACACAAACCTAAGATGCAAATAACCAAGTTTGACATATGGCTCAGGCTTGAGTAATTTACTGACCTCTGTGTGGGTTTGTTTCCTCCTATTTAAACTTGGAGTGACAACCCCTGCTCTCACTGCAGCCTTCTGTTCACTCTTCATACCCCCACTATGCCACAAAAACTTCCCTCCCGCCTCATGGACATCAAGAAATCATTATCTTAGCACTGAAGTTATTTCTACAACAGCTGACTTCAACCTCCCCCACCCCAAACACTAAAAACCTCTCCCCACTTTGCCTTGATCACTGTCTCATTTTTATTTGCTGGTTAGTATTCCCCTTGGCTCTATGTCAGACACTCTCATCCACTCCCATGATCAACTACAATGTCCATGTTGATCACTATCTAGACCAGGGACCAAAAAACTACAGCCATGGTCAAATCCAGACCAGTGCCAATTCCTGTAAATAAGTCAGTTTGGAACACAACCACCTTTATCAGCTCACATGTTGGCCACGGCCACTTCTGTGCAACAGCAGCAGAGTGTGGTTGCAGGGAGACCTCAATGCCTAGTATATTTACTCTCTGACCCTTTACGAAAAATATTTGTCATCCCTCAATGCAGATCGTGTCCTAAGTCACACTTGTATTTGTGTCTCCACTTCAGCCATTAGCATCTCACCCTCATGCCATACGTAGAATGAATGGGAACTTGACCCCCACCCAAGAATGTTGGGTTCATCCCAGAAGGAAACTTCTTTCACCACATTTGTGACAAAGCTAGGTCAATCTTGCCTCCTGCTCTCTAAATCTCTCTCCTGGCTCCATCCCCACTGCCTCTCCAGCCTTTTTCCATGCCTCGACCCCTTCTCCCTCGGAATGCTGAAAAAGTCTCCAGTTTTCCTTTCCCTCATTACTTGCCTTCCTCCCATTCAACCTTCCCTTGCCGTCAGTTATTTTTCTAACATAAACGTCTCCAACTCTATTTTTCGCTTGGTCTCCTCTAAGATATAGCCCCTAACTCTCAACTACATCTAAAATTGCTTCTCCCTTCACATCCAACACTCTAGCTAGCCAGCAACCTGTGCTAGGATTCCTAAGATGAAAGAACCAGTATCCACCTTCTAGTGGAGAAATCGGACCACCTAACTAGATAAATAAAATTATATTTTAGATGTTGTGTTAGAACCTAAGTCAACATCAGATTTTTTCTTGAGTCCCCTTTGAACATCAGATAGAACTAATCACTTGCTCTTTCCTGTTGCCATTGCACCTTGATCTTACCTCTTAGGAAGCTTATCCCAATGAGTACTGATTATTTGTTATATTCTGCCCCTTCTACTAGGCTGTGAGCTCCGTGAGGGTAAGGACTACTTTGAACAAACCTGAAACTCTACCACCTCACCCACTGGGTAGCACAGAGTAGGCACTCAATAAATGCTTGCTAAGACACTAAATGCTTTGTAAACTGCAAAATACTACACAAATATCAGTTGAAAAGAGATAAAACTGTACTACCTAATGTTCTATGTTCAGTTTAGTACCCACTTCCTCTGCTCCAGACATAAACTGGAGATGGGAAAAACCCTTGGCTGAGGATTTGATGAAGTCTTTTACAAATGGCCTTTCTAAGTGTTGTCTTAGCAGGGCTGAATTCCTACCCCCCAGCTGGACACAGGCTTTTCCAAGTGCTGACCAGGAGGAGAGCAATGGGGATAGGGATGAGGAAAAGGCAATCAGGAAAAGTGGTGATGCTTTATTTACATAGCAATTCACAACCATTATTAAAGTTTATCCAATCAAAGTTATTAATTGAAAGCATATCACATGCTGGTTACTGTGCTATTCCTAGCAAACTTTTCATGGTAAAAGAGAAGGACTCAAAAAAGAAATTTAACATGAATAGAAAGCCAAAGGTAACTTGATCTTGTTTGTGTATTGGCAAAAGCTAATGTTACAGAAGGGGTGACCAGCTGTTCCCCATCTCCAATAAAGACAAAGGAAATGGGGTTAAGCAGTGCCATAAGGTACTGAAATTAGGTAGAAGAAATAATTTTCTGACATCAAAGGGTGTTAAACACTATTTGTGGTTTATAGTTTTATTTCTAGGAGGTCCTTAGTAGTCTGAGAGGATCTGGGCAGTTCTATTTGAAGAAGGGAGAAGGAACTGATAAATTCTCAAGCTACCTCTTTGGACCACAACTGGTTTTTTCAAAGTGGGCCCATTTATAAGTGATTAAGTGATTCAGTACTTGCACTACTATATTAACATATTTTTTGGAAAAACTATTAAAATCCAGTACTTGAGCGTGTCGGCAAGGTATGAAGAACAGAATAAGTAACTACTAAATTAACATGAATGGAAAGGCTAAAGTTCCTAGTGAGAATATAACTGGAGTCCTCTGGCCCTAGGTTTCCAATCTCTTCTCACCATGTATGACCTATTTGATTTTGTGAAAAATGTACAGAGTACACCATAAAAAATAAAACAAATGGACATGCACATACAGATACATGCAAACAAAAGTGTTATAAGGAGATAACAGTTGCCTTAGAATGGTGACACCAGTAGTGATTTCTATTTCCTTCATTTTATTCAAATTCTATGATAAATATCTATTACTTTTACAGTTAGAAGGAGGGAGAAATTGTGCCCCTCTCCTCCTAAAAAAAAATCTGCCTTTTTTCTTTTTACAATATAATTCTTCATGCCATTCTTTATTATGCTATAAACTAACCTCATTGTTAATCAAAACACCTGCTGTCAAGTAATTTCCTTATTAAGCATTGCAGACTTCCATGACAAGTCTCTCCCATCGTCTACCTTTCATCGTGAAGGCATGTAAAGTTGCTCTTTCAGAGTTTGTTATTCTTAGATCCTATCCATTCAATTTTCTCACATATGGGAAAATCATACCACTGAGATATAAGAAAAACCCCAGCCAACTATAATAGTTCTACATTTTGGATGGGAATAAAGGGAGGGTGGGAGTTTTGTACTACATTTTCAATAAATTTTAAATAACTTCCAAATGTTTATGCTTTCCAGGTTTATTCACACCTGTGGGACAAATCAGCAATAATACAGGGTAAAAAAAAAAATTTTTCAGCTATAAGCTAGTTCTTTTACCAGACTAAATTATGTGATTGTTTTTTGTTTTTTTCATAATTTTCATTCCTTCAAGACCTGACTGATGGATTCATAAAACACAGTACCCATTCTGTTATCATTCAGTTTGTTAGACCAACTCAGCTTATAGACAGGCTGAAATCCATTACAATGGACACAATTAAAACAAAACATTCCAAGTTAAATATAATCCCATAGAAAATTTAAAAAGTACCTCTGTAAATAATTTCTTTACATAGGTGAATATTCTTGGCAATAAACTACATACTAAAAATAAATTCAGGAGACATTTTATTTAGTTATTTTAGGGACTAAGATGTAAATATATCTAGAATTTTCACAAACAGGAAATGGAGGCCCAAGGCATGAACAGTTTGCCCAAGGGACTGTTGCTGATGAAGGACAGAATCTCTACTGGCCCCAACTCACCTCTTCTGAGTTCTGGTCAGATACTTTCCCATCATGCAATGCGCCTCTCTGCAGTGACACAGATAGTTTGCAAAGGACCATCAGTACTTCCAAACACATTTTCTGGGGGAATGTTGCCTCTTTGCTACAACCCCAATGATGCGAGTGGGGGCACTTCTTTCTTTCTTCTTGGAAAAGCCCAGAGAGTGAGCAGTGTGTTTGAGGTGCATAAGCACAGGAGGGAAGGGAAAGAGGCTGGGAGGGGAACACTGGTAATGCAGGCAGCAGCACAGTATGCTGGGCGCTCTCAAGGACATCAGCGTTCTGAGAAAGAATACTGCCCACCTATGAAAACCGTCCAGTTTTCCAGGGTATTTTTGTTTGTTTGTTTGTTTGTTTTTTAATATATTGTATTGATTTTTTACAGAGAGGAAGGGAGAGGGATAGTTAGAAACTGTGATGAGAGAGAAACATCAATCAGCTGCCACATGCACACCCCCTACTGGGGATGTGCCCGCAACCAAGGTGCATGCCCTTGACCGGAATCAAACCTGGGACCCTTCAGTCCGCAGGCCGACGCTTTATTCACTGAGCCAAACCGGTTAGGGCCAGTTTTCCAGTTTTTATATTGTCACCTTGAAACCAACTATTTACATTTTCAGAGCCTAAGCTGTTCACGAGCTTCCCTATAATTCATATCAGGTTCCAAATGAAACTTTGCAAGTTTTGTGGTGTCCTCTCCTGTCCTCTGAGTAAAAAGACCAAGTTGTGTGCTGTGCACATAAGGGTGTATTTTCCTGGCTCTAAGTGACATTTCTTAGTCACAGAACACATCCCATCTCTCGTGGGTATGTGTTGAATTTGCCATACATCCTATGCTTTATTTTTTAAACTAAAAAGAACATACCATTCTACTTCCTATCTTATAGTAGCCCTATCTTATAGTACCTTACCCAGAAAAATGAAAGTACAAGACTAGCAGGGTTTCCTCCAAATACAAGGTGTTCTTTGGCCAAAAATGTTTGGGAAGAAGATGGGAAAAAACCACAGGCACAAGAATTTAGTTGGTCGATATTTCAATGACTATGGCTTTAATACTTATCTTCATTAAACAAAATAATAAAAATCCATGAACTCCTCAAATCCCACCTGACATAGTAAGCTTTTGCAGAATCAATAAATTGGGCAGAGATTCTGCATATGGCCTTCTTTATGACATTCATATTAGGTCTATTAAACATGAAAAACTATAAAGTAAGAATACAGAAGAAAATAAAACCCAACCCATAAAAAGAAGTCACATTTTGTATTCCTGGCGTGACAGGCCTCACACCATTTGAGGCCATAAACTCTGAGAGGGGCAGGAGCTTTCACAGGAGCCCTCTTTCACGTGTGCATTGCAGTTTTAACAGCAGCAGGAAAACAGGAAAGCACCAGTAGGACAACAGGCAGTCCTGACACATAATTGAAGCTTCTAAACCACTATTCTCTTTTGTTCTTTAAAACTAAAATCATTTGGATGGAGTTGAAGACAAAGTCTGTCTTAATCTGATTTTTGCTTTCTAATAAATTAAGTTAGACATGAACAAAATTAAGTTTGGGAGGTGCTGTGTACTACATTCATTTCTGTCATAATGCACAGTAGCATATTAAAGTCTTGGGGGGAAAACAACCACATTTAGCAACTGCACTTGTCTGTGCAGGACAATATCTCTTTCACATTGCCATCAGCCTCCTGAACAGTTTTCCCTTCGTCGCAATGTATGAAGTGCTAAATGGATGAGTACCTGAGTCTCTTGTAAATCTTATATCTTGGCACCATTTCTAGCTTTTTCAGTTTAACAAAGTCAGCTAAAAGAAAACATAAAAAACAAATCAAACAAAACAAGAGAAATAAGTGTAGGACAAGGCTGTCTTCACCCAAGAATGACTAAGAGAATAATGAAGATGATGATAATAATGGTAATAATAATAATAATACCAAACTAAGAGAAAGATCCAAGTGTCACACAGACTCCAAATAAATGGCAAACTAGGTGAACTTAGACCTGAATTCTGATCATAATCTATCTACTTGTGACACACTGGACAAAGTGCTTAAACCCAGTTAAATGGATATCCCAAGGCCTGTCCGGAAGGGCACTAATTAGGGTTAAATGAGACAATATACAAAAGCACCAACGATTGTGCCTAGCCTGGCCACAATGCAGGCATGTGACACGGTGGTACTTTCTATCCCTCTCTGATTCGCTGTAGGACAGAGGAGCTAAGAGGACCCCTAGGGAGGGTAAGAGAGTAGAACAGAAATCAGAGCAAGGTCTTCTTGATTCTGCCTTTCAAGGTGAAAGTGAATATGCTTAGCCTACAGTCCTAACACAGGAAGAGGGAATAAGGAAGAGCAGCTGGGGATCCAACAGAAGCAATTCAAGGGCACAGTCATGTAAGGTAACCCAATAATCCGACTGAAATCCTGTGCCAGAGAGGAGAGAAAGGGGAAAACGTCTCCAAGGTTAGCGCTGAGGGAATGTGAATGTATCGGGAAAAGAGTCGGCTGGTAGGTCCGAAGCAAAGTTCCATTTGTACTGTGAAAAATAGAGATTTCAGAGTTCACATTAGCAGTTGTCACTCTCCAAAGAGAACACTATGGGATCGAACTTCACAGTGATTTCAGGCTCACACTTTCATACTCACAAGTTATGTGCTAATCACAAATCCCCCCCACACTCACTGAAGTGGATGCAGTGAGAATGTCTGCTCGAAAGCCCATGGCTGTGGAAACAGCATGAGACAGACAACAAGACAGGGGCAGTCTGTCCACAGTGCACCTGTGTGACCCCCACACAACATTCCCCACTCAGAGGCTCAGATGTTTCACCCTCACAGTTTCCAGAACATCATCTTAAATGTCTACTGGCAACAGTGTGATGCCATCCTGACCACTTAAAACATCCTATTTTCTCTCTAACACAGAGGCATCCTATATGGAAAGTAATATGACCTTTTATTGGTGACTTCAACTCTAAATGTGAGGGCTGGTGTACTTAGAATAGGGGACAAGATGTTGCTGACACTTTTACCTCCATTATGAAACAAGTAATATTATTAGCCAGGTATGAGCTAGGCACCTTTCATAGAGGAGAAAATCCAGGGTTCTAGCCAATTCTTTGATCAAGGCCCCACACCTGGTAAGTGATGCAGCAAGTTCAAATCCAGGAGCACCTTTCTCAAACCTGTTCCCCATGTTGCTATAGCTTCTCAGTTGGTTCACACCAGAAATTTAGATATTGTTAAATTCTAAACAATAATAATGAACTATTAATAGCTATAGTTATCCTATAGAATAAAGAGGTAATTTGCAAATTGACCCTCACTCCATCACACTGTCACAAGATGGCTGTGCTCACAGCGGACTCAAGGTTCCCATAACACAAGATGGTTGTGCCCATAGCGGAGGTGAGGTTTCTGTAATGAGCCATAACGAGCGATCAGCAGAGACCTGAGGCTGCATGGCGCCGAGCCGGGGGACGTGTGGCTGTTGCCCCTGCCCAGTGGGACTTGACGAGGGACCTCAGGTCATGCCCCCTGCCCTGGGCTAGGGGACCTCAGGCCGTGCCCCCTGCCCTGGCACCAGGCTGGGGGACATCAGGCTGTGGCCCCCCCCACATGGCAGGGCTTGACGGGGGTGAGGTTGGCCGGGTCTGGATCTTGCCTAATGGGGGTAGAGCTGGCCGGGTCTAGGTCTCGCTCAATTTTGAGGTGCATGTGGGTAGGCAGGGACTTGACTCTGGGTCCCACAGTGCGCCCCAGACTCTGACAGGAGAAAGATTTTCTATACAGTTTACTAATTTTCTTTCATCTCTGACACTTCTATTATAGAGAAAGGGCAAATAGCAATATTAAAATATTTCCTCTAAATAATTCCTTTTTAATGTGCACAAATTTCATGCACTGGGCCACTAGTTAATAATAATAAAGAAATAAAAAATAAACACATTCTTAAGAAATAAGAAACATTATTCCAAATTTTGATATTTGATAAAGACATTTTTATAAAAATAGGTTTGGGTTTTAACTAAATCTGACACACATATGATCTTTGACAGACGAGCCATATGTAAGTTAAAAGCAGGAAAGGGCCTTGCAGATGACCTCGCCCTCACCAGACTCTGGAGCTAGAGAACCGTAAGGTGCGGGGAGCCATGCATGGCGAGCAAGGCCACGTACCAGGTACTACGGGTGGGCTGCGATGCTGGGACCAGAACACAGCAACCTCAACTCCAGATTCAGGGTCTGGTCAATTTAAGATTTCCGTCTGCAGTGGTTTCTAATATGCAGTCTCTGCAGAGTTAATGTTCTGCCCATAACTGAGGCAAATGGGTAGGAAATTACAAAGGAGAGCATATTCCCAGTGCTCTGTCATACTTGAGGAAATGAAAGGACTTAAGCATATCTGGCTTGAATAAATATTTTCTCTATAAAAGTTAATCTACAATTACATTTAATGTGAAATATTATATAGAAAAACATCCCATGTGTTTTTGTTGCTGGAGGATACTTTAGAGTTTGTGTTTTATTACTGGTCCCCTGTGTAAGTCTGAAAAACTCCCTCCAGGGGATTATTCCGGATAACGGCTGACTTTAGCCATAAGCATTTCCAGTCATTTAGGACACAGGCTCTCATGTTGTCCAATGGCCTGCAATATTTGCTTTTCAATTTTGCAAATACAGTTGGACCATGTGGTGGCTCATTTAGCTTTGGCAAGAGAGAACACAAATAACAACACCAACAAAATCACTTCCCTGACTGTCCACAGCATTTTAGGGGAACATTTTTGTGAAACCAGAATCAAAAAAGCTCTAAACTTCTGCTTGTAACGTTCTAATATGGTAAACAAAATTTCTCAGACTATCAAAGTTTGTCACATAAGGGTTAAGCTTGAATATATTTTCAAGTTTCATTGTTTATGTTAAAAATTAAGTGATTATTCCATTCTCCATCATACCATAGTTAGAATAAATTACATATAAATGCTTCTCTCTGAGACATGAGGAAAAAAATGTACCTCAAGCTTTGCCGGGTTTTCTCTGTTGCTTTGCTCACCCCAGGTCTACATTATATGCTCACACACACTGTACCCCAGTTGGATGTGGACAAGATACTAAAGAGACCAGGCACTACACTGAAAATCAAGACAAAGAGAAAAGGGGGTGAAATGTACACATCCTTGTGTCCATCCAACCCCCGACCTCCTCCTCAGGGAACTAATCAAATAATTCCTATGTCCTTTAAAGCCAACTATGGTTGGCAAAATAACAGCTTCCCAAATATGTCCACATCCCAATCCCTGGGACCTGTAATGTTGCCTTGTTTGGCAAAAAGGCACTCTGCAGATATAATTAAGTTAAGGATCCCGAGGAGAGATTAGCTGGGATTATCCGGTGGCCTCTAAATGGAATCACAAATGTCCTTAGAGGACAATTTTACTTCAGAAGAGAAGGCGACATGATGACAGAAGCAGAGATGAAGTGATGCATTTTGAAGGAAGAAGGGGTCAGAAGCAAAGGAATTTATTATTTAAGAAATACTTCAGAATTCAGCATCCACAAGAAACTGAAAAGACAAGGAATGAGATTCTCCCCTGGACCATCCTATGATACTGTAGGACATGGTCCAATTTTCATTCTCTTTTCCATTCCTAAATAAGATAATTCCACCAAAAGGGAAATTAATAACAGCCATGTGTTTCTTTTCCCTACTCCCAGGAAATAACCCAAGGACTAGCTTATATATAGCGTGGAGCCATCAGAAGCCAATGTGAATATTCAATGTGGAGAAATAACTGCAGATGGACCATTGTGTATTTTTGAAAGCAGTTAGAATACGTGCTTAGTTCTTAGGAAAGCTCATTAAGCAGATGAAGTTTTTATAACTGAGTTGTGCTTTAGCCCCTGCTCAGATCCTCATTCACTATTCAATCTGAGTGCTGTGCAAGGTTCCCTGTTCAGCCTCTCTCCCTACCTGTCCACTCTTTCTTTGACTGACCTCATCCACACGTCACATTTCTACGACTCAGATCAGTTATGTAACAATCCTAAATCTATCTCCAGGCTAGATATTTCTCCCAAATACTAGGCATTTACTCCCAATTACCTTCTGGAAATGCCTGAATATTGCCTCAAAACTCTCTCCAGAGCAACATGACTGTATTGGTGTGTTTTTCTAGCACATTTTGCCACATGTTTTTATTTTGTATTAAAAATTTTAATATTGATATTATTGCAGATATTTCCTACTTCCCCCCTTTTGCCCACCTCCCTTGGCCTTCACCACACTATTGTCTGTGTCCAAGGGTATGCATATATGTTTTTTAGCTAATCCCTTCATCTTCTTTATCCAGTCACCCACACACTCCTCCTCTCTGGCACCCATCAGTCTGTTCCATGCATCCATGCTTCTGGTTCCATTTTGTTCATTAGTTTATTTTGTTCATTAGATTCCACATATTAGCAAGATCATATGGTATTTGTCTTTCTCTGATTGGCTTATTTCTCTTAGCACAACACTCTCCACGTCCATCCATGTTGTTGCAAAGGGTAAGAGATCCTTCTTTTATACAGCTGCTCAGTATTCCATTGTGTAAATGTAACACAGGTTTTTTACCCACTTGGGTTATTTCCAGATCTTGGCTATGGCAAATAATGCTGCTATGAACATAGGGGTGCATATGTTCTTTCTGATTGGTGTTTTGGGATTCTTAGGAAATTCTCAGAAGTGAGATTGTTGAGTCAAATGGCAGTTCCATTTTTGATTTTTAAAGGAAACTCCATACTGCTTTCCCCAGTGGCTGCACAAGACTATATTCCCACCAGCAGTGTACTAGGATTCCCTTTTCTCCACATTCTCGCCAACACTTACTGTTTGTTGATTTATTGATGGTAGCCATTCTGACAGATATGAGGTGGTACCTCATTGCCTCTTTAATTTGCATCTCTGATAATTAGTGATGTTGAGCATTTTTTCATGTCTCTTGGCCATCTGTATGTCCTACTTGAAGAAATGTCTAGTCAGGTCCTTGCCCATTTTTTTAATTGGATTGTTTGTCTTCCTGGTGTTGAATTGTACAAGATACATATTTGAAAATTAACCCCTTATTGGATGTATCATTGGTGAATATGTTCTCCCATACAGGGTTCTCTTTCCAATTTGTTGATTACAATCTCCTTGTAGTATAGTTTGCTATCCAGTATTGTGATACCTCCAACTTTGTTCTTCTTTCTCAAGGTTGCTGTGGCTAGTCAGGTTGTTTTTTGTGTGAGTTTTTTGTTGTTGTTATTCTATATAAATTTTTGGAATATCTTTACTATATCTGTGACATATGCCATTAGATTTTAATAGGAATTGCATTGAGTCTATAGATTACTTTGGGGAGTATGGACATTTTAATGATGTTAATTCTTCCAATCCATGAAGATGGTATATGCTTCCACTTATTTGTATCTTCCTTTATTTCTTTCTTCAATATCATATAGTTTTCTGAGTACAGGTCTTTTACCTCCTTGGTTAAATTTATTCCTAGGTACCTTTTTGTTGTTGTTGTTGCAATAGTGAATGCGGTAGTTTTCTTAGTGTCTCAGACTGTATTAATTTTGTATTGCTGCATAACAAACTTAGCAGCTTAAATAGCACCCATGGATTAGCTCACAATTGTGTAGGTCAGAAGTCCAGGCCCAGTGTGACTGATTCCCTGCTCAGGGTCTTCTAAGGCTACAATAAAGGTGCTGGTTAGGCTGGGTTTCATCTAGAGTTTGGGACCTTCATCCAAGCTCTTGTGGCTGTGTGGCAAATTCAGTTGTAAGACTGAGTTCCAATTTCCATGCTGGCTGCATTTGGGGCTCACTTCCAGCTTCTAGAGGCCATCTACATTCCTTGTCATGCAGTCCCCTGAATCTTCAAACCAGCAACAGCCCATCAAATCCTGCTCATATTTTAAATCTCTGACTCCCCCATCTCAGACTTAAAGGGCTCTCTCACATAAGTCAGGCCCCCTCAGATAATCTCCCTTTCTTAAAGTCAACTAGGCCATAAAACATAACCTAACCGTGAAAGTAAACTCATCTTATTCCACATCTCAGAGATTATGCAGGGGATGTCCAACAGAGGGTGGGAATTCTGGGGCCATCTTGGAATGCTGCCTAGCACAATGGCCACATGCAAACTCTCTTCCCCTATTCTTCAGTGACCCCAAGTAACAAGTCATCTCAGTCTCTGTGGAAATGGGCAAAGTTCTCTCGCTGCTCAGACCCTCTATCTGGACTTGGAAACAAAAACTGGCAAAATCCAGCTAGATGTTGTTTAAAAGAAATACAGAAAAGCCAAATATAAAAGGATGGAAAGAGATGTGCCAAGCAGATGCCAACTAAAAGAAACTCATTATAGCCAAATTAATGTAAGACTATAGGCCCAAAAAAGCATTGCCAAAAATAAACTCATCTAATTAACAAGTGGGGAATATAAAATTGCAACAAGGAGATGAGCCATCTCACATTTGCAAGGTTGGTAAGATTAAAACACTTTAAAAAATACACATCTTGGCAAGGATGCAATCTGGAGAAACTTTTATAAACTGTTGGCAATTCACTTAAGAATATAATTTTTCAATGTTTAGTGAAGTTTAAAATGTACATTGCCCACCACCAAGCAAGTCTACTTCAAGTATTATACCCTAGAAAAATATTTGCACATGTGTACAAGGAGATATTTTGCTCAGCCTCATTTTGTGTAACAGTAAAAATCTGGCAATAAGACAAATTTCCATTGACAGGAGAATAATAAAATAAGGTGTGGTAATATTCATACAATGGAACTTTATATAGCAGTGAGAATGACTACACTACAGCTACATGAATTACATGGATTAAACTCAAATAGCCTTGAACAAAATAAGCCATTCTGTAGTATAATTCAATTTACTCCATATTCACATACATGCATAGGAAAGCAATCTGAGTCATAGATAGGTAGAAACTGTGAAGAAAAGCCAGTGAATGATAAAATGAAATTAACAGGAGTGAGATAGAAAGTGGGGGGAGGGAGGCGAGGCTGAGGGTATAATCTAAGGTATAGAGTGGTCTTTAATAGCATTGATAAGTTTAGTTTCTTGGCCAGGGAGTAAAAAAAGTATCTATTTTATTGTGGCTCTTACACATTATATGCTTTCTGGGTAAGTACAAACAAAAGACAAAAGAGATAAATGCAAAGTAATAAATAAGTGCCAAGTGTGTGTTGTTGATAACATATGTTGCAGAGTGAGAAAGAGATCTATTCCATTTGACACCGGCAGAAAGGGCCTCATGTTAGAGAGGAATTGCAGGAACAAAGGCTCAGAAGTATGATAATACACAGCATGGGTGTGTTACAGAAAATATACCGGTCTTATTGATCAGAAAGTCTGTCTGAAAGTTGAGACTAATAACAGAGAGCTTATAACCTCAATGAAAGGCAGACACTACCCTGTAGAAAATGGGGAACCGCTGAGGACTTGATCAGGAAAGCTCCAGGTCCAAATAGTACTTTAGTAAGGCTCCTGGGTGGCAAGCTCAATGGAAGCCTAGGAAGCAAAAGGGACTAGCTACTACCATTGAGAAAGAAGGGAAAAACTCACTGAGGCGGCTGCTCAGGAATGAAAGAGAGCACTGCAAGGGGATTCAGAGCCCATGGCTCCCACAGTGAGATACCACGTCATACCTACTGGGGTGGCTGTAATGAAAAAGTCACATAACATACCATGTCACATAACAACAAGCATTGGTATAGATGTGGAATACACTGCTGATGAGAATGTAAAATGGTGCAGCTGCTGCAGAAAATAGTCTGATAGTTCCTCAAAAAGTTAAGCATGCAGTTGCCATTGACCCAGCAATTCAACTCCTAGATGTACACCCAAGAGAAATGAAAACATGCCCACACAAAAGCTTGTATGTGGATGTTGATAATAGCATTATTTTTCAGAGCCAAAGGTAGAAATAACCCAAACAACCATCAACTGATGAACAGATAAATGAATGGGGGATAGCCATACAATGGAATATTACTCTGCCATATGAAGGAATGAAGTACTGATGATAGAGTCTATAATGTGAGTAAACCTTGGAAACATTGTTCTAAGTGAAAGAAGCCGGTCACAAAAGACCACATGCTCTACTTATGTGAAATGGCTAAATTAGGCAAACCCGCAGAGATGGAAAGTAGATTAATGGGTGCTTAGGGCTGGGAGCTGGGGCTCAAGTGTACATTTTGAGGGAATGAAAATGTTCTAAAGTGGACTCTGATGACAGTTGTATATATCTGTGACTATACTAAAAACCACTGAACGGCATGCCTAAATGGCAGAATTGTTTGGTATGTAAATTGTATTTCAATAAAGCTATTATTTTTTAAAAAATGTTTTTTAAGTGCCAATGGTTTGGGCCAGCCATAGCTGGGGATCTACTCCCAGTTCCAGCACAAGGTCCGGCTCTGGGACATGGTGTTTAACTTGCCTCCATCAGGTTGTGATGACGATTTAATAAGAGAAAGTGCATAAAGTTCCTAGCAGAAGCCCATAGCAGTTTGAAGAAGGCTGAACGGATGAAATAGAAAAGTTAGCCTTAAAAGAAATAATCAACAAGAATCAAGAACTGCTCATGGGGAATGGGTGAGAGGAGTAAAAAGGAGGGGAAATGTAAAAGGCTCTGAGAAGCCACATGGAGCGACTGTCATCAGTGACATCTCAAAATTGCAACAGCTAAAAGTCAGTGAGGTGGCAAATGCTCTTGCCTGGGATGAATATATCTGCCTGTCTCTCTACGACCAACTTATCAGTTTTTTACAATTTAAGAGACAATGCTCACCTCAACTTCAGAGCTGCTAGGTCAGCTCTTCTCACTGTCTGTCCTCACAGACCCAGGGAATTGGCAGTGCCATAGAAAAATCCATGTCTGAGGATGGGGAAAATGCATCATGCCAAAGCACAGTTCACCTGAGCCTCCTCCTTTGTGAATTGATTAGTAAAAATGGGCAGTCCCTGAAGGCGAGTGAGCAGTTGTCCAACCAGTACACAGTTGTGATGCTGTGGAAGTTTTATTTTGAAAGAAATGAAATAGGAAGACATTCAAACTTAAAGCCTAGAGCCACATCATTAAATCTTTCTCAGCCACTGAGTTGGAGTCATGGAATCTAAGTGCTTAGCTGAGGAAGCCTAGGGTGAAAAGCATTCAGACACTGACCTATGAGCTTTTTACACAAGTTTTAATTCAAAGAGGCAGAAAAAGGCAAGTCTTCTAAAACCCTGAAATACACAGAAAATGCCAGTGGGTGTCCACATGCATGCATAGATGTTTTTATACAGGAACAGAGGCCCATTTCTTTTCCATCCCTCTGACATTTTTGCACCAACTTTGTCCATTCGTTTTTTCATTCATTCATTCATCCATCCATTCAGTTCTAATCAATGCCAAAAGCCAGTTACAGCAGAAGAAACACTCCCAAACTTCATTTGTCCTAAATAAAACAGCATGTTTCTAAAACATTACTTCTAACCAACTTAAAAATCAGTTTAAAACAATTTACTGGTGTTTCAATCTTTCATTGCTATTCTTGGCTAAAAACCGTGTGTTTCTTTTCCTGATTCACATTCTGGCTCAGGAGGCTGGGCCTTTGTATTGGTGTTGTAGGGAGATGTTTTCTAGATTGTTTCTGGTTCTTTAGCATTATCCTTATGTTTTTAAAGTAAATATTGACTTCTGCGGTTCATTTGGCAAAAAAAATCCATATTTCTCCAGACACAACAGAATGTCAGCAAAATAACAGCAAACAGGCCCTCAGCTTTGTATAGCAGCTAGCTTCCATAACCACAAAAGTGATAAATGGATAAGAAAGCACCAAAAGATTCAGAATAATAGGTCAATTAAAAGGAACTATTATTTCTAAAACCAATGGACATAGAAATAGTGTGGTTAAGGCCTGGAGTGTGGTAGGAACTGGGAGGAGGGAAGCTAGGGGGGAAATAAATAAATAAAAAATATATACTGTAATACTGTCAATAAATAAATACATGGCATTTGGGGGCTTACTATCCCTAGGTCTTACTGGGGATATGTATATACTGTATGTAAATAAATCTGGCCAAGACCATTCAATGGGGAACAAAGAATCTCTCAACAAATGGTGCTAAGACAACTGGACAGCCATGTGCAAAAATAATGACATTGGAGCCTTAACTCACAATATATAAAAACTAACTTAAAATAGATCAAAGACTTCAATGTAAGAACTAAACTATGAAACTCTTAGAAGACAACATCAGAATAAATCTTCATGATCTTGGATCTGACAGTGACTTCTTAGTCAAAACACCAAAAGCATAAACAAGAGAAAAAATTAGACAAATTGGGTGAAAAACCAAGATGGCGGCATAGGTTAACGCCGGAGATCGCTGCCTCAAACAACCACTTCAGAGATATAACTAAAGGACAGAACGTACATCACCCAGAATCACGGGAAGGCTGGCTGAGTGGAAATTCTACAACTAGGAGGAAAGAGAATATCATACCCAGACTCAGAGGAGGCGCAGTGCTGAAGTGAAATACTCAGGTGCGGAGTGTGCGCGCGCGGTGCGGGCTGGCGCCGGAGGGCGCGGTTGTTGTTTTCAATCGGGAGGGAGTTTCAGACTCTGAGCTCCAGATCCGGGCGAGTCTCTGGGGACCGAGACTCAAACGGGAGAAACGGGAGAAACGGGACTGTCTGGCTTCGGTCGGAACTCGAAGGCAGCTTTCTCTCCAAGGGTTGCAGCCATTGCTGGGGCTCTGAGAGGCAGAGCCCCTGGGGAAGGAACTGAGAGTCGCCATAACTGCTTGTTCCGCCCGCCCTGTAGATCCCCGGGGACCCGCCCCGCCCAAGCCCTGCACATAACCATTTGCCGGATAGCCTCAGGCAAACGCTAGATTAGCACCGCCCTAGAGATCCAGCACAGAAGCCCTCCCACTACAGACACAGCAGACTCTCATAGCCAGTTAGCCTGGAGGTCAAATCACCCCGGTATTGCCGGCATCAATCAAGGCTTAAAGGCAACAAGACTGCGGACAAAGACCACTAGGGGGTGCACCAAGAAAGCATAAAAAATGCGGAGACAAAGAAACAGGACAAAACTGTCAATGGAGGATATTGAGTTCAGAACCACACTTTTAAGGTCTCTTAAGAACTGTCTAGAAGCTGCCGATAAACTTAGTAAGGCCCTCGAAAAGACTGGTGAGACCGCCGATAAATGTAGTGAGATCCTCAAGAAATCTAATGAGACCCTCGATGTTGTGATAAAGAACCAACTAGAAATTAAGCATACACTGACTGAAATAAAGATTATTATACAGACTCCCAACAGCAGACCAGAGGAGAGCAAGAATCAAGTCAAAGATTCGAAATGCGAAGAAGCAAAAAACACCCAACTGGAAAAGCAAAATGAAAAAAGAATCCGAAAATATGAAGATAGTGTAAGGAGCCTCTGGGACAGCTTCAAGCGCACCAACATCAGAATTATAGGGGTGCCAGAGGATGAGAGAGAGCAAGATATTGAAAACCTATTTGAAGAAATAATGACAGAAAACTTCCCCCACCTGGTGAAAGAAATAGACCTACAGGTCCAGGAAGCGCAGAGAACCCCAAACAAAAGGAATCCAAAGAGGACCACACCAAGACACATCATAATTAAAATGCCAAGAGCAAAAGACAAAGAGAGAATCTTAAAAGCAGCAAGAGAAAGAAACCCAGTTACCTACAAGGGAATACCCATACGACTGTCAGCTGATTTCTCAACAGAAACTTTGCAGGCCAGAAGGGAATGGCAAGAAATATTCAAAGTGATGAATACCAAGAACCTACAACCAAGATTACTTTATCCAGCAAAGCTATCATTCAGAACGGAAGGTCAGATAAAGAGCTTCACAGATAAGGAAAAGCTAAAGGAGTTCATCACCAACAAACCAGTATTATATGAAATGCTGAAAGGTATCCTTTAAGAAGAGGAAGAAGAAAAAAAAGGTAAAGATACAAATTATGAACAACAAATATGCATCTATCAACAAGTGAATCTAAGAATCAAGTGAATAAATAATCTGGTGATCATAATAGAATCAGGGACATAGAAAGGGAATGGACTGACTATTCTTGGGGGGGAAAGGGGTGTGGGAGATGCGGGAAGAGACTGGACAAAAATCGTACACCTATGGAAGAGGACAGTGGGTGGGGAGTCAGGGCGGAGGGTGGGGCGGGAGCTGGGAGGAGGGGAGTTATGGGGGGAAAAAAAAGAGGAACAAATGTAATAATCTGAACAATAAAGATTTAATTTTAAAAATAAAAAAAAAATTAGACAAATTGGGCTTCATTAAATTTAGAAGTGTTTTTACTTCAAATAATGCTATCAAGAAAGTAAAAAGACAACCTATACAATGGAAGAAAATACCTACAAATCATATATTTGATAAGGTACTTGTATCCAGAGGATATAAAGAACTCTTACAATTCTATAATAAAAAGACAATTCACCTAAAAAATGAGCAAAAAAATTTAATACAAATTTCTTAGGAAAAATATAGAAATGGCCAATACGCACATGAAAAAATCTTAAACATCATTAGTCATGAGGGAAATACAAATTAGAACCACAGTGAAATACCACTTCACACTCACTCAGATGGCTATACTAAAAAACAGAGATAATAACAAGTTTTGTTATGAAATTGGAACCCTCATACCTTGTTCGTGGGAATGTAAAACAGTATAATCACTCTAGAAAACAGTCTGGCAGCTCCTCAAAAGTTTAAACACAGAATAACCATATGACCCAGCAATTCCACTGTTATATACTGAAACATACATCCTTACAAAAACTTGTACATTATTGTTCATAGAAGCATCTAAATACGTAAAAGCCTAAGTGACCGTTATGACTGAATGACCAGAACAATGGAAACAACCGGTCAACCAGTCGCAATGATGTGCACTGACCACCAGGAGGCAGACACTCAATGCAGGAGCTGCCCCCTGGTGGTCAGTGTGCTCCCACAGCAGGAGCACTGCTCAGCCAAAAGTCTGGCTCACAGCTGGCCAGTGTAGCTTTGGCCATGGGAGACTCTCCCACCTCTGCAGCAGCACTACCGAGCAGAGGCGGTGGCAGGTGCAGTGGGGCCTGGATGAGGGGGAGCCACATCACATCTGGCCCCGGCTCGGGCTCCTCCCCGGACACCTGCTGCTTAGCACACTGCTATATCCCTCGTACCCCGTAAGCCTGCAGTCACAATCTCCAGAGAATGGTTGAAGCGCGGACACTTGGAGTAACTAAGACGATCCTGATATCACCTCCGGACTCCTGGAACTCTGCCTCAGGCATTGAGATCAAATCTCATCCTTTACCAATTGCCCTGGCACTACAGAGGAAGGCAGCAATATAATAGTGGCCACAAGGTGGTGACTGACAATCGGGGTAAGAGTCAAAGAGAGATGGATCTGAAGGGTGGGGGTGTGGTCTACAGAGTACCCCCGCCCCCAAGATCGCCAACTTTGTGTTGTTCACCTCGGTGCATCTCTTATACAGCTCCGAGTGGTAGAAAGAGTCCAGCACGGCCCAAGCCATCCACTGGGAACCTCCCGGCCAGCAAGGCATGACCCTAGCCACAGAAGGGACATTTAGAAATATTTTTTCAGGAAGCTGCAGGGAGGAGGACAGACTCCCCACACAACTTCCCAGTGGCTCACGGGGACATGGAAACTCCCCAGGTATGCAAGTTCGGGCTCCCAATTTCCTTTCAATGTGCACAAATCCGTGTATGGGGCCACTAGTTATTCATTAAAGTCAAAAGGTGAAAACAACCCAAATGTCCACCAACCAATGAACAGACAAACAGTATGTGTTACACCCATACAACGGAACATTATTCAGCAATACAAAGAAGTGAAATACACACATGGATGACCCTTGAAAATATAAGTTAAAGAAGCCAGTCACAGAAGACCACATATTGTTTAATTCCATTTATGTGGATGCCCAGAATAGAAAACTCCATAGAGACAGATTAGTTGTTGCCTAGGGCTGGGGGGGGGGGGGGGTAGGGAAATTTGGGAGTAACTAATGAGTACAGGGCTTTTGAGGTAGTAGGTGGGTGATGAAAATGTTCTAAAATGGGCTATGGTGACAGTTGCACTATCTGTGAACAGTATCTGTCAATTTACTAAAAATGATTGAATTGTACATGTCAAATGTGTAAATTATATGGCCTGTGAATTATATCTCAACTAGAGGCCTGGTGCATGAGAATCGTGCATTGGGAAGTGGGGGTCCCTCAGCCTGGCCTGTGCCCTCTCCCAGTCCGGGACCCCTTGGGAGATGTTTGCCTGCCAGTTTAGGCCTGATACCCCAAGGGATCAGGCCTAGCTGGCAGTCAAGACATCCCTCTCGCAGTCCAGGGCTCTCACAGTCCGGGACCCCTCACTCCTTACTGCCTGCCTGCAGCAAAGACGGAAGAGGCTCCCGCCACTCCTGCATTGAGCATCTGCCCCCTGGTGCTCAGTGCGTGTCATAATGACCAGTCATTCTACCGTTTGGTCGATTTGCATATTACACTTTTTATCATATAGGATAAAGCAGTTATTAAAATACATATCTGGCCCTAGCTGGTTGGGCTCAGTGGATAGAGCATTGGTCCGCAGACTGAATGGTCCTGGGTTTGATTCCGGTCAAGAACATATGCCAGGTTGCAATCTTGATCCCTAGTTGGGGGTGTGCAGGAGGCAGCTGATCAATGATTCTCTCTCATCATTGATGTTTCTATCTCTCTCTCCCTCTTCCTTCCTCTCTGAAATCAATAAAAATATAAAAATATATATTAAAAGATACATATCTGATCACCTCATTCCTTAGTTAAAAAATTTCAAAGGTTTAACATTGTGCTAAAGGTCAAGTCCAAATTCCAACACATCTTACAGATCTATGTGATCTGGCCTTGCTTCTCCAGTCTCAATCTTGCATCACTCTCCTCAAAACAACACATACACACAGCAGTTGCTCAATAAACACTAGCCTGATAGACTGATTTTATGATAACATTCAATAATATTAACTGTAAATAAAGTCAGTCACCCTAGGGAAGGGGCATGAGAATGAGAAAGAAAAAAATAAGGTATGTAACTTTCAAAGGAAGCATTTATCTAAATTTCCAGTCAATGCTTTCTTTTCCCCCTTTTCTATTTCTGGTGTTCAAGTGGAGATCTGATGAGCACTCTGCACTCAAAATGACATGCCAACTCAGAGACAGAGACTTTCTGATTCTTCCAAGGACCTTTATCTTACACAGGTATTAATTTGCTACATGTAAATAGCCCAGAACACACAGATAATAGCAGGTAAGCAGGTACCCCTGAATTGGAAACATAATGAAAGGAGAAAAGAGTTGACTCTGATACTATTAACATTTTTGTTTCCATTGTTATGTCATCAGTGGTCTCAGCATAACTTCAGTAACTGTCATGAAAAAGGAACTGGCTATGTCTAAAAAAATAAAGGTTTAGGGAGGGCAACACAACATTCACAAACATTTATTGAGCCCTCACTATGTGCTGACATTGTTTTGAGTGCTGACGATGGAGCAGAGGACAAAAGAGACAAAAACACTTGCTTTAACGGAACTTATATTCTGTTGGGTGGAGACAGATTATTAATAATTAAAACAAAAGTATAGTATGTGAGGTAGAGATAAGTGCTGCCAAGTAAAATAAAGCTAAGGAAAGAGCAAGGGGCACTAATTTAGCCATGTATTCAAGGACAGCCTCACTGACAAGGTACTATTTTGAGCAGAGCTCTGAATCAAGTGAGCACATTAGCCAGGTGATATCTGGGGTGAGGGGTTTTCAGGAAAGGGACAGATCCATCCTATAGTGGTCCTAAGCGCACAGCCTGCTCTTGCTCAGAGAGCCGGGGAGCAGAAAGGAGTCCAATGTGGCCAGCATGGTAAGCAAAGGGGAGCAGTAGCCCACTAAGCCCATTTCATTTTACTCATAGAGACAAGAAGCACTCGGTTTTTAGCAGAGGGTGGAGCTTGTCTTTTAACTACACTCTGGGCTAATCAAAGCTGATCAGTAAGGGTAGCCATGGAAATCTACATCTGCCTACAGCTTTAAAGAAGCCAGAATATTTAAGAATTCAATTAGCTAAGATCAAAAGCATCTATATACTAAAATACAAGGATTAAATAGAAATTCGTAATTGTACAAGCCACATCATTTTCATCGCCCTACTCTTCCTCTAGACCAGGAGCCCCAAAGAGAGAGGGCCGTGCTGATCTATTTGTTCCCCATGGTACCACCAGGTCCCCAGAACAGACCAGGAGCCCAGGGAGGGGGTTGGCAGGAAACATTTTGTAACACCTTCAATTCATTCAACATATATACAGATAAATTTCATTTGGATTTTCATCTCAAGAAACATGACATGACCTACATTTGAAATAATCTTTAGGAGATCTTTAAATATGCTGGAAGAGCCACACAAAAAATGCACTAAGGTATAAGTAGGAAAAATTTATGAATCAATAGCAACTATTAGATTCGGGTTGGGTTTTCTAGAATCTTGACTGAGAATCTCAGTTCAGGGCAATGAGGTGTTTTTCATTTTTCCACAGAAGGTCTACATGAAAGCTAAAGCCCTCAAAATAATACTGATTACCTTCAGGATTTTTAAAAGAGGGCTCTTCTAAATTTGTTCTAAATCAATACCCTTTCATATGTACATAAAGATATGCATATAAACCAGTGAACATTTCTAACCCAATAAAGCATGCCTCTTAGTCCTATCAAAAACAGCACACTTAGTGAGAATGATGAAATTTGTTCAGAGTTGTAAAAATTCCTTTTGTGTTGTAAAGAGAAAAAGCAACTTCTGCTTTTTAAACTTACTTCAAAACTGAACTATGGAATGAACTAACAAAGCTGGGAATTTAGTAAAAGACAAACAAACATCATTTGGGGCAAGGAATGAATTCTGTACAATGATCACATCTATTTTTAGAGATTAAGTTGCTAAATTTACCTTAAGACATAATACATCAAGTTAATCTCAGGATAACTTTACAGTATTGAATTTTTAGTTCCATGAAAATAGTCCTTGCTTTTGTTTTTATCAGGTGAAATAACTTATCCTTTGTTGGAATTGAATGATTTCAAATACAAAGCATTCCCGGGTTTATTTTGCAAGGAAACATTTTTAAAGCTACCATCTCCTACTCATGCAATTCTCCCTTGCCATCATTCACCTTCTTTCAAATCCATTTACATACACAAATGCAGAACTGATTAAGGCTACTCCAGCTATTGAAATAGCTACAATGAGGATTCTATTAATCAGCTTGGGCAGTATGGAAATCTAAGCTTAGTCAACTCAGGCAGGCATACGAAGTATGACAGATTGAACAGCTCAAACAATAGAAATGTATTTTTTCATAGTTTTGGAGGCTGAAAATCCAGATCAAGTGCGGGCCAATCTGGTTTCAGGTGAGAGCCTCCTCCTTGGCTTGCGGATGGTGCTCACAAGGCAGAGAGCTCTCTGGTGTCTCTTATTATAAGGACACTAACCTATTGGATCAGGCCCCATCCTTATGACCTTAATTTATCTTAATTACCACCGATAGGCTATATTTCTGAAGACATTCACATTAGGGATAAGGGCTTCAACATATGAATTTTAGGATGACATAATTAAGTCGGCATCAATATCAGATCTTTCACTATGTTTTTGGCCTTGGGCAAAGCACTAGGAGAGTCACTTAGAACCTTTTTATGTATCATCTAGTCCCTCTGAGTCCATAGAATTTCAGCAAACCCACAGGACTGGCCTTGCTACAGATAGGATATGGACCCTAGTCTGAATAGGCCTTATCCTTAGCAAGTAGGTTTTGCCTCACACAAAGTCCTGCCTCTCAGTCACTTTAACAGAGAGACTGAGTTATGGGGGAAATGCTTTATTTTCCTCAACATTTTCCCTGTCCTGCATGTACACCTAGGAAGAGGGATTTCCTACAAGGCTAGTGCTTCTGGCCCCAGCACTAACCAATAAAGATCATCTCAACACCCTCAAGGTGAAGGCCCTCATGGCTCTGTGCAAACTGAGAGGAGTTCAAGAATCTTATCTAATGGGGTAACTGCTCCAACAACCCTGGCTCACAAACAAAGTCAAACAGAAGCCAGGTAAATACATCTGATTGAAGCAAAACAAGCTGATACAGGAGAGCATATATTTGGAATGTCTGCTTATAGATATTACTTCATACATCAAGAAAATGTATACAGAAAAGAAACAGTGCCTCCTAAAAATCAACTACAAAGCATTCACATTTCCTTCAGCAGAAAATATGGGTAATGAATTTGTCCTATGAATGAAGATGACAAGGACACTTCATCTAGTGTCCTAGATCTCTTCAATTGCGATGCATACTCCTTCTAAAGTCTTGCCCTTCTCAGATCCAGCCTGGGTCATGTGACAGTAAGGTATTTGCCTCTCCCCCCTGTTTAAAAGCATCCATCCCTTTCTATAAGATGCAAACAGAACTCACCTGTTTTAGAAAACTTCTGATTAGACCAACTCCAAAAGTAAGACCTGGGACTTGCAACCTTGTGAAAATTAATTTTCAGTCAGTCTCATTTTCATGTATTGATGTGTATATTTTCTAAGGTCATTATGTTTAGATTTTTTTCCCCACCAGAATGTAGGCTAAGGGAGACTGTATGTATCCTTCAGTCTTTCTTTTTTTTCCCTCTACAGCAGCACAAACTATAGTGACTGATCAAAAAAGGCATGCCACAAATGCTGGTTATAAACTAAACAAGGAGGCATTTTCTATAGCTTCAGACAGAATGACAGACTGTCACTGGGGGAGTCTGGACACAGGGGACACCCACCTACACTAGCACTTCATTCTGGAAATGGATCGCTCCCTCCAGTGTCCTCTCAGGCATGGCCTATCTTACAGGCAGTCTCCCCTATCCTGTCAACCCAAACTACACTTAGTCACTAAGAGTTACTGGCTTTAACTCCTTAAAAACTATGAATCTCAACCAGGGTCCATCACAGAGGATCTGAAATTCTGTCCAATAGCTGATTTGAATTCCTACTGTGTGTCAGGCTCAGGCTGCCACCACCCTGGTAGAGGTCCTCATTGTAGCTAAATTGAAGTCTGCAAGTCATACATATTCTAATATGACCTAATCAGATTGTTGCCCCCCTTTAAACAATGCAAATTCTTAATCAATTCTGCTCAGAACACTTCAGCTCCTCACCATGATCATTAAAATCTTTCTTCACAGACTCTTGTAGTTAGACTGCAGGGTTCAAACCTCCCCTCTGCCAGGTCAAGCTACAGGCCCTCGGGAATGTCTTCAGTCCTCTGTGCCTCAGCTCTCTCCACTATAAAATAAGGATAATAGGTCTCCTCTCTCCAGGACTGCTTAAGGATTCTCAGATGCAGTAGATGTTAAGTGCTTACAGGGGTCTAGACACAGTGATAATCTGAGTATTAATGTCTTTATCACTAGTATTTGTCACCAGACAGTCGCTTCTTGGAGCTCACTATGCCGCCTCATCTTCCTAGACTTGACTTTTAGAGCACCCCTCATTGTGAATTGTGTTACCATGTGTCATAGCTGGGCCTTCCCACACATGGATCCCTCTGGCAGGCAGAAGTTGGACCATTTCTGTGTATTCGTCAACCTTAATCAGTGGACACTTGCTCGCCTGGGCCGCAGTGAAGAGCTGGGAAGTCCTGCGAACTGGCTGGTAGTGAATCAGTTATCTGCTCAGTCACAGTGACACCAATTTATTTCACAGAAATATGTAACATCAAACAAAATAGATCTCAAGTAGGGCTAGAACAGCCGTGGGCAAACTACGGCCCTCCGGCCCCATTTGAAATGAATAAAACTACTGAAAAAAAAGACCGTACCCTTTTATGTAATGATGTTTACTTTGAATTTATATTAGTTCACACAAACACTCCATCCATGCTTTTGTTCCGGCCCTCAGGTCCAGTTTAAGAACCCATTGTGGCCGTCGAGTCAAAAAGTTTGCCCACCCCTGGGCTAGAAGATGTTTAAAAGTCCTCTTTTTATCCACATCATTATCTAAATACATGTGACACTTAATCCAAAGAAAGCAGATCCACCAGACACTGAACAATGGAACCACACTGAAAACTCTTGACAGCAATTTTCAAATAAAAGAAACACAAATAGAACCACAGCCAACTCCGACCTATTTATTTAACCTTTCTGATTATAAATATTTTAAAACTTCATGAAATGTTGGTACCAGCCCTAATGTATCATTATTTATTATTCTTAAGTAGCTATATTTATACTTACATGGGTTAATATACGATGATGGCTATATAGGAATATAAATTCAGATCCCAAGTGTCATTAAAGTAAATTAACATCATTCAACCTTTATATTTTCCCTTTTTACAGAAGCTTTCACTGCTTTCTATATTAATCTTACATTTTTCCCAGATTAGGTAATTCAAAATTCATATTTTGATGTGAAGCATCAGGTTTTGAAAAAACATATCTATACTCATATGTGAAGTTACCTACAAATAAGCATATGCTCCCTTACTGTTGTTATTTTCTGTTTCAGGAAAATATTTCAATATATATTCATCATGATTTTATAAAGAGAAAATAAGAACTTAAGGTCCGATTGTCTGTAAATAGACAAAATACTGTGATACCATATGAGTCCCAATTTCTCAGGCTCTAATATTTTCAAACAACACCTTTCCATTAAAACAAATAAAAGTAATAAAAAATGCACAAATGATTGACAGATGGTTTTAACTTGGCACTTGTATATTTGTTTAAGGATTATCTTCAAGCTGGTATATTTACTTTGGTCTTTAATGACTGATATATCCAAGTGGGGAAAGGACGCCACTATGAATAATTGCTTAGTAAGAGAAAAATGCTTGCTCTGTTTTTCTCAGATAACACAGGTGTCAAGATTTTGATGGGATGGTGGGGAAGAGAGTGGCTGTCTGTCTGTCTCTTTCTCATCTGCTGGCCTGCAGGGAACTAAGCCACTGGAGACAGTTCAGCCCTGGAACTCTGACAGAGCTCAGTTAGCTGATTAACCAGAAACAACAGAAACCAAATCTTTCAGCAGAAGCTTGCAGTCTCTGCTGACCCAGCAAAGCTCTGCAGATGACAGTGATAATAAAGCGTAGACATCGCCAATCATAAAACTCTAACCAAGCCCAGGCTTCCAAGATTTGGCAACTTAAGTTAGTGTCATCAATCTGACATTTCTCCTGTTGACAATTTACCTATAGCCCTAAGTGGAACTAAATATAACATCAAGAACTCTTGAGAAACTAAACACTTGAACACTTCTCACTTTTCATCTGTCTCCTCTCTAAGGTTAAGCAGGTAAGAAACTGAATCAGAGAGACTTTCAGCAGAGAAGCCTTCCTACCAGTGGATAATATTGATGGACAAGGAAGATAGTACGCTAAGTGAAATAAGTCAGTCACAGATGGACCAACAATGCATGATTCCTCTTTACAAGGCATCTAAAATAGTCAGAATTAGACAACAGAATGGTGGTTAGAGAGGGATGGGGAAAGAGTAAATGGGGAGTTGTTGTTCAATGGGTATGAATGTATGGTTATAAGAGGTGTAAGTTCCAGAGACATGCTGTACAGCACAGTGTCTGTAGTTGGCAATGAAGTATAGCACACTAAAAAATTTGTGAAGAGGGTAGATCTCATGTTAAATGTTCCTACTATACAAAAAAAAAAAAAAAAAGAAAAAAGAAAAGAAGAGAAAAACCAAAGGGACACAAGGAAACTTTTAGAAAAGATGGATATGTTTATTACCTTGATTGTGTTGATGGTAACGTGATTATACACATATGTCCAAAATCACCAAATTGTATACATTAATTATGTGCAGTTTTTGACTACTCAATAAAGCTGGGCGGGGGGGTGGGGGGTGGGGGACAAAACAAAAGGGAGAAGGCTAAAGTCCATATAATTGCTAATTGTGACCCTGGTGCTTCCTGCTCAAAGTAGGGGACAGTGAAGCTTCCAGGGCAGAGTAGTGGTTATGGTTTACAGAGTCAAAGAAGCAATATTGCCTATGAATATCAGGAAATGGAAAGCATCGACAGTTCAGGAGGTGATAAATGAGGAAAAGTATCAGATGTATAGACAGAAAAATGGAAAACATAATTTTCTTTGGGACCAATTAATATAAGAGCTACTTTGCATAGCCTCAATCAGAAAGATGTCAATGTTGCCAGAAGAAGTGGAATTCTTGCTTAATCAAAGTTAACATTATACTTTATTGTATTAATGAAGCACATTCTGAAATACTTCACAGGAAAATGAAATGAAAACACTTAAGTACAAATACTATCACAAGGCAAGACACAAGGACCTAAGTATTCATGACATATTCCACATGTTTAATTAGGCTCTATTCTTGATTCTCTTCTTTCTGATTTGTTTTTCTGATTAGTAGGAAAGATGCCAAATATTATGAGCTTGTACTTCAGAATTTTGAACCACAATTTGACCTAACATCATTCTATTTCATTTGGTAAACAGGATTGTCAAAAATGACATGAATGAATTAATCATATACGAAAGGGGGAGAGGAAAAAACACAGGAAAAAAACCTTAAATGAGATGTCCATGAGCTCTTCTGGCATTTCATATGGGTCCCAAAGTGTTGAAAGCAGAAGAGTGAATGGATGGAAGATCACACAGACCCTGCCACCATAATTCTTAGACTACTGCCAGAAGAGGAAAGTGCCTCAGTACCTCCAGTATCCATTCTGTATCTGAGCTTCTGCACAGATACGCTGGTATGGAGATCATCAACAGAAGGGAACTGCTACCACATAAACCACTTTTGAGAACTGTTCAGAGGACAGTTCTACTAAAAAAAAAAAAAAAAAAAAAAAAAAAAAAAAAAAAGTGATATAACACCAGTTTTATAACCAAAAACCAAAAATTTCCAAAGAGACTCGTTCCCAATTACACAGCATCCTATCTAATAAAGAGGGAATATGCTAATTGACCCTCACGCAAAGATGGGTGGTGCCCACAGCCAATAATGAGGGAATATGCTAATTAGCTGCCCCGCCCTCAAAGATGGTGGTGCCCACAGCCAATAAGGAGGGAATATGCTAATTGACTGCCCGCCCTCAAAGATGGCGGTGCTCACAGCCACAAGATGGCAGCACCCAGTCCCCTCAACCCCCCCCAGGGTGGCAGGCATGTGGCAAGGCCTGGGGGCAGGCCCGGCCTTGCCACATGCCTGCCTCCAGTCCCCAAATCCCCTCAGCCCCCAGCCGCCCAGGGCTCGCCTGAGGCTCAGGCAAGCCTCAGATGGTGGCTACCCAGCTGCCCAGGGCCTCCTGAGGCTCAGATAACCAGGGCCAGCCAAGGCTTGTGCTGTCAGCAGTGGCAGCAGCAGAGGTGTGATGGGGCATCGCCTTCCCCTGATCGCCGGATTGTCTCCCGCCCCTGAGGGCTCCTGGACTGTGAGAGGGGGCAGGCTGGGCTGAGGGACCCCCCCTCCAGTGCATGAATTTTCATGCACCGGGCCTCTAGTATTATTATAGAACAAACCCTACAATTAAATGCCCCCTAGTAGATTTTACCATCGTGTTATTATGCCATAAGTGCTATCTTTAAATTTTGATTGCTTACACAGCAGATGTCCTTTTTTATTTTTTATTTTCTTTTAAAATTTTATTTATTATTATAGTTGACATACCACATTGTATTAGTTCTAGGTGTACAATATAGTAATTAGACATTTATACACCTTACCATGTGATCTCCCCAATAAAACTAGTACCCATCTGACACCAAACATAGTTATTACAATATTATTGAGTATGTTCCCCAAATATAACGCAGATTTTCTTAAATAAGAGTTTCTTGTATTCTCAGTCTTATACTAAAATATCCACCTATATCTTATCACATGTACTATACCTCCCTACAAAATTATTTTGCTAGTTTAAGACAAAGTTGATAGGTTAATTTATTTTTCTATTTCTCACCTGAAGGAGTTTTACATATAAACAATGATAATATATAACTTTTAGCTGGAAGGGAAACAGAAAACACTAATAACAAGTTGATGTTGTAGAGTGGTTGGTATAAATTATTTTTGACAGTAGTTATTTAAGATGAAAATAGTCCTTCATCTCGAAACATCAGTCATCAACAAAATTAGCTTTGATTTCAAAAAGTTTAATCAAATGTATTATTGTATTCCTTCTCCTACTTTGGATTAATATTCCCAAGTCTCTAATATGCCAGCCTTTACAATGGTTAACATAAGCTATTTTTTATATGCTACAAAATCTATATCAATCTAATTTTCATCCCAGAGAAATATGGGTAAGTGAAGGCCAGTTAGGACCAAATACTATTGCTGTAATCTTTCAAATAATATATTCATTTTAAAGCTAAACAAACAAACAAAAACCTATCTAAAAATGGATTCTACATTAATTGCATTTAATCAACAAATGAGCAAACCCATGCTAAGCCATAGTACAAACAACCCAAGGATAGGCTTACACCTTGACAAGTTAATAATACTCTCTGGAATAAAATGTCCAAGGAGGAAGCTGACTTATAACTAAACATGTACGATGTTGAGAAATCACATCATGAAAGAAACTAAAGAAAAGTTTTATTTTTGCAAGTGTATGTATGATTGGACCCCTACCAATGTGGAGGCCAACTAAAACATGATCTGTGGTACAATTCTAATTAGTGTGTCGGAACTCTGTTTTGATATAATTCTTGTATGTGATTACAGGCTGCAAGATACCACACACAAAATGAATAATGCTCTGAGATTTCCTATTATTGTTCATTATGCCTCAGTAACTTAAAAAGCTAAGCCAGTTCTTTTCTATACAAAGTAGCGTAAAGGTAGGACAGATATACAGGTTTGGGAATATAGTCATAGGCTTAGAATACTTTGTGTGTTTAAGTTGCTTCATAGAAGATTTTCAGTAATAGCTGTCATTTAGTGGGTGACTAACAGTTTTAATCTGCATTTGAAATAATTATCACTGAAACAGCTATTATTATTTCAGTTTGCCAGTGAAGTAGTTGTGGCTTAACAGAGTCCACAAAATGGGTATAAGATTGAACTAGTTAGGGGAAGGATATATGGCCAGTGTGTTAAATGCTAAGCAATTTTGTTCAATCTGTGTTGATTTCCTTTTAGATTCTGCTCATGTAACTATCCTGCTACAAATTAATCTCTCAACTACTCCCCTTTCTTGGTAAGGCTGTGATTACTAACCAGAGGAGAATACATTCCTACCAGCAGGAAGTGAGCTATTGGCTCAAATAACCACCTTCTTAGGGGAAGGGCATAACCCTTTTTGCAAATTTCTATGTTGCTTACTGTTGAATCCATTATTACTTTATGGAAATTGGTCAAGTATCTTTGCAAATACTTAACTATAAAAATCATAGTGATCTTTATAATAATAAAAAAACAACAAAACTTGTTAACCTGAATATCCAACAACTAGGAATGTTAAACTATGTTTTCACATAACAGAACACTATTAAGCTTTTAAAAAACACATTTTATGTTACTATTTGGCATAGCAACTGTTTATAACCTTTTCACTGAGATCCCATATTTTAACAGTCTAACCCTCCTCCAATATATATTTGAACTGAAAGAGATCTAGATTTAAACACCAATTGTTAACAGTGAGCGATAAACTCTAGCCAGTGGGATTGTGAATGCTGTCTTCTTTCCTCTTGCTTATCTGCATTTTCTAACTTCTCTACAAGAAATATAAATCACTCTTCGAGTTACAAAATAAACCCAAAAAGTTTTTAGAAAAATTCATTGTGCCCCCTCTGCCTTCTTCTCTTGACTGTCTTTATTTCTATGGCACCACTGTAGGTTTACACATATTTATCTTTGAATCTATCCCAAAGGACAGAAGTTTTAAAACATCCAAAAAAATAAATGATGTCTTTTGAAGCCCTTAATTTGCACATCCAGTGGAAATCCCTGCTGTGGTGTTTTCCTTTCGCTCCATCTCCTGCCCAGGGACATAAAGCCATAAATCATGTCTGCCAATGTGGCCACACTGGGGGCTGTGAGCATTCCCTGTGTTTGCAGGGAAGTGTGGGGAGGCCATCCACCAGCTTCCTCAGAAGGAGGACCCTGATGATTCTTTCATGACTCTTTTCCTGATAATATGCACTAACTTTACACATTTTTGGAAGTTCTAAACAGGTCAACATTCCTTCCCACCTTTCCCACTGAATCTGAGCCTACAAAATGTATCTGTTTTGAAAAATAAATAAATAAAAGCTTCAAAGAAAAAGTAAAAATAAGAAAATATGAAAGACAATAGTTTTAAGAAAAGGAAATAGGGAAGAGAGAACAGAGTTCCTTCTTGAATATATCGAAAGTGATTTACACATTTTCTACATCAGTGGTTCTCAACCTTGGCTGCACATTAGAATCACGTGGGAATCTTTTTTAAATCCTGATTTCTGGGCCTCATCCTCCAGAAATTCTGTTTCTTTGTTATGGGGTGGGGCCACAAGATTAGTAACAAAGAAACAGAATTTCCCGAGGATGAGGCCCAGAAATCAGGATTTTAAAAAGATTCCCAGGTGATTCTAATGTGCAGCCAAGGTTGAGAACCACTGTTCTACATGATTCTTATCCCTTTGAGAATGACATCCTGCAAGACTCTATGCTAATGAGGTTTATACAAATTCTACAGTTAAAAAAGAAGGTTAAAAGCAAAAGCTTTTGTTAGAAGCTGCAAGTATTAACAGTAATAGACATGTGACTATGACTTAGTTGATGTAGTCACCTATGTGATTTAAGAGCCCTGATATTCAGATTCAGGATAAAATGCTAGCACGTCCATCCCTAGCTGGAGCCTTGGGCAAGATGATGTAATATTTTTGAGGCCTTTATTTCCTCATTTATAAAAACAAAGACAATATTTACCAAGGATCAACACATTAAGGACTGCAATTCCTGACCTCAATATAACTTGCTTATATGACCTTGTCTTTCTAAAAGTCCCTAAAACCATGCCTACTATACTATCAACAGGCTCTGGTAACTCAGAGGAGAGTGGCACAGTCTGTTGACCAAGACAGTAAACTCAAGACCAGTGGGGAAGACCAGAGAAGTGAGGAGATGCATAGACAGGAGGACTGTGACTAACTCAATTTATACGTTTTGAATTTAAGGTCCACAAAGAATGCCAGTGTGAAAAAGGGGCAGACGTAGATGGATCTATAGATCTGCAGGCGCAAGAAAAGGGTCATGCTGGACTGGGGAAGTCATCCATTTTCAACCCCAACTAATCATGAGAATGAAGAGGGGAGTTTCTAAAATTCCTAGAGTTCTGCATTAATTGTTCTAGGACAGGGCTTGGGAACCAGAATCTTTCCTGTTTGTTTTCTTTCAACAAAGATTTCATTCAGATGAGTAAAACTTTCATTAACATTCCATTTCATTCAACAACCTTTTCATCTAAATGGATAAACTCTTTTATTCATTTGTTTACATTTTTAAGATAAAGTTCACATACCATTAACCCTTGTAAAGCATAATAATTCAATGGCACTTAGTATATCACCATGTTGTGCAACCATCACCTCTATCTAGTTCCAAAACATTTTCATCATTCTTACAAGGAAATCCTATAACCATTAAGCAGTTGCTCCCTATTCCTCTTCACCCCTGGCAACTACCAATCTGCTTTCTTCCTGTATATATTTGCTTATTCTGAATATTTCATATGAATGTAATCAAACTATATTGGTCTTTTTGTGAGTGGTTTCTTGCACTAGATATCTTTTTGAGGTTCATCCATGTTGTAGCATGTAGCAGTGCTTCATTCATTTTTTATGGCTGAATAATATTCCATCGTATAAACATACTATATCTTACTTATCCATTCATCTACTAATGGACAGTTGGGTTGTTTCTTCCTTTTGAATACTGTGAATAGTACTGTTATAAACATCCAAGTATTTGTTTGATTACCTGTTTGTAATGCTTGGTTGTATACCTAGGAGTGGAATTACTGGGTCATAAAGTAATTCTATGCTTAACCTTTTGTGGAGAAAAATTGTATAAAGTTCTCTAGATGATCCAATATGAATCTGGTGTTTAGAATCACTAGTGTAGAAGATGGATGAAGTCATAAAAATAAGTAGATATACTAGAGAGAAGATAGGAAGAGAAAATATTGCAGGGTTAAAAGCAAAACCTTTTGAAAAACAACATGACTAAGGAGATGTGCCACAGGAATATAGGAGAATCCAAGGGGGAACCATCATACCAAATGCTGAGGAGGAATCAAGAAAGAAATTGGGAGTCTGCTACATATGGAAAGATGGAAGTTATTGGAGACTTGGGTCTGCTAGCTTCACTGAGGGCCTGACTCAAGGAATTTGGGGCATACATGAGAAGCAAAGAAGCAAGTATGATATTATACTACTAGAGGCCCGGTGCACAAATTCGTGCACCAGTGGGGTCCCTCGACCTGGCCTGTGGGATTGGGCTGAAACCAGGTCTCTGACATCCCCCAAGGGGTCCCGGATTGTGAGAGGGGCCAGGCCCGGACAAGGGACCCCACTGGTGCACAATCGGGGCCAGAGAGGGACGCAGGAGGTTGACCAGTTGGGAAGGACTGCAGGAGGGCTCCAGGGTGTGTCCGGCCCATCTCACTCTGTCCTGATCAGCAGGACCCCAGCAGCAAGCTCACCTACCAGTCAGAGCAGAGTGTCTCCCTTATGGTGATCAGTGCATGTCATAGGGAGCAGTTGAGCAGCCTTAGCATATCATTAGCATATTACGCTTTAATTGGTTGAAATGCCAGCCGGATGACTGGACACTTAGCATATTAGGCTTTTATACTATACTATACTATACTATACTATACTATACTATACTATACTATACTATACTATACTTACTATACTATACTCTTCTTCATTATTTGCTATTAAAAGCCAAAGACCATGTCTCATCTCTGTTCTCCCATGACACCTAGGAATGTACAATGCAAATATCAAGCCCACAGTAAAAAATTTTATTGGACTAACTTGTTTATACCTTGTCAAACAATGTGCCAACATCCCAGCCAGAAAGAGCAATCAATGGCAGTAGAGTACTGACTGGGAACTATTCTGCTGACCACACTATGATCTTTCCAGGATTCTAACTGCATGGAAAATATTTGGGCATAACAATGTATAATTAGCAAAATTATTTCACTCTAATCTCAGGAAAATATTTAACAAATTCGTACATTTTCCTCTTTTTGCTGCCTAAAATACTGTTTCAGGTTAAAAGTATTTATCCATGTTACACATTCACCAGTCTCTGAATCACTATTGACAGGAGACAATGCTTCATGATTTCACTGAAAAATTATTTTTGAAGTAAATTATTTTCTTTTATGATTAGAGAAAAGAGTAACTTTTATAACTATTATATTTTAAAGATGAAAAGTGAGAGTTAAGGTCAACTTTATGTTTGAAGTGACTTTTAAATTTAACTTAAGTTAAATTCTCAAGAAATAGCAAGCACATCTGAAGCATACAAATGCTTTAAAAAAAAAAGTTTGTATTAATTTTTCTCAATCTTAAGTGTGAGAGCAGCCAAGAAATGTCTCCTGGAGCAGTGAAGTGCGCTCTCCTGGATTCCTTCTCTCAATTAGTGCTTCTATTTTGTAGACAGTAACAGTATTTAATTTGAAATTTCCTCTTTCTGTGCCAATTCCAGTTTGAACCCCTTCCTGTGAAGGCTTTAAGTGTATAGCTTTATGTGACACACAAAACATTCAAAGCAGCCAAAGTAAGACGGGGGAAAAGATGTTTTTCTTTAGTATCAAGCACCTGGCAAGAAAAGCACATGTCGAGCCTGGAAGGCATTCTCAGCTCTCCCCTGAGAGTCCAAACGGACTTGTTTTGATTTCCCTTTGAAAAACCATGAGGTTAAAGCACATTTGCTTTGATTTACAGTTTACCCGACTTTTCTGTGTTGTTTCTTGTTGTTTCTGCTGCAGTTGCTTATTTCTGCTCACCAACAAGTCAGAGAGAGGCCCCTGACCAACATGGCGGTTGGCAGGGAGAGTGACTCTCTCCATGAGTCCTCGCTCTACATGGGGCAGGAACAACCTCCAGTGCTGAGGCTTCACAGAAATCAGGTACCACCTACACAGCAACTTCCCAGCATAGACATAAACAGGAAATTATGATAAAAAAAAAGTACCTCCCCAACACTCTTCCTACTCTTCCTGCCATTTGCATGTCCCTGATCTAACCTGCCTGAATGGAGGCATGGAAGAAAGCCCAGGCAGTTGCTCATACAAGAGAGCTTGTTAGATATGACACCAAAACACAAGAGATAAAAGAAAAAATGATTAAATGGATTTCAAAATTAAAATATTTTTTGCTGCAAACAATATAATTAATAAAGTGAAAACACAACCTACAGAATGGGAGAAAATATGGGATGCTCAAAAAAATGTATAAACACACTTTGAATAATTATAAAGGCCATGCTTATTAAAATGTACTTCATATTCAAAATCGAGCTATCAGCTGTTAAAGTGTGTATACATTTTTTGGAGACACCCTGTATTTACAAATCATATATATAATTAGATACTTGTATCCAGAGTATATAAGGAACTCCTACAACTCCAAAATTAAAAAATAATGTGATGTTTTTAAATGTGCAAAGGACTTGAATAAACAGTTCTCCAAAGAAGACATGCAAATGGCTAATAAGCCCATGAAAAGATGCTCAACATCATTAACGATCAGAGAAATGCAAGTCAAAACCACAGTGAGCTACCATTTCACACCCACTGGGATAACCAGTTAAAAAGATGGATAATAATAAGTGTTTTCATGGATGTAGAGAAACTGGAACACTCACAAATAGCTGGTGGGAACATAAAAGGGTGTAGCCACTTTGGGAACCAATATAACATTCCCTCAAATGGTTAAACAGAGAGTTACAACTGATTCAGCACTTCCTCTCCTAGGTATATACCCAAGAGGAATGAAAACATATGCCCACACAAAGACCTATACATGAATCTTCATAGCAATCTATATATATAAAAGGCTAATATGCAAAGTGTGCCCTCGGAAGTTCGACCAGGAGACCGGGAGTTCGATCACTGGCTATGACGTGTGCTGACCACCAGGAGTCAGTGCGGAATGAAGGAAGGCCCCAGCCAGCAGCTGGGGAAGGAAGGCCCTGGTAGGCAGCCAGAAGGCCCCAATCGGCCCTGATCACCTGCCAGGCTTAGGGACCCTACCTGTGCATGAATTTCATGCACTGAGCCTCTAGTATTATTTATAATAGTCAAAAGTATAAACAATCTAAATGCTAAATCAAAATGGATAAATAACATGTGATATATACATACGATGGAATATTATTCAGCATAAAAAGGAATGAAGTACTGATACGTCTCACAACCTGAATGAACCTTGAAAACATTATGGTAAGGTGACAGAAGATGATTTGACTTTGTGTGGTGGGTACACAGTACAACATAGGAACCCACACCTGCCACCTATTTGATGATATTAAACAATATCACCCCATAAATTTAATTAAAAAATGACAGATTTTATGTTTCATATATTTTACTACAATAAAAAAAAAAACAGACCACATCTTATGTGACTGCATTTATACAAAGTCCCAATTAAGCAAATCTATGGAGATAAGAAAGCAGATTAGTGGTTGTTTAGTAGTTGGGGAAGGGGAGTTTGAAGGGTGGAGGAGTATGAAGATTGACTGATAATGGATGAGGGTTTCTTTTTGGGGTGATTAAAATATCCTAAAATTGGTTGTAGTGATGGTTACAAAACTCTGAATATACTAAAGCTACTGAACTATATACTTTGGGGGAGTTGTGTGGTATGTGAATTATCTCTTATATAAAAGGCCCGTGGCCATCATACTGTCATGACCAAATGAGCAGCAGCTCTTGCAGAAGGTGGGGTGGGGCCCGAGCTACTAGAGGTGGAGAGCTACGAGCAGAGGAGGGCTACGAGTGGCGGAGGGTGGGGCAGTGAGCTACAAGCAGCAATGGGCCAGGCCAGCTGAGGCAAGCAGAAGCAAGTGGGCCTCTAGTATCTCAATAAGTTGTTTAAAAATAGGGAGGGAGGCCATCATAAAACCAGGAGCCTAGTATTTCATTTCCAGACGCTCTGGTCATCCTCACTACCCCAAGTCTCTCAGAGCTGCACAAGTTTCCTCACTCAAAGCACAGAATTCTTGTTTGTTGTTTCAAACACATTTGAATTTGTTCCTTGCCCTTGAACATCCTGCAACCACCACTCAAGAGCAGAATTCCTTCCCCCCAGAGACACACCCCCCCAGCCCCCCAACCACTTCAGTTCTCCTCGCCTTTGGGGAGTATGTTCCAACTAAGGAAAGGGCTCAAGATGGCAGAATAAAATGATAGAGAACTGTCATTATGTTAAGACAGACAATTCCGGGTTCTAGGTGAGGGATGTATTTGTGGGGAAATGAGAACAGATTCTTTGGTCACATGCAGGAACCTGGGTGGGGTTGGGAGCAGTGAGGAGGCCTGGGAGCAATCACTGTCCTGAAGCCAGGCAGTGGGCTTGCCCTCTGACTCACTGGGCATCCTAAGCAGGCAGTGTGGTGAGAAGTATGGGTAGAGAGAAGAGGCATGGTAGATGATGTCACCAGGGCCTTCTAAGGCAGATATAGCAAGAGCCATTTTGTCATGACAACTGGTTACTCTAAGGTGACCTGGTCGAAACCCAAAACAAGGCATTCTTAAAGGGTTGATGTAGCGAGAAAGTTAAGAGCATTATGCTAAGTGAAGTAAGCCAGTCAATGAAGGAAAAATACCACATGATCTCACTCATTCATGGATAATAGAGACCATTATAAACTTTTGAACAGTAATAGATACAGAGGCAGAGCTGCCTCAAACAGATTGTCAAACTGCAACGGGAAGGCCGGGGAAAGTTGGGGGGCAGGAGGGAGGGGTATAAGAGATCAACCGAAGGACTTGTATGCATGCATATATGCATAACCAATGGACATGGGATGCTGGGGGATGGGGGAGGCCAGGGGATAGTCAAGGGCAGGGAAAAAAAAAAAACATATGTAATACCCTTTGTAATACTTTAAGCAATTAAAATAAATAAATAAATAAATAAATAAATAAATAAATAAATAAAATAAAAGCATTCTGATAACTGGCTTCTGAGAAAATATCATAGAAAATAATGTTTTAAAAAGTGTAAAAGTGTATAGCCCCAACATATAAGCAGGCACTAATGAGATTACTAATTCAATGATATGCACAGAGCATTACACCCCATACCTGGTACTGTCTAAACACACTGCTCTCAGGAGTCAGGACCTTCCTCTCTCCTTTCAGGCTGTTTACTGAACTTCTGGGTGGTGCACTCAGCTGTCAAAGAGTTTTCTTTAAAATTCTGTCTGATTTTCAAATTTTTATCAGATCTGTATCTCGTATAACCAGTAGCCAGTGGGATGTAACAACTCCCACCCTAAAAACCTTCTCAGACTTCATAAAAAGCCACAAAGCCTTCTCGCTGGACTGTAACACAAAAATTAGCACAGCAAGGACCCAATCAATGCTCCTTGTTGACCAAAAAGAAATGCCCACTGGAAATCAGCAAAGAGGCACCAAAATCCCACAGGTCTTGGAAGCTGAGCTCAGCCATCCAGAACCAAGGAACCAAGTAGGTAGTAGGACCTGTCTAACTTCCCACACCAGCTTGAGGCAGAAATTTTTCCAGTTTACCCCTCAGTGTGACTATGACTAGAGTCTCTGGGTCTTCTTTTATCTTCTCAGAAGACTATAAACAAAACAAAAATAATAACCACTGTCTTCCACAAAATCTGTAAATGGACAGTTAAATTCATATTTTGGTTTTGCCTTTTTTATGAGTCTGTACTGCTAGAATTCCCATGCACTGATCTGTTTTCTATAGATACAAGACACGGACAGGTCAGAATATGAACCTCCTGCAGCTGGCGCAGGCCTACCTGCAGCATATGACAGCTTTGCAAGAGAGCGCCAAATCTAGGAAACTCCTCCTGACTTCAAAGGAGAGCGCGTACTTGAGGGTGTGGCCATCGATGATGAGGGCTATGTCGTTCTCCTTGCCCAAAGAATTTCCAAGGTCCGTGCAGTGCTGAGTAATGGCTGCCCTTGTTGCCTGAAACAATAGTTGGGACAGGTGGGGGGAGGGGGGGAGGGGGGGAAGAGGTCACATTTTTATGTGGTTAATATATCAAACCCAAAACAGAAATCAAAAGTTCCTGGAAAAGAGAACATACCCATTCCAATGTAAAATACATATAATATATATAATGTAAACAAAGTTCAATCTGGTATATTTATATATCAAAACTAGAGGCCCGATGCACGAAATTCATGCAAAGGTAGGGTCCCTAGGCCTGGCTGGAAATCAGAGCTGATCTGTGGGGTGACCAGTGAGACAATCAGGGGGTCCTGCTGGCACCCACCTTGGCCAGCCTGGTGCCACCCACTCACCAGCCCTGCCCACTGCTGCCGCCCACTCGCCGGCTGGCCCCAATCCCTGGTGCCACCGTGGGTTGCCTCCCTCTGACTGGCCTGGGCCCTGTGGGCTGGGGGCAGCTCCTGTATTGAGAGTCTGCCCCTGGTGGTCAGTGCACATCATAGTAACTAGACATTCCACCAGTAGTTCCACCGTTTGATCAGTTTGCATATTAGGCTTTATTATATAAGACTAGAGGCCCAGTACACAGAATTTGTGCATGAGGGGGGTCCCTCAGCCCAGCCTGCACTTTCTCCAATCTGAGACCCCCAGGATGAGGCCTAAACCGGCAGTCAGACATCCCTCTCACAATCGGGACCACTAGCTCCTAATGGCTCACCTACCTGTCTGCCTGATTGCCCCTAACTGCCCCCCGCCGACCTAGTAGCCCCCAACTGCCCCCCCCCCACCATCCTGGTCACCCCCAACTACTCCCCCTGCTGGCCTGGTTGCCCCCAACTGCCCCTTCCTGCTGGCCTGGTTGCCCCTTACTGCCCCACTTGCCGGCCTGGTTGCCCCATGCAGTCTGCTGTTCAGTCGTTTAGTCATCCCTCACTAACCCCCCTGCCGGCCTGGTTGCCCCATGCAGTCTGCTGTTCAGTCGTTTAGTCGTCCCTCACTAACCCCCCTGCCGGCCTGGTCGCACCATGCAGCCTGCTGTTCAGTTGTTTGGTCATCCATAACTAACCTCCCTGCTGGCCTTGTCGCCCTATGCAGACTGCTGTTTGGTCATACGGTTACTGTGATGGTGTCCTGGACAATTTGTATATTCCTCTATTATTAGTATGCATTTCATTGGACTGCTTTATAGGTCTGTTACATTAGTAAAAACATCTCCATAGTGATATTTGCATTTGATATTTACAATAAACCATCCTCGCTGCAGCCTATTGCAGATATAGAGCATCCAAATTCTTCTCCTTTGGAACTTTAATTGCTAAAGTCCTTACAACTATCTTTCTCTCCTCTCCTTTATACTACATACATATTCTTCTTGGTGCCCCATAGAAGCTCCATATAAACAAACTAGAGGCCCAGTGCACAAAACTCATGCATGGGGTGGGAAGGTTCCCTCAGCCCAGCCTGCAGCCTCTCCAATCCGGGACCCCTCGGGGGATGTCCGACTGCCAGTTTAGGCCCAATCCCTGCCTGCCTGCCTGCCTGATCATCCCTAACCACCTCTGCCAGCCTGCCTGATTGCCCCTAAATGCTCCGCTGCTGGCCTAATCACCCCTAACTGCTCCCCTGCCGACCTGATAGCCCTTAACCACCTCTGCCTTGGTCCCCACACCCAGGACCCAGGCTTCCCTTTTCTGACCAGCCACAGGCACCGGGGACCCATTCTTCTCTCTCTCTGGCCAGCCACAAGCACCTGGGACGTGGGCCAGGTTCGCCTGGGCCAGCCGCAGGCACCCGGAACTGGGGGCGGATTCGCCCAGGTTGGCTGCAGCCGCAGGCACCCGGGACATTGGGTGGCTTCGCCCAGGCTCAGCTTTGTCAGGAAGGATGTCCTGAAAGTTGTCCAGAAGACATCCAGTCTAATTAGCAAATTATCCCGTTATTAATATAGATATGTTTTTTTGGGGAAATATATGTTGCTGATTTATTTATTTATTTTTAATTCTTTATTGCTAAAACTATTACATATGTCTCTTTTTTCCCCCATTGACCTCTCTCCAGCTACTCCTACCCCCACGCACATGCCCTCACCCCTCCTCCCCCAGTGTCTGTGACTATTGGTTATGCTTATATGCATGCATACAAATCCTTTGCTCAATCTCCCCTTCCTCCAACCCTTTCCTTTGAAGTTTTGACTGTTCAATGCTTCTCTGTCTCTGGATCTATTTTTGTTCATCATTTTATGTTGTTTATTAAATTGCACAAATGAGTGAGATCATGTGATATTTATCTTTCTCCGACTGGCTTATTTCACTTAGCATAATGCTCTCCAGGACCATCCATGCTGTAGCGAATGGTAAGAGTTTGTTCTTTTTCACAGCAGCATAGTATTCCATTGTGTAGATGTACCACAGTTTTCTAATTCACTCATGTGCTGATGGGCACTTAGTATGTTCCCAAATCTTAGCTATGGCAAATTGTGCTGCTATGAACATAGGGGTGCATGTATCCTTTCTGAATGGTGTTTCAGGTTTCTTTGAATATATTTCTAAAAGTGAGATTACTGGATCAAATGGGAGTTCCATTTTTAATTTTTTGAGGAAACTCCATACTGTCTTCCACAGTGGCTGCACCAGTCTGCATTCCCACCAGCAGTGCATGAGAGTTCCTTTTTCTCCACATCCTCGCCAGCACTTTTGTTCGTTGATGATAGCCATTCTGACAGATATGAAATGCTACCTCATTGTCATTTTGATTTGCATCTCTCAGATGATTAGTGACTTTGAGCATGTTTTCATGTATCTCTTAGCCTTCTAGATGTCCTTTTTCAAAAACTGTATACCAGTATTTAGGTCCTTTGCCAATTTTTTATGGTATTGCTTATCTTCCTTTTCTTAAGATGTATGAGCTCCCTATAAATTTTAGAGATTAGACGCTTATCCTATCTAATAATAGACAAACATGGTAATTAACCATACCTCTGCCATGCTTCCCATTGGCTAATCAGGGTGATATGCAAATTAACTGCCAACCAAGATGGCGGCCGTCAGCCAGGCAGCTGAAGCGAACAGGAGGCTTGCTTGTTCCAGTGATGAAGGAAGCCAAGGTTCCCCGCCTGCCGTGGCTGGGCTCTGAGCTGCCCTCTAAGCAACAATGTTGCAATTATAGAAGCTAAACAAACCCCAGATACCTGCTTTCAGCCAGCCAGCCTCGGAGCTGGAGTCGCAACAAAGTTTCAATTACAGAAGGTAAATAAATCCCAGAATTAAAAAAAAAAGAAAAAAAGGAGAGACTGGGAGCTTCAGTTGCAGGCTTAGCCCACCTGAAAACAGCCCTCAGCCCCTCATCCAGGCTGGCCAGGCACCCCAGTGGGGACCCCCACCCTGAAGGGGGTGCAGGCAGCCTGAAAACAGCCATCAGCCTCTCATACAGGCTGGCCAGGCACCCCAGTGGGGACCCCCACCCTGAAGGGGGTGCGGGAAGCCTGAAAACAGCCATCAGCCCCTCACCCAGGCTGGCCAGATACCCAAGTGGGACCCCCACCCTGATCCAGGAGACCATTCAGGGCAAACCAGCTGGCCCCCACCCGTGCACCAGGCCTCTATCCTATATAGTAAAAGGGTAATATGCAAACTGACCCTAACAGCAGAAAGGCTGGGAATGACTGGTCACTACGACACACAATGACCACCAGAGGGTAGACGCTCAATGCAGGAGCTGCTCTCTGGTGCTCAGTAAGCTCCCACATGGAGGAGCTCTGCTCAGCCTCAAGTCAGGCTGATGGCTGCCAGTACAGCAGTGGTGGTGGGAGCCTCTCCTGCCTCCTCAGCAGCGCTAAGGATGTCCGACTGCAGCTTAGATCTGCTCCCCGCTGGCAAGTGGACATCCCCTGATGGCTGCCAGGCTGCCAGAGAGATGTCTGATTGCCAGCTTAGGCCCAATCCCCTGGGGAGCAGGCCTCATCCAGAAGATTGTCATCCCCAGAGGGATCCCAGATGGCGAGAGGGCCCAGGCCGGGCTGAGGGACCTTCTCCCCCAACCCCGAGTGCACACATTTTTGTGCACTGGGCCTCTAGTCTATATATAAAAGCCTAAGCGACTGTTATGACCCAATGACCGAACGACCAGTCAAACAGTTGCTATGACATGCATTGACCACTGGGCAGAGACGCTCAACACAAGAGCTGCCCCCTGGTGGTCAGTGTGCTCCCACAGCCAACCTCCCACAGCAAGCTAACATAGCACAATCCCCCCACACCCCTGTCTGCCAGCCCCAATCAGCCCCTCCCCCTCAGCCATCCGGCTCCAATCGTCCCTATAGGAACTGAATGAAACGGCCCCAATTGGCACCAATCACCAGGCAGGCGAGGGACCCCACCTATGCACAAATGTGTACACCAGGCCTCTAGTATATATATAAAAGCCTAAGTGACCATTACAACTGGTCAACCAGTCGCTATGATGACACACTGACCACCTGGGGCAGACACTCAATGCAGGAGCTGCCCCCTGGTGGTCAGTGCATTCCCACAGCCAACCTCCCATGGCCAGCCAACCTCCCATCATCCCTCCCCGCAGCCAGCGGGCCCTGATCAGTCCCAATTACTGACCAGGACGAGGGACCCCACCCATGCATGAGTTCGTGTACCAGGCCTCTAGTCAGATATAACATTGGCAAATATGTTCTCACATGCAGTGGGCTTTCTTGTAGTTTTGTTGATGGTTTCTTTTGCTGTACAGAAGCTTTTTATTTTGATGCACTCCCGTTTGTTTATTTTCTCCTTAGTTTTCATTGCCATAGGAGCTATATCAGTAAAGACATTGCTATGACATATGTCTGCTATTTTGCTGCCTACGGGTTCTTCTAAGATTTTTATGGTTTCCCATCTTATGTTTAAGTCCTTTATTCATTTTGAGTTTATTTTTGTGTATGGTGCAAGTTGGTGGTCTAGTTTCACTTTTTTGCATGTACCTGTACAATTTTCCGAACACCATTTATTGAAGAGACTGTCTTGACTCCATTGTATGCTCTTGCTTCCTTTGTCAAATATTAATTGAGCATAATGGCTTGGGTCAATTTCTGGTTTCTCTGTTCTGTCCCATTGGTCTATATGTCTGTTCTTGTGCCAGTACCAGGCAGTTTTTAGAACAGTGGCTTTCTAATATAGCTTGACATCTGGTACTGTGATCTCTCCAACTTTGTTCTTCTTTCTCAAGATTGCTGCAGCTATTCGGGGTCTTTTTTTATTCCAGATGAATTTTTGGAGAGTTTTTTCTAGGTCTTTGAAATATGTCATTGGTATTTTAATGGGGACTGCATTAAATCTATAGATTGTTTTGGGTAGTATGGACATTTTAATGATGCTGATTCTACCAATCCATGAACATGGTATATTCTTCCATTTGTTTATGTCTATCTCTTTTTTCATTGTCTTTTAATTTTCTGAGCACAGGTCCTTTACTCCTTATTTAAGTTTATTTCTAGGTATCTAATTTTTTTTTTTTTTTTTGGCAATGGTAAATGGGATTTTTTTTTAGTTTCTATTTCTGTGAGATCATTATTGATGTATAAAAAAACTGTAGATTTCTGGGTGATAATTTTGTATCCTGCTACAAATTCATTTATTAAGTCCAGTCATTTTTTGATGGAGTCTTTAGGGTTTCCTATGTAAAATATCATGTCATCTGCCAATAATGACAATTTTCCTTCTTTTCCAATTTGGATGCCTTTTATCTTCTTCTTGTCTGATCACTATGGCTAGCACTTCCTGTACTATGTCGAATTGGAGTGGTGAAAGTGGGCATCCCTGTCTTGTTCCTGTTCATAGGGGAAATAGTTTTAGTTTTTTCCCATTGAGTATCATGTTGGCTGTAGGTTTGTCATATAGGGCTTTTATTATTTTGAGGTATGATCTCTCTATTCTTACTTAGTTGAGAGTTTTTATCAAGAAAGGGTGTTGGATTTTGTTAAATGCTTTTTCTTCATTAATTGATATGATTATGTGATTTTTGTCTCTCAATATTTTTATGTGGTGTATCATGTTTATTGATTTGCAGATATTGTACCATCCTTGCATCCCTGAAATAAATCCCGCTTGGTCATGGTGTATGATCTTTCTAATGTAATGCTGGATCTGATTTGGTAGAATTTTGTTGAGAATTTTGTTGTCTATGTTCATGAGGGATATTGGCCTGTAATTGTCTTTCTTTGAATTGTCTTTGTCTGGTTTGGGGGTTAGGGCAGAGATGGCAAACCTATGACATGTGAGTCAGAGGTGACACGCGAACTCGTTTTTTTGGTTGATTTTTCTTTGTTAAATGGCATTTAAATATATAAAATAAATATCAAAAATATAAGTCTTTGTTTTACTATGGTTGCAAATATCAAAAAAATTTCTATATGTGACACGACACCAGAGTTAAGTTAGGGTTTTTCAAAATGCTGACATGCTGAGCTCAAAAAGTTCGCCATCACTGGATTAGGGTAATGCTGGCTTCGTAGAAAGAGCTTGGAAGTGTTCCTTCCTCTTGAATTTTTTGGAATAGTCTGAGGAGGATATGTTTTATTTCTTCCTTGAATATTTGATAAAACTCCCCTGTGAAGTCGTCTGGTCCAGGGCTTTTGTTTGTTGGAACTGTTTTGATTACTGATTCAATTTCCTCCATAGTTAGCAGCCTATTCAGATTTTTTTATTCATCCTGGTTGAGTTTTGAAGGTTTTTTTTTTTTCTAGGAATATGTCCATTTCTTCTAAGTTGACCAGTTTATTGGACTAGAGTTGCTCATAGTATTTTTTTTATGATTCTTCATATTTCTGTGGGTTCTATTGTTATTTTGCCTCTTTCATTTCTGATTTTGTTTATTTGGGTCCTCTCCCTTTGCTTTACTGGTGAGTCTGGCTAGAGGTTCATCAATCTTGTTTATTCTTTGAATGGACTAGTTCCTGATTTTATTGATCTTTTGTATTTTTTTTTTTTTGTCTCTATGTCATTTATTTCTGCTCTTATCTTTATTATTTTCTTCCTTCTGCTTACTCTGAGCTTTTCTTGTTGCTCTATTTCTAATTCATTAAGTTGTAGAATTAGATGATTTGTTACCAGTTTTTCTGGGGTTTTTGTTTGTTTGTTTTTGTTTTTGTTTTGTTTTGTTTTTGTGGTAGGCCTGTAAAGCTATGAACTTCCCTCTCAGGACTGCTTTCACTGTGTCCCATTGATTTTGGATTGTTGTGTTTTCAATGTCATTTGTTTCCAGGATATTTTTTTACTTCTCTTTTGATCTCTTTTGTAACCCAATCAACTATCTATATAAAAGCCTAAGCGACCATCAAAACCAAATTTTTGACCAAACAGGCTGTGTGGGGTGACCAGGCCAGCGAGGGGGAGTGGGGTGGGGGAAGTTAGGGGCAACCAGGCTGGGGGGGGGGCGCAGTTGGGGGCTTTCAGGCTAGCAGGCAGAGGCAGTTAGGGATGATCATGCTGGCAGAGGGACAGTTAGGGTCAACCAGGCCAGTAGGGGGGCAGGCCAGCGGGCAGAAGCGGTTAGGGGTGATCAGGCTGGTGGGGGAAGTTAGGGGGCAATCAGACAGGTAGGCAGGTGAGCAGTTAGGAGCCAGCAGTCCAGGATTGTAAGAGGGATGTCCAACGGTTGGTTTAGGCCCGATCCCCAGGATTGGGCCTAAACCGGCAGTCAGACATTCCCTGAGGGGTCCTGGATTGAAGAGGGTGCAGGCTGGCCTGAGGGGACCCTTTCCCCCCTTCCCCATGCACAAATTTCGTGCACTGGACCTCTAGTCCTATATATAAAAGCCCAGCAACCAAAACGGCCGAACAACCAGAATGACCAGAGATCAGAACATCCACGGCCCCTAACCCCAGCCAGCTGCCCTCCCAGTGAGCAGTTAGGGGTGATCAGGCAGGCAGGCTAGCAGTTAGAGGTGACCAGGGAGGCAGGCAGAGTGCTTAGGGGTGATTAGGCAGGCAGGAAGAGTGTTTAGGGGTGATCAGGCAGGCAGAGGCGGTTAGGGGCGATCAGAAAGGCAGAGGCGGTTAGTGACAGTCAGGCAGGCAGAGGCGGTTAGGGGCGATCAGGCAGGCAGGCAGAGTGGTTAGGGATGATCAGGCAGGCAGGCGAGTGGTTAGAGGCAATCAGGCAGGAGGCAAGTTGTTGGGAGCAATCAGGCAGGAAGAGTGGTTAGGGGCAATCAGGCAGGCAGAGTGGTTAGGGGTGATCAGACAGGCAGAGGTGGATAGTGGCAATCAGGCAGGCAGAGGTGGTTAGGGGTGATAAGGCAGGCAGAAGTGGTTAGGAGCAATCAGGCAGGCAGGCAAGTGATTAGGGGCAGGTGAGTGGTTAGGGGTGATCAGGCAGGCAGGCAAGTGATTAGGGGCTATCAGGAAGGCAGAGGTGGCTTGGGGCGATAAGGCAGGCAGAGTGGTTAGGGGTGATCAGGCAGGCAGAGTGATTAGGGGTGATCAGGCAGGCAGGCTAGTGGTTAGGAATAATCAGGCAGGCAGGTGAGCAGTTATGGGCCAGTCGTCCCAGATTGCGAGAGGGTGCAGGCTGGGCTAAGTGACACACACACCCCCCCCGGTGCATGCATTTTGTGCACAGGGCCTCTAGTTTTTAAATAACATGGTGTTTAGCTTCCAAGTGTTTCAATTTTTTTATTGTTTTTATTGTAGTTTATTTCTAATATTATGCCATTGTGATCCAAGAAGATACTTGATATGATTTCTATCTTCTTGAATTTGAAAAGAATTTGCCTGTGTCCAAGTATGTGGTCTATCTTTGAAAATGACCCATGTGCACTTGAGAAGAATATATATTCTATAGCTTTGGGGTAAAATATTGTGAAGATGTCAATTCATTCCATCTTATTTAGTGAGCCATTAAGGATTGATGTTTCTTTGCTGATTTTTTGTCTAGAGGATTTACCCAATGATGTCAATGGGGTAGTAAAGTCCCCTACTACAATTGTATTGCTGTTAATCTCTCTCTTGATATCTTCCAGACTTTTTTTTTTATGCATTTGGGTGCTCCTGCATTGGGTACATATATGTTTACCAGAGTTATATCCTCTTGTTGTATCAATCCCTTTAGTATTATTAAGTAGCCTTCCTTATCTCTTGTTATGGCCTTCCCTTTGAAATCTATTTTGTCAGATATATAAGTATTGCTACCCCAGCTTTTTTTTCATTTCCATTTGCCTGAAAGATATTTCTCCATCTTTCACTTTCATTCTGTGTGAGTCCCTTGTTCTGAGATGGGTCTTCTGTAGACAGCATATATGTGGGTCATATTTTCTTATCCATTCAACCACTTGATGTCTTGATTGGGGCATTTTATCCATTTCATTTTAAGGTTATTGTTGATAGGAACTTGTTTGTAGCCATTTTTATTCTTTATGCCTGTGTTCCTTCTTCCCTTTCTATTTATTCTTTTTACAACAGTCCTTTCAGCATTTCTTGCATTGCTGGCTTGGTAGTGATTAATTCTCTTAGCCTTTTTTTGTCTGTGAAGCTCCTGATTTCTCCTTCAATGTTGCTTGATTGCCTTGCTGGATAGAGCATTCTAGGATTTAGTCCCTCGCTTTGCATCACTTTGTATACTTCATTCCATTACCTTCTGGCCTGATGTATTTCTGTTGAGAAATCATTTCATAATCTAATGGGGAACTCTCTGTCTCTCTCTTGCAGCTTTTAAGATTCCCTCTTTGTCATTAACATTTGCCATTGTAAATCTGATGTGTCTTGGTGTGGGTTTTTTTGGGTTCATCTTGTTTGGGACTCTCTGTGCTTGTGTGACTTTTTCTTCCCCAAATCAGGGAAGTTTTCTGTCATTACTTCTTCAAATAGGTTTTCTAATCCTTGCTCTTCTTCTTTTCCTTGAGGCACCCCTATTATACATATGTTACTTAGTTTCATGTTGTCACAAACCTCCCTTAGGTTCTCCTCCTCCTTTCTAATTTTTTTCTCTAATTGCTGTTCAGATTGGGTTTGTTTTCCTGCCCTGTCTCTTAACTCTCTGATTAAGTCTTCTGCTTCTTATACTCTACCATTGAAACCTTCCATTGTGTTTTTTATTGTAGGTATATCATTTTTGGTTTCCTCTTGATTCTTACATAAGTTGTTGACTTTCTCATCCAACTGGTTTAGGAACTGTATGATCTTACTCTCAATTCTTTTTCTGACATATTTCACGCCTCTATTTCATTTAGTTTATTGGGGACGCGATTTCTCCTTTTTAAAATTTTCCTTTGGGGATTGTTTCTTTGTCTCCCCATTTTGGCTCTCACTGAAGGGTCCAGGTGCCGAGTTGCACAGGGCTTGTGGCTGGAGCAGCAAGCTTGGCAGGAGGGTTTCACACTCCCAGGCTCACCAGAGGGTCCAGGCGTCGGGTAGTGCCAGGCCTGTAACTGAATTGGCGAGCTTGGCGGGAGGGTTGCACATTCCAAGATTCTTTGCAGGGCCCAGGTGCCTGTGGCTGAAGTGGTTGGCTTGGTGGGAGGTGAGCACATTCTGGGACTCACAGGAGCCTGAACCAGGGAGGCTGGAGTTCTAGAGTCTGCAGGTCTTCAGATGAGGTAGCAGGTCTTTGGCCAGAGTAGCTGTAGGATCCGATAGGTGTCTGAGGTCAGTCTGGGTGGTGGTGAGGCTGGGCTCCTAGTCACAGCAGCTCTCCCTTTCAAGATTGAGTGGTTTCTGTGCCAAAGCCAGTTGCCCCAGGAGTGCTTGCAGCAGTAGCAAGGACTCCCTGTCTAGTAGAGCCCAATCTGCCAGCCCCCGAGACTCCTGCAGGATCTAATTGTCCCTCACTCACACACACACACCACACATGTCTACAAACTCCCCTTTCACTGTCTCACTCACTCACACTCTCTCCCTCACTCTATGTTGCTAATTTAAATGGCAAGCATTTCTTAGCTTGCACAAGGTAATTTTTAAAGCACCCTAGAGATATTAGCCCAGGGGTGGGCAAACTGTTTGACTCGAGGGCCACAATGGGTTCTTAAACTGGACTGGAGGGCTGGAAGAAAAGCATGGATGGAGTGTTTGTGTGAACTAATATAAATTCAAAGTAAACATCATTACATAAAAGGGTACGGTTTTTTTTTTCAATAGTTTTATTCATTTCAAGTGGGCCGGATCCGGCCCGCAGGCCGTAGTTTGCCCATGGCTGCATTAGCCTATATAAATATAACACAAAAGATTAATTTCTAGTCTCTGCTGAGATCTTCAGATTAAACCATTTCTCTCTTTGGATCATCAGATTAATTTAAAAGAAAACTGATTATTTTTTCGTGTTACACAAAGCATCGAATCAAGTTAAACTACCAATACCTTTTAAAATATTATACCAGCCTTGGTGCAATGTCTATTATCAAATGAAATTAAAGCATAGAACCATTCTTCAGATTAAAAAAAAAAAAGATGTTCTGATTTTTCCCAGTGAATTTATGACTATGAATAGGATATCTGGTTCAAATATAGGAATGCAATTTTTGGCTTATAATAAAAAAAAATCTGGTTTGAGTTAATCAGGGAAGCACAACAGTCTGCTGAAATTATTTTGTCTGGACAACTATCCTTTGACTACTAAGTTACATTTTTACATGTAATTTATCATGTGATAACATAAATTATAGTCTTAAAGAAGTAAGTTGAATGAGCAGGAATCCTTTTACCCATTATTAAATTGAGGATCAGCTATCATCACAAAGTGAGAAATAGGTTATATTGTCTTTCTGCTCAGTTTCATTCTCAACAAGAGACACTTGGCAATATCAGAAAAGCTGTATTTAAGGTATGATTGTGTCTAAAGCCCTTGTTCTGGGTTTGGGTAGCCTGGTGTCTAGTTCTAAATCTCCTCGTATACCTCTGTGACCTTGGGCAAACTAACCTCTTTAAATTATGATTTTCTCATATGTAAAATGGAGCTAAGAATATTTACTTGATAGCACTTTTATTATGAGCAAATGAGCTCTACAGTGTAACCTACTTAGCACTGTGCTTGTGAAACTCATTCTTTCTCTGCTTCTATTTATTCATTAAGGATTTCCTATATTAAGGGAAATACACACTTCAGATACTTCATGCAGCAAATAGACTGGATAGACTGGACACTGAGGGCACTTCTTTCTCAGCTGGAGGAGAAACGTCATCATTGACAATGCTTTCTTTGTCAATGTAATGATAGAAGAACAATTGATAGAAAAGAACTCTAAGAATAAAAGTTAAATTGACTTTTACTAAAAATTAAGATAAAGGAAACTTTATACTTATTCTTAATTGAGTAATTCTGAATTTCAAACAAAACATCTATGCAAACATCTATGTTTACCTTATCTATATAGAGAGCCTGACCTTTAGAATTTTGGTTCAGAGAAGAAATTCCACTCACTTAGGGAAATCCCAGGTTGGCAGCCTGGCTGTGTTCACCAGGGAACTCAGACAAGTCTGGGCAATTCTGGAGGGTGTCCCTGTAGGGTGAATGTGTGGCAGACAGAAAATCCTTCTGGGGAATAGGAATGAGTCAAGGTACACAGATTTGGTCCAGGACAACATGCCAGTGCTGCCACGGAGGCATAATCTAGCCCAGTGTCCTTTACTCCTATGTGCCGACCCCATCAATTTTTGAAGGAAAAGGTGAAGGATAAAAATCTAAGATGTGGTAACCATTGCTTGTGATTTTTTCTAAGGGGGCTTAGTACCATGGAGATATGTAGAGACTTTCTCTACTTGGGTTATTTCTGGAGCATGCATGGAGATAGTCTGGACACTGAGGGCACTTCTTTCTCAACTGGAGGAGGAGTGGAGAGTCCCCAAATTTTGGTGGTTGTCCAAAAGTGTGTGAGGCTCTGGGGCATGAGTAGGGAGGGTATAGCCAGAACAAGCCCGAGCACTGGGAATACAAATGGCAGAAATATGGTAACAGAAAATTATGTTCCTGTGACATCTGCAATCTCCTCCTTCCCCCCAAAAAAATTGTAGGGAAGGACCTGACAAGAAGCTGGAGTTTTAGCAGCAGCAGGTGGGGACAGAGAGGATGTGTCAGCCACACATCGACCCCTGGCAGGCATATCCTCCAGAGAGGCTCTTCCTGAGAGCCTCTTACTATGCCATAGCCCACCGTGACATGGGAAACATGGGTGATATCAAGTTTAAATGCTTTCAAGTTGAACTATGAAAAATGCTATGGACTGAATGTTTGTGTCCCTTCCAAAATTCATATTGAAACTCCAAACCCCAATGTGTTTGGAGGTGGGGCCTTTGGAAGGTGATTGTGTCATGAGGGTGGAGCCCCCATGATTCAATTATTGCCCTTATAAGAAGAGACAGGGAACTTCTTTCTTCCTTCCTTCTATCCTCCCCCAACTTTTATCTCCCCCTCCAGACACATGAGTCAAACCTATTATAATCAGCCAACCAAGATATAATTATCAGTTATCAGTTACTATGCTCCCATTGTGATAAAAAAAACAATAAATACCAAGAATACATGTTTTTCTATGTTATCTTCCCCCATAAGTATTACAATACACAAAGTTAAAAATGAAGTAATGAAAATCTAATATTCCACTTATAGGTAGATCCTAGATATCATCACCATTATATCCTAGCCTGCTTTGGCTCATTTTAAGTGGTTGGCTATTATACTAATTTGTAAGTTCCATGAAGGCAGAAACGCCCTTTGCCAACTTCCGATCATGCTAACCCATAGTAAGTGCTCAATTAACATGCTAACTTCATAAATAAATTGACATGTGTAACTCGTGATTTTAAACATGCATTGTAATATCTTTAAGAAATCATTTACAGGTCTTGAAGGCATCTATTTGTCTGACCTCCTGGCACACTTTGTGTTATAACTTCCTTAAAAATTCTTGGCTCTCGGTCTTCCTTATTCCTTGTCTCCTGGCCTTTTTGTCTTAAACTTTTGCTGCTCCTAACCTCCCTTTTAATCTATTTTCCATCTTGTTCTTCCCTTGCTTCATCTATTTAGAATCACACCTTTGCCTACTACTAAAACCTCTCCAGATCCATCCTCGTAATGCCGTTTCCAGCCTTTACTTTGGTTTTAATTCCTATGCTTTCAATGCCCACTCAGCAATAATCTTTGATCAAACCCAGACTAGCTGGGTTCACCACACATGTGTGGCAGAATATAGGTCCCTTCTGTGCAGTTCTAAAGCAAGCCAATTGAAGGCATTACTATCACAAACAGTTCCTTATTCTCAAATGGACTATGATTCAAAAGTCTATTTGTAAGTTAGTTATTGGGCACTTAGAATCCATTTTCCCAAAGGAATGATGTTACAAATTGTGGTTGGATCCCAGAGCCTGTTAATGCCTATTTAGCTTAGTCACTAAAATTATACTGCAGTTTCTTATTTTAATAAAAAGCCAATTACTAAAAGTTACAATGGACTTAGCTGTTATGAGGGGCGTAGGGAGTTGGGCTGGGGGTTTCATTCCCAGAAGATACATTCCAAAATCTTTTGGTACAATTTGCCTTTTAGAAATTAATATTAAAATATTTATTTCCAGCTTTTCATACATGTTATACAATTTTACTTTCCTTCACAATTAAAAACACACAATTTCTGAGTGATTGTAACTACAAGTGGACCCCTTAGCAGTGCCAACTGCTCACCTTTCTCCCAGTTGTGTTATACTGTGAACCCACAATTTTATCATTAAGGTTAACACTTGCCTTTGCATTTTTTGTTTCTAAAATATAATTATCTAAACATCGTACACAGCACTACCGTGTGATCTCAGGAAATGGTTGTCCATCTGCTGATTGAGAGATCAGAGGTTCATATGATAGGCCCTAAAGTAAAGCTAAAGTACAACCTGCTCAGCTTACGAGCAGATGGGATCTGGAAGGTGGTTGGTTCTACCATTAATCACTTTTTGGATTTAATAAACACACCAGGATAAGTGAAACTTTCTGGAACCTGGATGAATTTCTACCAATTTGCAAATAGCAGGAATCTTTCTCCAAAATTAAATAGTTCCAGCAACACTGAAATTCGCTGAAGCAGGTAACCCCTCCCCCTCTGTGAGCTTGGCAGCGTCATAAGGAATTTCTTAGACGCCATGGTAGCAGCAGCTGCCTCGGCCTTCACTTTGATGTTGTGCAAATTCCAATGGGCTCAGAGCTGATGATGCTGAAAACCAGGATGGTTCAAGTTTCACAAGCAGCAATTCAACCAAATCATGCTTAGCCTTCAAGTTCAAGCACCAACTCCCTTCTCCTGAATTAATCTTGGGCTAGTAAGTATCTAACAATAATGGTCATCCCCAAAACCATGAGTTCAGAATGGTTTTGTTTTTACCATGTCATCTGTCTACTTTTCTTATCCTTTGCCAACTGTCACCCATTCACCATATTCCCACCTTTTTTATTTTTTTTACTGTCATTTTCATTTCCATTATAATCACACCTCTTTCTTACTAGCATTGACTCTCAATACTTTTGAACTTCTAGACCTTAATGGGTTTATAAGTTTGTGAAACTTAAGACAAAGTACAAATCCAGCAAACCCAATGTAGGCTAATAAAGAAGGTCAAGGCTGAAATCATGGTAATTCCACCTGGTCTCTAATGCCAGCTGCTGGTGCCAGCAGAGCCAATTGCTTTTTGTTCTGGATGTTGATTTGCTCTAGTCTATAAATATCTCTAAATTTAGAGTTCATTAGTAGATAGGAGGAATCTCTGTAAAATGTGTAACATTTCTAGGATATCCTATTTAATTATTTCAAGGCAGATGAGATATCTCACAGTCATTAAGCAAACAATCTCAAGAGATAAGGTGGCCTCTTGCTTACAAGCACCCAGGTGTCTGTCTGGTGCCCTCAGGTCACCTTTTCCCTCCATCCCCATCAGACATTTCTCTAAACTGGTCATCTCTACCTCCCACAAGATATTTCAATTTCTGATAAAAAATTCTAATCTTCTCAGAATAAACCCCCAATTTACTGAATTCACACCAGCATATAAACTTCTACAGAAATTTGTTTTGTTTTGTTTTTGGTTAATCAGCTTCATTGAGTTTATAGTTAACATAAAATTGAGAAATTTTAATTGTACAACTCAATGAGTTTTGCCAAAAGTATACAGTCATGCAATCTCTCCCTTATTGAAGACTAGAGGCCCAGTGCACGAATTTGTGCATGGGTGGAATCCCTCTGGGTGGCCTGCAGGAATCAGGCCAAAACCCGCAGTCCAATGCTGCCTGCAGCTCCTACCTGCCGCTCCTGCTCATCCCGGCCCAACTGTGCCTGCTGCAGGCTTGTGCCCAATCAGTCTCGATTGGGGAGAGGTTCACGCTGCCAGAGCAGCGCTCGCCAGCCATTAGCCCTGCATCTGGCACCCTCCCAAGGGAACTGGCCTGCGGGATTGGGCTGAAACTGACTCTCCAACATCCCCTGAGGGGTCCCGGATTGTGAGAGGGCACAGGCCAGGCTGAGGGACCAGGGAGGGACCAAGGAGGGCTCCAGGGCATGTCTGGCCCATCTCGCTCAGTCCAGATTGGCTGGACCTCAGCAGCAAGCTAACCTACTGGTCGGAGCATCTGCCCCCTGTTGATCAGTGCACGTCATAGTGAGCAGTTGAGCAGCCTTAGCCTATCATTAGCATATTACGTTTGACTGGTTATTCTGTTGTTCTGCCATTCGGTCTGTTTGCATATTTCTCTTTTATTATATAGGATAGGAAACATTTCCATCACCCAAAAACGTCCCCTCCTGCCGTTCTGCAGGCAACCCCCACCCCCTCATAATTGTCCATCTATTTCTGTCACTAGAGCTTTGCCTTTTCTAGAATGCCATATAAATAGAGTCACATTTACAGTCTTTGCTGTCTGGCCTATTCATTTAGACTAATGCATTGAGATTTGTCCAATGCTGCTGCACTCACCAACAGTTTATTCCTTTTTTGTTTCCAAGCAGTATTCCAATCAATGAACATACAGAAATTGGTTTATCCATTCACCCATTAGTACACATTTGGCTTGTTTACAGTTTTAGGATATTGTGAATAAGTCTACTATAAATATTTGTATCCTAGTTTTTGTGTGGCCATATGTGTTTTTTTTCCCCTCTCAGGTAGATACATCATGAGGTTGGAACTACTTTGTCATATCATCTATGCAGATACATGCAGAGTAGTTGTATGTTTAACTTTACAGAAACTGTTAGACTGTTTTCCAAAGTGGTTGTATGAGGTCATGTTCTCACTAATCCTGTCTGAGCTTTCTAGCTACTCCTATCCTTGTCAACACTTGCATTGTCAATCTTTTAAACTTTAGCCATTCTAATGGGTATCTATTGTTACATTTAGTAGTTTTAATATCATTTCATAAATAACTAATGGTGTGAATATCTTTTAATGCTTAATAAAGTAAATAAATTTCTGTTTGTTGGGGTTTAAAGGAATACAACTAAGTGAAGTGGAATTATCCAATAGTACACCGGCGACATTTTTGTGTAGGGTAATAACACCTGGGGACAGAAGCGACCCCCAGAACCTCTCTCCAGAGTAGCTGGGATACCCTATTTTTCAGTTTCTTTTTTTCTTTTTACATGTCATATCTTTAAAAGTACCACATTTTCCTGAAAAGGAATCCCAACTAATGTCAGAAGAGAGATTCAGGAAGTGGGTTATATGAAAGAAACCAGGCAGCAGCTGCTAATGAATAGTATCATTTATGAGAATAAGACTATTTATTCATTTATACTTCAGAGCCTAGAAAGTTTGAAAACTATCAATCACCACCACTTATTGAAAAAAAAATTAGACTAACAGTTGTGACAGAGCTCAAATCATTAAAGTTAAAAAATTCCCTGGAAATATGTATTTTTTACACTTCTCAAAGAATATTAAATGCAAACCTAATGTGCTTATTTTCTTCCAAAAGTCTAGATTTTAGTACTAGGAATTCTTTTACATGCTAAACAAATATATTCTTGAATAGCTGTGTAGAATAAAATATCAAAAAAATGTATATCCTTAAAGAAGCATTTGCTATTTGAACCTCAGCTACGAGAATCCTTTTTGCAATTTTTTAGAATGTGGAATTCTTCTTAAAGTATACAACCCTTTTCTAGGAGATATGATTTTAAAGTTTCACTCTCCGGCAAGAGAAAGGTAAAATCAGCATTTGTAAGTGATCACTCTGATGTGTATAAAATAAGTCTCCACAATCCCACAGAACAGTGCTTGTCACACATTTGTTCAGATGAAAGTTACTCTATACTTTGGGGACACAACAAATCACTGCCACATTTAATATCATCACATTAACTAGGAATGATTTTATTATGAACATAACAACCTTAGCTTAATTAATTTCCTGATCTTCAAGGATTTAAGTTTTAAACTTTTATTAACACCTCAGAGATATAGCCATTGCATTTACTATTTCTAAAGTCTCCTTAATTCTTGAAGGAATTATAAAGTGTCCAAGCCAAACACAATGGTGATCAAGTTTATAAATTTAGAAAGAAACTACTGCAAAAAATAATCCCTAGACAGTCTGCAGAGTGTTTTAAATGAACTATGTATGCAGTTAGGGCATATGTCAGGTATGAAGGAAGGAAGACAGAGTGTGATGAGTCTCACACAAAAGGTAAAATACCAATTGCAAACTAAAGATCTGCATTTGCTTCATAGTGATAAATGCTAATATCTGTTAGGTCATCGTAGGAAGCCACCATAAGGAACGCAAAGTCATTTCAATTCTTGAACTACTTATTTGCTATATGATAAAACCAGTTTCTTCAAAAACTGATGCTAACTTTTACAATAAACCTTACAGATGCCATGTAAAAAAAATGAACATAATCTTAAATAGTTAATTCCCTGGGGATTCAAACTTTTTACTTTAATGTTTTGATAATACAGCCACTGCATTTACTACTTCTAAAGTCTTCTTGGCTCTTAGAGGAATTACAACGCACCCAGACTGTGTATAGACTTGTGCAAACAACAAAAATGGTAAGGAATTTGTAAAAGAGAACTAGTGAAGGCAGATCTTTACAAAAAGTCCCAAATGCTAGTGTGGCAGCTGCAGCCTGTGCAAATCTGTGAAGATTGTAGCCACATGAAGAAAATGGGACCCTGGGCTCAGATCTAGCACCCACTAAAAGTGCTGGACACAAAGGCCTGGAAAGGCCTGGGACTGGCTGTCACCCACAGGTTCCCAGGCTGCAGCTGAGGAACCATGGGTTTGGTTTTAGGAAGAGCCAAGCAATTGGACCACTTTGACCTCTTCAATATTCCTTGAATGAGTAGAGTTGGGGAGTGGGGTGCAGAGAGAATTATGTGACAGGAAAGAGCGGCTTTTTAAGAAAAGTGTCTCGTGTTTATAGGGAACACTATTCACACTTAAAATGGGAATACTTTCCAAATGATAGTCTCTAGTTAGTAAAGTCAGTGGCATACCCTAATCTATATAATTTTTAAAAATACAGAAAAGGACTCATTTCCACTGGAAACCTTCACACTGATGTTGGAGGGGAAAACCTCATCACATACACCTGGCCAGAGGCTCCCCAAGTTGTACAGCACTGCTGACCCACCAGCGGTAGGTGAGGGTGGGCCCTGGTGCAGACTGAGGCACTCCTCACCATTCTCTTCTACACAGGCTGGCTAGGAGTCAAGGTAATGGAGGACAGAAGTTTACACTGAAATGTAGAGGGGGGAAAATCCTTTAATTAACCTTTAACCATTAAGGGCCTATTATGTGTATAAGCTTCTAAGGTTAGAGAGGCCTGGAGAGAAAGAAAGAGCAATACATTCAATGGCACAGAACAGCCAAAGATCACCTTGAACCTGGCACATCCGGACAGTGAGTATTGGAGGCCTGGGAGGTGTGGTGAACCATAAGCACAAGTTAGAAAAATGCTGGGGTGGGGAGCAGGGCAGGACACAAGGAAGCGTTTGGACCTCATCCCTGGGCCTAGAGGGAGCCAGCAAACCCAGCTTCTACATATAAAATCAGCACCCTCATTTGTGGAAGATCGCCCACCACCAGGATGCAAGAGAGATTGGAATAAGAACACTGACCAGCTAGGGAGGCTTCAGATGAGGAGTATAACCTGTGACTGGAATAACAGGTAGAAAGGGGTAACGGGGGAAGTAGGAGACATCTGTAACACTCTCAACAATAAAAACAAATTTTTGAAGTAATAAAAAATTAAAGGAGACAAATCCAAGGAACACATTTCAGAAAAACAAACAAAAAACAAACAAACACGGTGCCTGGTGAATGGTCAGAAGCCGAGGGAACAATGAGGATAGCTGGTGAGTGAGCTTCTAGCCAGGGAGATAAGCCAGGCCACTCACTGGGAAAGGATGCAGGAAGATTGGGGGAGGGGGTAGTATGTGACTGAAGTCAGAAGATACTGAATTTTGACTTTGTGGAGAGAGAGTTGGTTCTTTGATTTCAGAGCAACCTACTGTTCCCGGCAAGGCTGGAGGGAGGGTATGCTGGGATGGTGGGAGCTTAGGGAGCCTCTCTAGCCCCAGACCACCCAGCACTGCTGTCTAGGGACACTGCTACTCAGAAGTCCTTCTGACCACTGTGACCCCGTGAATGTCTACAAAGTTCCAACTGAACATCCGGCAGCCATCACTTGTCCTCAGTGGATCATATAACCTTTCAATCAGTGCTGGTTGAAGAATGGAAAATGAAACCATTTGGGGAGTTTCATACCACTCTTCTGGGTGAAAAAGCAAACAAGCAAATCAGTCAGCATACAGCAGGTGCTGAGAAAATGCTGGCCATCGTTATCTGGGGAATATTTGCGCTTCCTGAACTCCTGACCTGGCCAGAACATTAACTCACTCTTCCATGAGTCACCTCTTCCCTGTTTGTGCTAGTCACTTCTGCATATCCCTGCATTTGTGTTGGGACAAAGGCCTTCTACTAAAAAAGTTGAGGGCATTTGAGACGTTTACTTGGTGGGCCATTCACACATTCAGTACATAGCTGTGGAACGTGGACTGTGAGGACACATCCATGCACACAGATACAAAGGCCCACTGCAAGGAGCACATGTTAGTGAGGTCACAGGTATAAATCAAATAGGTACCTGACACATGTCACGAGTGCTGGAGGGAAACAAGGAGGGCTTAAGAAGCAGGGGTCCGCCCGGAACTGAACGTGAGGGGCCTCAGTCACAAAGACTGAGACTGACTCACGGGCTTAAGGACAACACTTCGTGTTTAACTGGACAGTAGATTTAAATGGCCAGGAAATAAAATCAAGTTTGATTTTATTCCACATAAAAAACTTTTTAGTTCAAAATTAAAAGCCAGGTAATTTCACATGAGAACTCTGATATCCAGTTTCTCTTGAAAACTTAGTGTTTGGGAACCCTGGTCCCATGTTCCTGCAAAGCCACAGCCAGCTCCCCCTGACAAGTACATGGGTGCTCCTGCAGCCGGCCCGGGGGCTTTGTTTCTCAGACCCCCTCTCCTTTAGAAGTGGGAATAAAAGTTATTGGGGCAGGCACAGCTCCCTGGCTTGGGGAAACAGATCCACTTGAAGCATTGTCACAACGTTCCTGCCCAGGCAGGCCTGTGCTGTACCCCCTCATCTTGGTGAGCACTGGTTCCTTAATTTCTAGCAGAACACAGCTTGCACAGAAACGGGCTCCCACAAGGGCTCTGCCCACTTCTCCTCGGGGCTGCGGTGGGCTGTTTCCAATACAGGGACGGTGCAGATGCTTTTTTCTGCTTCCTGGCAAAGGTTCAGCCCCTACAATTAAACTAGTCATTTTGAGAGAACCTACACATTCCTAGATTTAAAACCCAAAAAGTATCCAGAGGAATGAGGATTTCCTGAAGCTTCTTAAGTTGCTTTCTGCAGAGATTTAACCTTTAATCTAACACACACACACACACATACACACACAACTTTCCAGATGGCTAGCATTTCTATAGGAAAAAATAAAGTGTCAGCTTCACTGTTTAAAACTTTGAATATTGTTGCATATTGGATGGAGTTAGTAACTCTTAATGTGCCTAAGAGGACTTCCTTTTTATATATTTTTTTGGGGGGCTCTCAAACCTTAGTACTAAATGCTTGACAAAAGAGAGAAGTTATTCTGGGGGGAAAATATATATATTATATTATGTTAAAATAGAAAATATATAAAATATTTATTTATATACTACATATACATTATGTAGTATATAAAGTAATATAAAATATATTATACATACACAATATATATAACAGAAACCACTATTATAAACCTTAATAAATTAAATAATTAACAAACACTGTGCTGTAACATGTAGGCGATATTCAAAGTACTGAGACTATAAAGATAGAAACCCCCACTCCTCCTATTTTCAAGGAGGTAGCTTTCTTGCAGGGGCACAGAAATGAAAAACAAAATAAGACAAGTGCTGTTATAGAGGACTGTGGAAGAAAGAAATATAATGTAAATTAAAGAGAAATAGATTCTAACAGGAAAGGGGTAAGGAGCAGGAGAAACCCACTCAAAACAAGAGATTAGTTTATAACTGTCAATCATTAAAGAGAAGTAATAGTATCTTCAGCAGAGAATAGGGACGGGTTCTCCAGCACAGGAAACAACTTGCAAAGGCACTGCAGCTCCACAACTGTCCTCGCCCGCCACTGGGCGCGGCAGAACTACAAACCCTGGGCAAGCTAGGCTTGGGGCAAGGGGGAAAGATCCTTGGTTAAAAAAGCCAAATTTCTACATGAAAAATGGTTCAGGGCTCAGTCCAAGGGCCTTTCCTACGTGTGTCTTTGGAGCTTTCAGCTGATCTTATGACAGACCCTCAAATTTGTATCTCCAGGTAGAATCTCGCCCCCAAATTCCAGACCTACATACTCAACAAGCTAACTGGGTATCTGCACTTGGTTGTCCATGAGGCATCCCAAACACAGCATGGCACACTGAGCTCCGGATTCCTCCCTCCCACGCCTGCTTTCCCCTGTGTTAAGTCGTTAGGGAACAGCAACAGCCAGGACACCACAGTGAACACTTCCTTACTTTAGTTCAACACCTCTGTCCTCCCAGGTATCAAGCCAAAAATATTGGGGTCACTCTTATTCCTTTTTGCACACCCACATAATCCATCAGCAAACAATGTCACTTGTACCTTTGTTATTATTGTGATTATTATTTATAATCCTCACCTGAGTATATGTTTTTATTGATTTTTAGACAGAGAGGAAGGGAATAAGGGGGCAGAGAAGGAGAGAGAGAGAAAGAAAAACATTGATACGAGAAAGAAACATCCATCGGTTGCCTCCTGTACATATCCCAACAGGGAAGTGAACCCACAACCCAGATACGTGCCCTGATGGGAAATCGAACCCACAACCTTCTGATGTATGGGATGATGCTCCAATCAACAGAGCCACCGGCCAGGGCTCATTTAATACCTTTGAAATGCATTGAGAATCTGTCCACATCTCACCATGTGCCTCCTTCAAAACCCCTGCTCTATTCTCAACGTAACAGAGATCTGGTAACTCAGAAGGCAAATCCTGGCACTCTGGTTAGTCCTCCAAAGCTTTTGTCCTCTGTCCAAGTAAAAGCCAAGAGCTGAGGTAGGTGGGGCCTGGCACCCCTCCTACCTCAGCTCCCGCCACAGTGCTCACGGACATCTTGGTGTCCCTCAAACACTAGTCCTCTCCTGCATTTCCAGAGGCTCACACCCTCTTCTTGATGTCACCTTCTCCTTCTGAGCGACACTATTTACAATCACACTCAGCCCACACTCCCTATTTCCCTTTCCTGCCTTATTTCCCTTAGGGCACTTATCATGTTCAACCTTGTATACCTTTTCCTGCCTCGTTTTGCTTAAGGTCTGCGCTCCCCACTAGATTACAAACTCCTGGGGGCCAGGGACTTTTGACTGACTCTTTCACTGTTGTCTCTTCAGGGGCAGGATAGAGCCTGGCCCACAGAATATATTTAAATCTTTATTGAATGAAAGGAGGCTTACAAACAGTAGCAGGGGAAGCTGGGAGACAAGTTCCAATACTCTGCCAACAGCCACATATATAATGAGGCCTGGACTGAGGAAGTGACGGGATTGAAGACTTCCCAGGAGTTGAATATTCAGGGTTTGGTAACAATGTGTGTGCCATGAAAGGGGTTGCTAACTCGAACAACAGCTTAACAAAGGCAGAGGGAAGAGGAGAAAGGGTGGATATGAGCAGTTCAATTTTTGAGCATGTTAATTAAATGAGATACATTAATATAAGTATTAATATATCCTTTTTAAATATAGTTCAAAGTCAAACTCCTTCAAGACAATGATTATGGTTCCAATTAATTTTAATTTTGTAAGTCCAAAGACTCACAGGGCTCAGATTCACTAGGTGTATATGCTACAGGGTGCAGTCCATCCTCCAGAACAAAAGAAAAATTACAAACACCAAAAATATGTGGGAAATGATGATTTGCAGAAGACCAGAGTGTCCCTGGTGCTTGAAACTATGTGGAGAATAAGAAAGAGAAGAGGCTCTGTTCTCCAGACTTACAGTTAATAGTCTCTAAATCCAGCACAGATTTGACCTTTGCTTTAAATAGATTTTCTTGGAGAGAAGGGAAGAAAACATTGATTCATCCGAGACTCCTGAACGACCTACTGTTCACATTACTTGAAATAAAGTCTGCTTTAAATCAGAATTCTTGAGACACAGAAATAAATATACCAAGAAGTTTCTAATTCTATGCTTTCACCAACTGATTATTTTCATTCACAACAGTGGACGAACTCGATATGGTATTTCCAGAAGGCCCACGACCACAGAGCAGAGCACACAGAGGATCAATCACATCAATGCCATCCAGGCGCAGACTTCAGCTTGTCTCACGATCAACACTTTCAATGAATCAAATAAGAGCATATGTGAAATGGAGGTGACTTTTCAGGGCTTTCCAAGTGTTAATTTAACAACACTGGAGGAGTTAAGGAAAAGCTAGAAGCAGAAATGTTTCCAGTAAGATAGAAAAGGTTAAACCAGAATCATTCAATACCAGGACTGTTCACTTGGTAAATGTGAAACACACAGGCTTCCCACTCTGCTGAACTCAGTCATTAAGATCCATGTCACACGGAAAGAGACTTGACTTTGGGTGCTAAACACACAGTGCAATATACAGATGATTGTACACTTGAAACCTATATAATTTTTTTAACCAATGTCACCCCAATAAATAAAAAAATGATCAATGTCACAATGTCTGCCTTCCTGTCTATTTGCTTCTGCTTGGGAAAGAATTTGCAAATGTGTTTTGGGTATCTTGTAGATAAATGGCCTCAAGTCACCAGGAAGGTAATAAAGGGTCTGGCTGCAATATTAAGGAGTGGTGGAGTCTGTGGCCAACTGTAAAGTGCCTGTCCCAACCTACTGATATCCATAGTGCTATCCAAACAAAATACCACTGCAGGCTAAGTCTGGCCTATTGACCATCAACCTGCCATAGTTATCAAGCACGATCAGAGAATCAAGATAAAAAAGGAGTCCCTAACCGGTTTGGCTCAGTGGATAGAGCGTTGGCCTGCAGACTGAGGAGTCCCGGGTTCGATTCCAGCCAAGGGCATGTACCTTGGTTGTGGGCACATCCCCAGTGGGCAGTATGCAGGAGGCAGCTGATAGATGTTTCTCTCTCATCGATGTTTCTAACTCTCTATCCGTTTCCCTTCCTCTCTGTAAAAAAATCAATATTTTTTTTTTAAAAAAGGAAATGTTGAGTCATGTAACATTATTCCAAAACTATGGGCAAACAAACACTCCAACATGCTCTGACAGAAGCCACCATTTATAATTACACATCACCCCTAACTGGTTAGAGCAGGGGTGGGGAACCTTTTTTCTGCCAAGGGCCATACAAAATTATCAACTTAAAAATTAGACTGCTATATTTGGTCAAACATTTAATTAACTCACCCCTAATGTGAGGCCATACCAAATGATTTCTCAGGCCTTATATGGCCTACAGGCCGGACACTCCTGGGTTAGAGGAAAGCAATGGCGTCTGAGCAATTCTTTGAGATGAGGACTCCTACCTACAAACAATCATTTCAGAGCTCTAATGACAACAATAAAATACAAATATATAAAATACTAAAACAACGAATAAACCCACAGATGTACTAACACACACACGCATACTAAATCCAGTAGAAATGTATTACTCTCCTATCAAATCCAAGATTTGTGAGAGTCTTATGTGTCTAGAAGACTTACGACCAAAAGGACCAGCTGCAGCCCATAGAGATAGGGATGATGTACAGACCCAGTAGAAATTGTTCATCTATACTCTCAACTGGAGCCTCAACTTGGATGTCTCAACTACCACAAGCTCATGCTTACGGGCAATGTGTCCACTTGTTTCCTTGTCTATTTCATCCCTTGCACCATTACTAAAATCATCTCAAAGTGTAATATCAGCAAGTCATTTTCCTGCTCATGGTTTTTTGTCCTATCAACTGCAATATTTGGAGATCAATTTAATGCTGACTCTTTTTGCTTGTTTGATGATTTTATATTAATAGAGTTTTCTACTGTTTATGGCAAATGACCACATAATCTCTCTCTAGTTGCTTTAAGAATCTGTCTTTAAAATCCAAGGCAAGATTATTAGGTATAAAAGTAAATCATAAATACATGAAACCAGAAAGGAACTGGCCTCCACAACAGGCCAACTCCGGGCCCTATGAGAGTACACCTCATATTCCTTAAGTAACTTACCCATCTACTGTGGGGAGAAGGCTTTAATGTTTCTGTAAACCAATACACTCATGTGAATCCTCAGAGCAGGCCTTGCAGCACAAGAACGTTTGGGAAAGACATCCTGCAGCTGAGGACCGGGTTCACATTCCTCAGGGTGTAACTCAATCAGTCAGCCTGCAGAAACTCAGCAATGACTGGTTTCTCAAGAAAGCAAGCAGACGAGCACACCAGCGGGCACAGGCCCAATCACCAGCAGTGTGCCCGTGGAGAGAAAATACTCCACAAAAAAGAAGGTGGGGAAAATTACTCTCGTATGAGTTTTAAGAGTTTTCATGACAGATGAAGAGAACTGTGGCCAATTAAAGCAGCAATGCAACAAAGAAAAACAACCATCAGGGAGCATGCCAGGCTGCTCCAGTCTCAGTCTGGAAGGTGACTGGGGTCTCAGAGCCAGACAGTGGGAAAGGACTTCATTCCTGATTACCAACTCTCAAAACAATAAGGAGTTTGGAGAGGAGTGTGGAAGAGGATCCAATTAACAACAGAAACCCACGAGTAAGACGGGAGAGTGGAGAAGAAAGACTGGGAAATGGAGTGTGGCTAACCAATACTAACTTTTCACTCAGTCTTCTTATGTCTTCACTAAGGCTGAGTGGCACTTCCTATTTGATAGAATCTAAATTACAAAGAATGGCAATCACAGGTTGTTTTCTTTCAAATTCAGTGTTCCTTCAGCTATAGTTACACACATACAGTTACACACAGAAACTGATACACAGCAATTCTGCGTGTACTTGACATGTTTTTCTTCTATGTACCTAGTCAAGGTCCAAAGTGTTCTTTTTTGGCCTGGATTATATTCAAACATGGTCACTTGGTAGAGACTCCCCTTTCTATTAGTTAGAGGCTGAACCAGACCACATCCCAACAGTCAGTCCAAAGTTCTCCTCTTTTCCCATCAATTTTAAAAGATACATACACAAAAGTAGGAACAAACCACCAAGGATTCTCTTTGTTCGACATCTTAGAACACTGCTTTCATACAACTTCAGCAAACAAATCATCTTAAGCTGTTTTCAAAGAGTTCTTTTCTTTGTTTTGGTAAGGTGTAGGAGGGAGGTAAAAAGAGAAAAGATAAAATACTCATATGTAAGTAGAGGAAACAAATCTCTCTACACGATCATGTTGGCACTTTTTCTTTTTCCACTAGGAGCCAACTATCGTTTCAGTACCTACACTGGAGGCTGCACCAATGGCTCCCTGCTAGCTTACCTCCCCCGCTGTGGATGGAACAAGAGGGACCACTGCCCTGAACTCCACAGCAATCAGGTTGTGCTGCTATCCAAAATTATATGCCTATCAATCTCTGGAAGGATTATGAGTGTGAAAATAGTAAAGTAAACACTAAGTGAGAAACATTTCATTCTCTATCCAAGATGAGAAATACCTTCCAAAACATGAGCACTAATCCCAAGTTCATTTTCACATGCAGGAGCTCTGGGATAACAGATTAAAGAAATTCATTTTCATCATACCCAAACTCTCTAGAGTCATGGGAGGCAAAGGCAATGAACCCTGAAGGACCTTTTGCCATGCCTCATGTCCTCAATATTGCAGGTCCAGCTTCTTGGCACAGATTTTTTTTCCCAAAACAGTTTCTTAATCTTCAAAGACTCTTTTCTCCACTAAGCCAGTCTAGAATTCCAAGTTTTCCTGAAGGCCCTTGCAAAAGGAATCAGCCATTTCAATATCAACTGTTTCCCTCCTTTCTGAAAAAAAAAATATATATATATTGTTTGATTGTGTTTCTGCAATGAGAGTTTAGGCAGGGAGTGGTTGGCACACTGAACCCATTCAACCTGAAGACCCCAGTCCCATAGATGCACCATGCCCTTTTATAACTGCCAAGAAATCAAAGGTCCATACCAAGTACAATCTAAACCCAAATTCCAGGAACCAATAGGCCTAGACTGTGGAGATGAATAAAACCATGAATGTAGAACGTGCCTGCATGACAATGGCAGAAGCCCCTCATTTTACCTTCAAAGAAACTGATGTGCAAGAGCTTCTGAAGACATGACCACTTAGCTCTGGGCTATAGAACAGCCCCTTATCTAGAGGCTTTTAGAGCTTGACACTGTTTCCTTCACTCCATCTCCCCACACTGTTCTCTAAACCTGGAGCACTACATCCACAACTCTGACCACCTTTGTCTCCATCATCTCCACTCTCATGTCCCTTTAACCACCATCAGTTTCCAGGGGTACCATAACTAACCATAAATGGAGTGGCTGAAAACCACAGAAAATTATTCTCTCAGTTCTTGGAGCTAGAATTTAAAGTGTCAGCAGGGCCAGGCTCCCTCTGAAACCTGTGGAGGAGAACACTTCCCAACCCCTTCCTACCACTGGTGGGTAGGCAGCAATTCGTTGGCTAGCAGCTGCTGTTGACTCCAATCTCTGCCATTGCATTGTCTCTATGTGTATGCATCTCTTCTTTTCTTTCTTTTTTTTTTTAATATATTTTATTGATTTTTTACAGAGAGAAAGGGAGAGAGATAGAGAGTTAGAAACATCGATGAGAGAGAAACATCGACCAGCTGCCTCCTGCACATCTCCCACTGGGGATGTGCCAGCAACCAAGGTACATGCCCTTGACCGGAATCGAACCTGGGACCTTTCAGTCCGCAGGCCGATGCTCTATCCACCGAGCCAAACCGGTTTCAGCTCTTCTTTTCTTATAAGGATGCCAGTCATTGCACAGGCCCTACCCCTCTCCAGCATGACCTCATCTTAACCAATTACATGTACAATGACCCCATTTACAAATAAGTTCACATTCTAAGGCCCTGGGAGTTAGGACTTCAACATATTTTTATGGGGGACACAATTCAACCCATAGAAGTCACACAATTAGTACAGTCATACCCAAGGACCTACAGCATTGGATTTCCTTCCCTTCCCTCTCACTGAATTTCTACCACCCCTTCAACACTCCCTGCCTTGTTTTCAAAATGTGTTTTGTTCCATAAGCCACTAATAACTCACTCCCAGGTCTTTCTCAGCTTGACTTACCTCCCCAAAATACCCTTTCTACTTCATGGATACTGATATTGTCCTAATTCCCTTGACTTTCTGTTATTTCTATTTTTCCTGATCCACAATCAACAATCTATATTCCCAACTCACATTCTCAATCTACAGAGCATAAGAGGAGAAAGACATTAACAATATCAGCTGGTCTCATTTATATTACTTGACCTAGAACGAGCCCAGGATGGTGGTGACCTGGACCCAGCCCTCTCCTGTTCTTCCTTCATGATGACCACCTCAGTTTCAGAACACTTATTCTTTCAAAAGGATATTTATAAGTACTTACTGTATGCTACTAGGCATTTAAATTATGTTCAAGATTCAATGGCACACAAGATTAATGTAATGCCTCCATCCCAGAATTAAGAGTATATCAGGAATATGAACAAGTAAACATGCAGGACTATGTGTGGTAAATACCATGATTCAGGCAGATAAGGTAGCTACAAATGCACTGAGGAAGAACTAACCCCAAAGGAAGTTAAATTGTAATATCTCCCCCAAGAGTCAGTCCCAGGACTTCTAACTTATACTTCTGCCTGTGTGACAAAAAATCAATTTCAAATCTTCAACACTGCTTCTGGTGATTGGCACCCCATTCCAGCCTCAACTTTTCTTTTGTGTTTACAGCTAGATTTCCTCTTGCCATTTTCTAGCAAGGCATTCCAGTAGTACTTGGAATTCATTAAGTCCAGGACAAGCCACCCCCTCCCCCCCCCTATTCCAGTAGTACTTGGAATTCATTAAGTCCAGGACAAGCCCCCCCCACCCCCACCCGTTTTTAGTCTTTCCCTATACTAGTCCTCTCAGTTAATTTACCACCAGGCTCTCAGTCATTCAAACTCAGAATCCTGGTATCTTTTTCGGCCCTCTTTCATCCCACTGCCTTCCTCTCATTCCTTAACTGGCTTTCAAGTGTAATTTTTTAAATTCTTACTAGAAAACTTTTTTCTCTATTGTTTTTTTCCACTAACACAACTTTGATTCATATTCTCATTAATTCGTTATGATTATTGAAAAGACATCATCACCACCAGGTTACCTTTCCTCAAATCTCTACGCACTGCATTCCAACTCACAAATTACTTGCATCTTTACAGCATGTTACAGCTTATAAAATGCTTTCCCTCAAATCACTTTTCATCCTCATATCAGCTACAGTGACTGGTAGAGTAAGAATTAGTCTCCTCATTTTATGAAGAGGAAATGGCCTGAGAGGTTAAGTGATGTGCCCAAGGTCACAGAACAAGCGCTAACAAAGCAGCCATTCAAAACCAGGTCTGATTTCAAATGCAGAGCTCCATAGCCACCCTGAGGCGAGTTATCTTCCCAAAGAACATTTCTGATTCCAAGTCTCTGCATAGAGCATTCACTCCAAAGCCAGCCACAACCTGGGAGATGTCTTCCGGAGTGGCTATAGCAAGGCTCACCTTTGCCCAGTTCCACCAGTCCTGCCCTCCAGCCTCAGAAGAACCCCACCTACAGGAGCTGCTCTCAGGCCAGAGGCAATTCTGGAAGGGCAGTGCCAGAGACTGAGCCAGCAAGGTTTACTTTAGCACCTTGGCTCTTGGTAATTCAATAAACTCAGCAGTTCCCCAGTGGGAGGTTTTCCCCCCATAAACTCATCTATACTCCTGGCCACATCTTTCATCTGCTGCCAACCCAATGACTAAGTGCCTCTATCTTTCTCCCCAACCGCCTTCATTCATTGCGGAAATGACCATCGTAGGCATGGAAATCTGTTTAGCACCATATTCCAAGAGTACTCAGTTTGGTGAGCGTAATCTTCCCCGTACATACAGGCAATAAATGTTTAATGGCAATCCATTAATCAAGTCTTTGCAGGTACTAGGGGAAAAAATTGAAAGCCTGTGTTTCTATTTCCCTATCGACTGAATCCTATGGATCTTGAACTTCTCAAATTCCTGCATTATGGCCATCATTAAAATTTAGGGGAGAACCAAGATGGCGGCATAGGTTAACGCCGGAGTTTGCTGCCTTGAACAACTACTTCAAAAGTGAAACTAAAAGACGGAACGGACATCACCCAGAACCACAGGAACGCTGGCTGAGTGGAAGTCCTACAACTAGGAGGAAAGAGAAACGCATACGGACACTCAGAGGAGGCGCAGTGCTGAAGTCAAATTCGGAGGTGCGGAGTGCGCGGAGCGGGCTGGCAGCGGAGGGCGCGGTTGGCGTTTTCAATCGGGAGGGAGTCGCAGACTCTGAGCTCCAGATACAGGCGAGTCTTTAGGGACCCAGACTCAAACGGGAGAAGCGGGACTGTCTGGCTTCGCTCAGAGCGAGTGCAGCTTTCTCTCTGAGCTTTGCAGCGGGTGCTGGGACTCAGAGAGGCAGAGCCCCTGGGGACAGGACTGAGAGCTGCCATAACTGCTCTCTCCGGCCCACCCTGTTGATCCTGTGCGACCCGCCCCGCCCAAGCCCTGCACAGAGGCATTTGCCGGATAGCCTCACGCAAAGGCTAGATTAGCACCTCCCTAGAGGACAGAAGTTCTCTCACTGCAGACACAGCTGACTCTCATAGCCACTTGGCCTGGAGGTCAAACCCTCCCTGGTATTAGCTACAACAATCAAGGCTTAACTACAAGACTGCGCACAAAGACCACTAGGGGGTGCACCAAGACCACTAGGGGGTGCACCAAGAAAGGATAACAAAATGCGGAGACAAAGAAACAGGACAAAATTGTCAATGGAAGATATAGAGTTCAGAACCACACTTTTAAGGTCTCTCAAGAACTGTTTAGAAGCTGCCGATAGACTTAATGAGATCTACAAGAAAACTAATGAGACCCTCGATGTTATGATGGGGAACCAACTAGAAATTAAGCATACACGGACTGAAATAACGAATATTATACAGACTCCTGACAGCAGACCAGAGGAGCGCAAGAATCAAGTCAATGATTTGAAATGCGAGGAAGCAAAAAACACCCAACCGGAGGGGCGGAATGAAAAAAGAATCCAAAAATGCGAGGATAGTGTAAGGAGCCTCTGGGACAGCTTCAAGCGTACCAACATCAGAATTATAGGGGTGCCAGAAGATGAGAGAGAGCAACATATTGAAAACCTATTTGAAGAAATAATGACAGAAAACTTCCCCCACCTGGTGAAAGAAATGGACTTACAGGTCCAAGAAGCGCGGAGAACCCCAAACAAAAGGAATCCAAAGAGGACCACACCAAGACACATCATAATTAAAATGCCAAGAGCAAAAGACAAAGAGAGAATCTTAAAAGCAGCAAGAGAAAGAAACTCAGTTACCTACAAGGGAATACCCATACAACTGTATGCTGCTTTCTCAACAGAAACTTTGCAGGCCAGAAGGGAGTGGCAAGAAATATTCAAAGTGATGAATACCAAGAACCTACAACCAAGATTACTTTATCCAGCAAAGCTATCATTCAGAATTGAAGGTCAGATAAAGAGCCTCACAGATAAGGAAAAGCTAAAGGAGTTCATCACCACCAAACCAGGATTATATGAAATGCTGAAAGGTATCCTTTAAGAAGAGGAAGAGGAAGAAAAAGGTAAAGATACAAATTATGAACAACAAATATGCATCTATCAACAAGTGAATCTAAGAATCAAGTGAATAAATAATCTGATGAACAGAAAAAAAAAATTACCATTGTAGCTATCAGATTTCAAGATTAATTTGATGCCATGATCAAAGAATTTTGAAAAATACAAGTCTGATCCAGTAGAATGGGAGATAGTGTGCTGGGGCACAGCAAGGAAAATTAGCTAGGAGCCCCTGGATACGATCCCAGGCAGATTTCCCTTTCTCTAGAAAGGAAGGGAAAAGGTGATAACTCACCAAAGCAGTAGAAAAAGAATGACAAAACAAAAATAAGGAGTCTGAGTTTTCCTAAATCCCTTCAGACAAACAACAGAAGATACTTTTTTGTTTACAAGTCTTTTCTCATATTGAGTTTCCTATTAAATAACTTTAGCAATAAATTTTGATCCCCCACTAATAAGTTCATAGTTTCATCAAGTCAAATACAAAAATAATTTTCTAGAAAGCATATATAAAATATAAAATAATCACTTAATATGCTATTTGTTATTTTCCTTTTCACTTTGGCAAAATTCAAACTTTTCATTTTGGCACACATAAAACAATACATTTCTGATGAAAGATAGTGAGGTGGTAGAGATAGTAGTGTGATACAATGTGCTTACAGAAAATAAACTGTGTTGCCAGGGAAATGATTAGAATACCCAAGGTAGCATTCACGTGTGGCCTCTGACCCAGGTTAGATCCTATGCTTCTGAACTGTCCTGCGATGACTTCCCTACCATCCTCCACCTCAACAGCAGTCTGTGCCTTCCCAATACAACTCAACTCTGGGGAAGAGCTTCTGACTGTGGCAAAGGCAGAAATATTAAAGCCAGACGGGGGAAAAAACATCTAGCTCATCCTTCCCCAGCTACCTGTGAACATTAAAATTTTAAGATATCTATGCTTACGCTCCCGAGTTAAAAACATATTCCTTAATTTAACACTTCAATCCGCTGACCCACCTACCAGTCAGATCATTTACTTATAACCACATTTACCTGTCAGAATACTTACCATCCAAGGCACTATTGATATTCAAAATAAATCACCTAAATAAATAAATAAATATGTAAATAAACAGATTTAATTATATTAATTTGATTTATTAATATAAATCAAAGAGAGAAAGCATCAATTGGGGGATTTCCCTTCAAGATGTTCTTTTCTGAGCCCTCTATATCACTCCATTGGACCATTCAGGCCTGTGTATTGAAGGTGAGCTTATCCAACCCATCAACCTGCCCAGGATAGTACTTTCAATACTCTTTCAAACACCTTCACTCTCTGAAATATATTAATCAGAACAATGGCAATGCCCACATCGCCTAAAATTTGTGTATATGCTGCTCTTTTAGTAACTTTCCCTGATATGGTGGAATTATTTTACATTCTATCGAAAGCACACAAGATATTAATGAGAAAAGGCTATTATCACATTTCCCAAAATATTAAAAAGAAAAACTATTTAATAAAATGTGTCACTTTCACATGGTTACCAGCATCTCAAAAACCATTGGAGGCATTTCCCAAGGTACTTCTCTGCAGCTGGCCTGATGTGGTTTTTGTCTGTCCTGTTCTACAACTCATATATTGACGAGGATTGCTTTCAATACCATAAATATGTAAACAAGGGAAGGATGCTCTCTGGAAAGGAAGAATATTTTAAGCATTTCAAGATGGACAACTGCAGAGCAGAGGCCTCAGATAAATTCAACTTCGTTCCTGCTTATCCACTATTAAGAACCAGGATGCAAATCCTAAGGACAAAGCTGACACAACAGACATGTACATCACTACCATTCCAAAAATTCTGTACTGCTCTGGCCGCTTTATCACTCATGGAAACCATGTCTACTTCATATGTACACCATCTTTATAAAACCTGAATGCTAACTATCTGGAAAAGGTACACTCAGGGGAGCAATTTGAAATTAGGGACAAAGGGAATGAGAAAAAGCATCATCCCCATTTGGTTCCACAATAATCCTATGAAAATAGAGAATTAAAGAGAAAAGAGAACAACTGAAGGGTCTATGACTGCCTTGTATTCATTTGGTGACTGCAGTTTACTTTTAAACTATTCAGAAGAATTACCAGTGAATCTGATATGTTCAAAAGCTCACCAGGGAAATGATCTTCTGGAGGCAAGTGGGAAATAATTTAGACACAGTTTACGCCTACAAGCAACTACTCACTTCACCACTCCTTCCAATTCTATACTCTTTGCAATTACAGTCATTTTGTCATTTTGAAAAATTATTCATTTCACTTTCTTAATGGCCAAGAAATGGGAAGAAATGTACTACTGAGAGGACTTGGGGGTGGGGAGAATGTGCCAAAGAACACACCTTCTCAGGAAGTTTCAATCTCATTTTGCTCTCCAAGTCTGACAGGAATTTTATACGCTTTAGAGAAAGAAGGAGTAAAAAGCTCAAGTCTGTTGCTGGGACTGTAAAGAGACAAATATGCCACCTACTCAAAGAGACAGAAATGAGAGGGCATCCCTGGCAGGGAGCCCATTTTACCCTTCTCATGCTGAAAAATATGACATTTAAACACCAATTTGAGACCAGTTTGAGACCTAATGTCTTGATGTAGAGGTCTCAAACTGACTCGAACATAATATTGGAGGAGATATAATTTATAAAAATACCTAATTTGCATGCTTAATCCCATGCATAGCCAAAGGGAGCTGGGGAGAGCAGTTTAGAGAGTCTGCCTAGGTCTTCATAGACAGATACAGTTTCTTGGGGGTGCACATCTTAACCTTCAAAAGGAACCCTGGAAAGAGGCCATGAATGGATTAATTTGTTCATGCTAACCTACAAAGGGACATGGGTCTGGTGGCTTCTCTGAATGCAGACACATTGCTTTGGGCAGACAGTGAAGACCCTTGGATGTCTGGGTTTTAGCATAAGACATCAACACCATAAGAATGTCTGAACAATTCCCAAGATTCACTCTATGGTAGGGTATGGCCTTGGTGGAGCCAAGACCAAATGGATTTCTCAATTGTAATCAAACTCCTGAGTTTCTTCTGTGGAACCACAAAAAAAAAAAAATCATTTGTTTAAAATATAAGCTTAATGATGTCAAAGCAACATATAAACTATATAATTTTCACCGAATGTTCTGTACTGACTTTATTTTTTTTTACCCTAAAATTGTTTTTGCTTTTGGTTTTCTTCTGTTCCTATATGGAACCAAGTATAATTAGGACCACATAAGCCAATAAATACACCTTTTGAGTTACAGGGTTGTTGTTTTATTTTACAAATTAGTTCAATAGCCATTTTTCTTTCTTTTTTCAAACTCCACTGTTGTGAATTATCTTTTACCAGGCTAAACCTGCTCACTGTTTTGCTGGGTCAGATGGAAAATTATGATTAAATTTGTGTCTAGGGTAAAAGAGCAAGCTTATTAGGGAAACAAAGCAGGGTAGACAGGGCATAATAAATGCCAATTTGTAAAATATCATGAAATTAAACTAAATTAGTCAATAAGGTTGCATGGCTTTCAGCACTGCATTTGTTAAAGTATTTTCTTTTACTTCTATTCCTATAATTACATCAGTATTATCCATGACAGGATTAGAGTAATGATACTCAATTTCCTGTGGTAGGTAGAAATCAGTCATTGCTTTATAGTCATAGAAATTGGTCTCATTTGCCACATCATGGGGAATCTTGTAAGCCATCCAGAATCTCTGTGAAGCTAAACAAAAACTATCAAATAGAATCCCATATAAATTTATAGAATGCCATAGTGCTCACTGGTAATAATTTCTGTAGGACTTTGCTAAGAGTGCAATCTGAAAGTCACAGAAACAACTAGAGGTAGAGAAGAAGGAATCCTCTCCCTCTCCCTCTCTTTCCTCTTCTGTCTTGGTAGGAAAGAGGAGTTGAATGAAAAGATGGTCTTAACATGAAAATTCTGTGATTTTTCAATTAAAAACACTTTTCATATTTTCATTCCAAAGAAGGAAGCTAAAGAGATTATTTTCAGGGAATACTGACCATAAAACTACCAGATGCACAAATTTTTGTCTCTGTACTGCTCCTTTTGTCTTTTCTACTAATGCCTTATATTAGTCACATCTCCCAGTCTCCCAGACCACTGAAGCCTGTCTACTCCCACTCTGTAATTGCCTTCTTCATTCTCTGTGACCCAGGCTCTTCTGGTCTCAAATAAGCATGTTTACAGTCTTAAAATGTTATAATGGCTATCATATGCAAAGGAAATTAGATTGACTATCTAAGTCCAAAAAGGCAGAACTGGGACCTTATTGGTACAGATTTTGACCTGTCCTAGAGTCAAATTCATCTCTACTCAAACAGTATTAAAGCCAGTACCCAGCAAACAGTACGTGCAGTATCAGATATACTACTGATTTAATGAATTTAGAGAATAAAGAAAATAGATCTGGGCCACAATTAGGAGTTTATAACTGTGGAAAATTTAGTGCCTTAATTTTGTAAGAAAGAAGGCACAGACTTTAAAAATGAATTCCTTGTAGTTTTGGATTTAGCTCCCCCTATCAAGTGTGTTAGAAAGAATATCTTCTGACCCTTAATTCCAAAGAGAAATCAAAACACTCTGCTGGCATAGCAACACACTGAGGTGATGCTATGAGAGGCATCCAGTACTTCAGAAAAAAGGTTATGATGCTACAATCTGAAAAAATGAAAGACTAAGTTACCTTCTCTAGGGGTCTTTTAAGGACAAGCTGAAATGGAATCAGAATATCCTTGGGCATCTTGTAATACTCCTCTAGAAAAAAGCTAGCCAAGACAAAAAAGCATGCAAAGAGATGGGCAAAGAAAGGGATGAGAGACAGACAGGCAGATCCTAACTCCAAGTTGGCACCCATCCAAGGTGGATGGCATGGCTTACAAAGTCCCCTATTAGACAGAACTGTACACTCCTCCTTGGTACCTTTCCAGAGGCTGCAGGCATAGCTGAGGCAAGACATAAAATAAAACTGTAAATAGGAAATGAAGTAAATAAACTTTCCGGAAATTAAGTTGCAAGGAAGCACCGTGATTTCACATATGGGCCAAACCTTCTGAGCTAGGAACCCACTATAAGGTGGAAAACTATCAAACTATGGTTCCAGGTAAAAAATAATACATCTAAGCACATAACTGGACTGCAAGAAAATCTTTAAATTTCTAATTAAGTTGTCAAAAGGAATATCCTCTAAAACATGCGGTGTTGCTCCCTGCTTTTCCCAGGAAGTCAAAGGAAACCAAGCTAAGGGAGTTCCCAGTCAAGCCCAGCAAAGTTGTTTAAGATTGTACTTGTGTTGCTGTATTGATTTGATAGCTGAAAAATGGTAAAACATTATGCTGAGAACTAGAGTCCCAGTGCACAACATTTGTGCACTGGAGGGGGGCGGGGGATGATCCCTCAGGCAGGTCTATGCCCTCTGGCAGTCCAGGACCCCTCAGGGGATGTCCGCCTGCCTCTGAGGTGGGAGAGGCTCCCACCACCACTGCGCTCGCCAGCCATGAGCCTGACTTCTGGCTGAGTGGCGCTCCCACTGTGGGAGCGCACTGACCACCAGGGGGCAGCTCCTGCGTTGAGCATCTGCCTCCTGGTGGTCAGTGCACATCATAGCGACCAGTCGTTCCAAAGTTCGGTAGATTTGCATATTAAGGATTTATTATATAGGATAGTTTTCACTTTCTGTAGCTAAACCTAATTATTCATTTATTTTGCAAATATTAGTAAACATCTCAGACAGGAGGGCACTGTGCCAAGAAATTCAGAGAATGTAAAGTGAGCCAATGTGTGCCATCCACATAAAGTCTAAGAGAAGAGATAGAATATGTACCAAAAATAACTATAATACAAGGCACTAAAGCATTAAGAGCCAAACAGTAGTAAAGTTAAGTAAAAAGAAGTTTCAGAAATCAAACAAAGAGAGTAGATTTTAACTTTGACAAAGCCATTCTAATCCCTCACAACTAGAAGAACAGACATCTAGGCTAGATTTTGAGGGAGAGGGAGAGGTTGATTGTTGACACAGGAAAAAAAGTGAGGGAAGGAGAAATTGGAGTGAAAAAAACATTACAAAGTGGGGACCCTCGGGTTCCGTACCAGAATGGTGACTGGATGCATTTAGCGGGAACAGAGAACAGTATAGTGCAGGGGTGGGCAAACTTTTTGACTCGAGGGCCACAATGGGTTCTTAAACTGGACCGGAGGGCCGGAACAAAAGCATGGATGGAGTGTTTGTGTGAAATAATATAAATTCAAAGTAAACATCATTACATAAAAGGGTACGGTCTTTTTTTTTTTTTAGTTTTATTCATTTCAAACGGGCCGGATCCGGCCCGCGGGCCGTAGTTTGCCCACGGCTGGTATAGTGGGAACTGGTAGGAAAATAAGACCAGGCTGACTTGTTGGAGCATCTTGAATGTGAGCCACAGAAGTTAGTAAAATGTTCTTTTTTAAGTCAACAGACCAAAGAAGTGATTTAAAAACATTAGATAGGCAAAAACATTGAACAGTGGAGCAAACAGTGGCAAGGCAAGGGGTATGAGGGCTATAGTAACAAGACAGGTTAAAGGTCCAGGGAGACTCGAGTAGGAAATTAATAGCAAGAGGGAAGGAAAAAATCTCTTCACTCTGATTCCATCCACCCGGCTGTGGGGCCGTGACTGCGGGGCAAGAGGCTGCTTAAGCTAATTCCATAACCCCCGGGCAGGAAAACACTGCAGGTCCTGAAAGGCTGCTTGAATAACATCACGTTTAGTTGAAAATATTACTATTCAGATTTGTATAACGGAAACATATCTTCCTTCAAAAAGTAATTACCCTCCCCTATTAGAATGTCCCAAATCCAGAACACTGACAACATCAAATATAGGTGAGGGTTTTATGCAACAGAAACTCTCATTCATTGCTGGTGGAAATGCAAAATGGTACAGCCAGTTTGTAAGACAGTTTGGCAGTTTCTTACAAAACTAAACATCCTTTTACATATGATCCAGTAATCGAACTCCTGTGTATTTACCCAAAGGAACTGAAAAGTTATGTCCACACAAAAACCTGCACACAGATGTTTATAGCAGCTTTATTTATAACTGCCAAAACTTAGAAGCAACCAGTAAGTGAATGGATAAATAAACTGTGGTACATCTAGACAATGGAATATTATTCAGTGATATGGGTTATCAGTCATGAAAAGACACAGAGAAACCTTAAATGCATATTAATTACTAAGTGAAAGAAGCCAATCTGAAAAATTACATACTATATGATTCCAACTGTACGACTCTGGAAAAGGCAAAACTATGGAGACAATACAAACATCACTGTTTTCCAGGAGTTGGAGGGAGGGAGAACCTTATTCTTAAAGTACTGTACTTGTGCATTTTGACCTCTCTGGTGGTTCCCTGAGGGATTGGTACACAGGATAACCTTTGTTTTGCCCCTACTCCCTTGGGCTGAAGTGGCTTTCCATGTAGTGGTGGTATCTGTTGGACAACAGATATACATACCCCATGCCCACCTGGGGGCAAGAGACAGTGGATGGAGCAAGCAATAGAAAGACTCAAAGCCTGGGAAGCAGGACGCTAAGGAGGAATTTTCTTGAAGAAATAGGGCTTGGAATGGTCACCACATATACTGTGAAAGCTAGAGTGTGATGTGCATGTCCAGAACTGACACATGCTCAAAAAAGACCTGAGAGAACCCTAGGCTTGTGTCTCTGGTAGTTTTGTCAACTCTGCACAAACAAGAGGTAAGGCTAAAGCAGTTGTAGGTGACCTGGATTCACAGCTAATCTATAAAAATGGAAAAAGTTGGTTTTTTTCTCTTTAGGTACAGACATTTAAGGAAATATCTGTTAGATCACTGGATGACCACTGAAAAACAGAACACACACTTCAATAACTACATATTTACAGAAGAGAGAGTTTAGTAAGAACACATGACAAGGAATGTAGACTTTGCAAAAATAGATTGGAAAAGTCACTAAACAAATGGTGGCCCTCAACTGTCAACAACAACAAACCTAGTTAGGGAGAAAATCTATTTGAGTTATCACATTATCATATTTTAAATAACCAGTTTTCAATAATATCAACAAAATTTACAAAGAGGCCCTGGCGAGGTGTCTCATTTGCTTATAGTGTCATCCCATACACCAAAAGTTTGCAGGTTCAATTCCTGGTCAGGGCACATCTAAGTTTCAGGTTGATCCCTGGTTGAGGTGTATATGGGAGGTGACAAATTGATGTTTCTCACATTGGTATTTCATTCCCTCTCTTTCTTTCCCCCTTCCTCTCTCTCTAAAATCAATAAACATATCCTCATGCGAGGATTTAAAAAATTACAAAGCATCCAAAGAAATAAGAAAGTATGTCCCATTCACAGGAAAAAAAATTAATTGAAAGGAATCATCCTTGAGGAAGCTCAAACATTGGACTTCTAGGTAAAAATTTTAAAATAACTGCCTTAAATATGTTCAAAGAGCTAAAGGAAACATGGACAAATAAGTAGAGGAAATTAGGAAAATTATGTATGACAAAATGGAAAATATCAGGAAAGAGATAGAAATTATAAAAAGGAACCAAATGGAAAGTTTGAAGCTGAAAAGTATAATAGCTGAAATTTAAAAATTCACTTGGAAGGGTTTAACAGAAGATTTAAACAAGTGGGGAAAAGTTTCAGCAAATTAAAAATAGGACAGTTGAAATTACACAGACTGAGGAGCAGAAAGAAAAAAGGATGAATAAAAATAAACAGAGCCAGGGGGACCTATAGGATACCATCAAGCATAACGACATAAGTATATGGGAATCTCAGTGGGAAAAGAAAAAGATAAAGAGGCAGAAGACATATTTGAAGAAATAATGGCCGAAAAATCCCAAATTTGATAAAAGACATATATCTATATTTCCATAAAGCTCAGCAAAGTCCAAGCACTATAAACTTGAAGACATCTACACGCATTATAACCAAACTGTCAAAAGACAGAGAATCTTGAAAACAGCAAGACAGAGCAAATCATCATGTCTAAGGGATCTTCAATAAAATTAACTGCCAACTTTTCACTGGAAATCATGAATGGCAGAAGCAGTAGGATTAAATATTTAGAGCGCTGAGAGGAAAAAAAACCTGACATCCAAAATCTTACATTTGGCAAAACTCCAGTATAAAATGAAGGCAAAATGAAGACATTCCCAGATTACCAAAATATGAATTCATCACTAAACCTGCCTTACCTACAAGAAATACTAAAGAGAAAGGCTTCAGGTTGTAATGAAAGGACACCTGATAGTAATTTGAAGCCATACAAATAAATAAAGAACTCCTGTAAAGGTACCTTTGTAGGTAAATACAAAATCCAGTGTTACCCTATTTTTGATTTGCAACTTCTCTTTTGAGTTCTATATGATTTAAAAGAAAAATGCATAAAGCAATAATTATAAATCTATGTTAACCAGCACACAATGTCTAAAGATGAAATTTGTGAGAATAACAAAATAAAGGGGTACAGAGCTATATAGGAGCAGATTTATATATGCTATTAAAGCTAAATTGGCATCTGTTCAAACTATATTGTTATAAATTTATGATGTTAATTGTAATCCTCATGGTAATCACTAAGTAAATAAAAAATACACAGAAAAAGAAGTGAGGAATGTTTTAGTCTGTTCCGGGTACTATAACAAAATGGCAAATAAAGAGCTTATAAACAACAGAAAGTTACTTCTCACAGCTCTAGAGACCAGAAGTCTAAGAATTTGGGTTGCAGTCTTCTCATTGTATCCTCACATGGCTAGGGGCTAGGGAGCTTTGGGGGGGCCTCTTTGATAAAAGTACTAATCCCATCATGAGGGCTCCACCCTCATGACCTAATCACTGCTCAAAGGCCCCACCTCCTAATATCATCAGTGTGGGGAGCATTTCAATATATAAATTGAGGTGAAGGGGGAAACAATCATTCAGACCATTGCAAAGAGTGATATTGTTATAATTAGCTAGTTATTAATAACAGAAAAGGAGAAAAGGGAAGGCCAGACATTATAGGCATGTCATTTGGCACCTTCACCAGGAAGTTGTAGTTTGCACTCCCCAGGGAACCACCAGTCTATTCCCTGCAAATCACTGGTGGAACAGATTCAACAAAGGGAAGATAGATGCATGCCCTGTAAAGTTGGGAAGGCACTTGCCTATCAATCACACCTGGGAATAGAGATCATTGGCCAGAATGGGTGTGGTCACTGCAAGCATGCGGAAAATTGGGAATACATAATTTCCTAAAGTCCTGTTCACTCTTTTGTTCCTCCAGTTGCACTCTCTTGGCTTGCTTGCATTCATCCCTATGGCCCACAGCCATGCAAACCCCCACATGCAATGGACTGATGAGCAGCAGGGAACATAAGCTAAGTTAGTCTGATGCTGTACATGACTTGGCTGCAACATGGAACAGGAACTCTGGACACTGGCTCTAATTTTAGCTCTACTGAAGCCCCAACTATACTTCTATGACCAGAGTAAGGGAAATGGGACTTTGGAAACCCAGGGGTGTAATTCCACAGAAATAAAGCTTTCTACTACATCTCATCCTCCTGTGCGAGTCTCAGAAAATTCTTTTTCTTGGGGTATTTCAAGAAGTCCACTCCCAGGAGCAACCAGAAGAGACGAGGCCCTCTCTCCTCCATTAACTGGAGGGGGTCAAAAGGTACGCTCATAAAATATCAGGCGCAAAAGAAGGCTGGTAAGTGAAAGAAGCCAAACATAAAAAATTACACATTATATGAACTCACAGAAAGAGAAACAAACAAAAAACAATCTCCTTTACCATTGCACCAAAAAAAATTAAGATACCCAGGAATAAACTAAGAAGGTAAAAGACCTGAACTAAGAAAACAACAGGATATTGAAAAAAGAGATAGAGGAAGACTAAAACAAATGGAAGAATATACTGTGCTCATTGATTGGTAGAATCAACATCATTAAAATGTCCATACTACCCAAAGCAATCTACAGATTTAATGCAATCCCCATTAAAATACCAACATATTTCACAGACCTAAAGCAAACTCCAAAAATTCATCTGGAATTAAAAAAAAAAAAAAAAAAGACCCCAAATAGCCGCAGCAATCTTGAGGAAGAACAACAAAGTTGGAGGGATCACAATACCAGCTATATTACAAAGCCACTGTTTTCAAAGCTTCCTGGTACTAGCATCATAACAGACATATAGGTCAACTAGAGGCCCGGTGCACAAAAATTTGTGCACTCGGGGGAGGGGGTCCCTCAGCCCGGCCTGTGCCCTCTCGCAGTCTGGGACCCCTCAGGGGATGACCACCTGCTGGCTTGAGCCCGCTCCCCCGGGGATTGGGCCTAAGCTGGCAGTCAGACATCTCTCTGGCAGCCCAGGAGCCCTCGGGGGATGTCCACTTGCCAGTGGGGAGTAGGCCTAAGCTGCAATTGGACATCCTTAGCGCTGCTGAGAAGGCGGGAGAGGCTCCCACCACCACTGCTGTACTGGCAGCCGTCAATGCCATAAATGGCATTGTAGCATCTGATGGCCTGCAAAGAGCCATCAGCCCCTCACCCAGCCTGCAAAGAGCCATCAGTCCCTCACCCAGCCCCTGCCCATTAGGCTGCAAGTGTTCCTTAAAACTCTGAGCTGGTGGATCTAAGACAGGGCCCCTGAAAAGCTTAAAGAAGCCTAGGTTTGTGCTGAAGGGATCTTCTGGTATTCTGTAATATTTGTAACATTGCTTCATAATACAGAAGAAAATCCTTATATGAAGATACCAGCTCATTTCCAAACTCCCTGTCAGTGAACAGAAGGCAACAGTTCCAATACAAAAGGAATCTCTGACATCCCTCTGGCAGCCCAGGAGCCCTCAAGGGATGTCCACTTGCCAGTGGGGAGTAGGCCTAAACCTACTGAAAGCTAGAGTGCATGAGGGGAGTAGGCCTAAACCTACTGAGGGGCTGATGGCTCTTTGCAGGCTGGCCACAGCCCCTTCAGTGTGGAGGTCCCCATTGGGGTGCCTGGTCAGCCTGGGTGAGGGGCTAATGGCTGTTTTCAGGCTGGTCAAGTCCCCCAGTGGGGACCCTCACCCCATGAGGATGTGGCCAGCCTGAGTGAGGGGCTGAGGGCTGTTTCAAGGTTGGCCACATCCCCTTCAGGGTGGGGGTCCCCGCTGGGGTGCCTGGCCAGTCTGGGTGAGGGGCTGATGGCTGTTTGAAGGCTGGCCACAGCCCTCAGCCACCCAAGCTCCCAGTGGAGGCTGGCTGGAAGCAAGTATCTGGGATTTATTTACCTTCTATAATTAAAACTTTGTTGCCTTGAGTGGAGGCCACAGCTGGCCAGGGCAGGCGGGAAGCTTGGCTTCCTCCATTGCCGGGGCAACCAAGCTTCCTGCTTGCTCCAGCTCTGTGGCTGCCGGCTGCCATCTTGGTTGGGTTAATTTGCATATAGCTGCTCTGATTGGCTGATGGGCGTGGCTTGGAGCGTAGTGGAGGTGCAGTCAATTTGCATGTTTCTCTTTTATTAGATTAGATGGAACAGAACAGAGAAACCAGAAATTGACCCAAGCCATTATGCTCAATTAATATTTGACAAAGGAGGCAAGAGCATACAATGGAGTCAAGACAGTCTCTTTAATAAATAGTGTTGGAAAAATTGGACAGATGCATGCAAAAAAATGAAACTTGACACCAACTTACATCAGACACAAAAATAAACTCAAAATGGATAAAGGACTTAAACGTAAGATAGGAAACCATAAAACTCTTAAAAGAATCCACAGGAGGCAAAATATCAGACATATGTCATAGCAATATCTTTACCAATGGAAACTAAGGAGAAAATAAACAAATGGGACTGCATCAAAATAAAAAGCTTCTGTACAGCAAAAGAAACCATCAACAAAACAACAAGAAAGCCCACTGCATGAAAGAACGTATTTGCCAATGTTATCTCGGATAAGGGTCTAATCTCCAAAATTTATAGAGAACTCATATATCTTAACAAAAGATAAGCAATCCAATAAAAAAAATGGGCAAAGGACCTAAAGAGACGCTTTTTGAAAGAGGACATATAGAAGGCCAAGAGACATATGAAAACATGCTCAAAGTCACTAATCATCTAAGAGATGCAAATCAAAATGACAATGAGATACCATCTTACACCTGTCAGAATGGCTATCATCAACAAATCAACAAATGACAAGTGCTGGCGAGGATGTGGAGAAAAAGGAACCCTCATGCACTGCTGGTGGGAATGCAGACTGGTGTAGCCACTGTGGGGAACAGTATGGAGTGTCCTCAAAAAATGAAAAATGGAACTCCCATTTGACCAAGTAATTCCACTTCTAGGAATATATCCCAAGTAACCAGAAACACCAATCAGAAAGGATATATGCACACCTATGTTTATAGCAGCACAATTCACCATAACTAAGATTTGGAAATAGCCTAAGTTCCCATCAGCTGATGAGTGGATTAAAAAACTGTGGTACATCTCCACAATGGAATACTATGCTGCTGTAAAAAAATAAAGAACTCTTACCATTTGCAACAGCATGGATGGAACTGGAGAGCATTATGCTAAGCGAAATAAGCCATTCAGAGAAAAATTAATATCACATGATCTCACTTATTTGTGGAATTTAATAAACAATATAAACTGATGAACAAAAATAGATCCAGAGACAGAGAAGCATCGAACAATCAGTCAAACTTCAGAGGGAAGGGGTGGGGACAGAACAACCAAAGTATTTGTATCATGCATATAAGCATAACCAACACAGGCTCTAGGCATGTGTGTGTGTGGGGTGGGGTAGGGGTGGCCGGGGAGAGGTCAATGGAGGTAAAAGGATACATATGTAATAATTTAAGCAATAAAGAATTTTAAAAAAATAAATAAGAATTTTAAAAAATTACACATTATATGTCCTGGCTGGTGTTACTCAGTGGTTAGAGAGTTGACTGCAGGTTCAATTCCCAGTTAAGGGCATGCACCTGGGTTGCAGGTTCCATCCCCTGCTCTGGTCCAGGGCGCACGCGGGAGGCAATCAATTGATGTGTTTCTCTCACATCTATGTTTCTCTCTCTCTCTCCCTCCCTCCCTTCCACTCTCTCTAAAAATTAGTGGGAAAAATATCTTCAGGTGAGGATTAACAACAATAAAAAATCATGTATTATAAATTCCATTTATATGAAATAACCAGAGTGAGTAAATCCATAGATACAGAAAGCAAATTGGTGTTTGCCGAAGCCTGGGGTGCGGAGACAGGAATATGGGGAATAACTGCTTAATGAGCACAGGATTTTATTTTGGAGTGGTAAAAATATTTTGGACCTAGACACAGGTGGTGGTTACACAATATTGTGAATGTACTAAACACTGAATTGTTCACTCTAAAATGTTCACTCTAAAATTTTGTGTTATGTGATTTTCACCTCAATGAAAAAAGTAAGCTAAAAAAAGAGGAATGACCTCTAATTTTGTTTATATTCTGCTAGTAGTAAAAAGAAAATAACCAAAGCTTATTCCTTATATGAACAGACTGAAGAAAATTGTCCTTCTAAAGAAATAAATACCAGAAGTAGTTTTAGAATCATCTCAACCTTACCTCTACCTATAAAACCTTAATCTATTTGCCAATCCAACTCAAACTTTCATTCCTTTGCCCTATTTTCCCTGAAAGCAAAATTAAAATGAATGTTCATTTGTCATATTGCAGGTTGGTTTCATCAAAAGGCTGAGAGCTTAACAAATATAACCATGAAAAAAGGGAAAAAATACTCACTTTTAAGCCAACATATTCAAATAATTATAATAAACCCCAATATTTCAGAGAGTAAAGTTTAACCTGAAGTCATTAATTTAAATATTAATATTTTTTAAGATTAGACAATTAAAATGTTCTAAGGAAGAGCTTCCCATGAAGTTAAAATCTCTATCATACCATGTCATCACTGAAAACACAAAGGCAAGCTAGCCTTGCCCTGGGTAAACTTTTATAAGTTTGATGTAGAGTCTTAATGTCCTTCCCACTGGCCATATAAAGCAAAGGAAAGAAACACCAGTCTTAAAACTTCCACCACACATTTTATGACTATATAAGACTTAAAAACCTAGTTCTGGTTTAAGAGCCTAGTCAACGGTAACTGTATGCAACTTCAAAATCCATGATTTCTGGTTTTCAAGACTGGATACAGGAGGTATAGACTGGTTCAGACAAAGCCCTTACCTGGTACAGGCACAACTGTGCAAACACAAATTAATGTTGCTCGAGCCCCATAACCTTGTCCACATTTCACACATGTTGCTACAACCAATGGAAGTATACACTTGATAAAAATAACACATCATCCCAATCCCAACCTATGTATTCTAAAATGCTAAAATGCTAAAAAAAAAAAAAAAAAAAAAGAATGATCTGTCATGACTTCTAGGTATGTTGACTAATCCTGAAAAGCTGAAAGTTAACTTGCTTCTCAGCCAAATGCAGTTTGGATCATTCCATACATATACATTGTGGAATGATTACCAAGATCAGGATAGGTACACATCCATTGGCCCACACAGTTACCTTTTCTCTGTGTGTGCGGTAAGAATGCTTACAACAGCACTATAGGCAGGCCTGGAGACAGACACCTCCTCACAGGAACATGCACAGTGACCACAGCCTCACTAGCAGAGATGTGGGTGGGGAAGGCAATAATAAAAAGCTCAGCTATCACTACCATTCTATTTACTAGTAATTTCATATTCCCTCCTAAACCTAATCAATACTTAAGGCATTTTACTCAACATGCAAGAAAGTGCATTACTATTTTAATCATTCATCTTCTAACGTCTATAGTTTCTATTAAAACTTCAGAATTTTTAGAATTGCCCCCTCCCCCCCATTCTACTACAGTAACTCCTAAAAGTTACAGGTTTGGTAATGGTTTTAAGTCATCAATGATTAATAGATTCCTATTAAGGAGACCTTCAAAAATGTCTTTGTCCTCAGAAAATGGCCAGAAGAGAGGCAAAATTCATATTAGTTCTACATATATTGGGTTGTAATAAAGTCCTATTGCCTATCACTTTATATCACCAAATAATGGGTCTAGTCTAGAACAAAGAGAATCTAGTCCTGAAAAAAGCTGGTCTGTGATCCTTGAAAAAGAGAATTTCAGATGCAACTCTGGAGGTCTAGGGATAAAAGCCAGTAGCATGATTCATCTTCAGTGAAACATAAAAGAAGATGGATTATTAGAACATTTGAATATTACAGCTGGTAATGAGGTTAAATTGAGACATTCCTCCTCTAGTTAGTCAATTACTCAATTTCAATTGCAAAGCTGACTTGAAGAATACCTTTTCCATCTATGAATTTATAAGTGAGACTTGCTCAGTAATGAAATTAAGTTTAATTCAAATTTATGAATACAATGAACTTGAATTAACTCAAAAAAAATGAATTAATATTGAGGCAAAAGTCACATTTGCAGCAAATTAATGTTTAGAGACATTAGGTGAATCTTATTAAAGCTACATATTCAGGAGCATCATCAACTTTGGAACTGAATTTGAATCTAGGCTCTGCCAATTACTGTGTGTGATTTTGGCCAAGATACTTATCTCCTCTGAGCCTTGATTTCCTCAACAGCCAAACGGAGCCACCACATCCTATGTGGATACCCGTGCATGTTCCCTGCGATAGTTGCTTTATGGCACCCAGCACAAAGTGCAGGGTGCCTATCCCCACACTGCCTTCCTGCTGTTTAAGTGCTCAGAGATTCCTTTTGTATTGGAACTGTTGCCTTCTGTTCACTGACAGGGAGTTTGGAAATGAGCTGGTATCTTCATATAAGGATTTTCTTCTGTATTATGAAGCAATGTTACAAATATTACAGAATACCAGAAGATCCCTTCAGCACAAACCTAGGTTTCTTTAAGCTTTTCAGGGGCCCTGTCTTAGATCCACCAGCTCAGAGTTTTAAGAGACACTTGCAGCCTAAAGACAGCTGCCCATCAGTCCCCTGATGTGTAAGGTTTGTTTGTTGCCAGGCACTATTTATTTTCCAGATTAGACTGATCACTAATTCACTTCAGGCCAATGACTGTGAACTTCCCGAAATAACTGTTTCAGATGACAGAGGCTCATTGGTAATTTCCAGTCAAGTTTTTGTTTTCATTCCAAAGAATCTAAAAATTAGTAAGACTTCTCTCCTGTTCAATAAAATTAAGAACAAAATATTCAATAGGTTAAGCTAGAAAACAATAATGTAATTAGGAAGCCAGAATTGTATATAGAGGCAGTCAGCATTTAGGCTTAAATCAATCATGTATTAAGGCTTCAAATTATTTTCCTTTATAAAATGGGGAACCATCTTGGGGCACCTCAAAACTTGGCTAAGGCCCAGCCAATATAGCTCAGTATTTGAGCATCAATCCATGTACCAAGAGGTCACTGGTTTGATTCCTGGTTAGGGCACATGCTCGGGTTGCAGGCTTCATCCCCGGCTGGGGGGGGGGGGGGGGGGGGGGGGTGCAGGAGGCAGCTGATCAATGTTTCTCTCACATTGATTTTTCTATCTCTTCATCTCTCTCCCTTCCTGTTAAAAAAATCAATAAAAACATTAAAAAAAAAATTTGGCCAAGAATGCAGCCCCCAAAATAACTTCATCTCTGATGCTGTGAGCTTCCTTTGTGCAAACCTCCACCCATTAATCATAGCAAGTAATGATAACCAACATATATGGTTCTTACAATATTCTATATGTTCTTTTTTCTTTTTTAAATTTCTTTATTGATTAAGTTATTACATATGTGCCCTTATCCCCACATTACCCCCTATCCCCCTCACTCATGCCCTCACCCCCCTGTTGTCTGTGTCCATTGGTTATGCCTATATGCTTGCATATAAGTCCTTTGGTTGATCTCTCTCCCTTACCCCCACCCTCCTTTCTCTACCTTCCCTCTGAGGTTTGACAGTCTGATCGATGCTTTTAAAGAATGTACATATTTTAACTTACTTTAACCCTCACAAAATCCTAGAAGGTAGGTGTAAGTAAAAAAAACCATTTTACAATTGGGAGAGCCTAGGCAAAGATAGTTTAAGTAATTTGCTCTAAGTCACAGAGCTACAGAGTAGTAGAACCAGGATTCAAATTCAGACTATCTGACTTCAGAATTCTTGAGTTAATCACTACTCTATGCTGCATCAAGTGTCCTAGAAACAAAGAGGCGCAACATATCAATTTCATGCATGTAAATCATGGCCTCACACAATCATTTAGCATCTGAGCCTTTTCTCTCACTTTTAAACCTGATACCTTATTTTTAAATATCTTCATACAAACAAGTTTACCCATCACTTCCAAAGCATGTGCTTAATCAAATTTTAATGGTCTCTGGATGTTAGAAATAGGTACTGTAGGTAGGCCACACTGTTCATGATTCAGATATTGGATCTCACATCTTTTAAATTTAGCTTTACACAGTGATAAGGAAAGGGGGTCTTGCCAGAGCTATGCATACAGATTTAATCCTGCCTACGTTCCTCATCGGTTTTCCACTCTTTTCTTTTTTGTTGTTGTTGTTGTTAATCCTCACCCAAGAATATTTTTCCATTGATTTTTAGAGAGTGGAGGGGAGAGGAAGACAGAGAGAAATAAACATCAATGTGAGAGAGAGAGATATCAATTGGCTGCCTCCTGCACACATCCTGACTAGGGCAGGGGATGGAGCCTGCAATCAAGGTAAGTGCCCTTGCCCAGAATTGAACCCAGGACCCTTCACTCTGTGGGCCGATGTGCTGTCCATTGAGCCAAACTGGCCAGGGCTCCACTCTTTTCTTAAAACAATTTTTACTTTAGTATATGATTTAGATATCATAAGCTAATGAATGAGAGATCAAAGAAAAATATTGGGCTCCGGCCAGGCTAGTACGTACACTGGCATTTTCACAGATAGAAGCTTTAACATCGTGGACATTAAGCCCGAGGACAGGGAGGAGCTGGGGAGGTGTTCCTGCAGCCAGTTCCACCCACACTGGTGCACATGTTTGTGCACAGCAGCAGCAAGGGGGCCATCAGGCTGTGCAATATGCACTCCTCAACCCTGTGCGGCTGACATTCTACGTTTTCTGAAGAACTTGAAGATCCCAGGAATAGGTCTTTCTTCTAAGAAACAACTTCCTCCATATCCTACATGAATTCAGTCATAGCGGTCGGTGCGTGCTGACCTGAGAAGACCTGTCAGTGAAGGTCTGGGATCTCAACGTGGAGAGCTGCGCATGGAGACCCACGGGGCCCTCGAGCACCTTGGAAGCAAGCTGTGTTCTCTGCAAAAGGAAACAACTGCATCTCCCACAAGTCAGGGTGATGCTGGAACAGTCCGGATGCTGGGATCATGACGGGGTCCTACAACAACTTCTTCAGGCTCTTTGACAGAAACAGGTGGAGGGATGTGGTCCTGGAAGCTTCCAGAGAGAAGAGCAAGCCTAGAGCCAGGCTGAAACCTGGGAGAGTGTCCAGGCAGGAAGAGCAAGGAGGACCAGATCAGTGAGGACAGTCTGGATTCAATGAGAAGATTGTGCACCCGACCTGGCACCTTGCCAACAACATGATTGCCCTAGTTGCCACCAAAAACCTGTACATATTCCAGGACACAGTCAACTAGGAAGCACTCCAGCCGAGGCTCATCCTGCACCACAGTTTCTGTTGGGAAAGGGGTGTCCTCTCCCTGGAGCACAAGGGTTTCCTTCCTAGACTGGAGCTGCTGCACAGGCAGCCAGGGGGGCTTTGGGGGTCTCTGTGTAAGCGAAGAGCCCACTGGGGCAGACTGATGGACAGAGCTCAACAAAGCCTTCACTCACAATAAGTGTATTTATTTAAATCTGAGCCATCCTTTCCAGTTTATAGTCCAAAAAATAAACACCCAACAGAAAACTTGTCCAGCATCTCTCTCTTGTCCCTCCGTGGTCTGACTGGGGCTCTCACATGTCACTGAGCCAAATGCCCGGCCACCTGCTGAGTAGGCTCAGGCAGCTCAACCCCCACACTTCTGTATCTATCATCACAGCTTCTGGTATAACCACCTAATAAAAGCAACACATTATACAAAGTGCTTTTAATAAAAAACAATTTAAAAAAAGAACTGGTGTTTTTAGTTGGGTTCTAATATTTGATGAGTTAAACCCTTTCCCCAGATCTGTTACAGAATAAACTCCTGGACTTTCTGCCCCATTTATTTTCTGCATGAATTTTAGAATCACAACAATAATGTGTTTTACTTTAAGAAAGAAAACCATAATGCAAGCTTGAGGAAGCATCCAAACATAAACATGGTCAAAGAAGCCACATGGTCTCCCATCCCACTTTAATGAAGAAGAAGAAGAAGAAGAAGAAGAAGAAGAAGAAGAAGAAGAAGAAGAAGAAGAAGAAGAAGAAGAGAAGAGGAGGAGGAGGAGGAGGAGGAGGAGGAGGAGGAGGAGGAGGAGGAGGAGGAGGAGGAGGAGGAGGAGGAGGAGGAGGAGGAGGAAGAAAGAGAAGAAGGAGGAGAAATGGAGACTTTGCAGAGACTTTCAAAGTTCTAACATTTAGAAGAGCGAAACTTGTCTAAAATAAAGGGCCCAGCAGTATTTCCTGACTGCATGCTGTTAGAAACAACTGGCTTCAACTTGTTCTAGTTCATTAAAACTAAAAGGGAAAAAACGGCTAATAGCAAATTCAAGAGGATAGCTTAGCTCTCAGTAATTTAATTCTAAAGTAATAACATGCTTATTAAAAAATGGAAGGTCACTCTTCCAAAAATTTCCCTAAAGGCATAGCTGCCAAATTGACTTCTGATCTAGTCTTTACATTATTAATTCAATGACATAATAAAGCTGGCAAGGAAAAGCTTCCTGCTTGCCTCACAAAGGGAGACAGCAGTGCCCAAGTACCTCGTATGTTTCCTAAAAAAAGTGACCTGAAAAAACAAGTCAGCTTAATTTCTTTTTAAACTGTCTGGATAAATGACTAAGAATGCTTTTCTCTGACTTCTGGGAAAAGCCTCCCAAACTGGACTCCTGACTTCTACCCCTTCCAAGCTTTGTCTTCACACGTTAGCAACAAAGCAGTGTATATCCAGGGGCACAGAGACAGCTTCGGCCAGGGTCCGCTGGTCCACCAGCTCAGGCAGGCAATCGTGGAAAGGCACCAGACATGGAAGGCAGCCTCCCAACCATGACTTGGCAGCAAACTCTAATTAATGAAACTTGACCGCAAAAAGCTTGTTGATCTCAACTTGTCTCAAGTGCCAGACATGGACAGCAGGTTGAAACCTGCTAAGATCATAAACAGCACAATCTATAGCTTTTGGAAAGAACTTTTTCTAACTGGTTTCAAACGGTCACCTCTTCCTCCTATCTGCAAAAAGAATTACAAACTGAAATCTGCCCAAGACCCTGGCTTTCCCAGACACTGAAGCAACGGCAGGTACATAACACTGAGAGGGAAACAATTTGGGAAATGGTTTTTACTTATATGAATCGTTTGTTCAGTTTTTACCATTAACTTTCCTCCTATAATATGTACTTCTCAAGAACCAGAAAGTAAATAACTATATAACAATATCACGAAATCTTGCAAAGGCATCAATACCCTTCCTCCACAGGTGACTAGGATAGGCTGTAGTAGGACCATGTTGGGTTTACTGGCTCAATGCAATCAGGGAACCAGCAGGCTATCGGGAACTCTGACGGCTCCGAAACAGGTAGGAGGATGGGCTTGTTATCAATTTGGGTTCTGTTAGGTGATTTGGGGAGAGGTTCACAAAAGCATAATTTTGATCTGGATTGGGAACTTTCAGGAAGCAGGGGCCGATCTGTGATTTGCTGTCTTGGTAATGTTTTCTAGAAGATGGGAAGACCAAAGGAAGGCTAAATATTAACAGGTAAAGACACAGCAGTCACTCATATTAGCCACGAAAGGAGAATGCCTACTCATTGTTATGTTTAGACATAGGTTCTTCATATCTGCCTATGTGGTGAACTTGCAAATCTTTATACTTTTTTTGAGCAATATGACTTAGAGAATCTTAACAAAAGCGAAATAACTGATTGCTGAAGTCATATTTCAGTAGTTCAACCAACTCTCACTTACTAAGAAGATAGTATGTAGAACCATACCAGTGGGCTGGGTGCCAAGTGGTCCAACATATTCAGATGCCTCTATTAGTTCCTAAAGCATCCCTGATTTCAAGACTCCAAGCCATAAAATTGAAATTCTTTAGAAGGTGATACTATCAATTGAATATGAAAGAACAGAAGAATCAAAAGTGGCTGCCCCCTTTAGAAGAAGAAAATGCTGTGCCATTTGGGACAGTCCCCACCTGGCCTACTTCAGTTATTTATGTTGCCTGTCTCACCCCTGTAGGCATCTGAGAGTGTAGCACCTGCTTTATAGAAAGGGACACTGAGGGGCAAAGCTGGTTTCTAGGGAGGGAGGGGAGATTCTCCAGGATATTTCTGTGTGGCCAATAAAATGTGCTGCTGCTAGGACTGAGCCGTACTCAGCACCCACGCGTCTCCAGCTGGAAGAGACTAACATGTCCTCCTCTTTTTTTAAAACTTAAATTTATTGGGCAATAATATTGTGATGTTTGCATGGTGACAAATGATTACTAGACTTAGTGAGGTGATCACATTGTAATGTATATAAATAAATGTTGAGTCACTATATTGTACTCCTGAAACGAATATAATATTGTATACCAACTATACTTAAATTTAAAAAGGAAAATAAATACATGTATACGAGTAATATTAATTAATAATATTCCATAATTTTCAAGTGTACAATTATAATTAGAATCTGGATACTCTACTGTGTGCTCACCACCTAAAGTCTAGTTTCCTTCCATTCCCATATATTTGACCCCCTTTACCCTCTTCATCCTTCCCTTATCCCCTTCCCCTCTGGTAACCCCCATTCTGTTTTCTGTATCTATGAGTTTATTGTTGTTTGTTCTGTTAGTTCACTTGCTAATTTTTGTTTTATATTCCACATATTACCTGACCTTGATACCAAGGATTAATCTTCAATGCATTTTATGTGGCTTTATGGGGTTAAAAAGCAAGTGTAGCTCCTATGTCTAAGCTTTTTATCAATCTCCTTGGACACATTATATCCTCAATTAATGAATAAAACATTTTATATCAGATTATGAATTTCAGTGATCTGTATCCATTAGGACTTTTAATGAAAAAAATAATCCAAATTTAAATAATAGTACAATTCACTAAGAATCACCTAATTTAAGTTAGCATTCTGGTCATAAGTAAAAGCATTTAATCTATGTCATTTTCTGAAGAAATGATATTAAGTCAAATAATCAATGACATGATCTCTCTATTTAGTATTTCCTAATGTCTTTCAAGTAAAATTTTATAACTTCTTCTTAAAAGTCTCCTATATAGTTTAGATTTATGTCTGGACACTTTGTGATTTTTCTATGCTATGATAAATAATAACTTTTTTAAAAATTTATTCTTTGCATATACACTGCTAGCATTTCCAAATGAAATTTATTTTAGTACATTATTTTATAATCTAGGAACCTTTCTAAATTCTATTATTAATTCTTATATGTATAGACTTTTAGAATTTTAACATAAATAATAATACAACTTTTAAATGACAGTCTTGGTACGTCTTTCTAGTCCTAATGGTTAATTTCCTTTTCGCAATTTATCTTGCACACACATATTGAAACACTGAAACATCATTCATGAAATTTAAAGTATTCATCAATACTATGTAGCAAAAGGAATGCACATTATAAAATACTAGAGGACTGATGCATGAAATTCTTACATGGGTAGGGTCCCTAGACTGGCCAGAGATCAGGGCTGATTGGGGCCTTCTGACTGCTGGCCAGGGGCCTTCCTTCCCTGGCTGCCAGCTGCCAGCCAGGATCTTCCTTCGTTCCATGCCATCCCCTGGTGGTCAGTGCATGTCATAGCGAGCGTAAAAACTCCCAGTCTCCCGGTCGAACTCCAGAAGGGACACTTTGCATATTAGCCTTTTATATATAGACTAGAGACCCAGTGCACAAAAATTTGTGCACTCGGGGGGGAAAGGGGGTCCCTCAGCCTGGCCTGTGCCCTCTCGCAGTCTGGGACCCCTCAGGGGATGACCACTTGCTGGCTTAGGCCCGCTCCCCAGGGGATTGGGCCTAAGATGGCAATCAGACATCACTCTGGCAGCCCGGCGGCCCTCGGGGGATGTCCACTTGCCATCAGGGAGCAGGCCTAAACTGCAGTCAGATATCCTTAGTGCTGCTGAGGAGGCAGGAGAGGCTCCCACCACCACCGCTGTACTGGCAGCCATCAGCCTGGCTTGTGGCTGAGCAGAGCTCCTCCCATGTGAGAGCACCCTGACCACCAGAGGGCAGCTCCTGCATTAAGCGTCTGCCCCCTGGTGGTCAGTGTGTGTCATAGTGACCAGTCATTCCCAGTCCTTCTGCTGTTAGGGTCAGTTTTCATATTACCCTTTTACTATATAGGATAGAGGCCTGGTGCATGGGTGGGGGCTGGCTGGTTTGCCCTGAAGGGTGTCCTGGATCAGGGTGGGGGTCCCACTTGGGTGCCTGGCCAGCCTGGATGAGGGGATGATGGCTGTTTGCAGCTGGTCACACCCCCTTCAGGGTGGGGGTCCCCACTGGGGTGCCTGGCCAGCCTGGATGAGGGGCTGAGGCCCGTTTTCAGGCTGGCGGGTGACTGAAGCTCCCAACCTCTCCTTTTTCCTTTTTTTTTATTCTGGGATTTATTTACCTTCTATGGCTGTCACTGGAACTGAGAGAGCCAGTTTTAGCTCTGAGGCTCGGCTCCAGCTCTGAGACATCGGCTGCTGAAAGCAGGTTTCTGGGGTTTGTTTAGCTTCTATAATTGCAACATTATTTCTTAGAGTGCAGATCAGAGGCTGGCAGCAGCAGGCAGGGAACCTTGGCTTCCTCCATCACTGGAGCAAGCAAGCCTCCTGTTTGCTTCAGCTGCCTGGCTGCTGGCCGCCATCTTGGTTGGCAGTTAATTTGCATATCACCCTGATTAGCCAATGGGAAGCGTGTCGGAGGTATGGTTAATTACCATGTTTGTCTATTATTAGATAGGACTAGAAGCCCGTTGCACGAAGATTCATGCAATAGGCCTTCTTTCCCCTAGCTCCTGGCACCCAGGAACCAGGCCTTTGGTCCGGCTGCAGCGGAGAAGCCAAGCCTCTTCAGTCTTCAGTCTTCAGTCTTCACTCTGGCCGGAGCCTTCAGTCTTCGCTCTGTGTCTGTGTATGCAAATTAACCGCCATCTTTGTTGGGTTAATTTGCATAGTCGCTCTGATTGGCTGGTGGGTGTAGCGGAGTTACCCCAACTTGCATGTTTCTCTTTTATTAGTGTAGATATAGAAGATAATTCAATATATTCACTCATTTCTTTCTTTTTTATTTTTTTAATCCTCACCCAATGATATTTTTCCATTGACTTTTAGAGAAAGTATAAGGGAGGGGAAGAGACAGAGAAACATTGATGTGAGAGAGACACATCAATTGGTTGCCTCCTGCATGCACCCTGACCAGGGCCAGGGATTGAGCCTGCAAATGAGTTACATGCCCTTGGTCAGAATTGAACCCTGTACCCTTCAGTCCATGGGCCAATGCTCTATCCACTGAGCCAAACTGGCTAAGGCTCCACTCATTTTTTGATGTCTACTCTGCACCAGGCAAGAGCCTAGTTGGAGACACAACTGGGAGTTTAAATTTTAAAAAGCCCTATTCTCAGTAAGAGTATTTGATATTAACATGCTCAAGAGAAAAACTTTCACAATTCTAAGATACTCTTTCTCTATCCTCCAAATCCACTCCCCACATCCTGTCATATCCAGTTTCTATACCTTGCCTGACAATCTGTAGGTTTTAGCTCTACACTTCCATCATTCCATGATCCTGGCACCACCGTGTCCCCTGCCCTCATTCTGCCTTCCTCATCCAACCTCCAGGCATGTAAATCTGGATGAAGCATCACCGAATTCCCAAGGAACACTAGGGAACATTCTCTTTGTTTAAAGCATTCTGCAAAAGCTCTTGAAGACAATTACCTTACTAATTGAATTGAATTGTAAATCTTGTGTGAATTTTGGGACACCCTATATAAAGATAGCTTACATTTCTGTCTTCCCATTAAGCTGTGAGTTGCTTGAGGATCAGGGGCCAGCCATTTCCTTTTATCCCTCTCCAAAGCAAAGGGCCTCAGTGCAATTACAGCAATTCTGTTTTGTACAGGTGACATTAAGACATTAAAATTTCTACACAAAGGAAAAATTCAAAATCAGAGCATGGCCTATAAAGCTTCCTACAGCCTGGCCTGCACCAAGCGCTCCTGCCCCTCTTAGCCTCTAGCAGACAGTATTCCCTGAGCCACTGAACAGAAATCATTCTATGGAATATTACAAGGATTCCATGCTCAGCTGAGTTTGTAAAAACCCTGGATTAAACCAATTTAAGTGGGTTTCTTGGCAGGGGACATCTCAGAGACTTTAAACTGGTTATGTGGTTTAAGACTCTCCAAAGGGGGAATTTGAGATGCCGCACCCTCAAACTCACTTAGCCACAACTGCCCCTTCACATGAAACACCTATTTACAGCCTGCACGACAAATGTGGAGAACGTTTCCCAAACTACAGCAATTTCCTTTTAGGAATGATTTCTCATTCCTCATTTTCCCCATGTGCTTTCTCTCCAATTCATTTTGTCAGGGTCAACTTTGCCCAATTTTAGCACACTCCTGTTCCATGTTTCCCTTTATTTCCAGCGTGTTCTATACATCTGTTGATGAGTTTCATTTTTAAAATGTTATGTGGGTCCTCCTCCCTCAGATCATCTCTGTGAGCACAGTGGATTCTGGTCTTGTATCTCAAACACAGAGCCAAGCTCCTGGGATATAGTGTGAGCTGACACATGCTAGAGACAGGGGAAAATCACATGCACATGAATGCAAATTCGTTTTATTCCTAGTTTTGCTCCTCAGAGAAATTTCAGGAGATATTTTGCAGCTTCTCTAAAAAAAAAAGTGCTTGCTAATTATCTGCTCACTGTTTTTATGTCTTCCAAACCAACCGCTATGCACTATGGTAAGTGTGGAGGAGGTTTGTCTTCATAGTCTGAATTTTCCTGGGGAGGCCAAAAGAGAGAAAATTTCAATTTGAAATAACTTCAGTAGAGTTAGAGGAGGCAAATGGAAAAAATATTGGTACATGTCTCCTTTCAAATGTTTCTTCATTGAAAACCAAAGATACATGGACTTATTTTCAATGCCACTATTTGGTACAGGAGCATTTAAAGGAAAATCTCATAATAGTTCAAACTTCCTAGGAGAGTCTTACAAGATCATTTCAGTCATAATTTAAACACCTTAAGACAAACTATTACTCATTAAAATTTATATTTTTGTATAGCTTAGTTTTAGGCTGAGTTTATGACTTATTAGAATTTTATTTCTAAATGATCACTTTATGGGACTGACAGCCACCCACACCCTAATGGCGCTTACTGCAGTTTGAGTATAATGTCGCCATTTCTATGGGCCAGTGATTTAAAGTCACTATGCATTTACTTTTAAGAAATTATTAATATTCATGGGTCCAATTTATTTGATGCCTACTCCATCAGGAGCACAGTTCCAACTGTAGCAACAGTCCCCTGAGAGAATCTGATGGCATTTCTGACAACTCATTTTGAAATGCTGTCTCCAAGAACAACTGTAACTAGAAGGAGAGACAGCTCATGTCTATGTCAAGCTTGACGGAGCTAATCTACTTTAAATTCTTACATTTTCTGGTGAAGTTTTCAGTAGATTTTCAGATGCAGCATTAAAGTTCATTTTTCTTCTCTACCACTTTTAATATTAAGCTGCTTTCTCCATCAACAAAAAATATTTTCAAGGTACTCTTTATTTCACTATGATCTTGATTTAATTGTTATATTACATCCAATTTATCTCACATCCAAATTCCTGCATCAGTGGGATGCAGAACTTTCCCACAAACTTACATAAAGTGGCTACTAGTCATCATTACTGTCATAGTCATCATTGTATTGCTGTTACTGAGAGGGTTTAGTAAGAAATTAATTTTGATGCTCTCAGATAAGATTTTTAAAAAGACAAAGAGGTGATCTTCTCAGGCATACTCTCTTTACCTCTTTTTAGAAAGGAGGGCAAGTCTGGAATTCAAATAAGCCCCTCCAATGCTGAAGGTGTATATTATCTAGCTGTACTCTTAGAAATCATACTGTAAGAGGAATCTTCTTAAAAACAGACTCACAAGCAGGGAATGTGGACTATTAATGAATACTCCCAGAAGAAAGAAAGTTCTTATCTGAAAGAGAGGTAATTACTTACTTGGTGTATATACTTGGAGAACCAAAATCTTAACCCTGTTTGTAAAACGGAGCATGCTTGGCCAGTTCTACAGCGATCTCAAAGGTTATTATAAAGGATACCACCAATCACAAGAGAAATCTTCACTTTTCTTTGCTAATGGGAATAGGTTGAGGCTTGAACCAAGAAACCAGCAGGATCTTCTTTTTTAACACTTTGGGAGTCAAACATTTCTAGATATTAATTCCCATGACTCAGTGCTCTTACTTAAAAGGCTGAATCACAGTTTATCACTCGGGCATAAAAGCACAAATATACTATCAGTAGTAAAGTAGTCGTGTGGCTCTGAGAGTGCCTTCTGGAGCTTCCTGGAAGAAGTGATGAGAACCTTGGAGGGGTGAGCAGAGCTCCACCTCTCTCACGGAAAAGAGCCGCTTCCCAGCTAAGCTGGAGAATTATTAAGGCTTCTCATCACAAAGACACATTCCTAGCCATTCCTCCCCTGAATCTCTGCTAAATTAAAGATACTGCCACCAGCCACCCCCACACAGCAACTCAGGACCCCACCTTTCATCTATCTTTCCCCAGTGCGCTACTCTGGTGCTACAATCTCACTCACGTCCCTCAGCAGCAAACAAGGTAAAAAACAGGTGAGCTGACGGACAGGAGTTTTAAGGGTGAGTTGTGAATAATATGTAAAACTAAAAGAAATGGAGGTATGATACTCTGGGGGAACAAAATTTGCAACCCCAAATATGCCACATTGGCACACTGATTATTTTGAATTAAAGTTCTCCAGAAATAGCCAGTCTGAAAAGGACACTGTGACTCTCCTTTGTCCCCTTGAACACAGGAGATAAATCTCCCATCTGAAAGGAACCCTCCCTGACCAGGAGGTAGAGAGACATAGTTACCATCAAGAGATAACTACAAAGAATAAAGGCTAGGTGTGGTGAGGGGTGCTTGGGCAGGCTAGAGACCAAAGTCCTCTCTGTGTCCCTTGTCTCTGGGGGCATGACAAACTTTTGCTACCATACATTTGCTCTTCCCAGCTCCCTGTGTACTGTCTTCCTCCCCGTTGAAGTTCCAAATCCCCAACCCTTTCTTATTAGCGCAGAATAGCATATAAGCCTCAATTGTTTAGTTATTTGGATCCTCATATTTTTATGAAGCCCCCATATATAAGTAATTAAGTTTGTTTTTAATCTTGTTAAGCTGTTTTATATTAATTTTATTATTAGACCAACCAAAGAATCTAGAAGAGAAGAAATTTTCCTCCCTGACAATATCTATTGGTAGCAGCATTTTTAAAATACCCTGTAAAAATACTGTAATAATGTTCCATTACTAAAGGTAAATTAGCACCAGCCTAGTACAAGTATAGCATTTGTCCTCTCAAGTCTATGGACAAAGCAGGAGCCCACCAGACTATTCTTTTCACATATAAGCAGCACACACTTTCTTTAGTCAATATAATCAAGAACCAGTACTTGGAAAAATGCTGTTGCATAAATATAAAGTTTGGATCACTTCAAAAACATAAGTCTCTTTTCAACTCACCTTAGAACCAAAAAATATAAATTTATCCTGGAGGAAACCTAAGCACATTAAATTTATTCTAAACCATAGATAAAACTGTTTTCAGTCTTTAAAAGATATTCTAAATCTATACCATAATGTTCAATATGGTAGCTACCAGCCATATGTTGCTAGGTTCATTTAAATTAAAATTAAATGAAATAAAGAACTCAGTTTTGCAATTGCACATTCAATAGGAGGTTGCCGTATTAGACAGCACAAGTGAACATTTCCAACACAGTAGCATGTCTTATTGAACATGTATATTCTGAAAACTATTTTTCCCCAAGCAAAGAACAGGGGTATGGTTTTCTCTTGTTTAACAATTACCTGGGGAAATTATTCACTTGCTGGGTCAGAAACTGAAAAGCAAATCACATTAAGCACTCTCAAAGTCTCAGAAAACCAACAGTCAACAACTCAAGATACAAATACTATCATTAAGCTGTGACAATGGAGGTACCTGGCAAAGGTGAAGCCTGTGGCCTCCTGCACAGCCAAAGGCCTCTGAACCAGACTTAATCCTCAGAAAGTATTCCAAGTCAGTCCCACTGCTCTTGTAAATTAAAATGAAGTTGAGAAATAGGACTCTTAGAATTTTTTTTCAAAAGATGAGGCAGTTGCCTTTGGTATGTTCAGAGTACTAACAGAGAATAAATATCCTGTTCATTAGCCAATCAAATTACTCAAGATATCAGTCAACACTCCATTTACCTGATTATCATCATATTATTAAGAAACATATTTTGCATGCATCAACATAAGGCTGTCTCAATATTTCCTGTAGAGCCATTCACTCAAAGAAATACTTGGAAGATCTTTCTATTCAGAAGAGTACACAAGCAGCAGCTAGTTGCATTTAGAAAGTCACAGCTCCATCACTTAAAATTGTTAGCCTGAAACCAAGCTTCCTCAGTGAGGGGATGGACACTGATGCATGTAAAATGAGGATTTGGGATAGGGCATATTGGCAAGGAAAACAGACACTGCGAAATAAGTGCCACATCAAATAAATGTTGTCATATGAAAAAGGGAAAGGACTTAGTCTTGATTGATTAGTCATCTCTGTGGCAATCTACCACTTCTCTTGGACACATGACAGTACCTGGAGTGAACCTTTTCTCCAATGGGTCTGTGTGACTTATAAATTGTTCTATGAACACATTTCCCACTAATTGCAAGCAAAACTAGAAATATTTCAAGGCCACACAATTAAGTCTCTGAACCTTCTAGCTTTGGGTTTATGTGACCATATGGTCTCAATTCACTTAGAAATAAAACAGCAGAAGCAAGCACCAAAAAACCCTAGGCCTGATATTCTCACCCAGTCCCCTGCCCAGAAAAGAAAAAAGGGGTCTTTAACAGCATGAGGGTGGTGTGCACGTCTATGCTAGAATAACAAGCATCATTTTCTTTGAAAGAAATTGCCAACACAAAGCTTTCAGTGCTATAAATACGTCATCATTTCTAAAGTCATTGATTTTGCCATAAAATTAAATTGTGGCTGCCATATGAACTGCAATATTATATTATCCTTTTCTGCCCACATCTTAAGTTCTCTCTCAAATACCAAAATAATAAAAATATTAGTTTAAAGTTAACACAGAGAGCAGACCAATTTACATCATATGTTAAACCAGTATTTCTTCTTTTGAGATCAGGAGTTTCGTACTGAAAAAAAGAACTCACATTGGCCTAAACAGAAAGACAGAGCAGAGGAAGAGTTGGTGGGTGGGAGAGGGATGGGTTACCACTGAGAGAAAAGAAAAAGAAAGAATACAAGATAACACTCCTATAGGACCTGCTATGTAATGTATACTACCTCTTTCACACTAGAACCTAGTTGTATAGAGCAAGAGTAGAGTGAACTTTTCGGATACCTTTGAGAATTCAATATGGAGTCACTGTCAGTCATGACAACTATGTCAAGTGCTGTGTCAAAACTGAGGTAATGGGGTGTAATGGGAATGGCCTTAGGATGGGCCCAGACCAACCAAAATCACAAGTCTGGACACTGGGTTAAGGACTCTATCTGGACACTGATATGAATAGGACCTCCACCCTTCATGGGCTATAAGAACTCAGAGCTCTATCATCAACAAATCAACAAACAACAAGTGTTGGAGAAGATGTGGAGAAAAAGGAACCCTTCTGCACTGCTGGTGGGAATGCAGACTCGTGCAGCCACTGTGGAAAACAGTATGGAGTTTCCTCAAAAAACTAACAATGGAACTCCCATTTGACCCAGTGATCCCACTTCTAGGAATATATCCCAAGAAACCAGAAACACCAATCAGAAAGGATATATGCACCCCTATGTTCATAGCAGCACAATTCATCATAGCTAAGATTTGGAAACAGCCTAAGTGCCCATCAGCAGATGAGTGGTTTAAAAAACTGTGGTACATCTACACAATGGAATACTACACTGTGGTAAAAAAGAAGGAACTCTTGCCATTTGCAACAGCATGGATGGAACTGGAGAACATTATGCTAAGTGAAATTAGCCAGTCAGAGAAAGATAAATACCACATGATCTCACTCACTTGTGTAATATAGAGAACTACATAGACTGATGAACAGGGCCAGATCCAAAGACAGAGAAACAGCGATCAGACTATTAATCCCCAGAGGGAAAGTACGGGAGGGTGAGGGTAAGGGGAAGAGATCAACCAAAAAACTTGTATGCATGCATATAAGCCAAACCAATGGACATGGACAACAGGGGGATGAGAACATGAGTGTGTGTGTGTGTGGGGGGGGGAGTTTGGGGGTTAATGGGGGGATGAGGACACATTTGTAATACCTTAACCAATAAAAAAATTAAAAAATATACATTAAAAAAAAAAGAACTCAGAGCTCCAACCACCCAATGCTAGAGCTTGGCTGTACCATAGGTCATGCTTGTAGCTCTGCTGGACTTCCACTCTACTAGACATATGTAGCCAAGTAGATGTCTCACTTACGACGAACGACCGCCTCTCCACCTGAAGACACTACCAGTGACTGGGACTTGGAGCTGGATGATCACTCTGCTTGCTTCTATCATATAAGCTCCTCCTCTCTGTGTGTAACCTGTGTGCAACTTTATTGGCTTACTGGGAGGTCTCCCCTAATGAGCCTGGCATTGTTGAAAAACACAAATGTGTGTAACTCATTTCGGGGATGCTCCCTTGTTCATAACAATAATCTTTCTAAAAATTATAGCAAATTTCAACATATATGTATCATCTAGCTTAGTACAAAATATTTAGCAGCTCTTTAAATATCTAATAAAAATAAAGTAAAATAGCTATATTTTGAGGTATTATTTCAAATGAAAGTATATTTCTAAAGACTTGAAGAAAGAATTTATGAAGACAATTTACTAATTTAAATGACTGATTAAAAAAGAAAATGGAAGACATTCAATTTGTAATAAAGAAGTAAAACTGTCACTATTTACAAATGACATATATAGAAAATTCTAAAGACACCACCAAAAAAACTGTTAGAACTAATAAGCAAATTCAGTAAAGTTGCAGGACACAAAATCAATATATAATAAGATGTGGCACTTCTATACACTAATAACAAGCTATCAGAAAGGGGAATTAAGAAAACAATCCGATTTACAATTACATCAAAAAGAATAAAATGCCTAGGAATAAATGTAACCAAGAAAGTGAAAGACCTGTACTCTGAAAACTACAAAACGTTAATAAAAAAATCGAAGACACAAATAAATTGAAAATTTTCCATGCTCATGGACTGGAAGAATTGATATCGTTAAAATGTCCATACTATTCAAAGCAATCTACAGATTCAATGCAATTCTTATAAAAATTCCAATGGCACATTTCACAGAAATAGAAAAAAAGTCCTAAAATTTGTACAGAACCACAAAAACCCTGAATAGCCAAAGCAATCTTAAGTAAAAAGAACAAAGCAAGAGGCATTACACTCTCTAATTTAAAACTACATTACAGAGCCACAGTAATCAATACAGTATGGTATTGGCATAAAAAGAGACATATAAATCAGTGGAACAGAATGGATAACCCAGAAATAAACATATGCATAGATGGTAAGTTAATATAGGACAAAAGAGCCAAGAATATACAATGGGAAAAGGACAGTCCCTTCTATAATTGATGTTGGGAAAACTGGACAGTCATATGCAAAAAAATGAAACGGAACCACTACCTTACACCAAAAACAAAAACTAAAAATAGTTAAAGACTGGAAGGTAAGATCTGAAACCATAAAACTCCTAGAAGAAAACATAAGTGGCAAGCTCCTTGATATCAGTCTTACAGAGGATTTTCCAGATTGACACCAAAAGTAAAGGCAGCAAAAAATAAACAAGTGGACTACATCAAACTAAAAAGCGTCTGCACAGCAAAGGAAACCATCAACAAAATGAACAGGTAACCTACTGAATGGGAGAAAATATTTACAAATCATGTATCTGATAAGGGGTTAATATCCAAAATATATAAAGAACAACCCAACAGCAAAACAACAACATCAAGAAACACCCCACAAATAAGCTGATTTTAAAATGGGCAGAGAATCTGAATAGACACTTTCCCAAAGAAGACATACAGAATGGCAGAGCCTACATGAAACGGTGGCCAAATCACTAATTATCTGGAAAATGCATAATGAGAAATCAAAATCAAAATGACATATCACCTTACACTTGTTAGAATGTCTATTACCAAAGAGATAAGAAATAACAGGTGTTGGTGAGGATGTGGAGAAAAGGGAACCCTTGTGCAGTGTTGATGAGAATGTAAACTGGTGCAGCCACAGGAGAGGTTCCTCAAAAAATTAAAAGTAGAAGTAACATTCGATTCACAGCTCCACTTCTGGGTATCTATCTGAAGAAAACACAATCAGTAAAAATAGCTTCACCCCCACATTCACTGCAATATTATTTACAATAACCAAGACATGAAAACAACCTACGTGTCCAATGATGGATGAGTGGGTAAAGAAAATGGGATATTGATACACACAAACACAAAATGGAATGTTATTCAGCCATAAAAAATAATGAAATCTCGCCATTCACAACAACATGGATGGACTGTGAGGTCATTACACTAGGTGAAATAAGTCAGACAGAGAAAGACAAATACTGTGTCATCTAATTTATATGTAGAATTTTTTAAAAATCCAATTCTTAGAAACAGAAAACAGATCGATGGTTCCAAGAGGTGGCGGGTAAGTGAAATGGACGAAGGTGTTAAAAAGGTACAAATGTCCAATTACAAAATAAATAAGTCATAAGGATGTAACACACAGCAAGGTAACTATACATATAAAGAGGTAATATGCTCATTTGTCCATGACGGTGTCCCCATAACGACCAATATTGATGCGCACGCAGCAGGGGGCGGGCAGCTGGAGCCAAATTCCCAGGGGTCTGAGGACAGTGCCTGACAGGAGCCCGAACTACAAAGAAGGAAGAGGAAGCAGCCACAGGGAGCTCTTCCAAGCCCCCTGCATGGACACCCTTCCCCAGCCCCCACACCCCCAGGGGGATGGAGAGGCTGACTGGACAGAGAGAAGACCCAGCCTTGGGGGTAGCTGCAGCCCACACCTCCGACTCCCGATCTCTTCCCCCGCCATCCCTGCCAGGGGCACCCACAAAAATAGCACGTGGGCAACCACCCGTCAGCGCCCCTGAGGCACCCGGGGCCATGGCCCACCACTGCCAGGCCCCTTCCCCTGGGGGTGGGCATGCCTCTCCTCCCTACAACTCCAGACCCGGGTGGAGGCAGGCCTGAGCAGACCTCCAGGGTCAGACCTTTCCCCCCAACCCCCCCACCCCGGACAGCAGCAGCGCCATCTCCGCAGAGGAAGCACGCTGAACCTCGCTGGGGGCATGGCTAAACCCACCCTCTTAGCCCACCTGGCTCCACCCTGGCCCGGCCCCCACCCAGCTCCAGGAGATTGGAGCCCCGCCCTGAGCAGGTACAGCTGTGAAACAGTCACGTACAATTTAAAGAATGGTGCCAAGTGGGAAGGTTTGACAGTTACTTCCCCTTTGGACTCGTCACCCCTGTAGTGCCCCCTAACTCCCTCCCCCCCCCCCCCCCCCCCCCCCCCCCCCGCCAGCACCTCCAGGGACAGCTACCGCTACAGGGCTGCTGGCCAGAGCCCACCCCTCCGAGGCCTGTGGAACCCTCTGCAAAGCTTCCATAGCTACAGTCCCAGGAAACAATCATGCCCTCCTCCCCTAACCAGCACCTGCTACCTGCGAGGGTACCCATGAGCTTAAAAATAACAATCCCTTCCCGTTTAGGCATCACTTACTTGATGAAACTTTCTAGGTTTATTAGCTCAGAACCTCCTCATGACAACCCAGTGAGGTAGGCGGAGAAGAGATTACAATTCCCATGGTATATGCGTATGTATTCAGAATGAAGCTAAGAGAGGAAAAGTGTCAAGCACAGTGTTTCCCAAGGTGCAGCACACGCCCCACAGAGGGGGCAATTTGACTTTAAGTGGGGGCAATTCGAGAATAAGTTAACAGTGAATTTTTGCATTTCTTATGGTTCTAGGGGGCCTCATCTACAGCGTATCCTATATAATGAAAGGCTAATATGTAAATGACTGAATGGTGGAATGACTGGTCACTATGATGCACGCTGACCACCAGGGGGCAGACACTCGATGCAGGAGCTGCCCCCTGGTGGTCAGTGTGCTCCCGCAGGGGGAACACTGCTCAGCCAAAAGCTGGGCTCATGGCTGGCAAGCACAGTGGCAGTGGTGGGAGCCTCTCCCGCCTCCATGGCAATGCTAAGGATGTCCCCCCAGGGCTCCTAGACTGTGAGAGGGCACAGGCCAGGCTGAGGGACCGCCTCCCCCCAACCCCCCATCAAGTACACTAATTTCGTGCACTGGGCCTCTAGCCCTATATAATAAAACCCTAATATGCAAATTGATTGAACAGTGGAACGACCAGTCACTATGACACGCACTAACCACCAGGGGGCAGACGCTCAACACAGGAGCTGCCCCCTGGTGGTCAGTACGTTCCCACAGGGGGAGGGCAGCGGTGATGGCAGGAGCCTCTCCCACCTCCACAGCAGCACTAAGGACCCCTCAGCTGACATCCACCGAGGGGTCCTGGACTGCGAGAGGGTGCAGGCTAGACTGAGGGACCCCCCCCCCACCACCACCTCCCAGTGCATGAATGTCATGCACTGGGCCTGTAGTAGTTAATAATATTGTATTGTATATTTGAAAGTTATTAAGAGGGATCTTAAAAGTTCTCATCATAAGAAAAATTTGTTTCTAACTATGTATGGTGACGAATGTTAACTAGACTTATAGTAGTGATCACTTTGCAAGAAAAAACCTTTAATTTTTGTCTTTTACACCAAGAAAAGAGACTTGATGTAATCTATGCCTTCATTATAGAGTTTTAACTAGTCCTAATTAAAAAAAAAAAACTAAATCTCTATTCTTTTCAATTATATGATAAGAGATTCTAACAGATAAGTTTGTTGGGTCAAATTACGCCTAGCCTGCAGGCCACAACAATGTACAGCTAATACGTTCCCCTGCTATACCTGATGCATTCACTCCGTGCACATTTTTGAAGTGCCCAGGGAGAGGCTATAATGCTGAGGTCAGTCTCTGTTCTCAAGAAGACTATGGGCTAGTGAGAGTACAGGTAAGTCAGAAGATAAACAGAACAGAAGAGGTCCAGGGTTGTGACCAATAGGCCACAGCAAAATCACTCTGTCCTGCAGGAGAGAGAATCATCCCCAGTAACAAACAAGGTTTCGGATGTTTGCAATGTAACTTGTGATGCAACATTCGCACAATATAGGGGAAAGATGACTGAATTAATAAATACCTTAAGTACCTCAGAAGATGAACTTATTTGGACCCAGAGTTTTTGCACAGGAAATTAAAAAAGGGCCCCAATCCGATATAACTTGTGTCCATATGAAAATGGGAAATTCAGACTCAGACACTTAGAGGAAAATCAATGTGTACACACAGGGAGAAGATGACTATCTTCAAGCTGAGGGGAGCCTGAGGCCACCAGTAACCAGGAGAAAGGCTTAAAACAGAGTCTCCCTCAGAGCCCTCAGTAGGAATCAGCCCTGCTGGCACCCTGATCTTGGACTTCTAGCCTCCAGACCTGTGAGGCAACCAGTTTCCGATGTTTAATTCCCTAGTTTGCGGTACTTTGTTACAAGTGTCCAAGCAGAGTAATATAGATGTGTTGCCCAAGTTGAATCAAGAAAGGAGGAAACAGGGACCAGGATAAACAAAGGCAGAGAGAATAAAAACAATGCGATGTATTTGCCAGCATGGACTACAGACACGGAGCCTTAGAGCAGTGACTAGGAGGTTTGAGAGACATTCTAGAACTTGAAAATGCATTATAATTAATTAACATAAAGGACCAAAGCAAAGTTGTCTGACATTATTTTAAAGAGAATTAATAGCTCCCAGAACAGTGGACCTCAACTATAATTTGCCTAAAGAAATTAGCATTAAGGGGGGGGGGGAGAAAAAGCCATGTATCTAAAAGTGATTAGTTTAAAATGAAAGACTTATAAAGAGGCCAATAGCATGGATTGTCTACATGAACAGATGGAGGATGCCATAGTGTCCAGCCAGGCTTTGCAGGAGTCTATCACAGAGACATAGCCATAGCACCTGATTCCATCAAATATTTAAATTATAGGACAAAGCACTCTTCTATCCTGAGTCCAAGTTCACCAAGCAACCTTCTGATAGATATCATGGCTTCTCAGATCATCTGCTCAGCCCACACCATACATCTACGAGATGGAATTTTCATTGTGGAAGATACACTTGCATTCTGGCTCAGAGAACTTGTGAGCTTTGATGGCATCAGCAGCGGTGGTCATATCTGAATCCAACAAGACAAAGTGGGCATAAGTACACCGATGTGTAGACATTCAGCCAGAGTGAGTGGCCTTGCCAAGAGACATAATGCATTTCTCTCCAGCTTCCCCATCTCAATCTAAGGCATTAGCCTTCAATGGAGTCATACTGCATCTAGGCTAGTCGTGCCTCCTTCCATGTTGTACAGGCCTGACATGACTTGCTCTTTCCTTGCCTGCTCCTTGGCCTCATTCAGCACATCTTGCTCACTAGGCTCTGCCTCGCTACACTTCTGTGTTCCACCGGCGCACTACCTCGAGAGAGGGGGGTGAATTTGCCATTTCCTCTGCCTTGCATGCTCCTCCTCCAGCCCTCTCCTATCATTATTGGGTCTCAGGCCAAAGGTCACCTCCTCACTCTCTTGACCACGCTATTGAAAGGTGCCCTCCACTCATTTGTGGATTATAGAGAACAACATAGACTGATGAAAAGGGACAGACCCAAAGACTGAGAAACAGCGATCAGGCTATCAATCCCCAGAAGGAAAGTAGGGGAGGGCGGGGGTAAGGGGAAGAGATCAACCGAAGGACCTGTATACATGTATATAAGCCAAACCAATGGACATGGACAACAGGGGGATGGGAGCATGAGTGTGTGTGTGGGGGGGGGGAGATTGGGGGTTAATGGGGGGGATGAGGACACATTTGTAATACCTTAACTAATAAAAAAAAAACAACACAAAAAACGAAAGGTGCCCTCCATTATCCCCGAACCACTCCTTAATGCCCCAGCTTGTTACTTGTCCTTGAAGGCATGTATGCTATCTTGTTGATTTATTTTTTTCTCCACCTCCCTGTGACTAAACTATGAACTCCACTTAAGGGGCCTTCTATGTCTCTCTTTTTTTTTTAATCCTTACCTGAGGATATGTTTTATTGATTTTAGAGGGAGAGGAAGGGGTAGAGAGAGAGAGAGAGAAACATAGATGTGAGAGAGAAACATCAACAGGTTGCCTCCTGTACACACCCCGACTGGGAATCAAACCCACAACCTTTTGGTGTATGGGACAATGCTGCAGCCAACTGAGCCGCCTGGCCAGGGCTTCTGTGTCTTTTAACCACTTATTCCCAGTGCCTAAATCTGCACTTGACACCCAGCAGATGCTCAATAAATTTGTTAAACTGAAGAATAAAGCCTCTTGTTTAATGAACATCCAGACTTCATTCCTTGAGCTTGGAATGGCAAATAAAAATCACTTCAGATTCACTTTTTACTATGAAACACCTGAAACTTCAGAACAGCTGAGATACAATTTAAAAAAATTGGAGCCAAAAAAAATAATAATAATCAGAGCCAGTACAACCATTCTCAGCAGTTCTATTTACTTACATGACCTTTGATAAGTCACTTCTAAGTCCAATATATCCACGTGTGAAATGGAGACACAGCCAGTCACATCACAGGCTGTTGCAAGAGTTGAATAGAAATAATGGAGTTATGTACCCATGCACCCTTTTTGGTTCATAAGTAATTTTATTTAATTTCTAGTTATACAGAAAGCAACCCAAAACTCAAAATAACAGTCAAATAATGCAAGGGGCCACTTTTTCAACATCCTATGGAGTGAGGTTTGCAAAATCTCTCTTCTGGGGAAGGAGTGACAACCCACCAGAGCTCCACAGTAACAAAGCTGTAATTAGACACCCAGGGCCCCCGCGGCCCCAGGACCTGCGCTACTCACTGCTCCAACGCATTGATGTCGGTTCCCACAAGAAGGTGTAATTTAATAATCTTTGAATTGCTAAGGCCTGTGTATTTTTAAACCTGAAGGCTCCGTGAGCAGCTGGAGTTCAATCACCAGAGTAGCCCTTGTAATTTTAGACGATTACTTCACATCGTGTAGAAAATGCTGGATATAGAGCCATATATTTTTTAATCACATTTGCACTCCCACATTTATACACCCTTTTCTAAACACTTAATGTTTTCAAAGACTGCATTTGTTCTTCCTCAAAAAGGGATCTGATAGAGGAAAAGGTTTTCTCTTCTTAAATAACACTTCTCATGTTTCTTGATTACTGGACTCCCACTTGTGTATCCCTGACAATGAACAGTGTCTCCAATTCTCTGCTTGCTGAGGCACCATCTCTGCACTCACAGCAAATCTCTTTCCTTCCTCCACTCAGTGTGCATTTCCTCAGTGCCCACCCTTGCTTACTTAAAGTTTCCTCCCCCCAACAAAACGTGACTACATATAATTGATCATACACAATCCATTGTTGCTGTGACGTTTCCTTACACCATTAAAGAAAAACAAGACCTTTCAGTGTATGTCGATACAATGCAAATGCAAAAACCTTATAGATATCAGCTGATGCCACAAGCAACACACTACTGCAGATGAAATGAATTTCATTTAGAATGATATAGTTGTAAAATAGGAGCAAAAATAGAAGTGAAAAAATATAGAAGGGTGGTCATCAGGAAAATTGTACTAACCAATTTATTTGGGTAAATTGACTACTTTTCTGAAAAGCAGCTCACATATAGACACCACCTCTCCTGGGCAAGTGTAATTAACGCTTGTACTTACCCAACTACTGATAGCAAATCACCTTGACCAACACATAAAATTGCATACAAACCTCACTCAACTGTGTTTAGTACTATACTTTGTGCTTGGGAATGACCGTCGTTTTCAACCTTCATGCATTACTCCACAACATAGGTTCCATTAAAAACAATGGAAAGACTCACACTAAGCATCTTGTTCAAGCTGACTGGGTCTTCTAACAACTTAGCAACATATAAATTAAATTGGTATGATATTTAAAAATGGAAAGCACTTGCTTATGGTTACAAAAATTAGAGAATTAAGGTTATAACTCAATCAGCCTGAGGCTGTTTCTATAATTTAATTTCCTCCAAATTTCTCTCCTTTTACTCTCCTGTATTCATAAACCACATTCTGTAAAGGGTGATAAAGGAATTATAATCCCCTGACTTAATAGATGGTCTCTTCCAAAGCCATCAATGCCATACACCAGGGGGGAAAGACAGACCAGCAGAGGAAAGAAAGAAAAGTGAGGAACATGTCAGCTAGTCAAGTAGAAAAGAAATGCACAAATGAAAAAGCAAGACAAAATATTGAAATCTTAGGGATTTCAATTCAGTGAGTGTCTTAAGCAACATCTACATGCAAAATATTTTAAATATCTCTAACATCAAGAAATAATATCTTACCCTTTGCAACAGCATGTATGGACCTGGAGAGTATTGTGCTAAGTGAAATAAGCCAGTCAGAGAAAGATAAATATCACATGATCTCACTTACATGTGGAATTTAATGAACAAAATAAACTGATGAATAAAATAGGTTCATAGACATAGAAACATGGAAGAGACTGACAGATCTCAGAGGGAAGGGAGGCAGAGATTAACCAAAGCACTTATATGCATACGAGGGGCCCAGTGCACCCGCTCCAATCTGGGAGGCCTCAGGGGAGCCCTCTACAATCCGGAGTTTCTGTCTGTCTTTGCGATCATATGAGAGAACTGTCTGAAACCCCCAACCCAGTTTGGTTTGTTGCTCAAAGAATAATAGAGGCTTTTTTTTTCTTTGCTTCATTGATGGAGATTTCCTGGAAGTTTTAGGATATCTTCCCTTTAATTTTTCCTAGACACTCTGATTTTACTTGTGTCTCTCACCTTTGCTTTCCTTCCATCCCCCACTGCAACAGTAACTAGCTCCAGGCTCACTTTGCTCTAGTGCAGTGGTTCTCAACCTTCCTAATGCCGTGACCCTTTAATACAGTTCCTCATGTTGTGGTGACCCCCAACCATAAAATTATTTTCATTGCTACTTCATAACTGTAATTTTGCTACGGTTATGAATCGTAATGTAAATACCTGATATGCAGGATGTATTTTCATTGTTACAAATTGAACATAATTAAAGCATAGGGATTAATCACAAAAACAATATGTAATTATATATGTGTTTTCCGATGGTCTTAGGTGACCCCTGTGAAAGGGTCATTCGACCCCCAAAGGGGTCACGACCCACAGGTTGAGAACCACTGCTCCAGTGACTAAGAGATCCGTCTGCCACCAGAACTACGATTCCCAGCATTCCTGGTGCTCCCTGCACTCTAGGTTTTCCCTTCCTGCTCTGTCTCTGTCCCACAGCCTCCCACTCTGCCATGTCCCCCCAAGCCTCTGGCTCTCCTGCTCTGCTCTCTGCCTGGTGCCTATGTATGCAAATTAACTCTCCATCTTTGTTGGGTTAATTTGGATATTCACTCCTGATTTGCTGGTGAGTGTAGTGAAGGGATGGTCAATTTACATGTTTCTCTTTTATTATATAGGATATGCATAACCCATAGATAGAGACAATAGTGCTATAGGCCTGGGGGGGGGGGGGATGCAGGAGCTAGGTGGGAAGAGCAAAAGTGGGGAAATGGGGGTCATCTGTAATACTCTCAACAATAAAAATAAATTAAAAAAAACAAAAAAAAGAAATAATGTCTTAACGAACAAGCCTACAGTCCAGTAAGAAGAATGAGGCAAGCACTCCACTGTATCCTAAATAAAGGGCAGTATAAATTCCTGACATAAATACATGGAGATTTAAATCTGGTTTAAGAGATGGGGGTAAAAATCAAGAAAAGCCAAGAAGAAATGACATTTCACATGAGCAGAATTAGAGTTAGGGTTTTAGAAGTGAGGATTGGGGAACAGAACTAATAAAGTGATAAATTCACTCAATATAGTGAGTTCCTATTCATAATGTTAGGCAACATGCTAGGTGAATTGGGAAGAGGGTTGTTCAATAAGCACCAGAGTTGCAGAGAAAAAGCAAGGAGAGATGTGGTCCATCATTTGGGGGGCTTTCTACAACATGCAAAAAGTTAGAGCAGTTTTATTTCTTTCAAGGTACCCCTCCAATGTCCAAAAGTCTATGAAAGTGATAAATCCATTTTTCTCTATAAGCAACTACAGTTGCCAGTTAACAAAATTCGGCTTAGCTCTACTTATACACCTCCCTCTTGGCATATAACTTCCCAAAGTAAAGTCTTAATTTATAAAAATAACACATGGTTAAGGTGTGGCTGAATCACATCCACAGGACAAAATTCAGGGCCTGCTGCAGATTTTAACAACATCTATCTTTGACGTAAATTTGCTCTAAATTCAGTGCACATTTGTTTTCTGCCACTTTTGACTTTGACAATAACCTTTTGATACTTCAAAAGTAAATAAATCTCCAAATTCCTGGAGGGGAATCCATCCTACCTCCTCCCCACCCCCCAATTTTTTTGGTGATGGAATCTTTTATATTTTTATTGAATTTACTGGGGTACACTGATTAATAAAATTATATGGGTTTTGGGTGTACAATTCTATAATTCATCATCTGTATATTGTATTGTGTACTTGCTACCCAAAGTCAAGTCTCCTTCCTTCACCATTTACACCCTCTTTACCCTCTCCTACCTCCCCCACACACACCTTTCCCTCTAATAATCACCATACTGTTGTCTGAGTCTGTGAGGTTTTTTTTTCTTTGTTTAACTCTTCACTTTTTCACCCAGTACCCCAGCCCCCCTCACCTCTGACAGCTGTCAGTCTGTTCTCTGTATCTATGAGTCTGTTTCTATTTTGTTTCTTAGTTTATTTTGTTCATTACAATCCATATAAGAGTGAAGTCATATGGTACTTGTCTTTCTCTGACTGGTTTATTTCACTTAACACATATTCTCCAGGTCTGTGATAGAACCTTTCTTATGTATCAGGACTGGATTTGGTAAATATCAACATTAGCTAAAATGAAGAAAAATGGGCTCACTCACTCTAGAAAGATAAAATGGTTTTTGATCTGGCAAACAAAAACAACCTATGAAAATCTCTGTAAATAACACCTCTGATTGGAAAGGACACAGATTATAGAATACATCTTTATTTCTAGAATTCAGTCTTATTTGAATAAATATTTTAGGTTATTTACTTGTCACTATGTATACTCTGATAAAAACTCAGAATTTAAAATGACCTAGTGGGATTCCTAAAGAACAAGGCATACAGAATATATATTTTGTCCATTAACTGAATTGATAATTAATGAGTATTTGCCACATGCATGCAATTAAAATCAAAATGTACAAGGTTACTTTGAGAAATAAGGATTCCTCTTTAATTTTCTCAAAACTTTTAAATATAGATATAAAACTCCATATGCACGTTTCATAATACAAGAATAAGAATGTGTTATGGTGACTTTACTGTATGTAAATTGCATTCCAATAAAAAATAAGATTGCATTAAATAATACCCAAGGAAATCATTCTGAAGAGAAAGGAGCTGGTCTCTCAGCCCTGCAAAGTACCTTAAGAATTTCCAGTATCAATATTTACAAGCAAGCATTATCAGCTTGACATAACACTTTAAAATAAGTACATTTAATTCTTAAAAATCCAAGACAATGCCAAGAAAGCACCAAGCAGTAGAAAAGATGGAGTAAAATAAAAAGGCTAAAGTAAATATACTCAGTCAAAAATAGGTTACATCTCATGGTTAAATTGTCATTCATTGTTTCCACCAATACAAGGAATAAGAAATCTGACATGTAACACACATAAGTGGATTTCATACTTATTAATGCACAAAATGAGTTATAGTAAGTGCATCTTTGTTAATTATTAAATAAACATTTATTGACACATCTCAAGGTACTTTCGTGAGCCCTGGAAAAGAGGACAGCCACAAAAATAACTGGCAATGCAGAGTCCAGTCGGGAGGACACTTAGAGCAATTCTAACACAGCACAGGAAGTGATCAAACAGAGGCCAAGCAGCTTCAATAGCCCTTCATTCCCACCCCAGGGACACTGCTCAGTCTCAGCTTAACCGCCCTAAAATAACTTCCCTTTATAATGGTCACAGGTTTCTTGAGGGTTTTCATATTAGTTTAGGCCTCTTTCCTCTCTATGGTTACACACAATTTTACTGAAATTAAAGTTAATGTCGCCATTGGCTCACTGATTTCCATTTTTCCCCACTTAATTATAGGAATCAAACAATATGATTCAGAGTGCTATTTCTAACATTTTGTTCTATTATCCTATTCAAAATAGAGTAAAAGGTTTTTAGGATCGTGTGTTTTTTTTTTAATTTAAGATTTCTATCAATTGAAAAACTGTGCTTAAAAACTATTTCCAAACAATATGAGGCTTTTCAACACTTTATACCTTTTTTCTTTTTCCGTTTTTTTACTTTATATCTATGTTTCACTCTTTTCAACTTGTAGGCTATGTTGTATTATATTTCAAATTGACATTTATCCCCCCCTTGATAATGTTTAATACATTCAATATTAGTTTAGGCTTTATCACATATTTAACACTTTCTTTGCTTTTTAGTCCTTTGTACAACACAGATTTTCTACCCAAGTTCGTTTTCTTTCTGTACAAAATACAACCTTAAAAGTTTCCTTTAGTAAGGGTTAGCAGGGTGCATCATCAGCTTTTGATTCTGTATTTTAAACTTATTTTTTATATAACACTAGAGGCCCAGTGCACAAAATTTGTGCATGGAGGGGTGTTCCCTCAGCCCAGCCTGCACCCTCTCCAATTGGGGACCCCTTGGGGGATGTCCAACTGCCCTGTGGGATTGGGCCTAAACCGGCAGTCAGACATCCCTCTCACAATCTGGGACCACTGGCTCCTAACTGCTCACCTGCCTGCCTGCCTGATTGCCCCTAACTGCCCTTCCTTGCCAGCCTGGTTTCCCCTAACTGCCTCTGCATGCCTGCCTGATCACCTCTAACTATCCCCCCCCCCCCCCCCGCCAGCCCGGTTGCCCCCAACTGCCCTCCCCTGCTGGCCTGATCTCGCCCCAACTGCCCTCCTCTTCGGGCCAATTTGGTTGTGATTGGTCGGTTTCTATGCCAGCATCAAAAGCTCCACCTCCTAGGCAGCCATTGACTCTCCACAGCACCCAGATTTGATTCTGATTGGACGGTTCCTATGCCACTCAGCATCAAAAGCTCCACCTCCTAGACCAGGGGTGGGCAAACTTTTTGACTCAAGGGCCACAATGGGTTCTTAAACTGGACCGGAGGGCTGGAACAAAAGCATGGATGGAGTGTTTGTGTGAACTAATATAAATTCAAAGTAAACATCATTATATAAAAGGGTACGGTCTTTTTTTATTAGTTTTATTCACTTCAAATGGGCCGGATCCGGCCCGCAGGCCGTAGTTTGCCCACGGCTGTCCTAGACAGCAATTGGTTCTTCACAGCACCTATGTTTGGTTCTGATTGGTCGGTTACTATGCCAGTCAGCATCTCCAGGCCTATCTCTGGGCCTGATCAGAGAGGCAGGGCTGACCAGTAGCCCCCACAGAGGCTGGGAGAGAAAAAAAATGCCTGGCTGCTGGCCAAGCTCAGAAAGAAAGTGGGAGAGAAAGAGAGAGGCAAGTACTGATCAACAGCTGCCACTGAGGCTGCGGATAAGATCCTGCCTCTCTCTCTGGGTCTCAGCCCCCTGGTTAGTCAATGCTGGGTCGCCACGGCAACCCAGCACTGACTGAAGGACTTCCAGGTTGGTCAGCCTTCGGTCGTGATCAGTCATTACAACCCTGGCCTTTTATATATTAGGATTATATTAGTTTCAGATATACAACAAAATGATTCAATATTTATATGTATTGCAAAATGATCACCACAAGTCTAGTTAACATGCATTACTTCACATACTTTTTTTCCATTTTGATGAGAACATCTCTAAGATGTATCACTTAGAAACTTTCAAATGTGCAACACAGAATTGCTAACCATAGTCACCATATCATATATTACATCCTCAGGACTTACAACTAGAAGTTTGTATCTTTTGACCCCTTCACTCATTTTATTCACCCGGCATCCACCTCCTCTGGCAACCACCAACCTATTCTCTGTATTTATAACTTCCCTTTATATTTGTTTGTTTCAGATTCCACATATCAGTGAGATCATAAAGAATTTCCTTCTTTGTCTGACCTTTTTTTCCTTTGCACAATGCCTTCAAGGTCCATCCATGTTGTTACAAATGGCAAGAATTCCTCCTTTTTATGGCTGAATATTTATCTTCATATACGATAAAAATGCATGTTGCCTATAGTCTAGGACCGTGGTCAGCAGCACGCATGTACAGTGTGATTGAAACTTCGTGGCCCATGCACAGAAGTCGGTATTTTGTGGAAGAGCCACACTCAAGGGGCCAAAGAGCCGCATGTGGCTCGCGAGCCGCGGTTTGACAAGCCGCAGTTTGCCGACCACTGGTCTCGGAGTTTGATATTCCACAGATTCCTGAAAAGTACTAAGGCACCTACTAACTACTATTAGCATCACTTTTCTACCAGTGCTATGAAAATCTCCCTGTACCATGTAGGGACCCTGCTAAAAAAAGGAAATTTTAACTATTATTAGAACTTTAAATCCTATCATTTCTAACAAAGGGAACAGTTTCCTTTTTAATTCATTTTTACTTCCATTAATGTAATTCTTCATTGCTATAGAGCTTAAAACAAACCACTTTTCTAACAAGGTTGTTTTCAAGAATCCCAAACAAGGTAAAAGCATAAGACTAGTCAACACTCTATGCACATGGCGGGCCAACTGCACACTACCTCACTGTCCTGACACCCTTCCAGCACACTGACCCCCCAAGATGACAAATCTTTCCTGATGGCAATTGAGCCATTAGGGGTGATCAGGCAGGCAGGCGAATGGTTGGGGCGATCATGCAGGTAGGCGAGCAGTTAGGAGCCAGCGGTCCCGGATTGCGAGAGGGATGTCCAACTGCCAGTTTAGGCCTGATCCTGCAGGGATCTCTGTGGGATCAGGCCTAAACTGGCAGTCGGACATCCACTGAGGGGTCCTGGATTGCCAGAGGATGCAGGCCAGGCTGAAGGACCCCCACCCCGAGCACAAATTTCATACACGGGGCCTCTAGTTAAGATATAAAAATAATCAACCTCTAAAAGGAAAATCTAGTATTTAACTTCTGTAAATGCCACATGAATAACAAGATCTTCAGGTTTGCCCTAACCGGTTTGGCTCAGTGAATAGAGTATCAGCCTGTGGACTGAAGGGTCCCAGGTTCGATTCCAGTCAAGGGCATGTACCTTGGTTGCTGGCACATCCCCAGTAGGGGGTGAGCAGGAGGCAGCTGATCAATGTTTCTCTCTCATCAATGTTTCTAACTCTCTATCCCTCTCCTTTCCTCTCAGTAAAAAATCAATAAAATATATTTAACAAAAAAATCTTCAGGTTTATCTATCAGACAATGATAAATTGTACATGACCATGAAATAATAACTCTCCACATAATCACAGTCAAAAAAATTAACTTTAAAGAAATGAGACATCCAGTTTGGCATTATACCTCTTGTTATTTCCATACCAGTGCTCCAAGACTTTCACTGCTACCTGAATCTCCATGTGGAGATTTATCAACTGAGTCCTGTCTACTACTAACACTATAATCAAACTATACAGTAAGCTATTTATATGTCTGCAATAATTTCCTTTTCAAGATACACCAGACTTCAGTTTTATTCTGCAAAATCATTTTCAATTACATATTTAATCTCTATGTTATTGCTTAAATTACACACACACCGCCCTCCTGCCCAGATCCTGGCTGGAGACTCTGGCAGCAGCTGCCACACATGTCAGAAGGTTATTATTGTGTTCAATAGGAGCCACATGTGCCAGTCGGCCATAGCAATTTGTACTTATGACCTAATTCAACCTATCAGCTTTTGCTAATTTTTTTAAAGGAACAAAGAATAAGTCCTAGGACTCATAATTCAGAAAGGGAAAATAAATATTCCAGAAATGAAGCATAGAAGTATCATTTTCTCTCTAGACCCCCAAACAAGTAACTATTTAGGGACCTGGAGAATCCACCATGACACACTATACCACACACTAACCTTAAAATTTAGATTTCATTCGTGGTCACTAAAGAATGGAAATAAGGAAAGGGTTCATATTCATGTTTCTAGGACAAAGGTGTTGCTCTAAACACCATTTCACCCACCAAGAAACAAAAAAAAAACGTGTGTGGGGGGGGGGAGGGGGGAAGACTAGCAAATGGATCCAATATGTAGGGCATACTGAACCCATGATCCTTAAACTTTTCTTCTTAATGTTTCAATGTTTCAAACATTGGTAATATAATTCTTCACCCAGTTCCCAGAAGACTTGTGATAAATCAGGGTAAAGGAACATGCTGCTGACCTCTCCCATAACTAAGAAGTACCATGAATGTTTCATTAAAAGGTGACCCTCAGCCTTTGGCAAAGATAGCAAAGAAAACTGGCAGACTGTTCTTCTGTTGTACCAACTGAGTATCTGTGTGGATGGTCAGGATATGGAGTAATGGAAACTTGTGCACACTCCCCGAGAAAGTGAGATAGTAGAACAATTCTGTAGAGAAATTAGGCAATTTCTATAACACATAAGATGTATCAAGTAGCTCAATTTTTGTTTCTAGGCACATACTTGAGAGGTTCCTACACGTGAACATAGGAACATGCACACCCAATGTTCTTGGCAACACTTCTGATAATTTAAAAAATGGAAAACAATTCAAACTGTCTACCACTAAGCTTTAAGTACTGTACAGCAATTAACTAGAACTAGTTATCACCACGAATGTCAAAAACACAAGTAAAAAAGCAACCTGCACCAAGATACATAAAATATGATAACATTTACATAAAATGAAAAATCAAAAATCTATAATAATGAAAGTGTAGTATGCAATTGACCGAATGACTGAACAGTAGAACAACCATCCGGACAATCTTCCAGATGACCTTCCAGATGACCACGCTATGACATGCACTGGTGCCAGGCCAGCCAAGGCGGGTGCGATGCGATTGGTCAGGGGCCCTGCCATCGCTCCGCAATCGCCCCACAAAGGGAAGCCCAGGCCACTGGCCAGCGACGCTGTGGCGGGTGGGCAGTGCTGGCCAGCAATCGCCCAGCAGAGGGAGGCCCAGGCCAGCCAAGCAATCGCACCCCATGCCTGTCACCCGCAGAGAGAAGAAACTGGTGGAGGGGGAGGGGGGCAGCGCCACACAGATGGCAAGCAGTGGCAGCGACGGGGGTGGGGCCAGCTGCTGGCAACCAGGGAAAGGAAAGCCCTGACGGGCCCTGATCCCCGGCCAGGTCTAGGGACCCCACCCAAGGGGTCCTGGATTGCAAGAGGGCACAGGCCCAGCTGAGATACACCCTCAACCCCCACACCCCCATGCAGGAATTTCATGTATGGGGCCTCTAGTAAGTTTATATATAGCTTACGGATACATACAAATGGCTGGCCATTTGTATATATCCATAAAGCCATTCTGTGACAGATTTCTCTCAGGCACCGGGATAAAGAAGAATTAAGGTGCTTCAATTATCTAATGTTTTGTCTCTTAAAAAAAATCTGGTAATTTGTCTTAACTCCTAATTGTGCTTCATCTATTGATTCTCTTGTATCTTCTATGTAGACAATCATATGATCGTATTATTAATAAAAGTTGTCTCTCTATTTTAATCCTTAATAACTTTCATCTTGCTCTCTATCTTGTCACACTGGAGCTGGCACCTTCAGTATAATGTTAAAAAGGACAACAGGCAGGTAACTTGCCTATCCCATCTTTACTTCCAAAGGAAGGATTCCATCGCTTGACCATGAAGAATGATATCTGGCCCAGGTTTCAGTAGGTGCACGATGTCAGGTTAAGGAACTCCACTCCTAATCCAGACTTAAAAGTTTGTTGCTATTGTTGGTTAGTTACAAATAAATGCTAAATTTTTGGATTTTTTTTTCTGGATTTAATTAGATAATTGTATGAGGGTTTTTTTTCTTGTATCTATTAATGAGGTAAAGTATATTAATAAGAGATTTTCTAAAGAAAACATACACTTACATTCCTGGAATTAAACCCAACTAGATCATAATGTGTGAATTTTTTTACATTAATAGATTTGGTTTGCCAAATTTTCATAAAGAATTTTACCTCTCAGTTCTCAGCTGAGATCGACCTCTAATTTATCTTATCATTCTGCCCCTGTTGGTTTTGACTTGAAGGTTACATTAGTATCAAACTACATTGTATAGTATCATATTTTTCTTATAGTATGAAATATTTTGTATAAAATTGGATTATGTAAAATTATTCCTTAAATGCTTGACAAAACTAGACTATAAACATCACAAGGGTCTGGTGTTCATTTTGTTAGAAAAATTATAAATAGTGGCACCACTTCTCTAATAATTGTAGGATTATTCAGGTTTTCTATCTTATGTCGGTTTCTGAAAGTTATATTTTTCCTAATTACCCATTTTGTCTAAGCATCAAATTAATTTACATTGTTATTCACAGTACTTTCATGTTATTCTAATCACTGCTCTCTCCACCTGTTGCTAAAATGCTTTGCTTATGTTTATATCCTTAGGTTTGGTTTTGTTTTGGTTTGTTTGTTTGTTTGTTGAGTACTCTCCTTGTGGTTCTGTTGATCTTCTTTTGTTCTTTGACTTATGTAGTAAATTCTATATAGAGATTACAAATTTTAAGCCTTTCTTCTTTTATAACATAATCAATGATGCTACAAATTTCTCTCTCCAAGATATTCTTATTCCATGATTTTTGATGCAAAGTATTTTTTAATAACTCACTCCTAAGTATTTTCTAATTTCCATTTGATTTCATCTTTGACTCTTGAATTATTTATAAGTATAGTTGTAAAATTTCCAAGAGCACAGATTTTTATAATGGTCTTTTTTATCACTGATTTGTTGGTTCAGTGCACTGTGTTCACAGAACATGAGTTGGAGAAAACTAAGTCTCTAAAATTTTGTTGTGACTTCCTTTACAAGTTTATGACTTGTACAGTCATTTTTGGAAAACACTTGAGAAGAATGTGATTGTAAAGATATATATTTACTAGTGACGCATAGTGCAAAATTGCACAAGACCCGGACCCTGCCCCTCCTCCCCCCCCACCCCCTCGCCCCACACCATGGGATTACCCTGAGTCCCAGAGTCCCGCCCAGCGTGGCCAGCGGGCTGCAGGACGGCCCCGAGTCCTGGAGTGCCACCCGATGCCCCACTTCCGGGCCATGCAGAGCGGCCACCAGGCCCTGTCCCTGCGGCACACACGTGGGGCTGCAGAAACCCCGGCAGAAGCTGCTTGAAGTGGCCGCCAGGACCCCTGTGCCCCCGCGGGGTTGCAGGAACCTCAGTGGAAGTTGCGCAGAGTGGCCACCGGCCCTACCCCTGCTGCCCCACCCCCGCTGTGCATGCTGCCATCTTGTGTCGGCATTACAGCGTGAGGGTCAATTTGCATATTACCTCTTTATTATATAGGATGCGTGGCACACATATGTATGTATAACTCTGTGTGTGTATGTGTGTGTGTGTGTGTGGTCTATAGCTGCTTTCTTATTACAATGGAGAACTGAGTAGTTGTGACCTAGAATGTATGACTTGCAAAGCCCAAAATATTTACTATCTGGTCCTTCACAGAAAAAAAAATTGCCAGCCCTTCCCCTAGCTATATGTACTTAGTGCCTTGTACTTTTCCTTTGTGTCAATTACCACAAAAAAACATAATTATATAAGTCAAGGTGTAATGGCTATTTGCTCAGCTAAAATAGAAATCTGAGGTGGTAGAGAATATGCTGTCATTTATTGCTATGTCTACAATCCTAGCAATCTGCCTGGCCTAGTAAAACTACTCAAATACCTGTTAATCCTGTGTAATAAAAGTGTAGTATGGGAATTGTCCCCTTGACCGGGAGTTCGTCCGAGAGTTTGACCAGGGGGCGGGGCCCACCGGGGGAAGGGAGGGAGTACCTGGCCAGCAGCTGGCAGCCGCTAGGGACCCTACCAGTGCACGAATATAATATAAATTCAGAAATTAAATAGGCACTTTTCTATTTTCTTACTCTGAGCATTCTCTTTCATATGTTTTTACTTTAACATCACCTGTCAAGATGAAAATTCCCAATTTTAAAACTCCCAATTTCTAAATCTGTGTTGCTTATCATGAGAATTACTCATCAAAATAGAAATTCAGTGGTCAAATAAGTTTGGTTAACAAAATATTCTATATCATCCTCTTCGAGATTCACAAGCAAAGTGATTAAAGACTGTATAAAACTTGCAGCAGAGAAACCTATTTATTTATAACTCTATCTTCCCAAAGTAGCCATAGATTCCATTTTTCTCACAATGATTATGAAATGTCAAAAACACTTGTTTTAAAAGATGGCAGCCATAGCAGACAATAGAACTAGAACTGGGTGGTTTTCCATTTGATCAGTCAGGCCAAGAGTCAAAAAACAATCTGTAGTGGCCAGGTAGTAAATAGTTAACATCTATGGGCCACTGTTTTGTGTTACAACTATCCAATTCTGCCATGTAGCACTAAAATAGTCATTGACAATGCATTAATGAATGTGCCTGGCTGTGTTTCAATAAAACTTTGTTTATACAAACAGGTGGTAAGCGGGATTTGGCCCAATGGCCAGAATTCGCTGACCCCTGCACTGAGGGACTGAAAATTATCTAGGTACTCTGCTGTCTGGTATGATAGCCACTGGCCACATTTTGGCTCTTTAAGTTACTTAAAATGGATATTTCCTGCCCTAGCCAATGTTTCTCAGTAGTTAGAACTTCGGCTTGTGCACTGAAGGAATCGTTCCTAATCAAGGGTACATACCTGGGTTGCAGGCCCCAGTTGGGGTGTGTGCGGGAGGCAACCAGTCTAGACACATTGATGTTTCTCTCTCTCTCTCTGTCTCTCTCCCCCACCTCCCTCTCTTTGACTCTCTCTAAAAAAAAAAAAATCAATGGAAAAAATATTCTCAGGTGAGGATTAACAACAACAAAATGGTAATTTCTCAATCATACTAGTTATGTTTCAAGTGATTAATCACTACTAATAGTTAATAATTATCATAATGAACGGCACAGGAAAACATTTTAATTTCTCACTCACCCCTTATAGAAAATGTTTTCTTCTTTTTTATTATAGCAATCATTTCATTTTATGCTATTTTAAAATTTAAGTTCTAGGTAATAAAGGGAGAGAAACATCTGAATGAAATAACATTAAGGCCAAATGATATGCTCACTTAGACTCAAACATTTTCCAGCAGGCTTATAATTTAAACTTAAGTAGAAAACCTAGACTGTTATGCTGGTTGAAAAAGACTGTGGTAACAAATCAAGAACTTCCCTACTGAAAGCAGAGCAGAGAATTCAACTCTAAGAGATAATAGTCAAGTTCCTACTTACACAGTAAGCTTTGGTTTTTACTTGCCAATGAGTTATTCTTCTTCAACATGTTCTTAAATCAGCAAGTCCTGTCATCTTTACTTTGAAAATACTATACACCCAGAATTTCACCTGCTAACTAGGCTCTCTGCTCCTGATCTGGCCTCCCTCTAAGCAGCGAGATTCCCTTTTAAAAGGTAAATCAGATCATATCACTCTTCTGCTCAGATTCCACCAATGACTACCCATTTCAATGAGAGAAAAAAGCCAAGTAATAACAATGACCTACTAGATGACAAGGTATTCTTTTCCTGACCCAGCGGAGATTCCCTGGAGTTCTGAAAATCAGAACTGGTCAAACTCTAGCAGCAGCAAATTATTATCAAAAAAACAATCCAAGTGGTGCAGACCTTTGACCTCGAAATTAGTATTTATCAAAGATGACTTGACAGGTATGATAAAAACTGATACATCAGACTTGTAAACAACTAACAATCTCTTTTCAGACACTAGACAATAGGCAACACAGGACTATGATTCTTTGAAAATGAGAAGTGAATGAGGTGAGCCATATGATAGCTGAGGCTGTCTGTTGGAGCTACATTTCAAATTATGATTCAGGGAAGAGAAACCCAAGCAGAGCATGTTATTATAACTGATGAGAGAAGACACAAATTGAAGCTAGAGATGCTAGATGGTTGGAATTTGCAGAGCAGCATATTGAAGAAGAATCATACACAGAAAGAACTTGAATCTATAAGGGTCACTTTGTACCTTTGAACAAACACTAAGTTGTGCATTTATAGGATAAGACACCATGATGAAAGAACACATCTCAGGCCTGTAAGATAAACATCCCAAGAGCTCATACAAAATCGGGAGATATTTAAGTTCCAACCAGTCACAGTGGAAAATTACATGAATATACAGGGCTTGGGTGGCAGTTCCAAAGAGTCTCATCTAGGTAATAAAGCCAAAGCAGTTCTAGAGTGAAGACTACTAGACCCACAAGTAACTAGCTGCCAAAACTCAATCCTCTTTAAAGGAAAATAACAGAACCCAGATACTTAACAACAAAACACTAACAATAATCAGCATACAATAAAAATTACTAGGTACTAAAAAAATACACAAAAAAACACATAAAAATGTCACCTACACCCAAGAGAAATATTAGCAGATGAAAACAAACCCAGAAAGGATAAAGGAATGGAATTGTCAGAGATGAAATTTAAAAGATTTATCATAAATATATTGAAGTATCTGAAGGAAAACATGAATATATTAAAGAGAAATTGAAGAACCAAATGGGATTCAGAAAGAGAGTCGGAGGGAGACCGCGTGGCAGACAGCCGCGTCCCTTGGGACAGGCACAGCCCCTAACAGGGGAAAGGAGAACCGCGGGATTCCTGGCGCCGCCAGGGGAATTGAGAGCTGGGTCTGTGATCACGGAGGACTGAGCCTAAAGGGGGCAGACTGAAGAGCTGACCAGACCATGCAGTCCCGGTAAGAGAAGAAGCTTACAGAAACCAAGCCTTCCCCGTTTCCGCGGCCAGCGTTTGTTTGTTTGTTTTCACTGAACCCTGTTCATGGGACATGTCGGATACAGACACTCACCTGTGCTGAAGAGAGGGAGAGTGTGCGGAGGAGTGGAATCTGGGGAGAGACTGAGGAGAGAAGGGGGGCAGGGAGAGGTGGCAGCGAATTGAGTGCTGAGCCACCCCTGAGCCCAGGGCTGAGGCAGCCATTCTCTCCGGAGAGTGAGACTCCTCCCCCCAGCCCCCAGGCAAGGAGCACAGCCACACCCAGATTCCACCCTGTAGGAGATCAAGGATTAAAATAACCTGATCAGTCCCTGGGAGTTAACAGGGTCTGGCCTATAGAGGGATTTTCAATCCCAGCAACAACACAGCACTGGTAACTCTTACGCAGCCAGCTCTGGGCAGTGAACTTCCACTGGACAGAGAGGCCCTATAGCCTCAGAGGCCAACCCCAGAACACTGCCACCCAGAGGCTGACCCACAAACTGACTCTTTGCTAAACACAAAATAAGGCAGTCTGGGAAACAAATGCGGCTTGCTTTAAAATAAGGACTGTGGTTTACAACACAGAGGAACAGTGTATCGCAGGGAAACTCAACACTCTCCTGAATACCTGGCAGGTCTAAGGCGAGCCACACTGAAGAATAGAAGAACCGAAGGACCTTCACTACTGCAATATTTTTTTTTTTCTTTTTTCACCTTTTAACTAAGAAACCAATTTTTTTTTCTTTTTTTTTTCTTTTCTTCTGCTTTTTTTTTTGTTTTTTTTTTTGTTATTGTTTTTTACAAAACATGATTTTACCCTTTTAATTACTACCTTCTTATTTTTAACCAGTATTATTACTGCTACCATTTTACCATTTTTTTTTAAAGTGCCATTTTATTTTCTGTTTATTTTATTTTGGGACTAGTGTTCTCCATTCTATTTTCATCGTTATATTATTGGTTGTTTCTAGTTTGCATTCATCTCCAGGGAGCTGTTGCTGGAAGTTGTTGGGATTAATGGCTGTTCTATAGGAGTATTCTCCTCATATAAAAAAGTCTCTTCCCCTCTTCCACTTCATTCTCTCTTTTCGCTCTTTTTCTTTTCTTTTCTTTTCTCGCTTTTATTTTCCCCCCTCCTTTTTCCCAATTTCATTTTTGCACTCCTTTTTTTGGTCCCTAATTTTCTTTTCTTTTTTCTCTTTTCTCTTTTTCTCTTCCTTCTTCCTTATCCCCTAATTCTCTTAATTCAGGTGGTCACCTTTATTTGGGGTTATTCATATCGTGAATATATTTGTGTATAGTGCCTGGTACGTGGTGCCTTGTTGTGTTGTATTTTGTGCCTTTAAATCAACGCAGCAGATCCAAGCAACAGCAACCTCCTGAGCACCACACCCTCTGCTGAGGAACAGCAGCTGTACGTGAAACCTTGCCCCACCAGCCAGAAGAGCCACCACAGCTGTGAACAGCACCCACCAGAGGAGCTGCTGCCAACTGAAGAGCAGCTGCTACCGCAACCGCCAGAAGAGCAACCACAGACCAAGGAGTCACTGCCACCAAGGGAGCAGCCACTGAACGACTCAACGTCTAGATATGTCAGCGAGATCAAACATGGGCAGACAAAGAAACCCCCAAAGAAAAGAGAAGGAGGACTCTCCAGAAAAGCAGCTAAGTAATACAGAGGCATGCAACATGACAGAAAAAGAATTCAGAATAAGGGTCCTAGAGTGCATAAACCGGATGGAGGAAAAAATCGACAACCTCTGCAAGAAGCTAGAAGAAACAGATGAAAAAATCAACAACTTAAGTAAGACCCAAGAAGAAATGAAGAGTGATATAGCTGCAATGAAAAACTCCATTGAAAGTATCAACAGTAGACTAGGAGAAGCGGAGGACCGAATTAGTGATTTAGAAGACAAGGAAGCAAAACACACCCAAAACGTACTGCAATTGGAGAAAAAAATGAAAAGACAGGAGGAGAGCCTAAGGGAGCTTTGGGACAACATGAAACGAAACAACATACGAATAATAGGGGTACCAGAACAACAGAAGGATGAACAAGGATTAGAAAACCTATTAGAAGAAATAATATCAGAAAACTTCCCTGAGGTGGGGAAGAAAAAAGTCACACAAGCCCAGAGAGTCCCAAACAAGGTGAACCCAAAAAGACCCACACCAAGACACATCATAATTACCATGGCAAATGTTCAGGACAAAGAGAGAATCTTACAGGCTGCAAGAGAGAGACGGAAAGTTACATACAAGGGATCTCCCATTAGATTGTCAAATGATTTCTCAACAGAAACACATCAGGCCAGAAAAGAATGGACGGAAATTTACAAAGTGATGCAAAGCAAAGGACTAAATCCAAGAATACTCTATCCAGCAAGGCTATCATTCAAACTTGAAGGGGAAATAAGAAGCTTCACAGACAAAAAAAGGCTAAGGGAGTTTATCACCACCAAGCCAGCAATGCAAGGAATGCTAAAGGGACTGGTATAAAAATAAGAAATAAAAAGCTCAGAAAGAAAACAGCCACACAAAAACAGAAATGCCTACAAACAACTACCTTTCAATAATAACTTTAAACGTAAACGGACTAAATGCTCCAAACAAAAGACATCGAGTGGCTGAATGGATAAAAAAACATGACCCATACATCTGCTGTCTACAAGAAACCCACCTCATTAGAAGGGACTCACACAGACTGAAAGTGAAAGGATGGAAAAATATCTTTCAGGCAAATGGAAAGGAAAAGAAAGCTGGGGTAGCAATACTTATATCGGACAAAATAGACCTCAAAGTGAAGGCCATAACAAGAGATAAGGAAGGCCACTTCATAATGCTAAAGGGATCAATACAACAAGAAGATATAACCCTGGTAAACATATATGCACCCAATGCAGGAGCACCCAAATTCATAAAAAAACTCCTGGAAGATATCAAAGGAGAGATCGACAACAATACAATCATAGTAGGGGACTTTAATACACCACTAACAGCACTGGATAAGTCCTATAGACAAACAATCAGCAAAGATACAGCAATCCTAAATGACTCACTAGATCAGATGGACTTAATAGACATCTTCAGAACACTTCACCCCAAAGCCAGGGAATATACGTTCTTCTCAAGTGCTCATGGGACATACTCAAAAATAGACCATATATTGGGTCACAAGCAAAGTATCCCCAAATTCAAGAAAATTGAAATCATAAAAAGCGTCTTCGCAGACCATGATGGCATAATATTAGAAATAAACTACAATAAAAACAACCCAAAATACTCAAACACCTGGAAGCTGAATAGCATGCTATTAAATATTGATTGGGTTACCAATGAAATCAAAGAAGAAATTAAAAACATCCTGGAAACTAATGACAATGAAAACACAACAATCCAAAACCTATGGGACACAATGAAAGCAGTCCTGAGAGGGAAGTTTATAGCTCTACAGGCCTATCTCAACAAACAAGAAAAAATGGTAGTAAATCATCTAACTCTACAACTCAAAGAATTAGAAAGAGAGCAACAAGAAAACCCGAGAGTGAGCAGAAGGAAGGAGATAATAAAGATTAGAGCAGAAATAAATGACATAGAGACCAAAAAAACAATACAGAAAATCAATGAAACCAAGAGCTGGTTCTTTGAAAGGATAAACAAGATTGACAAACCTCTAGCCAGACTCACCAAGAAGCAAAGAGAGAGGACCCAAATAAACAAAATCAGAAACGATAGAGGCGAAATAACAACAGACCCCACAGAAATACAAATGATTGTTAAAAAATACTATGGACAGCTCTACTCCAACAAACTAGACAACCTGGAGGAAATGGACAAATTCCTAGAAAAATACAACATTCCAAAACTCAATCAGGAAGAATCTAAAAATCTCAACAGACCAATAACTATGGAAGAAATTGAAGCAGTCATCAAAAAGCTTCCAGCAAACAAAAGCCCAGGACCAGACGGCTTCACAGGGGAGTTTTACCAAACATTCAAGGAAGAACTAAAACCTATCCTCCTCAGACTACTACAAAAAATTCAAGAGGAAGGAACACTTCCAAGCTCATTCTATGAAGCCAGCATCACCCTAATACCAAAACCAGGTAAAGACAACACAATGAAAGAGAATTACAGGCCAATATCCCTCATGAACATAGATGCCAAAATCCTCAACAAAATCTTAGCAAATCGGATCCAGCAGTACATCAGAAAGATCATACACCATGACCAAGTAGGATTTATCCCAGGGATGCAAGGATGGTACAATATCCGCAAATCAATAAACGTGATACATCACATAAACAAATTGAAAGAAAAAAACCACATGGTCATATCAATTGATGCAGAAAAAGCATTTGACAAAATTCAACACCCATTTTTGATAAAAGCTCTCAGCAAGGTGGGAGTAGAGGGATCATACCTCAACATAATAAAAGCCATATATGACAGGCCCACAGCCAACATCATACTCAATGGACAAAAACTAACACCATTTCCCCTAAGAACAGGAACAAGACAGGGATGCCCCCTCTCACCACTCCTGTTCAACATAGTACTGGAAGTGTTAGCCATTGCAATTCGGCAAGAAGAAGAAATAAAAGGCATCCAAATTGGAAAAGAGGAAGTAAAACTGTCCTTATTTGCAGACGACATGATATTATACATACAAAACCCTAGAGACTCCATCAAAAAGCTACTGGACTTAATACATGAATTTGGCAATGTAGCAGGATACAAAATTAACCCCAAGAAATCCGAGGCATTTCTATACACCAATAGTGAACTTTCAGAAAGAGAGATTATAAAAACAATCCCGTTTACCATCGCACCAAAAAAATTAAGCTACCTAGGAATAAACTTAACTAAAGAGGTAAAAGACCTCTACTCAGAAAACTACAGGACGTTGAAAAAAGATATAGAGGAAGACATAAACAGATGGAAGAACATACCGTGTTCATGGATTGGTAGAATCAACATCATTAAAATGTCCATACTACCCAAAGCAATCTATAAATTCAACGCACTTCCCATTAAAATACCAACGGCATACTTCAGAGATCTAGAACGAACTCTCCAAAAATTCATCTGGAATAAAAAAAGACCCCGAATAGCTGCAGCAATCCTGAAAAAGACCAAAGTAGGTGGGATCTCAATACCAGATATCAAGATGTATTACAAAGCCACTGTTCTCAAAACTGCCTGGTACTGGCACAAGAATAGGCATATAGATCAATGGAATAGAATAGAGAGCCCAGAAATCGGCCCGAACCAATATGCTCAATTAATATTTGACAAAGGAGGCAAGAACATACAATGGAGCCAAGATAGTCTCTTCAATAAATGGTGTTGGGAAAATTGGACAGATATATGCAATAAAATGAAACTAGACCACCAACTTACACCATACACAAAAATAAACGCAAAATGGATAAAGGACTTAAATGTACGACAGGAAACCATAAAAATTCTAGAAGAATACAAAGGCAACAAAATCTCAGACATATGCCGAAGCAATTTCTTCACTGATACAGCTCCTAGGGCATTTGAAACTAAAGAGAAAATGAACAAATGGGACTACATCAAAATAAAAAGCTTCTGCACAGCAAAAGAAACCATCAACAAAACAACGAGAAAACCCACTGTGTGGGAAAACATATTTGCCAATGTCATATCTGATAAGGGCCTAATCTCCAAAATTTATAGGGAACTCATACAACTTAACAAAAGGAAGATAAACAATCCAATCAAAAAATGGGCAAAGGACCTAAATAGACACCTTTCAAAGGAGGACATTCAGAAAGCCAAGAGACATATGAAAACATGCTCAAAGTCACTAATCATCCGAGAGATGCAAATCAAAACAACAATGAGGTACCATCTCACACCTGTCAGACTGGCTATCATCAACAAATCAACAAACGACAAGTGCTGGAGAGGATGTGGAGAAAAAGGAACACTTGTGCACTGCTGGTGGGAATGCAGACTGGTGCAGCCACTATGGAAGACAGTATGGAGTTTCCTTAAAAAACTGAAAATGGAACTCCCATTTGACCCTGTGATCCCACTTCTAGGAATATATCCCAAGAAACCAGAAACACCAATCAGAAAGGATATATGCACCCCTATGTTCATAGCAGCACAATTCACCATAGCTAAGATCTGGAAACAGCCTAAGTGCCCATCAGTAGATGAATGGATTAGAAAACTGTGGTACATCTACACGATGGAATACTATGCTGCTCTAAAAAGGAAGGAACTCTTACCATTTGCAACGTCATGGATGGAACTGGAGAGCATTATGCTAAGTGAAATAAGCCAGTCAATGAAGGAAAAATACCACATGATCTCACTCATTCATGGATAATAGAGACCATTATAAACTTTTGAACAATAATAGATACAGAGGCAGAGCTGCCTCAAACAGATTGTCAAACTGCAGCAGGAAGGCTGGGGAGGGTTGCGGGGCAGGAGGTAGGGGGGTAAGAGATCAACTAAAGGACTTGTATGCATGCATATAAGCATAACCAGTGGACATAAGACATTGGGGGGTAGGGGAGGCTAGGGGACTGTCTAGGGCGGGGGGATAAAATGGACACATATGTAATACCCTTTGTAATACTTTAAGCAATAAAAAAAAAAAAAAAAAAAAAAAAAAAAAGAACCAAATGGTTCTTATATTATAGTTAGAAAAAATACCACAATTTTGACAGCTGCAAATCCTATATACTAAAAACTATAAAATGTTGATGAGAAATTAAAGACCTAAGTAAATAAGACATACAGCATGTATATGAATTAGAAATCTCAACACTATTAAAATATCAAATTGCCCCCACATTTATCTATAGATTTAATGTAATCTCCCTAAATATTCCATAGGCTTTTTGGAGAAATCAACAACCTGATTCTAAAATGTATATAGAAATGCAAAGGTCCCTTAACAACCAAAACAATATTAGAAAAAAAAAAAACACAAGTTGGAGGATTTCAACACTTGCTATAAAGCTACTATAATTAAGACAATGTGTGATTGTGCATAAAGAAAGATATATACATGAATGGAATAAACTATAGGGTCTAGAAATACACTCACATATATGTATAATCAATAAATTTATAACAAAAGTGCCAAGGTAATTCTGTATGGAAATCATAGTGATTTTCACAAATGGTGCCAGAAAAATTAAATACTCATATGAGAAATAATCTGGACCTCATAACATGCACAAAATTGAATCACAGACTTAAATTTATAAGCTAAAACTATAAAATCCTAGAAAAAAAAAGAGAAATCTCAGAAAATATTGGAGTAAGTGCATATTTCTTAGAGTACCAAAGCTCTAATCATGTAAAAAGAAAACTGGACCTCAACAAAATTAAAATTTTCTGCTCTTCAAAAGATACTAGTATTAGCTTTCTATTACTGTGTAACATATTACCACAAATTTATCAGCTTAGAAAAATGCCACTCCTAAGTATCTAAGAGAAATAAAAACATGTGTCAACCCATAAAGTGTACAAAAAAAGGCTCACAGAAGCTTTACTCATAATATCCTCAAGTTGGAAATCATTGAAATGTCCCTCAACAGGTGAATGAATAAATAAATTGTGGTACAACCATACAATGTAATACTACTCAGCAGGACGGAATGAACTAATGATACATGCAGCAACACAGATGACTATCAAAATAACTATGTTGAATGAAAGAAGTCAGACAAAAATAAATCTATTGCTTGGTTTCATTCACATGAAATTCTAAGACAAGCACACTTAATTCATCCTGATAGAAAGCAGATCTGTGGTTGCTTAGGGATGAAGAAGGTTGACTACCAAGGGAAACGACGGAACTGTGGGTGATAATGGAAATGCTCACATCATAAAATTCAATGAATGTTGTAGTCACAGACTCGCCAGGTCTCTTCCCCTGAGAGGTAGAACGATGACTGAAAAAGAATGGTCCCTTGAGAATGTGAGTGGGGGCACCTGTATCAATTTCAATGGATCCAAATCCCATGACCCTCAAATCCCATTCCCTCTCCTTTGCCAGCAGAAGTGGACCCTCCTTCTCTCTCTCTCTCTCTCTCTCTCTCTCTCTCTCTCTCTCTCTCTCTCTCTCTCTCGACAGCCCTACACCATACTGGAGAGCCTGCAATGACATGACCTTTAGTGCCAGGTCCTGTTTTATTAGTAGGGTATGAAGCTAAACTAAGAGACTCCCCCCACCACCCATGCAATATTTAAAACTATATAACTTTTTCAGAGAGAGAGAAAGAGGAAATCTGCAGAATCTGCTCTTCACAGTCATACAGGGACCTAAGGTAGGGAAGCAGCTCTGCTGTCCTCGATGTGGAGTTGCCTCAGTTCCATAACTTCCAACGTGGCTCCCGCTGTGCCATTTCCAGCCAGCATGTGGGGAGAGCCGAGAAACCAGGACAAGAGGCCTACTTTTCAATGGGTAACGCAGGAAGTTCCTGCCTCGCTTTTGCTCACATTGCACCAGGAGGATTAAATCTCACGGCCACATCCAGCCACCGAGAAGCTGGGAAATGTTCTCTGCCACAGATGTTCTTAATACATTTTACAAGATTTTGTTTTTATTCCTAAGAAGCCTTTCCACCTGTGATCACATACTTATTTCATAAAACATTTTGTGTTAAAGAGCTAATATTTTGCTTAAAACAAATTTACCCTTACCAATGCATCTTTCTTTTGATGACTCAGCAAAAATAGTAGTGTACACGTGTGCGTGTGTGTGTGTGTGTGTGTGTGTGTATTCCAGGAATTTTCAACCTTTTTCATCTCATGGCACATATAAACTAATTACTAAAATCCTGTGTCACACCAAAATATACATTATATTTTTTTGATCTGACAAAAAAATAGGTATCATATTTTTAAATTTCATTTTATTTTTTAATTTTGTTTTATTTCTTAAAATATTACAAAGAGTAGTACATATGTCTCCTTTTTATTTTCCCCCTTGACCTTCCCCTGCCTCCCCTACCGCCCAGTGCCTTGTGTCCACTGGTTATGCTTATATGCATGCATACAAGTCCTTTGGTTGATCTCTTACCCCCCAAAACCCTCCCCGGCCTTCCTGCTGTAGTTTGACAGTCTGTTAAATGCTGCTCTGCCTCTGTATCTATTCTTGTTCAACAGTTTATAATGGTCTTTATTATCCATGAATGAGTGAGCTCATGTGGTATTTTTCTTTCATTGACTGGCTTATTTCACTTAGCATAATGTTCTCCAGGTCCATCCATGCTGCTGCAAATGGTAAGAGTTCCTTCTTTTTTACAGCAGCATAGTATTCCATTGTGTAGATGTACCACAGTTTTCTAATCCATTCATCTGCTGATGGGCACTTAGGCTGTTTCCAAATCTTAGCTATGGCAAATTGTGCTGCTATGAAGATAGGGATGCATATATCCTTTCTGACTGGTGTTTCTGGTTTCTTGGGATATATTCCTAGAAGTGGTATAATTTTGATTCATTCACACTGGACAGCTATTGTTGTATTGGTTTTTGTCTCTTTTATTATTATTATTATAATCTAAGGAAAAGAGGTCAGTGCTCCTGAATAAACAGTCAGGTATTGCATGTTTTAAAAATTCTTGTGGCACACCAATTGAAAATCGATGGCGTATTCCATAAGTTAACACATTAGAAACAGCTATACTTCTATCCAAATATGTAACAAATCTCCTATATTTCATAATTTGCTCAACCAATTGTTTCTTAGAAAATTCTAGCAAGGTTTTCTATAGATCTCTTATTCATATACATTTATATAAATTTTTGGTGTTACCATGTTATTGTCTTTATATTATTACAGCAGGAAAGCAAATGCTCCCCAAATGGTTTGGCACTTTTTTTCTTTTACTAACAAATATCAAAAGACATTTATTATTCAATAGCTAACAGTAGGTTTTGTAAAACTTAAACAGTAGCTGATTTGAATTTTCATGTTTTTTATAAATTGCTGATAAAACTGTTGATTTTTATTCTCATACTTAGTATTTTTAGTTTTTAAAATCTCACCAATTGTGAGATGGTTTCATATTACCACATCTTATATTTGAAGATACCATTTGCACCTAGGGAAGGATTTATGATTAATAACAACAGCCTGCGGGTAATTTTGAAATTTGTTTAACCTGTCAGATCCGATCATTGTTTTAACTCATCAAGTAGCAGAAGGAAAGCTTGAACTAGCACACAGGTCAAGCAATGCCATATTGTTGTAGCTTCTGCTTACACTATTGTTGTTATCTCAATTCCTTTAAAAAAAAAGAAGTAAGAATCCTTTTAAGCCAGCATCTTATGAGAGTCAGTTTAATCAAAATTAAATATAGTCCATAAATCCATTTAACCAGGACACCTAAATGTCAATGTTTTACAATGGGCTAAAAGCAAACAAAATAGTGAGGGTCCCAGAATTAACCCTTCTTACATGTGGAACTCCATGCTTCCCTCCTCCTACCCACTCCTCTTAGAGCCATTTCTGGTCAGTGTGCCAGAAATAAGGACTAGGTGTGTCAAGGGCATGTTATTATCAATAAAGCTGATTTCTTAGTACCTTTTTTTTTAACCTAAAAAAAAAGAAAATCACATTTTCTTCTAACAAATAATCGCCTCAGTACCCTCCTGAGATGTACGTTACCACATATTGCCTATCCTTATTTCAAAGACCATCCCTCACCTATATCCCAGAATGTGGACCTTATTGTAGCAACAGCTGAAAAACTCAAAGCAGAGGGATAAATTCGATTATTTATAAGCACCTGGAGTCCTAGCCTGGACATAGTTATTGGTCAAGTGAAGGTGACACATGCCAGCTCTGGGTCTGAGGTAAGCCACTCAATTCCCCTTACATGTATAGGAGACATGAAGTAAGGGAAGCAAAGCCCAATGCTTCTAATTCTTGGGCCAATTCCTTTGTCTCAATTTCCTTGCTTCATCATCAGAGCTCAGCAACATTAAAAACTCCACTGGGAGCTCTGCCAGAATTTACTACGTATCTAATTCATAGTCTAGCACTTTGCTTTTATTCCACACCTAGCAAATGAAATTCTAATGAGAATAGGAATGCCTTTAACCCAACTAAAGAATGAGAGGGAAGACATAGGAAAGAGGTGTAAGCGGGAGAGGAGGGCTGGTCAAAAATATGGAGTGCCGCTTTGAGTTGAGCAAAACAGTACTTAGAAATTGCACCTCTGCTCAACAGATGCCTAGTACATTAAAGTCATTATACCAAAAGATGTTCGAAACTGGTCAAGAAAAAAACATTCTTAACAGGTTACAGGGAAGTCAGGCACACCCATAAAACCTTCTGTTTGGCTTCACTAATCACCCCTTAGCCAAGGTAAACCAAATGTCTCAATCTGTGCTGTAATTTTATACTGCTATGCAGACTTCAAGTCCATTTCTTGGATTCCAGAGAATGTCTAATATAAAAGAAAGATATAGGCTCACTTCTGAGTCACTTCCAGAAAAAAAAAAAAAAAAAAAAAGAGGTTTATTTTAAGACTGTGGATGCCTCAGAAGTGGAAAGCACCAGGAAACAAGGGGGCTCCAGGTGCAGACACCCTGGGTGTGCACACACTCTATGTGGATTCATCCAAGGGGTCTGGGCATTTCTCTGCATAGCATGCCACTCTCCTGTCTGCCCATGTGCTGTTTGGCTTCCTCAGTTTTGACTCCCTCCTAATGTTAGCTTGTACTTGCCCATCATGGCAACTTGAGCCACTGCCTCATCAGCCTGATTTTTAAATCGCAGTTCTAATTGGTAACTGGAAAATTATCCTAAGTTTGTTCATTCACTCAGTCAAACATTTACTGAGTACCTAATTTGTGCAAAGCACTATCTTGAAGGTAGAAATGCCCAGCTTAAAACCAAATCAGACTTTTGATCCATGGAACTTAAGTTCTAAGGAATTAGAGGGAGACAGACAAAATAGAAAGTATTTCACAAGAACAAAAACACCCCAAACAACCTGATTTTAAAATGGGCAAAGGATTGACTATTTCTCCTAAGATTATATATAAATGCCCAATAAACACCTGAAAAGATGCTCAACATCACTAATTAGTAGAGAAATGCAAATCAAAACCACCATGAGATAGCACCTCATACCCATCAGAATGCTACCTTTAAAAAAATTGAAAACGTTTTAATAAAAGAAAATAACAGTGTTTGTGATGATGTGGAGAAATTGAAACGCGTATACTGTTAGTGGGAATGTAAAATGAACAACAGTTGTAGAAAATTGTGTGGTAGCTCCTCAAAGAGTTAAACACAAAATCACCATATGAACCAGCAATTCCACTTCTGGGTATAGTATAGCCAAAATAAATGGAAGGATCTCAAAAAGATATTTGTCACCCATCTTCATAGCAACATTATTCATAATTGCCCAAAGGAAGAAGCAACCCAATTGTCCATCATCAAATAATTGGATAAACAAAATGCAATACATACATACAATAGACTATTATTAAGGCTTTTACTTAAAAAGCAAATTCTGATGCATGCTTCAACATGGATGAAGCTTGAGGACATTTTGCAAAGTGAAATAAGCCAGACACAAAAAGACAAATACTCTCTGATTTCACTGATATGAGGTACTTAGAATAGTCAGATTCATAGAGACAGAAAGTACAATGATGGTTACCAGGGACTGAGGGGTAGGAATTGGGGAGTTATTATTTAAGGGATACAGAGTTTCAGTTTTGCAAGATAAGAAGAGTTCTGTAGATTGATGGTGGTGATGGTATACAATATGAACATATTTAAACAGTACAGTTAAAAATGGTTATGAGGTAAATCTGGTTACTTTCTTATAATCTCACATTAAATAATAATATACATATTATTATAATATATTTATCTATAGTAAATATGTATTAATAATATATATCATTTCCGAAGGTGAAAAGTTCTATGGAGAAAATAAAGGCAAGTGGGATAGGGAATGCTGGAGAGATGGGAACTCTGAGGGAGAGGAAAGGTTCCTAACCAGCCCCAGAGCATCTGGGAATTAGAGTCCAGGACCTGAGGGGTGACCTGAGAGTCCTGGGCTTTTTGCTGGCAGAGACACTAAAGGATAAGAGGCACATTGAGGTAAATCCGGAGCTCTCAAGCCAGAGGGGTGCTACCGTGGCAATGGTGCCTTAGAAGCACACAGACTCTCCCCCATCCTGACTTTGGAGTCCTGAACTGGTAGACAATGCCTTGGCCTTCACAGTAGGATCCATAATCTCACCAATTTGTAAGTACAGAAATCTCTATATTATATCCCTCCACTTAAAATGGTAACTAATTCTGTCATCTGCTCCCAGCATTGCCATTTAAATATTCTGACTGGGATTGTGGCTGTGGGTACCTGCCAGTAACATGCCCTTGTTAAAAGTCCTAACAAATAAATCTCATTTTTTAGCTCATATCTTCATATCAAACCGCTTCCCAGATCACTGGTTACCCTCAAATCAGCTCCTACCTCTGGTCTCGGCAGTGGCTTTAGGCCATGATGGGGTGGGCACAAGTGTAAAACGCTCATAGAACCATGCCAACCAATACTGTATGAGATGGTAGCACTGGATGTCAGGGCATTAAGTGCATATGCATCCTATTACTATATAAATTTAAACAACTCCTGACATTTGAATATTATCTTTATTTTCACATTTCTTTATCAGAAAGAAAATTCCACAAGTCTCCTTACTAACCAACACCGGAGGTAACCATCACACTTAACATCCTATATAATAAAAGGCTAATATGCAAATAGACCAAACAGCGGACAACCAGAACAACCAAACAACCAGTCGCTATGATGTGCGCTGACCACCAGGGGGCATGCACAGAACATGGCGGGTGTTGGCCATGGCAGGATGGTGGAGCAGGTGAGCGGGGGTGCCAGACCAAATTGTGGCGCTGGTCGCTGTCATCAGGGCGAGCCCCTGATGGTTACTAAAAATTCTTTGCCTCCTGCATGCCACAGTCCTGCCCGTCGCTTGCACCTGCTGCCAGCACCGGCCCCACTCGCACCCACTGCCAGCACTTGGTGCTGGCCCTAATTGCTTGGTGCTGTCAGCGAGTGTGAACAGGGCTGGCATCATCGGCGTGTGGGAGCAGTGGTGGCGGGAGCAGGCTGCAGGCAGACAGGGAACTGGGGGCCATGGCGGGAGGGGCCGGGAGGGGAAGCGGAGGATGGGCTGAGACCCACCCCTGTGCCTACCACAGCCTCACAGCCCACAGTTCCTTTTAAGGTGCACAAATTTGTGCACTGGGCCCCTAGTAAATAATAACAGGAAGTTAAACCAGATTAAAAGTACCCCATTTTAAATGAACAATTCTAAGTGAGTAAGCTATTAAGTATTTTCAAGTAGCAATGTTCTAAGCTTACTATTTTGATGTTTAAAGATATGACTTTATAACATTCATTCATAAAAACAGAAACACAGTTTTACAACAGTTTAGTAAAAAAATAAACCTAGATAATCAGTCATAGTAGAAACAAAGAGTTTAATACAGCTACATCAAATGCAACCTTTGCAAAACTACTTACATCCAAAGAATCCTCCTTCAGTAGGATGAGGGCCATATTCTGTGATACCAACCGGCAGGAATATCCTAAGTAAAAGAAAAGACAACACATGTGAATTTATCATTCCTTCCTTGAACTAAATGTTTTTCAATGGTTGTTTGAATTCAGGCTCTCTTCGTATATCTTTTTTATTACCACTTTAAAGCTATCAGTTCATACAGAAGAACTGGGCAAAAGTAAGGGGTAGAAAAGTAAGTTTAAATTGATTTTGATTCTTGCAGGCAGTTTGAACAGAACTGGTTGGGAAGGTCTTCAAACTAATGGCTAAAATAAATACTTGTCAATTTTCTGCAGATTTGTCTTTATCCTTATCCCTGTATAACATTAGGATAAGCCTTGGGCAAGGGTCCTCAAACTTTTTAAACAGGGGGCCAGTTCACTGTCCCTCAGACCGTTGGAGGACCAGACTATAGTTTTAAAAAAAAATATGAACAAATTCCTATGCACACAGCGGCGGCAAAAACACCCGGCAGGCCAGATAAATGTTTTCAGCAGGCCACATGTAGGCCGCAGGCCGTAGTTTGAGGACCCCTGGCCTTGGGGTTTCTAAAATAATAGCAAACACTTTAGGGCAGTGGTTCTCAACCTTCTGGCCCTTTAAATACAGTTCCTCATGTTGTGACCCAACCATAAAGTTATTTTCGTTGCTACTTTATAATTGTAATGTTGCTACTTTTATGAATCATAATATAAATATCTGATATGCAAGATGGTCTTAGGCGACCCCTGTGAAAGGGTTGTTCGACCGCCAAAGGGGTCGCGACCCACAGGTTGAGAACCGCTGCTTTAGGGAGACAAATTAAACCTTATGGTGCCCCTATACTATCAACATGAACTTGCCTATCATATCGAGATCCCTCATCTACTTTTTAAAAAGCAAGTAATTCTCACAACATACTTCAAAGATATACTGTTCTACATTGAGAGTCACTTTTCCTATCAAACAGGCACTTTTCCTATCAAAGCAATCTCCATTTCAAGAATTAAACCTGGATTTTAAAAAGAAGTTTGTTTTGGAACAAAAGTCTTTCAATATTAATTCTTTTCAACAATTTCTATCACCTTTTTATATAAAGTTATCAGTATAAATGATGCAAGAGAGTCTTTTCCACTTTTCCCCCCAGAAGGTGCACATATTTCCTATGAGGTTCTTTCCTCCTCAGGCTTTGCAGTCCTCTCCGGACAGCTGGAGACACTCTGCCACACCACACACTCAGAGCCTCTCCAGACTCCTCCCCTTCAAATCCACACACTCTGGGAGCAGGCGGCTCCAGCAAACCCCAGGATCAGAACCCTAGCCTATCTTTCCAATCACCCTCCACCCTCTCAGTGCCCCCTGATAGAGAGCTGGCATCGACATGTGATTTTCACCAATCCTCATCTCATTTTATCTCATTGAGAAAGGACAAGAAAAGATGCCTTCTACTTAGAAAACTGGCCCTCGCAACCACTTCTTTCTCAGTACCTTAAGCAAACGGAGCAATGATTTACAGAATATGAAACAAATCATCAGCACATAGAATTTCAACCTTGCAGCAAGTACATATGTGATCATCTCAAGAAAGGGCCTTGCCCAGCTGGTGTGGCTCAGTGGTTGAGCATTGATGTATGAGCCAGGAGGTTACAGTTTGATTCCAGATCAGGGCACATGGCCAGATTGTGGGCTTGATCCCCAATAGGGGGCATGCAAGAGACAGCCAATCAATGATTCTCATCATTGATATTTATCTCTCTCTCCCTTCCTCTCTGAAATCAATAAAAATATATTCAAAAGGAGGAGAAGGAGAGGAAAGGGGAGGGGGAGGGGAGGGGGAGGGAGAGGGGGAGAGGGAGGGAAAGGGGGGGAGGAGGAGGAGGAGGAGGAGGAGGAGGAGGAGGAGGAGGAGGAGGAGGAGAAGGAGGAGGAGAAGGAGGAGGAGAAGGAGGAGAAGGAGGAGAAGGAGAAGGAGAAGCCTTAAGCAATGCTGGTCCTAAAGCAAAGAGAAGCCAGGACTCTCCTTTGCACAACAGCTGCAATATCCTCCCCACAGGTGCTACATTTAACTAGAAAAGGAGACAGGCATTGAATAATGGAAATGTCACAGCACCACTGCATGTTTGTGCTCAATTCTCTTCAGCAGGTCTTTTTTCATCTTGAGGAAACCTTGCTAAAAGGCACACAATTTAATTCAAGACAGGCAAGAATTAAGAACAAGGAAATCATTGGTTGTTTGTTTGTTTGTTTGTTTGTTTTGGAGGGAGACAAATATTTTTGTTTATTTGGGAATATAGGAAGTATATCCTTCACTGTCATTTGAGAGGGATATTTTATAAATCACCTCAGACACAAATGTTAAAGCACAAAATTATGCCTTTTAACCCAACTGTTATTTTTTTTTTAAAGCAATGCCATAAAAATATAGTCCAAGCTGTTAACAATAGTTATCTCAAGGAAATGAGGTTATTTCGCTTATTAAAGCCACATATTATTTTAAAAATTGAAACAAACTGAATAATTTAAAATAATCATAGCACATGGGCTAATATGTGCTAAACCTGTAGAACAAAACAAACAAAAAAGGAAGAAAACATGAAACAATTTTCTATGCATTTTCAAACTCGTTCATGTCTATATTTTAACAATAGTGATGAGTAAAACTGAGAACTTCCCAGCATGCCAGTAAAATTTCTGCATGGTAGGACTAAAATAATTGAACTCTTTGTTTCCTGTTAAAATTTTACAAATTTATTTATCCTTCCCATAAAGTCTTAGATTAGGTCCAGAAGGGAGATCTATATTTTATTTTCATTCACAAAAGGGGATATTGCAACCTTAATCACTTCCCTCTATGTTAGGCTTACTCCTTCTTTATCCCCAGAGACTTCCAGCAACTTAATGCAATATGGACTGTTACAAATTTAGTATAACTGATGCAAAAGGATTTGCTGGTAGTTCTTTATTTAAGCAACAGCTGCAGAAGTGAGCTGTAATTTTTAAGCCCTAGCTTGCTGCTTTATTCTATATTTTTCAATTTAAGAGAAATACCACTTGACAACTGAAGCTGCACAAAGACATTATGGGAAAACTTGAAGTATTTTTTTAACCCATTGCAAGGAGAGGGCAATAAATAAAACCACTGACACTTTCATGAATTTTAATATAGAAAGCTAAAGGTTTCAGAGAAAAAACAGGTTGTTGGTGGTGGTTTTTAAATTTGGAAAGTGAAGTGAGATTTTGCTTAGAGAATTATCACACAGCACACTTGCTCTAGATAGACCATGGAAGTTTAATACAGTTAATTGTGAATTAGCTAATGTGGCAAATCAAATTATGTCAATTCAGGTTTGGAGTGCTTGATTTCTAATGTTTTTGGATAAAATGAGATCAACTCTTGGAGAAGAGCCAGGTATGAAATGTCAATCCACACTTGTAAATTGAGATCTAGTTCTTTAATCTCACAGTCTAACAAGACGACCATAAAATGACTGAGACAGAACCTCTGGGATTTCACTTTTTACTACATCTGAAACGAATGCACACTACAAAGGTCTTAGTCTTTCAACTACCTGAGTACAATCAACATTCAGAGAAATCAAAATAGTACAGTCTATGGTACTTAGAGGACTTGATTTTAGGACAATAAAATAACAGTTCACACTAGAAAATATTACCAAACCAAATTTCTCAGTTTTTGCACCAGTATCTCTTTTTTTGAGGCAAGCTCATATTATTAAAGACTAGAGGCCCAGTGCATGAAAATTCATGCACTGGTGGGGGTTCCCTCAACCCAGCCTTACCCCCCCTCACAGTCTGGGAGCCCTCAGGGGATGTCCTATTGATGGCTTAGGCCTGCTCCCCGTGGGGAGCAGGTCTAAGCCACAGTCTGGCCTCCCTCTGCAGGATGCAAACTGGAGGATTAGGGGAAGGCGCTGCCCCCATCACTGTGCCGCTGCTGCCAAAGCTGGTCGCCGGGGCTGCTGACCCTTGGCCCTCACTTCTTAGCACTGGCCCCGCCCCCCGCCCACTTGTGTGTGGGGGAGCCGATCTGGGGCCAGGCTGGCTGGGGGAGGGGCTGTGGGAGGTTGAGGAACCACGGTCGCACCCCGTCCAGCCTCTGTGAAGACTCCAGGACCTCGGGCTGCCCTGCCTCTCCCAGCTCCGGCTCTGCCTCTGTGGAAGGAGGGGCTGCGCAGCACAGGTGGGACGGGCCCAGGCCCTCAGCACCGCTGCCTCTCCTGCGCCACTGGCCCTTGGCCCTTGTAGCTGCTGCAGCTTTGTCTGGAAGGATGTCTGGAAGACATCTGGTCTAATTAGCATATTACCCTTTTATTAGTATAGATATCCAAATCCACTTTTTTGGTTACAGTTTTGGAAAGGTTAGGAACAATTTATCCTTCCTGACAATACATCCTAAGATCAGATTAATAAAGCTAGGCACTTTTGGGATTCAACGTTATTCCAAACCCTCACCAAGTATGTTGCTGCCTCTAAATATTTTCACAGAGAAAGTGGTCGATCATTATTTGAGTGTGAGTGTATGGAGCATATTGTCAGACATCAGGAATGGATGATAAAACTTTACTATTCCAGATGGGGCCACAAAGGCTCGGTATGGCGTTCTTAAGTTGTCTGTAGAATGAAGAGGCCAAGGACTTGCCCATAGAACCACACCTGGGCACCTTTCCCTCCAGACCCTCCAGGCCCTCCCCAGGGGTGTTCCATCACATGTAAGCACACACTCAGCCTTGCCTTGTAGTCTTCTCCCTGAGCTGGCCTATGGTGACCCATTCTGTGCTCAGTCTTTTTTTTTTCCTCTTCAACAAACTCTTGAAGGCTCAAGTTTTAATCACATATTTTTCCTTCTGGGAAGTGAATATCAAGTGTGGTGATCATGTGCTCAGATTTTCAGCACTCTCGCATCTCTGTGACCTAGGCTAAGTTGTTTGATAATTCTGTACCTCAGTTCTATCTTTGAAAAGGGGATAATGCCGATCTCAAAGGGAATTATATATGAAACTTATGTAAAGAACTTATGTAGCACAGTATTTGGCACATTATAGCTAACATTTACAAACTATTATTAACACCAGTCATGCTTAATACCTACATTGTATAATTACTACTTTCTCATCTATGCCACTCTTTAATTTGTCTCACAGTTAACTCATCCCCTTAGTAGAGAATGTAAGTTCCCCAAGCTGAGAGAGTAGAACATCAGGCAACAATGCCAGCTGCAGGTAATCAAAGAAATAACACATCTGACGTTCCTGGGGAAAACAACACTAAGATTGCGAATGCCACAAACAATGCCCAGCTTCCCCTAAGAAGGGGATTTGTTTTCCTTTTAATGGGCGATGCAATCTATGGGCAATAAAGAATGGGCATGCACCATATTTAATCACATTTTAAAAAAATTAAATTCTAAGACCTTAAGAAGTGGTTTAAAAGTATCAAATGATGAGGAGCAAAATTCAGAGGGCAATTCCAACTCAGAGATGGATGAGAATGAAAGCTATTTCCAATTTTCTGATAAAATGAAATACACACTAGGATTTTGTTCTCACTCATCCCACATGCACTAGAAACAAATTACAGATTCTGAAAACTTCACATCCATTGCCTAACATTTTAATAGATGTTTTATCCATTGGTAATAAGGAAATGATGACTACACAATTCACAAAGGCTACATTTGAGATTTCACTTTAGACTAGCTGATGCCAAACTTTTAAGCTAAAATAGAAAATTGCACTCCTTGAAACACAGCTAGTTAGCATAAATGCAAGCACGGCACAGCAGGGGTCTGGCATTGTGCCCATTCTAAACTACCTACAACCTACAGGCAAGATGACTGTCTATCTACATAATACTCACTGGCTCATAGGAGACACAAATATCCTGGAACCTAATTTGACTAAGTATATTTATTTTCCAGGCATGAACTAAAATAAATTATCAAACTATGATTAATAGGTAGATCAAATACTAAACAGAGCCAAGAACCCAAACATACCATATGTCATCCTATATAATAAAAGCATAATATGCAAATCAACCAAATGGCCGAACAGTGGAATGACCATCTGGATGTCCATCCGGAACCACACTACGACACCCACTGGCTCCAGGCCAGCCTAGGCGGGTGAGATGCAATTGGTTGGGGGCCCAACCACCACCCCATGATCACCCCGCAGAGGGAGGCCCAGCCCACCAGCCAGCGGGGTGGTCAATCGGGGGGCTCCACAATCGCCCCAAAGAGGGAGGCCCTGGCCACTGACCAGTGGGCTGCGGCAGGTGGGCAGGGCCTCCCTCTGGGAGGGAAGCCCGGGTCCCGGGTGCCAGAGGGAAGGCAGTGTTGGTAGCCAGGGGAAGGCCTACTCTTATACAAATGTCGTGCATTGGGCCTCTAGTCTCTAAATATGAACTCTGATTACATGTACCATTAAGGAGATGTTGCCTTAAAATTTTAAGAGTTGACAATCATAAGACATCCTAATTTCAGAGATGTTAAAATATAAAAACAATGTGCATCTTCAAATGAATAAAATATACTACCATTCTCCTCCTGTCTGCTAATTCAAATTTCAGGGAACAGATTTTGCAAAACCTTATGAATCTGTTTAAAATGAGACCTGCATCAGAAGTCAAGAGCCCTGAGACCCAGTATGTGCTTGGTCATTAAGTAGAGTGTAATCTCTATAAACTCTGAATTTCCCCTTGAGCTTAAGACTGTTCATGTGTAAAGCCTGAAAATGGTGTCCAGAAGGCATGCCCAGCACAGAGCCCAACACTCAGCAGACACTGTTCATTTGTTCTCTTTTCCTGACTTCGTCTAGAAGTATGACTACTAGACACTTGATCTTCCTCCCAAATATCTTCTGGGTACCCTAGATGCACTAGAATGCACAAAAATGTACAGAATATCCAGTCAGTATAATAAGAGACAGATCAATAACGGTTCATGTTACTAAGGGTTAGGGTTAAGGTTAGGGTTACGGTTTGGGTTGGGTTAGAACACAGGCTTTACAACCCAGACTATCTGGAGCATGACCTTGTCCTACATGTAGCTGTTGTCTGTGATCTGACACAAGAGAGTCTAATAAAATGACTGGATGTCTACACATTCTGTAACATGTGCAGGCTCAACAGATATCTTAAGTCAGAAAATGACATTTAATCCCTCAATATCGCCCAGGGTTACTAACTTGAGTTCTGAATACAAAGTGAAAAAATAATTCAGACATAGTTTTTCCAAAGTACTTCAGTGCCTGAGCTGTTACAAGCCGACTTTGTGACACCCAAGAGATGTTTGAATTCAACTAACACACTAACACAAATGTAAGTAGAGACAAGCTCCAGGAGAAATATAAGACTTTGGCAAAGTCATCAGCTTGTAAGTAAGAGGCATAGTAGTCTTGAAAATTAGCTATAAAAGATCAATTTTAAAGAACCTTATGGATGTGAGTGTTCTGGAACCCAAGCTACAAATGTTGTTATACATTCTTTAAAAAACACACACAAAATCATACAATTGTCATTTGTAAAAACTGGACAGGTATCAATTATCTCATAAGGCTCAGAGAAGCCTCACTGTGTGCAAGTGAAGTCTTCCTCGGAATAAGAAGCCATTTGTGTTTCTGGGTTGATTTGCAGCCCTTTGCTTTTATTTGTATTTATTCCAAACTTGGCTAGACTCTGATGAGCTGCAATAAACAAAAGGAGCAAGCAGGAAGAGGGACATGTGTGCTCCCAAGGGCAGGGTGATCTGGCTGTGGAAATTAAGTCTGGGTCTAGGGACATAGAAAAGCTGTTAGTCCAACAGAAACACTCAAGATCTAGAAAATTTAAAAAGCTTATCACTACAGTTCTATTTTAACTTGTGGGAGTTACCCACTTCTTTCATATTGCTCTAGAGGAGCAGAAAACATACCCCTAAGTTTTTTAAAATATATTTTTATTGATTTCAGAGAGAAGGGAGAGAGATAGAAACATCAATGATGAGAGAGAATCACCGATCAGCTGTCTCCTGCACGCCCCGCATGGGATCAAGCCCGCAACCCAGGCATGTGCCCTTGACGGGAATTAAACCCAGGACCCTCCAGTATGCAGGCCGACACTGTATCCACTGAGCCAAACCAGCTAGGGCATATCCCTAAATTTGAACTAAGAATTTCCGGGCAGCAGTCAACTTTATGTACTCTGTATGAACAACAGGAGCCATAGTTCAATAGCAGGTGCTTTAGGCCAAGTTTATATGGGAAATTATATAGAGAGAGACATTATACCCAAAGCCAATGTATTATCCTTCATTTATAAAAATGTTATAATATCACCAAAAGGTTGTAAGAAATAGGTTTTTATTTTTTAGTAGTAGTGATAGGCCTTCACAGAAACTTCTCCAAAAACTTGCATTTGAGAGACATCACAGATCAATGGACAAAGTCTATAACCAATGCTTCAGAGGCTGCTCTGAATCACATATTACTCTTCTGTGACTTTACTTTCAGTTGGTTGGGAGTTCAAATTGCATTTGATTAGCTATACCCTTGAGAAGAAATTATTAAATGTTTTTTCTCTATTTAAAAAAAGAGATGAGATTTGGCTGGGTGGCTCAGTTGGTTGGAGTGTGTCCCATGCACCGAAGGGTTGATAGTTTGATTCCCAGATGAGGCACATGATCTCTCTTTTCCTCTCTCTCTCTCTTAAATCAATAAAAAAATTTTTTTTTAAAGAGATGAAATTCATTCAATATGGTAGGTATTGTCTACAATTGAGGTTATCTAAGAGACTGAGCTGATTCACAAAAGAAGGTTTAGGGAAAGGGGCACCGGGAAGACTACTCCAAACAGGACAACAATTCAGATGTTCTAGTACATTTCTTTCTAAAATGATCTGTGACAAAAAATCTATTTCCATAAATACATTATAAGTTATGTAGTCCTCATATTTTTATTTTATCACATATATACCATAGCTTGTTACACCATAATGGTGACAGAAATACCAGATAATTTAAAAATAATTCAAAAAATCAAAACTAGATTTTTTTAAATTAGTAGTTTCAATTCCTTTTCAGACTTAAAATGTACCTCTTTAACGCTGATAGAGTTATTTGTACTTAAATTTCTTTTCTTCAATTTTCATTTCTGTATAACTTAGCAACCAAAGAGATTGCCAACTCAGATGGAGGGAAAAGAAAAATACAAGACTCTTAGAAAAATCTATTAATAGATAAAATCATTAAAATGGTTATCTACTATATGTATGTGTGTGTGTGTGTATATATATATATATATATATATATATATATATATATATATATGCCTAAGCAACCGTCTGACAGGTCAACCATTAGCCCGGTAGCTATGACACACAATGACCACCAGGGGGAAGACGCTCCAACCAGTAGAGGAGGGTACCCGATTCCTCATGGAATCAGGCATGGGTTAGGTTGCTGCTAGGGCACTGTCCACCCCAAATCTGGTTCACTCGCACCCTGGACCCAGAGAGGAGGTAGGAGGGAGCCCAATTCCTCGTGGAATCTGCTGTGGGTTAGGTTGCTGCTGGGACACTGTTGGCCCTGAATCTACTTCACCTACACCCTGGACCCAGAGAGGTCCCTCGACCTGGCCTGCAGGGATGGGGCCAAAACCTACATCCCCCAAGGAGTCCTGGATTGCGAGAGGGTGCAGGCCTGGCCGAGGGACCCCACTGGTGCATGGCCTGTAGTAATTATATAAAATAACTGCATATGTAAACTTAGTGAAAACATGCTCTTAGTATCTTAGACTATAACTCTGTGAAGAAGGCAATAATAAAATCAAAGTTGTTAACTCTTAAATTCTATATCCCAGGTAACTGAGTTTAATACTTTACAGGAAGATGTAATATTTGTAATGTTTATAATGTGTAGATAATGCTCAAAAGACCATCTTCATTTGATTTCAGTAAAATTTTCTTGTCTTAGAACAATGAGTTCTATGAAATATAATCTTCAATGCATTTGAGGAACCCCTAGTTGCTTCTACAAGACACTTTAAAAACAACACAAAAACCAGCATCAGGGAATTCTTTTAAATTAATTACCTATATTGATTGCAGTTTCTTGTTTGTCTCCTGTCAGCACCCATATTTTAATTCCTGCCTTCAGCAGATTTGCTATGGTTTCTGGAACACCTGCTTGAAGGCGATCTTCAATGGCTGTGGCTCCAAGTAACAGTAAATTCTAGATTGAAAAATATCTTCAATTAAAGATTGGTACATACTTAAGAGCAGCATTTATGGCAAAACTCTGACAAAAGAAAGGCAGTCAAAATGTTGTGAGACAATGATCATGTTTCCTCTACATTAAATCTTTGTTTGCAGATAGTTAATGATATCTAGATGTGTGGCATTTCCAAGCTATTGCCAATGTCTGAACCTCTCCATACACATAGGCACCCAGTAGTCATTTATTTCTTTGTACACCGGCATTTTAGAACAGAAGTCACCTAGCAGAACAGGTGGGCAAGTTATCCTGAGGATATTAATAGTATATGAGCCCTCCCTTATAACTCTGAAAATGACTCAAGTATTATCTATATATATAAAAGCCTAAGCAACCGTTACGACAGAACAACTAGAATAACCAGAATGACCAACCAGTCCCTATGACGTGCACTGACCACCAGGGGGCAGATGCTCAACACAGGAGCTGCCCCCTGGTGGTCAGTGCACTCCCACAGCCAACCTCCTGTGGCCGGCCAACCTCCCGCAGTCCCTCCCCCCGGGCCTTCCCCAGCCGGCAGGCCCCAATCAGTGGCAGTGCAGCAGTGACAGAAGGAGGAGGAGGGGAGGCAGGGAACCACTTGGTGGCAGGGTGCCAATGACAGCAGCGGTGTCTGGTGTCTGTTCCTTCTGCGCCCGGCGACCACAGCCTCCTCTCCCAACCTCGCCGGGACCTTCGGGGCTCAGACAGGGAACCGAGGGTGGATGGCGGCAGACACAGCCCCTTTCTTAGTGATTAAGATAACCTACTTAATCACTTTTTTCTGACTCCAAAAGTAAAGCAGGGCAAATTGAATTCAGTTTTAATCCCACCCAAAATCCAATAAAATGAAAAACAAGTGAATATAAAACTTAAAAACTGAGTATAAAAAAGCAAAGTGGAAATAAACAACAAACACACACACAGGGATGAAAAAAGCAATCAAATGATGACTTCAGAGTTATAAGAAACTGAAAAATGGATGGACCAATGGTTGCTGATATGAAACAGAAAAAGTTGAAATAAAGCTCCCAGATTTGAGGTGAAAGAAAAACAAAAACGATCAAACAAATGAAAAACTACAGGCCAAAATGGGGTCACTATCACTAAGCCGTGCCACTAAACCAAAACTTAATAACTAACCTAATTGCATTTTCAGCCGGTCCCTGCAATGGAATTTTAAACCAATCAGACTGGAATTTCTTGAGAAATACTAGTGAGGTAATCTGCATAATAAACCCCCTACCAATCCCTTCCCAACAAAAGACAACCCAGCCTAAAAATAATCCTTTCTTTTCTTTTACTAATAACTCCCCTGACACACCCTCGGAGTCTATAAAAACCTTCAGAGCGCCCTTCTAATTGCTAGATGGGATGCTACCAATTGCTTAGTAAAGCAATAAGATCTTCAAATTTACTCAGTTGAATTTTGTTCTTTAACAGGGAATCCAATGTGTAGGAAGCTACCTAAGGTCTTGGGATAAAATGAAGAAGACAACAACAACAAAATCAAAGTAGGCAACTTGGACTAGCAATGGCAAAACTTTAAATTATTAGAATACATAGGTGCGAGAATTCTTAGTATGTACAGTGTCCTACCAGCCTATGAATTCTCATTGCTCATGTAACTCAATAGGATGAGATCATCTTGTTAAGCCTAATCTTAGGCAGACCCAGAAAATCATTGATGCTGTGTTGACCTGAAACTTCTTAAGAAATCACTAATGCTTAGCTGAGGGTGGCTACACCTCAAACAGTCCATAAAAACTAAGTGTTTCTTAAAACAAGGTAAGAAATGGTTAAAAGCTAGTGGTTGAGATACCAGAAAAGAGAGCATCACTCTATAGCTAAAAGATTCCTGCTCCCAAGACTTGTTCAACAGGTGGGTAAGCCCCTCATTAGGCAGTAAGGACTTTATCATGTGCAGTTACCTTCTCAATGATCTCATAACACTCCTCCAGCCGCTGAGCTCTGTCTTTCAATATAGTGCTGGCTTCTTGATAGACTTTCAGCCACTCCTCATAATCACTCTCAGAGAGGTCAGCATATGCCAAACAGAGAGTCCGCAAGCCTGCAAAACAGCCACAGTGTATCCTGATGGTGCCACTAGTGGTGGGGGCAAGCAGGGTACCTTCCCTCCTAGCCAACCTCATGTGGCTGCATTTCATACCAGCATGCTCAAAAACTTCTAAAATACCAGCTGCTTTTTAGGTCACTAATTCAACTTTCACACATCTAAAAAAGGGAATTTAAAAACAACTCTACTGTATTTTAACATAAACCACCTTTTCTATAGATTTGCGAGTACGTGAGAAGCTGTGAAGGTAAATTCCCACAGTAGAGAAGTACGGGAGTTATGCAGGATCCATTTTTATATGTGCAGTAGCAGGTATCAGCAATTAGAGGAGGCAGGAGGTACATTTCAAGACAGCAATAAAAACGCAATGTGCTACCATGTGAAAGATCCAGACTTTCAAGCAGCCGTGTGTGTGTGTGTCTCTGTATGTGTGTGTGTGTGTTTGTCTGTTCTGTGTGTGTCTGTGTCTGTATGTCTGTGCATGCAGCCATAGGAGCACACGAAGGAAAAGCAGTAGTCAGAACTTCAGCAAGGCTCCAGCTTTCATCACATTCCCTTGCAGGAAACCCTGACATCAGTGCTGTTTAAAGCCTTTCAGGGAACTCTTTTCCTGTTCCTCTGTGGGTCCAATGAATTATTTCCTGTAGTCATTAGCTTCTTCTGTACCCCTCACACTGGGTAAGCCAGTGTCATAAGAACCACAAGAGAGGGACAGAAAAATAACATGAGTTTTCCAACAAAGGGAACCATAACTACAAGCTGATTGTACAGACTGATTTGGCCTGCCTTTTCCCTCTGCACTGCTGGTTGGAGTCAGCAGAGACATATGTAGATAACTGAATATGGAACTTGCCACACATCTTGTCACTGCCGAGGGCACAGAATGTGGAAGATGTGCACAGGGGTTAGCGTTAGAAACTTATACTCCTATGAAGCCAGCCATGTCCAACCATAACATGCCTATTCAGAACATGACTACTTACCCAGGCACGTTATATACTTTTGAAAGTATGACTTCAATGGTTAAAAATAGCGTTTCCAAATTTCACTTACCTTCTGTGGCAAAATATTCCAGATGGCATAATGTTTCATCCATGTATTTTGAATCTTTCGAAAGTCTATTAAAAATTACATTGTCCTATAAAATAAGGAAATGGTGTGACTGGCAAACGGTAAATAAACCTTTGGTTAGCATTCTGAACACAGCTTTGTTTCAATGGTGTTTATTTTATTCTCATGAGAATATTGAGTGGGCGAGTAGAAATATTGTTCTTAGCTGGATTCAGCCATGAGCTTTGGAAAACAAATTGAGTATGGATGTGTCCAAATAAAAACAGCCATGGGGATGTAAAGTACTGCACAGGGAATATAGTCAATAATACTGAATGACTATGCATGGCGCCAGGTGGGTACTTGAGTGATCTGGGGATCACTTCGCAAATTATAGAACTCTCTAACCACTATGCTTACACCAGAAACCAAAATAAATAAAACTGAGTGTCAGCTGTAATTGAAAACTAAAATTAAAAATATAATAATAGAAGTTTAAAAAAAAACATGTTGGGGAAGACCATCAGTGTCAGCAGAACCATCCAAGACACAATGGTGCTACATTCCCCCAAATTTGCACAATTCACACCAAAGTTTATAACACCTTTGTACAGAAGTGAGAAGGGTAAAGGCATGTCCTAAATTGCTCAAGTACTCTTGCTTCCTGACACTCAGAAGCTGCTAACTGGGGAGGGCACCTCGCATGGGGCATGGAACCCCTTTCAGCTGAGAAACACATCACCCTCTAACAATTTCCATGACTAACAGCAGGGCTGAAGGACTGGACAACACAGATGATCCATCTAATATGCTATAAACTGTACAGTTTTAGGACACAATTCTATTTTAAAGAAATCTAATTTGGTTTTGGGAGACAGGTTGAAGAAAATTAAATCCTATAAAAATAAAAACTGCACTGTAGCTTTTCCATATTTACACTGTTTAGTTACAGCCTTCCTCTGTGCCACCCACATTGCTCCCTCTGTACTTGCTGTGGTACTTAGAACACAATGGCAAATAAACAAACAAATAAAACACTTAAAAAAACTATCATGTGCGAACATAATTTTGATTTCAGTTATTACTATAAACAGAATTCTTTAATGAGTCCAGATAAAATACCTTTAGAATTCCCATGCATTACTCATTACTCATAAAAGCTCTAAGTGTACTGAAATAAGAAAATGCTTCTTTCCACAGTTGATAAAGATTAGTAAGATTTTCAACTTCATATTCTTGAAACAGGCTCATAAAATGAGCTTAATAATTCTTTCCTTCTACACATAGGACCATAGAAGATATAGTTTTGCAAGTCAGGCTCATATATAGTAACATCTTTCCTTAAAGATAATACATTTAGATTTGATTACTGGGAGGCAGTCAAAACAAAAAGCCTGACCTAGGAAACTGACCAAAAGGGGCAGTAAAAATATGGCCACATAACCCTCTGTGATGAATAAAAAAATAAATCACAAAAATTGAGAATAGCTGTTTTAAGTATATATATATATATATATATATATATATATATATATATATATTCACAAACATATACAATCTTCATATATATAATCATACAGGGTGGGGCAAAAGTAGGTTTACAGTTGTTCATATGGAAAGACATGTAGGTCGTGATTACAATAGCTTTATTAACTGGGTTTCCCACACTCACAACTATAAACCTGCTTTTGCCCACCCTGCATGTATAAGGATTATCACAAATTACTTTATCTTCCCAAAGTTACTACACAATGGTGGTAAACTAGAATCAGAATTCATACTCCCAGGATTTTCCATGACACAGCAAGTTACTGTATCTGAAACCAGCTGTTGACTATAAGGTCATCCTTGCCACCCTGGCTTGAACCACCATTATCGTCAGTGGGCTTCTACTACGAAGTCAACCTGATGGCCCACCTGAAAGAACCTTTCGCCTTTGGGCAAAGGACCAGAATAATGAGGACAGCGTTTGGGAAAAGCCCCAGGTTAACAGCAGGGCTGCCAAGAACGCCCGGCTGTGCAGGACTAGCCAGTACTTACAGCCCCTTTACAATAGAGCCGGAGTTGTCCTGAAGGAGTTCGAGCAATCACAGACATTCTCTTTCTGTCACTGTAGATATAAAAAAAGGAAAAGAAAGTTCTCATTGGTCTGTTTTATAGGACCTATGTCCTATGATTAAACACCAAACAAGTCAAAAGGTGGTCTGGCAAGGCCTCAAATGACCAAGCTCCATTTTTCCCTACCTTTTTCCTCAAAGTCAGATTTTAATTGTATATCTCCTATTCTTTTTATTTACATATAATGGACATAAACCTATTCCTTTCCCTGCCATAAAAACTCACTAGTGTAGCTTTTTATAGTCAAAGACACAGAAACAGAGAATTTGAGCATCTACTATGGACATCTAATTCACTTCTGACAATGCTCTGTAAAACTATTTTTCCTTATTTTGCAGTTCAAAAATATTAAGTAACCTGCCCAGTAAGAGCAAAATGGAAAACCTTCACTATAAATCCACCTCACTCAGAAGTTCCTCATTGTATCTTTTAACAGGAGTAGAAAGAAATTACTAATTCATAGAACACCCTTAACTAAGCACTAAGGTATACTCTATCACTCCTTTCCCCACTCCAACGTGGACACTTCCTTATTCATCTTTCATCGTAACCCAACCTCACTCAGGAAGCCTCAATGGCTCCCCATTGCCTATGGATTCCTCTTCTTGCTGATCTCCAACGAACTCTGCAGCCTCCCCTGATCTCCCACTTAACCCTCTCACACACCAGGTTCCCAGCTCACCAGAAGCCTTACTGTTCTCCTTCTTTAGCCCTTCAGTTCCATGCCTTTGCAGACAACATATCATCCTCCTGAAACACATCCCAACTACAGTGGGCCCTTGATTCCCCCACCTCTTTGGCCTTTGAATAGGTGATTTCCGATGGACTGTAAGCTCCTAAGACTAGGGGACATTATCTCTCCAGCTTTGTGTAAATCCCTGCATCCTAACCCATAGCACATTCTCTAAGCTGGATTTGAATTCTCTCTGAGCTACCTGGTAGCCAGGTACTCTAAGCAAGATTATTCACCCGGAATTTCAGTTTCTGTATAAAGCAAGGTTGCCACCAATTACTTCAAAGAAGTGACTAAGTGGCATCCAGAAAAAGATGAGGCAACTAAATGATTTTTTATTCCCTCTTATTCTCCGATATTTTTTAATAGATTCTTGTATCTCCATCCATATTCACCTATTTTAATCTAACTCCCTTTCCTCCTCCTCATCCCTCCAATAACTGCTGCCCCCAGTTAATGCAGCCACATAACAGCACAGTTTCCAAGACATCAACAAGAGATGGGACACAAAACATCTGGAAAGATATTTACATCTGGAGAGATGTTTAGTAAGCCCCTCACCTTCACACATGGACCTGTCCCCGACTCCCTACGTGAACTATTACTATTATCAACCACCTTTCTCTCCCATTGAGTACTCAATCCTAAGGACTCAAGTTTGCAGTCCTAAAACTAAAGACTAGGGCTGGGAAGCATTTCCTAAAAGAGGGTAAAAAATTGATCTTTTTCAAATAGCTTATAAAGCAGACAGAGTAAACAATTTATGAATCAGTTAATAAAGGTTGTTGAAAAATCCTCCTAATTTCAATAGTAGGAAAAGATGCTTTGGAAGTAACAAGAGAAACTTGCTCTAGCATGGACAGTTCAGTGTTAAGGAGGAAGGGAAAACAAAACATTAAGATACTTTTATAACAAACTGTGAATGTTCTAGCCCGTGGTTGGCAAACTGCAGCTCACGAGCCACATGTGGCTCTTTGGCCCCTTGAGTGTGGCTCTTCCTAAGCCTTAGGAGTACCCTAATTAAGTTAATAACAATGTACCTACCTATATAGTTTAAATTTTAAAAATTTGGCTCTCAAAAGAAATTTTAATCGTTGTACTGTTGATATTTGGCTCTGTTGACTAATGAGTTTGCCGACCACTGATCTAGGCAAACAAGCAATCCGACAAGTATTCCCAGATCAAAATTAAATAAACTACAATGGGAAGACTAAGTCCAAATACGGAGAGCTGCCCTGCTCAGACCAAGTTTATAGTAGGATGAATTCATCTTATCTACTCTTCTTTGTCAGTTTCCCAGATCCTGTATGGGAGTACTCAGATGGACCTGGGAAAACCAATGGAAATAATTCCCTCATCACATACTCCAAACTATGCAGGCATGTATATGGATCCTGATGCGAGAACACCAGGTTCTGGAAATCCAAAGAAAAAGGAGGATATGGAAGCATAACATTTCATTTGGAAAAAAGAAAATTTACCTACTTTGCTTTCTCTAATGAGTCACAAATTCCAGAAAGAAGAGGGTTTATGGAGATATATTTACTATATTTAATACTTAAGTGCTACATTAATCATACCATCATGCAAACGCACTGATGAAGTTATTACACACACACACTCACATGTATATGTATATGTATATGTATATGTATATGTATATGTATATGTATATGTATATGTATATATATATGTACATGTATTTTATTTCAAATGCATGAAAGAGAAACATACCTAGAAAATTCCAGGACATTAAGGATTCCAAATGTCTGTTCCTGTCCCATCTAAAGAAAGAAAAACGGGCTCTTAACTGAGATGCAGCATATTTAAATTTCCCCAGTCATAAACCTCTCCACATATACCTCTCCCCCTCCTCTCTCTACTTCTCCCTCTCCCTCTCATTCTCTCTCATTCTTCTATTCCCCTGCAAAAGTTTTTTCAACAGTACTGGTTTCCTGCAAGTTAGTCTGGTGGGGTCATAGCTCCCCCTTCTGGTAAAAGCTTCTAATTTTTCTCTAGTTAGTTTGGCTGCATAGCTACTTTCAAGACATGAAAATAAAAAGACAACTTTCAGGCCAGTTACACTTCTGAATGTAGAATTTAAGACATTTTATAGAACTATGTGCATACACTATTACATCCCCAGGGCAACTCCCTATAATACCACACATCAATTTTATTCAGCAAAATATATGACTATTCACACTGAGATCCATAAAGACCATAAGTAGCCTCATGTCAGTTCTGGTTAGGTTTATCTGACAAATGCCTATGTCCTAAATTTAGGAAAAATTTTTATAATTCAAATTTTCTTAGAATTTAGATTTAAAAATAAGGAAATATAAATCATCATCAGATTTTAGGACAATTAATCAAATATCCTTTTCTTTAGGTTCTTCAAACTTGGAACCTCAATGCTCTCAATTTTTCCTCAGAATATTCCAGATTATGTATGTGCCATTTTCAAGCTTTTTGATCAAATTTTGTCTCTATGAAATATATCACAGTGAAAAGAATGTAGGCTTTGGAGTTCAACAGATATGAGTTTTGAGTTCAGTTTCTCCACTAAGTGTGTGACTTTCTTATAAACAGTGATAGTACCTGTCCCCTAGATTGGAGAGAAAAAAATGAAGTAACATGCAAATTACCAAGTGCATGATCGACACACGGTAGCATTGAATAATCATTATTGCCCCATCCACAACTCCCCACCCCTTCTCTTGGTATCCTAAAATATAACTAACCATCTGCTTAAACCAGCCTTCATCAGCTTTCACTCCCCTCTTTCTGCAACCACAAGTTCCCTTTCTCCTCAGCCTGCCCCAACTTTGTTAAATCCCCGTGCCCCCTGCTAGCCTCCTTGGCACTAGGACCATGATGGCCAGGAGCCCTCTTTGTACTGCTGTTATATCAACCATTCCTGTGGGCAGCCCAAAGACTTGGATATTAAGATGATCAGTATGGTCATGTCATGTAAATAGCTGCTAACCAACTTGAGAATTTGTGGTTTGATAATACCCCAGTATTGATGGTTGAATAGCATTTTAAAAGTTTCTATCTATATATCTATCATCTATCTATCTATCTATCTATCTATCTATCTATCTATCTATCTATCTATCTTTATAAAAGGCTAATATGCTAAGTGTCCTTCCCTCCTTCCAGGTAATGATGTCAAGTAGCAACACCCAGCTTCCTCTCCCTAGAGAGGACTAGCCTCCTTGAAGTTTCTTCAGCCCAGGAACACCACTTGCTTTATAGCCAGGTGGAAACACTTTATACTGTAACCAAATGTCTGTGAAGCATTTTCCCATACTTCATCTCATTTGATCCTCACAGAAGTCCTGGAGTAGGTAGATAGGAGACTCGGTGGAATCCTATTCTCTTTTCATTAACCAGAAAATGGAGATTTAGAAAGCTTAGATAGATACTTGACCTGACTGAAAAGAAGTAAGAAATGGTGGACCTTGAAAATGACTTCAGGTTTTCTCACTGCACAGAATATAGTCAAACACGGCTGGAGCCCTAGCCAGTTTGGCTCAGTGGATAGAGCATTGGCCTGCGGACTGAAGGGTCCCAGGTTTGACTCCAGCCAAGGACACATGCCTGGGTTGTGGGCTTGATCCCCAGTAGAAGCCATGCAGGAGGCAGCCAATCAATAATTCTCTCTCATCATTGATGTTTCTCCCTCTCCCTTCATCTGTGAAATCAATAAAGAAATACAGTGGGGCCTTGACTTACGAGTGTCCCGACTAATGAGTTTTTTGAGATACCAGCTGTCTCTCAGCTGATTTTTTGCATTGAGTTGATAGAGTAATTTGAGTTAACGAGCTCCTTAACAAACTTGGTCTCGAAACGAATTAAACTCGTAAGTCAAGGCCCCACTGTACATATTTAAAAGAACACTGCTGATCGATGCTTCTCTGTCTCTGGATCTGTTTTTGTCAAACCTCAGAGGGAAGGTAGGGAAGGGTGGGTGTAAGGGGGAGAGATCAACCAAAGGACTTATATGCAAGCATATAGGCCTAACCAATGGACACAGACAACAGGGGTTGAGGGTATGAGTGGGGGGGAATGGGGTGTAACGTGGGGATAAGGACACATATGTAATAACTTAATCAATAAAAAATTTAAAAACAAACCCTGCTGCAGTTAAATATTTTAGCCTTTGTTCCCCCTGCGTGATCTATAATAATAGTCTGCTTTGTGTTGATATTTACTGCTGTGTTGCTGACAATTACCTGAAAGAGAAGTTTGGGTGCTTCACTGGGCTGGGAAAAGTTTAGCTAAATCAGAAAGCAGGTCTAATTAAGCAAGTTTATTCTATATTAATAAAAGGCTAAGTTAACTCCTGCATGCGCAATACATATAAAGCTCTTGCTGGCACCAATCGCACACATATGTTTCCATCTGTCATTGTTGATTGTGAATTTGGTTGACACTTCTATTATAGAAAAAGGGTGAATAGCGATATTAAAATATTTCTTCTAATTAATTTCCTTTCAATGTGCATGAATTCGTGCACTGGGCCACTGGTGTATATATATCCTATCTAATAAAAGAAAAACATGGTAATTAGCGTACGACTGCTACCCTTCCCATTGGCTAATCAGGGAGATATGCAAATTAACTGCCAGCCAAGATGGCTGCCAGCAGCCAGGCAGCTGGAAGAGAACATGAGGCTTGCTTGCTTCAGTGACGGAGGACTCCAACGTTCCCCGCCTGCCTTGCCGGCTTCTGAGCTTGCAGTTTGAAACATTGTAACAAATATAGAAGCTAAACAAAACCCCAGAAACCTGCTTTCAGCCGGCCCGGATCTCAGAGCTGGAGTTATACATTGTTTCGATTATAGAACCCAAACAAACCAGATACCTGCTTTCAGCAGCAGAGGCCTCAGAGCTGGAGCCAGAGCTAAAGCTGGCCCAGAATTTTAAAAAAGAAAAGAAAAAAAGGAGCAGTTGGGAGCTTCAGTCACCCACCAGCCTGAAAACAGCCCTCAGCCCCTCACCCAGACTGGCCAGGCACCCCAGTGGGGACCCCCACCCTGAAGGGTGTGTGACCAGCTGCAAACAGCCCTCATCCCCTCATCCAGGCTGGCCAGGCACCCCAGTGGGGACCCCCACCCTGAAGGGTGTGTGACCAGCTGAAAACAGCCATCATCCCCTCACCCAGGCTGGCCAGGCACCCCAGTGGGGACCCCCACCCTGATCCAGGACACCCTTTTAGGGCAAACCAGCCAGCCCCACCCATGCACCAGGCCTCTATCCTATATAGTAAAAGGGTAATATGCCTCCCAGCACCGGGATCAGCGGAGCCGCCAGGCCTCCCGGCACTGGGATCAGCGTGACAGGGGGCAGCACCCAAACCCCCTGATCGCCCTGCGGCTCTGTGTGTAACAGGGGGCGGGGCCACAACCTCCCTATCCGCCCTGCTGTGTTCGTGACAGGGGAAGGCGCCCCAACCTCCTGATCAGCCGTGTTCTGTGCCTGATATGGGGGAGCTCCCCAACCCCCTGATCGCCCTGCAGCTCTGTGTGTGACAGGGTGCGGCGACCCAACCCCCTGATCGGCCCTGCTCTGTGTGTGACAGGGTGCGGCACCCAAACCCTGCCCCCCCCTTGGGTGGTGCTCTGTGTGTGACAGGGTAGAGCCATAACCTCCCCATCGGCCCTGCCCTGAGTGTGAGAGTGGCGGCGCCCCAACCCCCTGATCGGCCCAGCTCTGTGGGTGATAGAGGGCGGCACCCAAACCCCCACCCCCCGCCACGGGCCCTGCTCTGTGTGTGATGGGGTAGAGCCATAACCTCCCCATCGGCCCTGCCCTGAGTGTGACAGAGGCGGCGCCCCAACCCCCTGATCGGCCCTGCTGTGTGGGTGATAGAGGGCAGCGCCCCAACCCCCCTGATGGGCCCTGCTCTGTGCGTGACAGGGGGCGGTGCCCCAACCCCCCAATAGGCCCTACCCTGAGCGTGACTGAGGGTGGCAACGCAACCTCCCAATCTGCCCTGCTCTGGGCATGACAGGGGGCGGCGCCCCAACTCCCCAATCAGCCCTGCTCTGAGCCCGACCAGGGGCTGCACCTAGGGATTGGGCCTGCCCTCTGCCACCCGGGAGCAGGCCTAAGCCAGCAGGGCGTTATCTCCCAAGGGGTCCCAGACTGCGAGAGGGCACAGGCCAGGCTGAGGGACCCCCCCATTCCCCCCCGAGTGCACAAATTTTTGTGCACCAGGCCTCTAGTATATATATAAAAGCCTAAGTGACCAAACAACCGACGATCAGTCAACCGGTTGCTATGATGCACACTGACCACCAGGGGGCAGACACTCAACGCAGGAGCTGCCTCCTGGTGGTCAGTGTACTCCCATAGCGGGAGCGCTGCTCAGCTGACCGACAGGCGCCAGATGCAGGGCTCAGGGATGGCCACCGCAGCCCGGAGACCGCAGTGGAGCAGCAGCAAGCCTACCAAGTGGCAGCAGTGGCAGCAGGCACATTGGGGCCAGGATGAGCTGGAGCAGCAGGTGGCATTGGACTGCCAGTTTCAGCCTGATCCCCACAGGCCACGCCGAGGTACCCCACTATCAGATAGTCTTTTTTTACTTCCAGAAATATGGCCTTAATCGTTTAATAAAATGACCAAGGAGTGTTGCTCCACTTTTCATCATCAGCTGACACGATGATGACATCAATTGGCTCTCTAGTGCCCCCATATTTGTCCAGCATTGTGACAGGGCAGAAGCATCCACTCTCTCCTTGTCTCTCCCACTGTGCCCAGCTCATCCACATGGCCTCCTAATCCCACTGTTACAATGCAGGTAAACATCCATACAACTGAATGTCCCATATGAAGGTCTAAATAAAAGTCTCCTCAAAATGAAGGGGAAGAAGACTACATTTATAAAAAACTCCTATGAAAAAATTTCACTTTTAATGATTTCAAACTTCCCTAAGCAAAATTCCCTTTGTTGTATGAAATAAAGTAAAAATAAATATAAACTGATCTCTGTAGTCCATAAGAAAATAAACTGAAAATGTCAAGAAATGGGCACTTGTGTACATTATAATATTTTATAGGTTTTGAATATAAGAAAAAATGGACTATTGCTAAGTCAGGAACAATATCAAGTTATTATATAAGTTAGAAGTGAATTTCAAATGCATTGAAGTGTACTAGGGATTTACGGATGAATAAACCCAAAAACTGTAACAATCAATGACTCACTCCCAAATTGAGGGGCGGAGAAAGACAGAGGAGAGAGGAGGCAGTGGCTCTCTCCAGGCCCTCATCAACCCAGACTGTAGTAACAGGCAGCCCCGCCACCTGGCCACCATGACAAACACCAGTGCCTCAACAGTCCTAACCTTCAACTTCCCATTTCCCATTCTCAAGGATCCCTATGTGATCTTATTCTTGATTTAAATTTGTTCCTACTACCAAATTTTCCCCTCAGTCTTCTTGAGAGGGAAAGTAAGAAAATATAAATATTAATCAGCCCCTGGGCTGAAGGGAAAATAAAAACTCCTGTATATAAAAAGGAGCCTCAGTGCCAATTCCTTTCTCTCCCAGCCAAGGAGACTGAAGCAATAGAGCAAGAGCCTCACTGTGCAAGAACAGCTGGGCACCAAGGCCACAGGAATGGCCTTTAGGAGCTGCTCTCAAAGTAAGTGGGCCCTGCAGCAGTTTCCCAACTATTACTCTAAGTACTTTACTACAAATAATTCCACATCTGTGTATTGACTTGCCAAGAAGCATCATTAAGAGAGAAAAATTACTGCAAATGCAAAAACAATATTAATGAGCTAATAAAATTACATATCATCCTCGGTTTTTCTATAGGCTTACTTTCTCACAGAAAAAAAAAATAGACAGTTAGCTACCATATTTACAATAGACATGCTATTTCAAATATACAGTCTTCAAAAGAGTAGGTGATCTACAAGGTAGAGAGGTGCCCAGGCATGTCACTTACGGCTTCTATGATGACGGAGTACGGTGTCCTGCCTGTGAACACGAAGCCCAGTTTCTTAGCACCTTTCACCAAAGCAGCTTCATCTATCAATCAAGAGTTGATGAAACATTGACTAAGCGCTGGTAATGCCAGAATTCTGTTTAGTAAGTACTATTTTTCAAATTAGCAAAACCCACACCAGTTAAAGAAGCCCGGCCTCATGTGCAGCTCTGTCTAGTTTAATGACTTCTGCTAGGAAATGCAAGATGGCCTGGGACCTCCTCTTGCCGTCAAAGTGTTATTACAGTCAGTAGAACCCAGCACCAGTTTTCTATAGTTTTAACATTTACAGCCTTAGCCCATAATCTGTGTGAGGCCAGAGGCAAATAGGGGGTCTTTGTGGGGTGGGATACACCATCACATCTCCCACAAGTAATGCAAACACCCAAGGCTCCAGAGAAGGGGACAGCAGGGCACATCGGCCAAGAGGTCTCACCTGGGGAGGAGGCCTGGTAGATGATGTTATCTCCATCCTTTTCGGGAACAACAGTGTGGCACACGGCCAGAAGGGTGAGGAACTCCTGTATGCAAGGAGCTGTGGGCTACAAACAGAAGAGCAAGTTAATCCTTCTGTTACAACCCCATTGACACACATCAGAGTTAGATTCAAGTCATCTGCTACCTAAAACCCCGGAATGGCTTCCTGCTCCCTTTAAACAGAGGTTGAGATCCGTAGTGTGGACTCCAGGTCCCCCGTGATCTAGCACCTGCTCACCATCGAGGGCCGTCGCCTGCCATTCGCCCTCCTGTGCTCTCTACCAGCCACTTGTGTCTGCAGTTCTCCCAACAATGCTCATCCTTCCTACTGTTCCATCACTGCCCCTTACACGCAGTCAGTCAATTCTTCTATTTACTCATCCTTTGGGATTCATTTTATCGGTCAGTATATCTGAGAAGGTTGTTGTCACCCTTCTTTTGGAACATCGTTCTTGAAGTGCTAGCCTTTGCGGTCAGGTGAGAACAAAGAGGGGAGTCCATCCTAGGACTCCCCCAGCACCCTGCCACCCCCATGCTTCCTCCCACTTCTGTAAGAGCCAGGAGGGTGAGCAGGTGAATGTATGCTCAGGCCGAGTGAACAGAAGGCACTCAAATCAATGTCAGATCCCCGTACCGAGAACTGACTCAGCAACCACTGAGTCCCTGGTCCTTCCATACCATCGCACTGACGCTTGTTCTACATCAAGTTTGCTCTCTTACTTCGTAATCTCAGTGTCTCCCTGGCCTATTACATTTTTTTAAAAAAACAAAACCAGAATTGTCATGGATATGTATTAAATACATTTCTTTATCCTCCCCAACCCCCACACAAAATCCTGACTTTTTTCATTGGGATTAGCCAGGGGTGGGCAAACTTTTTGACTCGAGGGCCACAATGGGTTCTTAAACTGGACTGGAGGGCCGCAACAAAAGCATGGATGGAGTGTTTGTGTGAACTAATATAAATTCAAAGTAAACATCATTACATAAAAGTGTACGGTCTTTTTTTTTTTTTAGTTTTATTCATTTCAAACGTGCCGGATCGGGCCCACGGGCCGTAGTTTGCCCATGGCTGGATTAGACTGTATTTATAATTAGTGGAGAAATGACATCTTAATACTGTCCACCTATCTAAGAATATTATATGTATTTCTATTTATTAAAGACTTATAAAGCTTCTAAATATGGGTGCTGATATTTTATTCGTTAATTTGTTAATATTATCGATTAATTTTTATTCATTCAAAAATATCTGCATGCCCACTATATATGTGAGGTACTACATTGTTGCTTTTTATATTATTAATGTAATCTTATTTCCATTATGTTTTAGAAGAGTTTATTGTTCACATGTAAATAAAAACATGTAATTTTATATATTAAGTCAATATCCAATTGTAACTAAACTCCTACTCACTCTCCAAGGTGCAGTTGACTCTCCTAGATTTTTAGGGCAGACAATGATATCATCCCTATTCCTTTCCAATATATAGACTTGTTTAGTTTCCACCTGTCTGCACTTTCAGAATGATGTTCAAAGACAGGGGTGACACCAGGTTTCCTTATCCTGAGGTTATTTTAAAATGACTATCTTCAATGTTTCACTCCTAAATAGGCAGCTGACTATAAATTTGAGATAGATTTGTATTTTCACATTCAGAAAAAAATTTTGTGTTTGCTATTTTTAATGGAGTTTTCTTTTCTTTCCTTGTTTTTGTTTTTTTATTTAGTCACAAATGGATAGTGACTAACATTTTTAGTTTCTCCTCTGACCTGTTAATGTGATTGAAGAACAACTGCATGGAAACAGTCACACAGCAGTCACACAGCTACTTCTTACCTGCCTTCAGGGAAAGGAAATGCTCATAAAATTATAGCTCAATGAAATTTTATAATTAGAGGATTTACAAATTCCCCAAGGCCTACACTGCAAAAGTGCCTAGGAAATTTTATCCGAAAGCACATTAATTTCAGAATTTCACTTCCAGACAACCTTTTGCATCAGAGAACTATCTAGTCCTACGTGGATATTTTTGATTTAAAGATCAAAAATATCCCCAAGACAAAATCAATCTACCTTTGGTTTCCTACTGAAACTGACATTCTGTAACAAATCAGGGAAGAAAGACAAACTTAATTGAAGCCTATGGATAAGATGTTTGTAATATAGACAAGTGCTCCATGTTTGAAAGTAAACTTTTTCCACTCACTTCTAAGAAGAAAAATACTTTATAATGTTAAAGAACTGAATGTTTATTAGAGTGTGTGTGTGTGTGTGTGTGTGTGTGTGTGTATCATTTTACAAGTTAAACAAAATTGTGAATTGTGGGAAAATAGACATATATTTAACATTTTAGCCATCTCTAAGTGTACAATTCAGTGGCATGAAATACATTCACAATGCTGTGTATCCATCACCACTATTTATATCTAAAACTTTTTCATCTTCTCAACAAACACTGTAACAATGAAACAATAACTCCTATTTCCCCTAACCCTTAACCCCTTGTAACCTCTCTTCTGCTCTGTCTCTATTCTACGTACCTCATAATTGTAATTATACAATATTTGTAATTCACTTAACATTTTAATCTGCACCAAATGCTTTATGTATCTAGAAATGAATATATTCAATTTATTTAATATAAAAAATAGCAGAAAACTATACATGTCTAAAATTATCTTACACTTCAATGTGCAGCTATAAAGTATATAAATGATATATATACTAGTATACAAATAATTTATTCTTGAAGACTCAAGCTCAGAAGTCCTAGGCATAATATAGTTATGTGTTCTTCCTTCGTAAATCTTTGGAAAATTATCCCACAAATAGAAAGTCACTGGTTAATGATATAATTAGGGGACCACATGAATTGTTCCTAGAGTTGACTCTCTAAGAAGCAAATTCCATTTTGGCTATCAGTCCACACAAGGCTTGAAAGGACCCAGAAAATAAAAAATGATGACCCAGGAAAAACAGAAATTCTGTAGCAGATGAAAAGTACTCCCTTGGGAGGAAAGTAAGGGTTTTTTTCTTGGTTAAATGCTTTAATTTTAGTCAATGGTCCCAAGGGAATTTAGATAAAAATGTGGGCTATCCATAAGCTTAAAATCCTAAATTGCTTCTTCCCTTGCCTCAACCATATTTTGGTAAAATAACCAAGTGATCTAATAGACTCTGCTGTGTACCTGAAACTAGCACAAAATAATATTGGATATAAACTGTAATTAAAAATAAAATTTTAAAAATGTTTAAAAACACCCATTGGGTATATTTAATTTAATCCTACCCCTTACCAAAGAAAAATATGGGAGCCTATAGTCTTCATCAGTTACAGTGGAGATAGATGCTAAAGGTCATATGGGCTTAATTAATGTAATAACCAAAATGGAGGACGACCTCAGAAGGATTCAAGAATCCTGGAAAACTTTTTAAAAGAGTTAAATATAGGCAAGTAGGCTTTTATTAAAAAACTAGAGGCCTGGTGCACCAGTGGGGTCCCCGGCCTGGCCTGTGGCTCTCTGACATCCCTGGAGGGGTCCCGGATTGTGAGAGGGCACAGGCCAGGCCAAGGGACCCCACTGGTGCATGATCAGGGGCGGGAAGGGACCACAGGAAAGCTCCAGGGTGTGTCCGGCCTGTCTCACCCAGTTCCAACCGGCTGGACCCCAGCAGCAAGCTAACCTACTGGTAGAGCGTCTGCCCCCAGGTGATCAGTGCCCATCATAGCTACTGGTTGAACAATTGAATGGTTGAACATTCCCTTAGGCTTTTATATATATACTAGAGGCCTGGCCTGTGCCCTCTTGCAGTCTGGGACCCCTCAGGGGATGACCACCTGCTGGCTTAGGCACGCTCCCCGGGGGATTGGGCCTAAGATGGCAATCAGACATCCCTCTGGCAGCCCAGCAGCCCTCAGGGGATGCCCACTTGCCAACAGGGAGCAGACCTAAGCTGCAGTCGGACATCCTTAGTGCTGCTGAGGAGGCAGGAGAGGCTCCCACCGCCACCGCTGTACTGGCAGCCATCAGCCTGGCTTGTGGCTGAGCAGAGCTCCTCCCATGTGAGAGCGACCTGACCACCAGAAGGCAGCTCTTGCATTGAGAGTCTGCCCCCTGGTGGTCAGTGTGTGTCATAGTGACCAGTCATTCCCAGTCTTTCTGCTGTTAGGGTCAGTTTTCATATTACCCTTTTACTATATAGGATAGAGGCCTGGTACACTGGTAGGGTCCGGCTGGTTTGCCCTGAAGGGTGTCCCGGATCAGGGTGGGGGTCCCGCTTGGGTGCTTGGCCAGCCTGGATGAGGGGATGATGGCTGTTTGCAGCTGGTCACACCCCCTTCAGGGTGGGCGTCCCCACTGGGGTGCCTGGCCAGTCTGGGTGAGGAGCTGAGGGCTGTTTTCAGGCTCGCGGGTTGACTGAAGCTCCCAACCTCTCCTTTTTTTCTTTTTTTTAATTCTGGGATTTATTTTCCTTCTATGGCTGTCACTGGAGCTGAGAGCCGGCTTTAGCTCTGAGGCTCGGCTCCAGCTGAGACCTTGGCTGCTAAAAGCAGGTATCTGGATTTGTTTGGGTTTTATAATTGTAACACTATTGCAGTCCTGCTCGCTCCAGCTCTGATGGCTGAAAGAAGGTTTCTGGGGTTTGTTTAGGTTCTATAATTGCAACATAGTTGCTTAGAGTGCAAGCTCAGAGGCCGGCAGCGGCAGGCGGGGAACCTTGGCTTCCTCCATCACTGGAGCAAGCAAGCCTCCTGTTCGCTTCAGCTGCCTGGCTGCCCGCCGCCATCTTGGTTGGCAGTTAATTTGCATATCTCGCTGATTAGCCAATGGGAAGGGTAGCGAAGTTACGGTTAATTACCATGTTTCTCTATTATTAGATAGGATATATATTAAAATAAATTCCTCAATGCTTGGACTTACTAAGCATTCAATGAAGTGTAAATATCCAGACTATTAAAATATCATGAAAAGTCCCCATGTTTTCATTGATGCTTAAGCTAATCTCCCTAGGGAGGGCTTCCTTTTCATAAGGGCTGCAGCTGCCCCTATTCTCACTGGCTTTCCCACTAGAAAAGAAAATTTGGCTCAGGAGAGTTGAAGGTGAGGATTAAAGTAAGGATGAAAAAAGAAATTCACTAACTTCTCTAAAAATGGGGTTTCCACCTAAAATGCATGCTCTTGACCATGTGACAAGAAATGCTCATTAGAAGATCCTTATTCATGCTATCTACACTCAAATGTCAAGAGAAGACAGGCTCAAGAGCCTGTGATCAATGATCAAAAACCCCTAGAATTCCAGGTCACACAAATGTGGGTTCAGCTTTGGAAAAAAACATCTCTATGTACATAAATTAACTGAGCTAAGTATTTAAAGATTTCAAACATTGGGATCATGGCAGCAGGTGCAGAGGACCTCTTCTTCAAATATAGATTTTCCCCTAGCCACTGGGTTTCTATGCCAGCACACATTTAGGTCCATGCAAACACTATTCAGTATGAGTGTTCACACTGCCCACATTTCAATAGTTATGGTAGCCATAACACCCACCTAAGAGATCTAACACAAAACAAAATCACTTTTCCAGGGAGTCACATCAGACCTATCCCTAAGATGCAAAAGTGTACAATGGCCCTTAATGATTTTACAGGTCTGATTCCCCAATTAATAAAAATTCCTTGGTGGATTTTTTTTCCCTTGGTGTTTTTTTTATTCATCTCTTCCCCTAGTACTTAGCAAAGTGTTTGATATAAATCGGGCCATTAAACTATTTGCTAAATAAATGAATAAATAAGAGTCTCCCATTTAACAAATAGTTTGCTGCTATTCCAAGCCAACTCTGGGATTCCGCAGTACTCAGTACTCAGTACTCAGTACTCAGTACTCAGTACACCACCTTCATCTCACCTCCTCTGCTGCTTTTTCGCATGCTGACCTATGCTAGGAAAACAAATTCTGTGAACCTAGACTAAAAGCAGTTTCCTAAACCTCTCTGTCACCCTTTCATTTTCTCCTTCCCTATGCACCATCCCAATTTGAACAGATACATTCAGTCAACCATCTTAGTTATTACCTTCAACCTGAATATAATTTGAGAATACTGTAATCCACTTTCAGAAAGCAAGTCACCACAATGCACTTGTTTCTTTGATATCCTTTATTAAAACTACACTTCTCAACAGAAGTTTCTCCTGAAGCATAATTTTACTGCTTGGAGAACCTCTAGCCTAGAAGGTGGATACACCTCTAAGATCAAAATCCAAGAAAGGGAGATTCCAAAATGGCGGTGGAGTAAATGGAACCTACAATGACACTCTCCCAGGACCAAACTGGAAATACAACTAAAATACAGAAAACCACCCTGAAAAATCAACTGAAGACTAGCTAGAGATACCCCGATAACCACGGATGGAAAGTGGGTACCACATAGAGACAGGTAGGAAGTGCGGATGTGAGAAAGGGCTGGCCAGGCTCCCCCAGAGAGCCACCAAAGTTCCAGAGGGATATCTCAGCTGTGGGGCGTGCTCACCAAGTACTCTGGAGTCTAAACCCCAAGCTTGGCTCCCCAGCCTAGAGCACCAGGACTGAGAAAGGTGCCAACATAACATATGGCTTCAAAGAGCAGCAGGTTTGCTCTCTGCCATGCAGAGATAGCCAAAGATGCAAACATACTCTTAAGGGACCAATGCACAAAATTTTGTGTACAGTCATTCACCTTGGGTTCTGGCAGAAGGAAGGCAGAGTGGATGAGAGCTGTGTGAGCAGAATCCAGGTTTGGAGGCTCTGGGATTGGAGCTCAGAGGGCAACCACCCCAGTTTCCTATGCTGAGTCATTCCCTCACACTGTAGAGGACATCTTTCTCCAGTGAACGTTTGCTATCCAGGCAGTTTTTGCCCAGAGGGAAGTCAGTTGCCCCACCCTGTTGGAAGACCTCTCACCCCACCATGTGGTCTATAGCCTGAGGCAAATCAAAACTGAGTGTCAATGGGACTGCAGGCAGAGGCAGGTCTCTGGAGGCTTTGAGTCTTTGCCTGATCTAATCTGGGGCCCAGGACTAGAAAAAACAGGCCCAAGTGGACATCTTGGTCCTTTCCAAAGGCACCTAGTCCCAGCAGAGGGAGACACAAGCTATGGATTGCTGATAGCTTGAAACAGAGTACTCAGGGCCAGTCACAGACAGCATCTAACATTGTCCTGTGCTAAAGATTGGGACTCATGGCAGATCTACCTAATACACAGACACAAACCCAAACAGGCAGGCAAAATAGGGAGACAAAAAAAAAAGCCCCAAATGAAAAAACAAGAGAATTCCCAAGAAGAAGAGCTAAATGAAATGGAGATAAGAAATTTATCAGACATAGAGTACAGAATAATGATGGCAAAGATGCTCAACATCAAGAAAAAAGATAAGGTAACTATAAAGAATGACATAATACTAATAAAGAACACAGTGAAAGGAATACACAGCAGATTAGGAGAAGCTGAGGATCAGATCAGTGAATTTGAAGACAGGGTAGAAAAAGATCACTCAATCAGAGAACCAAAAAGAAAAAAACAATTTAAAAACACAAGGACAGCTTAAGGGAGCTATGAAACATAACAATATTCACATAATAGGAGAGCCAGAAGAGGAAAAAAGTGAGCAAGGGAACCCCAACAGGTCCAGGGGTTCCCAAAGGTGTGGATGGAGTTGGCGAAGAAGAAATGACACGGAGACAGTGTTCAGTTGACCAGCAGCCTAGCCAGGTCCTCTAGCCAGGATCTACAGCCAAGTTCTGTGTTTATTGTCTTGTTACATCTGTATTTATACCAGTTGATTTTAATCCTATCAATTCTATTCCAAAGGTTAGGGCGTTTCTTATCTCCATTCCAAGGTCACTCTATTGTTCTATTAAGCTACAAGGAAGTAACTGAAGGAGATTATCCTAAGTAAAGATTATGTAGCTTAAGCGTGATTGTTCATAGTTAAAGTGATTAATTACCTGCCTGGCACTTAGTTAAGGGGTTTTATTCCCTCCCTAACTCCAGGGAAAAATCTCACCTGGGGAAACAACCTTTCTCGGGGAGGTGGTCCTATTTAAAATACATAACGTTAAGAGGGGGAGCAAACATATGCCATATATGCCAGGTCCCTTGAAACATAAGCTGTGCAGATGTTTCTTCCCTGCAGTGACTGTGTCAAGCAGCAAGGGTGGATCGGCTTCCGGCAATAGAGAATGTCTTTGAAGACATAATGGCACAAAACTTCAATAATCTGGAGAAGGAAAAATTCACACAAGTTCAGGAGGCACAGATAGTCCCAATTAAGAAGAACCCAAACAGGCCTACACTCAGGCACATCATATTTAAAATGTCAAAAATTAAAAGCAAAGAGAGAATCTTAAAGGTAGCAAAAGAAAAGCAAATTGTTACCTACAAAGGAGCTCCCATAAGGCTCTCAGATGATTTCTCATCAAAATCTTTACAGGCCAGAAGGGATTCACATGAAGTATACAAGGTAATGAAAACCAAAAGACTAAACCCAAGATTATTATATACAGCAAAGCTAACATTCAAAATAGGTGGTGAAATAAAGAACTTCCCAGAAAAAAAAAAAAGGCTAAAGGAGTTTATCCCCACCAAACCAGCCCTGCACGAAATGCTAAAGGGACTGCTATAATGAGAAGAAATAGAGAGAGAAAGAAATATAGGCATAAGGAATTAAAATGGCAATAAATAAGGACCTACCAATAATAACTTAAATGTACATGGATTAAATGCTTCAATGAAAAGACATAGGGTAGCTAATTGGATATGAAAACATAACCCAAATATATGCTATCTACAAGAGACCCACCTCAGAACAAAAGACTCACACAGGATGAGAGTGAAGGGATGGGAAAAAATTTTCCATGCAATGGCAACAAACAAACAAAAAAAGCTGTGGTGCCAATACTCATATCTGACAAAATAGACTTCAAAATGAAGGCCATCACAAGAGTTAATAAAGGTCACTACATAACACTAAAGAGACTGATGCAACAGGAACACATAACCCTAGTAAACATATATGCGCCCAAATAGGAGCACCTAAATACACAAAATAACTTCTAGAAGATGTTAAGAGAGAGACTGACAGCAATACAATCATAGTAGGATATTTTAACACCCTGCTGACTTCACTAGATAGATCTTCCACACACAAAAATTAACAAGGAAACAGAGACTCTAAATAACCCACTGGATCAGATGGATTTAATTGATATTTATAGAATATTTCACCCCAAAGCTGCAGAATATATATTCTTCTCAAGTGCACATGGGTCATTCTCAAAGACAGACCACATATTAGGACACAAAACAGTCTCTACAAATTCAAGAAGTTTGAAATCATATTAACCATTTTCTCAGATCATCCTATATAATAAAGAGGTAATATGCAAATTGACAGTCACACCCTCACACAAGATGGCCGCCCCCATGTGGGCACAAAATGGCCAGCAGGGGAGGGCAGTTAGGGGTGACCAGGCCAGCAAGGGAGGGCAATTGTGGGTGACCAGGACTGCAAGGAAGGGAGGGGAGTTGGGGGGGACCAGGCCTGCAGGGGAGGGCAGTTGGGGCAACCAGGCCGGCAGGGGAGGGCAGTTGGGGGCAATCGGGCCAGCAGGGGAGCAGTTAGGCATTGATCAGGCTGACAGGGGAGTGGTTAGGGGATGATCAGGCTGGCAGGCAGAAGCGGTTAGGGCAGTGATGGCGAACCTTTTCAGCTTGGCGTGTCAGCATTTTGAAAAACCCTAACTTAACTCTGGTGCCGTGTCACATACAGAAATTTTTTGATATTTGCAACCATAGTAAAACAAAGACTTATATTTTTGATATTTATTTTATATATTTAAATGCCATTTAACAAAGAAAAATCAACCAAAAAAATGCGTTCACGTGTCACCTCTGACACACGTGTCATAGGTTAGCCATCACTGGGTTAGGGGCAAACAGACATGCAGGCAGGCGAGTGGTTGGGAGCCAGCAGTCCCAGAGTGTGTGGGATCAGGCATAAACTGGCAGTCTGACATCCCCCGAGGGGTCTCAGATTGGAGTGGGTGCAGGCTGGGCTGAGGGACACAGTCCCCATGCACAAATTTCGTGCACCGGGCTCTAGTAATGGAATAAACTTAGAACTCAACTACAGTAAAAAGACTCAAAAACATTCAAACACATGGAGGCTAAATAGCATGTTATTAAACAATGAGTGGATTTTCTAATGAGATCAAGAAAGAAATCAAGGGCCCTGGGTTTGTTTCCAGTCAAGGACACATACCTCAGTTATAAGTTCAATCCCTGGTCCTGCTCGGGGTGTATGTGGGAGGCAGCCAATCGATGTGTCTATCTCACATCAATGTTTTCCTCTCTCTGTCACTCCCCATCCATTCAACTCTCTCTAACAAATCAATGGAAAAATATCCTTGTGTGAGGAATAAAACAAACAAACAAAAACAAAAGAAAAACAACTTCTTGGAAACAAATGAAAACGAAAACACAACCCCAAATCTATGGGACACAATGAAAGCAATCCTAAGAGGTCAGTTCATAGCACTACGGGCCTAACTCAAAATAACAAGAAAAATTTAATAATAAACTATTTAACCCTACAACTTAAAGAATTAGAAAGAGAATAACAAGAAAAGCCCAGAATAAGTAGAAGGAAGGAAATAATAAAGATTAGAGCAGAAATAAATGACATGGAGGCTAAAATAATAAAATAATAATAATAATAATAATAATAATAATAATAATAATAATAAACCAATGAAACTAAGAGTTGGTTCTTTGAAAAGATAAACAAGATTGATGAACCATTAGCCAGACTCAGTAAGAAACAAAGAGAGAGGACCCAAATAAATAAAATCAGAAACAAAAGTGGTGAAGTAACTGACACCAGAGAAATACAAAGGATTGTAAGAAAATACTATGACCAACTATATGCCAACAAACTGGACAACCTGGGTGAAATGGACAAATTCCTAAAAAAAAAAAAAAAAAATCCTATCTTCCAAAACGAAATCAGGAAGAATCAGAAACCTGAATAGGCCAACAACAACTGATGAAATTGAAGCAGTAATAAATAATAAATAAACAAACAAACTAACTCACAATAAACAAAAACCCTGGTCCCTACAGCTTCCCAGGGGAGTTTTAACAAACATTCAAAAAACAATTAACACCTATCCTCCTCAGACTATTCCAAGAAATCCAAAAGGAAGAAACATTTCCAAGTTCTTTTTATGAGGGAAACATTATCCTAATTCCAAAACCAGATAAAGACACTACAAAGAAAGAGAATTGCAGGCCAATATCCCTGATGAACATAGATGCTAAAATCCTCAACAAAATATTAGCAAATCTTATCCAGCAATATATGAAAAAGATCATACACCATGACCAACTGGGATTTATTCCAGGGATGCAAGGCTGGTACAATATTTGCAAATCAATAAATGTGATACATCACATAAACATACTAAAAGACAGAAATTACATGATCATATCAATAGACACAGAAAAAGCATTCAATAAAATCCAACACCCATTTTTGATAAAACTTCTCAGCAAAGTGGGAATAGAAGAATCATATCTCAACATAATAAAGCCATATATGACAAACCAACAGCCAACATCATACTCAATGGGCAAAAACTAAAACCATTTCCCCTAAGAACAAGAATAAGACAGGGATGTCTGCTTTGACCACTCTTTTTCAACATAGTGCTGGAAGTCTTAGCCACAGCGATCAGACAAGAAGAAGAAATAAAAAGCATCCAAATTGGAAGGGAAGAAGTAAAACGCTCATTATTCACAGATGACATAATTTTGTACATAGAAAACCCTAAAGACTCTGCCAAAAAAAAAAAAACACTACTAGATTTAATAAATAAATTTGGCAATGCAGCAGGATACAAAATTAACACCCAGAATTCCATGGCATTTTTACATACCAATAATGAATTTTCAGAAGGAGAAACTAAGCAAACAATCCCATTTACTTTTGCAACAACAACAAAAAATTACCTAGAAATAAACGTAGCCAATAAGTTTATTGGTACTCCAAAAACTAAGGACCTTTTAAAAAGAGGTAGAAGATATAAACAAGTAGAAGAATATGCTATGTTCATGGATTTGTAGACTTAACATCATTAAAATGTTCATAGTACCTAAAGCAATCTATAGATTCAATGCAATCCCTATTAAAATACCAATGGCATATTTCACAGATCTAGAACAAATACTCCAAAAATTTACATGGAACTCAAAAAGACCTGGAATAGTTGCAGAAATCTTGATAAAGAAGAACAAAGTTGAATGAATCAAAATACCAGATCAAGTTATACTACTGATCTTTACTATAAAGCCACTGTAATCAAAACAGCCTGGTACTGACACAAGAACAGGCATATAGATCAATATGAAATAGAACAGACACCCCAGAGATCAACCCAAGACATTACACTCAATTAACATTTGACAAAGGAGGCAAGAGCATACAATGGAGTAAATACAGTCTCTTCAATAAATGGTGTTGGGGGAAATTGGACAGATACATGCAAAAAATGAAATTAGACCACCAACTTGCACCATACACAAAAATAAACTCAAAATGGATAAAAGGCTTAAATGTAGGTCATGAAACCATAAAAATACTGGAAGAAATCATAGGCAACAAAATCTCAGACATCTTCCCTAGCAGTATGTTTACGGATACATCTCCTAGGGCAAGGGAAACTAAGGAGAAAATAAACAAATGGGACTACATCAAAATAAAAAGCTTCTGAACAGCAAAAGAAACCATCAACAAAAATGAAAAGGGAGCCCACTGTATGGGAGAACATATTTGACAATGATACATCTAATAAAGGGTTAATTTAAAAAATATATAAAGAACTCATATAACTTAACAAAAGACAAGTGATCCAATTAAAAAATGGGCAAAGTTCCTAAATAGATACTTCTCCAAAGCAGACATACAGATGGCCAAGAGATATTTTTTAAAATGCCCAGTCATTGATCATCAGATAGATGCAAATTAAAAGGACAATGAGGTACCACCTCATACCTGTCAGAATGGCTACCATCAACAAATTAACAAATAAGATAGAGAGGCTGTAGAGAAAAGGGAACCCTAGAGAAAAGGGAATGCAGACTGGTGTAGCCATTATGGAAAACAGGATTGAGTTTCCTAAAATAAATTACATAGAGTACTTCCATTTGACCCTGTGACCCCACGTCTAGGAATATATCCCAAGAAACCCAAAACACCAATCACAAAGAATGTCTGCACCCCTATTTTCATAGCAGCACAATTTACAATAGCTAAGATCTGGAAAAAGCCCAACTGCCCATCAGTAGATGATTGGATATAAAAGCTGTGGTACATTTACACCACAGAATATTATGCGGCTGTAAAAAAGAAGGATCTCTTACCCTTTGAGACAGCATGGAGGGACCTGGAGAATATTATGCTAAGTGAAATAAGCCAGTCAGAGAAAGACAAGAATCACATGATCTTATTCATATGTGCAATCTAAAGAACATAATACGCTGATGAACAAAATAAATCCAGAGATATCAAAGAATGGAACAGACTATGGAATGTCAAAGGAACTGAGGGGAAGGATGGGTGGGTGAGAAGAGATCAACCAAAGAATTTGTATGCATATATTCATAACCCATGGACACAGACAACAGAGTGATGAAGGTCTGGGGTAGGGGGTGGAGGTGGGTTAGAAGAAGTCAATGGAAGAAAATGGGGGGAGGGGAATATGTAACACTTTCAACAATAAAAATTTTGTTTTAAAATCCAAGAAATGGCCACATCAATGATTGTGGCATGAAGCATGGATCTCAGCAGTGTCTTCTGTGTAGTCTTGGACCACTTCAATAGCATCACCAGGGGCTGAGGCAGAATATCTGCATCCCAGCCCATGGATGTAGGTGTCTTACACACTCATATTTGAGAACCACTGCTAGGAAGGTTTTAGCTTTAACCAATAGGCACTAACTGCAATAGAGAAAAGGAAATTTCCTTGCTGAAAATTTCAGAGAGAGCTTTAAATATACCTATCTCTTAATAAAATTTTGGAAAGATAAAATTTTGATTTTGCTCAAGTTTACCTAATTTGAAAACTAAAATTTTATTCAGAAAAAAATTAATAATATTAGGTCTAATTTATACAGACCAAGCTGGTTATGAAATACTTTGATTATCGAATACTTTTCAAAGTTGTTATTTTTCAGAGTGTCCTTTAAAAACATAAATGTATGTGATACTGCAGTTAATTATGATTTGTTAAATAGTTGAGATAATGTGATATCATAATTAAGATTCAAACAAACTTAAGATAGGAGTCTCATTTCTACATTGTTTGCTGGGTAATCTTGGCCAAGTCAATCTTTCTATACAACTTCTTATTACATCTCTGGGGTGACTCAAGTGGTATAGGAAATACATATCAAATGTTTGGCACCAAGTAGAATCCTATAACTGCTACATGTTATTATATCTTACTTTTGTTTCTTAAATTATCCTAGTCAAAGGATATTGCAATTACTTTTCAGAATACATAACCTCATAGATTCATAACTGTGAAGAAATAGTACTATAGAAATAATGAAGAAATAAAGCAACAGAAATATGAAATGTTAGAGAATTCTATGGTAAAACTTGTCTTAATGTTGGGCTGCTTTATAACTTCACCACATATTTAAGTCAGGTTTACATTAACTTATAAAAAGTGCTAACGAGAAAGCATTTGTTCAAGATTACTTCCCTGAAGTACTAGCATCATAAAAGTGAGGCTGCATCTCTTCCCCACGCTCCAAATTGCAACTTTCAAGATACTACCCATATACATATATAAAGGTACATCATAAGGTATTTTATGTCTCAAGCGCAAAATGATGTCCTTACATGGTGGTCCTCCATGTTCTTTAAGAGCCTGGGATCATCAAAGTCACATGACTCACTAGGCGGACAAGACATCCGGCTGTGAAAGAGAATAGAAAATATTTATTCAGGTCAAAAGTTTCTTTAAAATAATTCAAAGGCAGTAAGACTCTGTCTTCAAGAAGAACCACACCTAAAAAGCCCACAGATTTATATTAAACTCTTAAAGATTTAGAATACTATATATTATTTCAAACCTCAACAGGAAAATTTTAATACTATAAAATACTTTACATTTCTTATAACATTTTATAAACAGCAACATAGTTACAAAGAGAAGAAACAGAGATAAAAATCAACATCTGACTCTGTCATTTTAGTTGGTCTTTGTATAACTTCTACTAAGAAAAACTTGTAAGAACTTATAGGCCTGCTCAACCTAGGGAAAATGGAGGAATTATTGCATTGTATCTATGCAACCACTTATGGCAAGGGCTCGGATATAGGAAAAAGAAGGAGGCAGATGATTATGAGAAAAGAAACCTAATATTGTGGTTGTGTCCTAGTCCACTGAAACAAATGTGATGTGCCAATTATATTCATGCATCTCCACTCCTTCAAGACAAAGACAATGGAAGAAGAGACAACAGCACAGTTGATGTCAGTCTGAACTCTGTATCAGAGTTTAATACTGCATAGAAAACAGAAACCAATAGCCTGCAAAGGGAAGCACCTAAAATGCAAGCTGATGCCCCCAGCAAAACTGTGTGAAAGCTGAGGAAATGGCAGCAAGAGGTCCCTATGAGATAGATAAAGGGAAGGTGGAAACAGAGCAGGTTCCAAATCCACCTAAGCTAGGTTCATCCTCCAAGAACTCTCCCTCAGTCCATGTAGCCAGGCAAGCTAAACCTTCTGCATCTAGAAATAAATGGGAGGTTTATCCTTTGGAGAGGTTAAATTAGAGTAGTCCTGAATATATATGCACCCTGTGTTCACAGCAGCAAAATTTACAATAGCTAAGTTTTGGAAACAGCCTAAGTGCCCATCAGCAGATGAGTGGATTAAAAACCTGTGGTAGATCTACACAATGGAATACTATGCTGCTGTAAACAAGAAAGAATTCTTACCATTTGCAACAGCATGGATAGACCTGGAGAGCATTATGCTAAGTGAAATAAGTCAGTTGGAGAAAGATAAATATCACATGATCTCACTCATTTGTGGAATATAATGAATAACATAAACTGATGAACAAAAATAGATCCAGAGAAAGAGAAACATCGAACAGACCATCAAACTTCAGAGGGAAGGAAGGAGAGGGAGTGTAAGAGATTAACCAAAGGACTTACATGCATGCATATAAGCATAACCAATGGACACAGACACTAAGGGATGAGGGCATATGCTGGGGGATGGGGGTGGCCGGAGAGAGGTCAATGGGGGAGAAAGGAGACATATGTAATACTATATGTAATGCTAAACAATAAAGAATCTTAAAAAAAAATTAACAGTAGCCCTGGACCCAGGGACACTGGACACACAGACAAGTAGGGTAGGGCATCCTCTCAAAACAGGAGTCTCAAGTGAAATCTGACATACACTGAAAGATACAATCACCAACCCTCTGCTTCCACTCAGCTCCCATAACAACTGCAGCCACATTTACAGCCCTTGGCAAAAACGAAAGTATTCTTCTCATGAGAAGAAGACTGATCAGCTCATAAGAAAGACCCACACACTGACAACCAGGGATCCTCCAATAAAATAATAGGTCCTGACTGATCATCCCACAGGGAAGCTAGTTAGTCATCAACCACACTGTTCCCGCCTCCCCACACATATACACACAGCCCTACTGATCAGTTTTGTTAGTATATAAATCTTAAAACATGAGCAGACAACATCACTAGTCCAAGGGAAACAAAAAAGAGATACTACTTTATATTCATTGGAATGGTTTTTAATTATTTCATTCATTAGCAAGTGGTTCAAAGATGTAGAAAAATTGTGCATTACTGACAGGAGTGTAAAATGGGAGAGCTACTATAAAACACAGTTTGATGATTCCTCAAAAAGTTTAATATAGAATAAGCACATGACCCAGCAATCCCACTTTTGTGTACATACCCAAAATAATTGAAAGCAGAGACCCACTGTGTACCAATGTTCATAACAGCATTATTAACATCAGCCAAAAAGTGAAAATACCCCAAATGCCCATCAACAGGTAAATGGATAAACAAAATATGGTATATACATGCAAAGAAATATTATTCAGCCTTTAAAAGGAATAAAATTCTAATACCTGCTATATAACATGTATACTACAACCTTGAAGACATTATCCTAAGAGGTGGAAAGTGAGTGGGAAATATTGGACCAAGGGCTCACTATTTTTTGTTAAAGCCTAGTAGTATCACTGGACTTTGAAAATCATATTCACAATTAAATTTTATTCTGGTTTTCTCTTGAAATAACAAACATGCAGCTTTTAATTACTAAGTATTCAGGTAAGACATGAAAATATAAAATTGTTCCATAACATTTCCCACTAAAGGATCAAAACATGCTAGAATATACTTACCAGAAATCATCTGAGGATTGCTCTCTTGTCAGTTCTGGAAAATGACTTCCAGAGAGAGAGAAAAAACAGAGTGATCACCAAACTATGAGCAAACGACAGGCATTTTCACATAGAACATTCTTCAAAACAGGTCATATATTAGGCCACAAAACAAGTCTTAATAAATTTAAGACTGAAATCATATCAAGCATTTTTAACAGAGAAATCAATTACAAGAAGAAAACTGGAAAAATCAGAAATATGAGAAGATAAAACAACATACTTCTGAATAACCAAAGGTTCAAAATGAAATCAATAGAAAAAAATTAAAAATACCTTGAGACAAAATAATATGGAAACATGTCAAAACTTATGGTATGCAGCCAAAAGTGGTTCTAAGAGGGAAATTCATGGGGATAAATGGCCACACATCAAGAAATAAGAAAACTTTTAAACAACCTAACTTTAGTCATCAAAGAACTAGGAAAAGAACAAATAAACCCCAAAGTTAGTAGAAGAAATAACAAAGACCAGGGAAGAAATAAATGAAAGACTAAAAGACAAAAGAAAAGATCAATAAAACTAAGAGCTGGTTCAATTAAAAGCATGGGCAAATCTTTCACTAGATTCACACACACACACACACAAAGGGAGATCTCAAAATCAGAAATGAAAGAGAGATTATGATTGATAACATACAAACACAAAGGATCAAAAGAGACTACTATGTACAGCTATACACCAACAAATTGTATAATCTATAAAAAAAAATGGATAAAACAATCTACCAAGACTGAATCATGAAGAAATAGAACATCTGAACAGATCCATTACTATTAAGGAGATTAAATTTAAAAAAAAAAAAAAACTTCCAACAAACAAAAATTCCAGACCAGACAGCTTCACTGGTGAATTCTCCCAAACACTCAAAGAAAAATTAATACCAATCATTCTCAAATTATTCCATAAATATAAAAGAAGAAAAAATTTCCAAACTCATTTTCTGTTGCTAGCATTACCCAGATACCAAAACCAGACAAAAACACCACATGAAAAGAAAATTATGACCACTATCCCTAATGAACATAGATCCTCAACAAAAATCCTTAAAAAAATAGTCACAAATCAAATTCAATAATACATTAAAAGGATCAAACACCATAATCAAGTAAACTTTATTCCAGGGATGAAGGTGATTCGACATATGCAAATCGATCATTGGCATACATTACAGTAAAAAAAAAAAAAAAATGAAGGATAAAAATCATATGAACATCTCAATACGTTCAGAAAACACATTTGACAAAATTCAATATCCATTGATGATTAAAAATGCTCAAGAAGTGGGTGCAGAGGGAACATACCTCAACATAATAAAGGCCATATGTGATTAAGTCCACATCTAATATCATACTCAATAGTAAAAACTGAAAGCCTTTTTTCCTAAGAGCAGGAACAAGTCAGGGTGCCCATTCTTACCACTTTTATTCAACATTGACAGGCAAGAAAAAGAAATAAAAGGCATCCAAATGAGAAAGAAGTGAAACTCTATTTGCAGATGACATCATAAGAACTGAATGCCCTAAAGACTCCACCAAAAACACTATGAGAACTAATAATCAAAATTAGTAAAGTTGCAGGACACAAATCAAACACAAAATCTGTTGCATTTATATACATTAATAATGAACTATCAGAATGATATATTAAGAAAACATCACTCCCTGGCTTGTGTGGCTCAGTTAGTTGGGGCTTCATCCTGTGCACCAAAAGGTTGTGGGTTCGATTCCTGGCCAGGGCACATACTTACGTTGAAGGTTTGATCCGTGGGTCAGGGTGCATATGGGAGGCAAACAGTAGAAGTTTCTCTCTCACATCCATGGTTTTCTCTTTCTCTCTCCATTCCCCTCTCTCTAAAATCATTTTTTAAAACATATCCTTGGGTGAGTATTTGAATTTTTGAAAAAAAAAAATCACATTTACAATTGTATCAAAAAATACCTAAAACTATAATATATTAATGAAAGAAACTGAAGAAGGCACAAATAAATAGATACTTCATGCTTATGGATAAAAAGAATGTATATTATTAAAATGTCCATATTACCTGAAGAAATCTACAGATTCAATACAATCTCTACCAAAATGTCAATGGAGTGGCGCCGCTGGTGTAGTGGTATCATGCAAGATTCCCAAAATGTCAATGGTGTTTTCATAGAAATAGAACAAACAATCCTAATATGTATGGGACTACAAAATAACCAAATTGCCAAAGCAATCTTGAGAAAGAAGAACAAAACCGGAGGCATCACGCTCTCTGATTTCAAACTATATTACAAAGCTATAGTAATTAAAGCAGTATGGTGTTGACATAAAAACAGATCAATGGAATAGAATAGAGAGCCCAGAAATACACCCACACATTTATGGTTAACCAATGTATTACAAAGGAGCCAAAAATAAACAATAGGGAAAGAACAGTCTCTTCAATAAGTGATTTTGGTAAACTTGAGAGCCACATGCAAAATAATAAAACTGGATCTTCTATCTTACACCATACACAAAAATTAATGGATTAAAGACATAATACTTTAACTATAAAACTCCTAGAAAAAAAAAATAAGTGGCAACTTTAGTTCCTTGACATTGATCTTGGGAAAGATTTTTTGGGTTTGGCACTAAAAGCTTATACATATCTTTTCAAACTCTCAGAAAGTCAAAGTATTTGACTAAGCAGATAAAAATAAACTTATTTTGTTGGGAAAAAAACAAATCAATTTTTCAATAAGTAATAAACACACTTACCCATAGGTTACTCCAGCAATGCTGCATTTCTTGAAGTTCATAATATTGCATGTAAGAGTTCCAGTTTTGTCAGAAAACAGGTATTTAACCTAAATCAAAGAATAAGAGAAACATACATACATCAAAAATATAATAAGATGCAAAAACCAATAAATAAAGTCTTTAGTCTATTTTTTTCAAAATCTGTATAAATTTTCAAAGGTAAATTTCCTTCAATCAAGCAAAATATATTTTAGAATTGCATAGATATCCTATCTAATAAAAGAGAAACATGGTAATTGGCGTACGACCGCTACCCTTCCCATTGGCTAATCAGGGCACTATGCAAATTAACTGTCAGCCAAGAAGGCAGCCGGCAGCCAGGCAGCTTGAAACTAACATGAGGCTTGCTTGCTTCAGTGACGGAGGACTCCAACGTTCCCCGCCTGCCGCCACAGGCCTCTGAGCTGCAAGCAACTATGTAACAAACATAGAAGCTAAACAAAACCCCAGAAACCTGCCGGGCTTCAGCCAGCAGGATCGCAACATTGTAAGCAAAGGCCAGAAACCTACTTTCAGCAGCGGAGGCCTAAGAGCTGGAGCCAAGCCTCAAAGCTAAAGCTGGCCCAGAATAAAAAAGAAAAAAAAAAGAAAAAAAGGAGTGGTTGGGAGCTTCAGTCACCCCCAGGCTGAAAACAGCCCTCAGCTCCTCACCCAGACTGGCCAGGCACCCCAGTGGGGACCCCCACCCTGAAGGGTGTGTGACCAGCTGCAAACAGCCATCATCTCCTCACCCAGGCTGGCCAGGCACCCCAGTGGGGACCCCCACCCTGATCCAGGACACCCTTCAGGGCAAACCAGCCAGCACCCACCCATGCACCAGGCCTCTACCCTGTATAGTAAAAGGGTAATATGCCTCCCAGCACTGGGATCAGCGTAGCCGCGAGGTCTCCCGGCACCAGGATCAGCGTGACAGGGGGCAGCGCCCAAACCCCCTGATCGCCCTGCGGCTCTGTGTGTGACAGGGGATGGCGCCCCAAACCCCCCCCCCCCTCCACGGGCCCTGCTCTGTGTGTGATGTGGTAGAGCCATAACCTCCCCATCGGCCCTGCCCTGGGTGTGAGAGTGGCGGCACCCCAACCCCCTGATCGGCCCTGCTCTGTGGGTGATAGAGGGCGGTGCCCCAACCCCCTGATGGGCCCTGCTCTGTGCATGACAGGGGGCAGAGCCCCAACCCCCTGATTGGCCCTGCTCTGTGCATGACAGGGGGAAATGCCCCAACCCCCTGACTGGCCCTGCTCTGTGCATGACAGGGGGTGGCACCGCAACCTCTCCATCGACCCTGCCTTGAGTGTGACGGGGATGGTGCCCCAACCCCCCAATCGGCCCTACCCTGAGTGTGACTGAGGGTGGCATCACAACCTCCCGATCGCCCTGTTCTGTGTATGACAGGGGGCGGCGCCCCAACTCCCCAATTGGCCCTGCTCTGAGCACGACCAGGGGCTGCACCTAGGGATTGTGCCTGCCCTCTGCCACCGGGAGCAGGCCTAACCCAGCAGGTCGTTATCTCCCAAGGGGTTCCAGACTGCGAGAGGGCACAGGCCAGGCTGAGGGGCCCCCCTCCCCCTCCAAGTGCAGAAATTTTTGTGCACCAGGCCTCTAGTTATATATAACAATCATAATTAAATATTATTAAATTAATATATTCTAATGCTTAGACCACTTAAAAACGTTTTTCAATAGCTACTTATAGAGTCTAATTGTGTGGAAATGCACAAAGGAGACTCAGTAACAGCCCTGGAGCCATTATCCTATATAATAATAAGCCAGAGACCATAACAGTGTCACGACCATAATGACCGTTAGATCAGGACCACCATGGCCCCTTGTTGGACTGACCCCGTCCCCCAGCAAGCAGTTAGAGGTGATCAGGCAGGCAGAGTGGTTAGGGGCAATCAGGTAGGCAGGCCAGCAGTTAGGGGTGATCAGGTAGGCACACGGCCCCTCACTGGGCTGGCCCCATCCCCAAGCAAGTGGTTAGGGGTGATCAGGCAGGCAGACAGAGTTGTTAGGGGTGATGAGGCAGGCCGACCAGCAGTTAGGGGCAATCAGGTAGGCAGATGGCCCCTCGCAGGGCTGGCCCTGCCCCCCAGCAAGCAGTCAGGGGTGATCAGGTAGACAGGCAAGTGGTCAGGGGTGATCTGGCAGGCAGGGAGAGGCAGTTAGTGGTGATCAGGCAGGCAGGCAAAGTGGTTATGGACGATCAGGCAGGAAGGCAGAGAGGTTAGGGGTGATCAAGCAGGCATGCAGAGAAGTTTGGGGCGATCAGGCAAGCAGGTAGAGTAGTTATGGGTGATCAGGCAGACAGGGGAGCAGTTAGGGGCATCAGGCAGGCAGGCAGAGGGGTTAGGGGCAATCAGGCAGGCAAGCAGGTGAGCGGTTAGGAGCCAGAGGTCCTGGATTGCGAGAGGGATGTCCAACTGCAGGTTGGACATCCCCAAGGGGTCCCGGATTGGAGATGGTGCAGGCCAGGCTGAGGGACACCCACCCCTACACAAATTTCATGCACTGGGCCTCTAGGAAATCTATAAGCATTTAAGTTCTGCCAAGAGGCATCTCAAAGACACATGTCATTTTTCAAGATATTCACATGATCTCATACAGTATTCTCTCCTAATGTCCAATATGTCAAGACAACAAGTTCAGACTTTGGCAACCCTGAAATATCTCTTTTTAAGACTCCGTCTCCTAGTTGGGTTAAGAAGGCATATCCTGAGCAGCAAAGAACAAACATCACACTTCTCAGTCACTGTCACCATTAAGATTACATGAAGGCAGCATGGAACTGCTATAGATTACATAACTTTCCAAGATATGAAATTTTATGAATTTAATTTTATGAATTTAATGCATTAAACTCTCAATATACAAAGGTAAAAAGAAACTTCTGGAGGAGGCCAACAAGCCAACCATTTTCACATAAGTGCATAAAAAGAGGTGAACTCCCAATGTACATGTGCTGTGAGAACTATGTCCTCCCAGAGAAGAGAGCAAAGAACTCAGAAGGAGATAGTTCAGGTTCTGAATAATAATTAGTTGGTGGACTCTTAAAAAAGTCACCTCATCCTTCTTCGGCTCAGTTTCCACATCTATGAAAAAAAAGGATCTGGCCAGAAGATATGTAACATCATTCTATGGGTAATATTCTGGGACATTATATTATGGATTGGTGAGGGGGGAGTAACTAACAGAATTGTCTCCAGTTTCTCAGTGGTTTTATTTTTTTTAGATTAATATTTAGGGAGGCAGGGGGGAGAGAGAGAGGTGGGGGGAGGGAGAGATTTGTTGTTCCAATTATTTATGTACACATTGGTTGTTTCTTGTATATGCCCTGACCAGGGATAGAACCCACAACCCTGGCATATCAGAACAATGCTCAACCAACTGAGCTACCCGCCAGGGCCCTTATGTGTTTTCTAAAGAGTGTTCATAACTGTTGCTGGATGCTGGACGTACTCCAGGGACCCCAAAGGAAGCCATGTGTTTCTGTTTTATAAAAGAGGATTAATAACATGAATTGTACTCTGTACTTTTTCTTAATTATACAATATTGTTATTTTTAAAGCAATTAAAAGGCATTTAGGTAAAGAAACATTTTTTTAAGAAAGATGATTAATGCTCCTAAAGAAATATAAAATTACATAGAAATAGAAAATTAGTATACTATAGGTAATTAATACTTTATAAATAAGTTTTTATATGAATTTTATATGCAGTAAGTCAAGGTATAAAAATTCCAGTAGAATCAGTCTTCTAATAAAGTGTTTCTGCCTTGTTTTTAAAGATTAAATTAAAATATTAAAAAATGAAAAATTTATAATAAGAAATTATCAAGATTTGCTATCACTCTGCCTACTGAATTTTAACTTATAAGTTCCAACTCAAAACTACTTCACCATGCAATTCCACTTGGGTATTTATCTGAAAAAATCCAAAACTAACTCAAAAACATATCTGCACCCCAATGTTCATGCAGCATTATTTACAATAGCCAAGATATAGAAGCAACCTAAGTGTCCATCAATAGACAAATAGATAAAGAAGTGGTACATGGGGGGGGGGGGGGGAGGATAAGGACACATATACAATACCTTAATCAATAAAGGGAAAAAAAGAAGGCCAGGCATTTAAAGACTGACCATAATTTAATTCCTGAGGCTAGAACAATGTAATCAAATTATTTTTAAAAATTATTTTAAGAAAATCTGATTTTATCTGAATGTAAGGTAATATAAAATATAGAGATATGTTACCTTCATATGCAGACATTTTAATTAGTGATGAATCTATTCATGAATCTAATTAATATGTATAACACAATTATATCTGAGTACTATAATAATAAAACAAATGAAATATAGTAATCTGACTTAAAGACTTGTACCTAGAGAAAGGTATATATTTTAAATAAATTTCCTTTTATAAAATAAAAGAAGCGGTACATATATACATTGGAATATTATTCAGCCATAAAAAATAATATCTTATAATTTATCTTGCCATTTGTGAGAGCATGGATGGACCTAGAGCAGCCGTGGGCAAACTACGGCCCGCGGGCCGGATGCGGCCCACTTGAAATGAATAAAACTATTGAAAAAAAAGACCGTACCCTTTTATGTAATGATGTTTACTTTGAATTTATATTAGTTCACACAAACACTCCATCCATGCTTTTGTTCCAGCTCTCCGGTCCAGTTTAAGAACCCATGTGGCCCTCGAGTCAAAAAGTTTGCCCACCCCTGGCCTAGAGGCTATTATGCTAAATGAAATTAGTCAGACAAAGAAAAACAAACACCATATGATTTCACTTACATGTGGAATCTAAAAAATAAATGAACAAACGAAACAGAAACAAACTCATACATACAGAGAACAAATTGATGGCTGCCAGATGGGAAGGGGTGGGTGGATGGGTGAAAAAGGTGAAGGAACTAAGAAGTACTAATTGGCGGTTATAAAATAGTCATGGGGATGTAAGTACAGCATAGAGGACATAGTGAATAATATGATAACTATGGTTAGTGTCAGATGGATACTAGACTGAGCAGGTTGATCACTTTGTAAGTTATATAAATACCTAGTCACTATGTTGTACACCAGAAATTAATATAATATTAAATTTCAACTGTAATTGAAAAATAAAAATTACTTCCCCAGGCACCCAATAAGGATGAATTATTTCATACTAGTGCTTCTTGAGCCCGTTCAGTCCTTCAGGTCCAGTTCAGTGGCACCTGAGAACAATGATATACTAAGCACTGTGCAAATTAACCAAAGACTTTGTCTCAGGCACATCCATACACCATAATGGGCTTGAAAGTTTCAAGAGGAAAACAGGCAATATATCACTATCATGTCTCTTATTTTATTGTATTTATGTTTGGGAAGATTGTTATAGGGACATAGAAAAGAGATGAACTAACTATCTGGAAAACTGGGGGAAAATTTCAAACAGAAGGTAAATTTAGTCTGATGTATATAGCAACCAACTTACAGGGTAGTTGGGAGGTTTCAATAAGATGTATAAAGTGAAATTAAAATCTTTAATTGCAATGCATTCAAAAGAGATAGTAGCTTGTAGTAATTTCAACATAAGAGGAAAACATAATGCAAAGCACAACTCAGTAAAGTAATTGGGGTTCAGGGGGAATGGTGGAAAAGACAGTGGTTCCCTGGAATATTTCAGAAACAAAATCCGGAACATGTAAGAGATTTAACAGATACTTGTCCTTCAAAAACCTACCTGTTTTGTAGGGTTAAACAATATCTGAGAATCTTAACCACTGTTCTCTCTAACATTTGCTCCTAACAATTTTAATAGTCCAAAAGAATACTGTACTGTATTTTTCTACTAAATTTTTTGCAGGTACCTCCTAAGCGATAAGATCTATGCAAGCCTAAAAATGCAATTCAAAACTGATTAACGTTTATATTTAATAGTACTTTCAAACACTAAATAGCTCTTCAGACATCAAACCACATTCATATAGAAGTAATTTTGCAAAAATCTCTCCATGGTTCTTCTAACACTAGTCTCCCCTCACACTCATGTCACCAATACCAAAGTTCCCAAAGAGTTTCTCACCTGACCAAGCTCTTCATTAAGGTTTGACGTCCTGGCCATAGCAGGAGTGTCATTTTCAATATAATACATATCTGTGTCCTGGAGAGAGAAGAGTGGCCCTTCAGAAAATGTATAACATTAATCCTTCATTTAGATTAAAAATAGATACTATAAGTGCTAATTTTTAATTTTGGGTTAAAAATACCGTGGCAATTATTATAGAGAAGCACTGTGATACCAGGAGAAAACATGGTATTTATATACAGATTATTTGGTTTCAAGATGAGAATTTCATGACCTAGACTAACTCATATTCTAAGCTCAGCTAATACCCAATTTACAGAATTATTATGAGGATCAAATAAAAATGTACACGACCCCTTCTACTCTTTTCAAATATCTGGTGACAGGAGACTTGACTTTGAATGGTAGGCACACAATGCAATACACAGATGATGTGTTACAGAACTGTACACTTGAAACCTATATAATTTTATTAACCAATGTCACTCCAGTAAATTTAATAAAAATTTAAAAAATAATAATGAAAAATTTTAAAATGTCCATGAAAGCACCTGAGCTGCATATACAGGCTGCTGAAGTCAAGAGCTTAATGACAATGACAGCTCCTTAAAAATTCCGCTTCTGCCCTAGCTGGTTTGGCTTAGTGGATAGAGAGTCGGCCTATGTTGGCCATGGGCTGAAGGGTCCCAGGTTAGATTCTGGGCAAGGGCAATGTATCTCAGTTGCAGGTTCGACCCCTGGCCCTGGTCAGGGTGCATGTAGGAGGCAACCAATTGATGTGTCTCTCTCACATCGATGTTTCGCCCTCTGTTTCTCCCCTCCTTGCCACTCTCTCTAAAAATCAATGGAAAAATATCCTCTGGTGAGGATTAACAACAATAAATAAATAAATAAATAAATAAATAAATAAATAAATAAATAATTTAAACCCACAGGACCAGCCTGATGCCTTTGAACTTGAAACCAGAATGGACCAGGTCACATGTGCTGCTTAAAATTCAGGGCAAAGCATCTTGGTTGTTTTTAAACTAGGTGAGTGTATTCTTTTTGTTGTGCATGCAGTCTTCCTGGACTGGATTGGTCACCCTGGGCTCTGGGGCGGGCCCTTAGGGAGTTGGGAAATGCAGGAGTGAAGAGATCTACTAGTAAGTGCTTGTTATCAAAGATCCCCCAAGTCTTGATGAGGAGATACATGGGATTATTTGAGTATGAGTTGGATTGTCTAGAAGTTTTCTGAGTGGAGTTGCATTGGAGTTGAGTTCTTACATTTCCTAGAAACATGTTTTCTCATTAATTAATAAAGGCTTACTGTATAAAATGTAAAAAAAAAAAAAACAAAAACAAAAACAAAAAAAACAATGGAATTAAATTCCATTGTTCTTAACAATGGAATCCAAGTTTACTGTCACCATGAGTTTTGATATTTAATAAACACTGATATAGAAACACCTAAGAGGCCTTTCCTCAGCACTAATGAAACTTCAAAACATAAACAGTTATAGCCACTTCATCCCTGCTCACCAGAGGACAAGAATCTGTTAAGCACTCTGCCTCCATTTTCTCACTTAATTCTTACAAGAACCCTTTGAATAGGTTCAAATGCCCCACCCCCATTTCATTGATCCGGGAGCTGAGATGTTAGGTACCTAGTCACTGCTATCACTGGTTCAGGGACACCTTTGCCAGAGATCCCTGGCCAAATCATATTCATAAATTAGTTATATTATTCTTTTCTGGAAGCTCAAGTGAATGGCTAAGGTTCTGAGAGGGTATTAGAAAATTGTGGTTGACCTTTCTATAGTAGCTCAACTTTACAACTCTGCTGTGATACTCACCCAGTTTATGAAAAGGGCTTGAGTGTATTTCACAACCTCAAGAGTCACCAGCAGACTGATGGGGATAAGGTTGTTGTACAAGATGATGAATGTCAACAAGTTATATCCAAAATTATCTGAGTTTGTCTCTGTGGAAGAAAACCAGAATATCTGTATAGCTTTAGTTAGTCTCCACTAAGTTTCCTTTTATTTTATTATTTTGAAATTTCTCTAAAAGATACTCACACAAAAAAATTATTGGATTATGTATACATTTAGTCTGGCGTTAAAATAGTTATTGAGATTGGGGGGATGAAGGGACATTGGGGGGATAAGGACACATTTGTAATATCTTATTCAATAAAGGGAAAAAAATAGTTATTGAGCACCTGCTACATGGCACCAACTGTGAATACAAAGACTACTAATATACAATCCTTTCCAATAAAGAACTGGCTTCTAATAGGAGGTTGTGGGTAGGAGAGTAAGCAGAAGCAAGCATGTCCCCCAGTGTGACTGGCATCAGGTTACATCTGTTAAAGAGGTGTTCACAGGACATTGCAGAAGTGAGGACAGTCAGAGAAAGATAAACATCACATGATCTCACTCATATGTGGGATATAATGATCAACATAATTTGATAAACAAGAATAGATCCAGAGACAAATGGCAGGGGAGGGGGAGGAGAGTTAGAGAGCAACCAAAGGACTTGTATGCATGCATATTAACATAACCAATGGACACAGACACTGGGGCGGGGGGGGGGGGGGGGGCTTGCCTGGGGTGGGAATGGCTGGGGGAGGGGGGTCAATTGGGGAAAAAGGAGACATATGTAAAACTTTAGACAATAATTTAAAAAGACTATAATTATATATTTTATCCTTTCTTTTGGATTTAAAAACATGATGGCAAAAAATCATTAAAATTACATTGGTGAACTTTTTTTATAAAGATGTAATATATATGAGAGCACAAAGGAGTGAGGAGAGAATGAAGCTACATGAAGCAAAGAAATGACATAAGCTGGTAACTCAAATCCACAGGAAGAAATGAAGTAAATAGGTTAATGTAAAATAACTGCAGAAGTTTATTTCTTTTTTTGCTTTTTGCTTCTTTAAAAGGCATAAGATTATATAAGTCAATAATTACAACACCGTAATTGGGTTGATAGGTAGATGCAATATATGACAAAAATAGCATAAAGTAGGGGAGGAGACGGATCTATATTAAAGGAAATTTTCTGTATTGTACTGGAATTATATTAGTACTAATCTGAAGTAGATGCTAATAAATTAAGACATACATTAGAATCCCTAGAACAGTGATGGCGAACCTATGACATGCGTGTCAGAGGTGACACACGAACTCATTTTGGGTGACAAGCATCGACAGAGACAAAAAATTGCATAATTCAAATATTTGTCTCACGCAACGGCCAGAGTTGGGCATCACTCGAGTAATATTATTACTCACGTTACTCATGATCAATAATGCAATTCTAAAACCGGATGTAAACATGTACATCGGTGTTGCGTAGCAAAGATACATAGTGAAAACATCCAAGATACATTGTTCCAATATTGACATTAATATAAAAAGGTTAAGAATTGCACTATAGCCCTAACTGGTTTGGCTCAATGGATAGAGCGTCAGCCTGAGGACTCAAGGGTCCCAGGTTCGATTCCAGTCAAGGGCATGTACCTTGGTTGCAGGCACATCCCCAGTAGGGAGTGTGCAGGAGGCTGCTGATCGATGTTTCTCTCTCATTGATGTCTCTAACTCTCTATCCCTCTCCCTTCCTTTCTGTAAAAAAATCAATAAAATATATTTTTTTAAAAAAAATTTTTTTAAAAAAGAATTGCACTATAAAGAGATTAATATTTACTCATGACATTTTATTTTTACTCAAGTGACAAAATGCCCAATTCTGGAAACGGCCTCATTATTGTCAATATGTGCCTAGGGTAAGCTTCCCGTGCATTCGGGTGCATTCGGCAAACGGACGCACTTGATCGCCATGTTCATAGGAGACAGGAGTGGGAGGGTTAGAAGAAAAAGATATACAGCGCAACAGTGCTCGACGAGACATTCTGCGTGCTGGGTAATTGATTACAGCACCATATATTTGTTAGTTATACATACTATCTTTGCATTGTTTTGCACCAGGAGTCAGTGCAACAACACTGCAAAAAGTCAACAACCCTGCATAAAGTTAATAGGTAAGAAACCTATCAACCTTTTATAAAAAACGCCGTGATTTATATTTATTTATTTTTGCAGCCTTGTGATTGAGAATCAAAACATAAGAAAGCAAGATTGAATGATAAAGGAAGTGGAAGTAGCAGTAGCTGACCCTTTTAAGACATAGGGACCGAGATGTACAGGATTGTCGACAGAAACAACAGATCATTGTGCATACTGCGTAATGAAATGGTAGTAAGCAGAATGTGGAATATAAAGAGACATTTTGAAACTAATCATTGTCAGCTCTTGAAAAAAGGTATCGATGAAAGGAAGGAATACATTTCTAGGCAGCTACACCTCTATAAAAGTCAATCAATTCCATCATTAGATTTGTAAGATGCTCTACAAATTTAACATAAGCAAGTTACTGTATTGCTCACTCCATACTCAGCATGGAAAAGCCCTCATTGATGGAGAATTTATTAAGGAAACATTTCCAAGATGTGCACCAGCTCTATTTCATGATATGAAAAATAAAGATGATATTATTAAAAGAATTTCTGAGTTACCACTCAGGAGAAATACTATCAAAGACAGAATAATAGATCTTAACAAAAACGTACAACATCAATTTAAAAAAGACTTAAATAGTTGTAAATTTTTTTGATTTCTCTTGATGAAACTACTGATGTCACATCAAATGCTCGGTTGGCCATTATTGCTAGATATTCTGATGGTCTCACAATGAGAGAAGAGTTGATAACGTTAGAATCAGTGCCAATAAGTACATCAGGAAACAAAATATGTAAGGTTGTTATAAAAACATTCAGTGACCTAAACATTGATATCTCTAAAATTGTGTCAGTCACGACAGATGGGGCACCAAATATGGTGGGAAAAAATGTGGGATTCCTGAAATTGTTTATGGAAGCTATTAGACATCCACTTGTACCTTTTCATTGCATTATCCATCAGGAGGTGTTGTGTGCCAAATCGGGATTCTCAGAATTGAATGATTTAATGTCAGTTGTAACAAAAATTGTGAATTTTATAGCTTCTCGACCCCTTCACAAGCGAGAATTTTCTGCACTTTTACAGGAAGTTGATTCAACCTATGGTGGACTACTGATATTCAATAATGTGAGATGGCTGAGTCGAGGTAAAGTACTTGAGCGATTTGTGGAGTGCTTTGAAGAAATTACGGTATTTATTGAGAAGGAGGATCTGGCAAACTTTCCTCAGATCAATGATCATAAGTGGGGCAGCAATTTGATGTTTTTTACAGATCTCTCTGTTCATATGAATGAACTGAACTTAAAATTACAAGGTTTTGGCAAAAGTATTGACGTTATGTTTGGATACATCAAATCTTTTGAAAGTAAATTTAAAATTTTCAAGCGAGATATTGAAACTAAAACTTATAAGTATTTTCCTCGGATAAAAAAGTATTTCGAGAAGGCCACTACAACGAGTGTAATGGAGTCTATACTTATGTACCAGAATATAGTAAACTCATTATTTGAACAGTTCAGCAAAAGATTCGACCAATTTAGAAGCCTAGAACAGACCATTAAAATAATTAAGTATCCGGATGTAGTTGTTTACAGTACTTTGGAATTAAAGGATTTCCAATGGATGCAAATTGACGATTTAGGCATGCAACTTGCAGATTTTCAAGGTAGCATCTGGACTCATGTGTTTGTTGACTTAAGGTCGAAACTTGAAAATCTGGAACGAAATCGTTTGAATAATGAAGAAGAGTGCAACTACGAACAAGAAATTTTGAGAGCTTGGAACAGAGTACCTGACACTTTTAGCGACATAAAAAATCTAGCGATGGCTTTGCTAACAATTTTTTCATTAACATATTTTTGTGAGACTTTGTTCTCAGCATTCAATAATATTAAAATGAACAAAAGAAACCGGCTAACAGATGAAGTTAGTGGTGCTTGCTTGGCCTTGAAGTGCACGAAGTGTGAACCTGCAATCGAAGAATTAGCAGACAAACTTCAGCACCAAAAAAGTCACTAATTTCTAGTTTTTGTACCATCTGATTATCATTGTTTTTATTATTATTTTTTTCCTAAATGTACTTTGTTTTTCTGTTTTTGTTCATTTTATACATATTTTTTTGGTTGATTTTTCTTTGTTAAATGGCATTTAAATATATAAAATAAATATCAAAAATATAAATCTTTTTTTACTATGGTTGCAAATATAAAAAAAAAAAAATTATGAATATTTCTATATGTGACATGGCACCAGAGTTAAGTTAGGGTTTTTCAAAATTTTGACACGCCGAGCTCAAAAGGTTCGCCATCACTGCCCTAGAACAACCCTAAGAAAATAACTCAAAAATATAGTTTAAAATAATCACTTGAATATAAAACAATCCCCAAATGCATCCCTCTTCACTTCATTACATGACTACTAATCTTTCAATTATCCTTGATAGGCTGGCATTATACAGAGTAGCCAAAGGGCAGAGAAAGATGGCATGGCCACCACACGTGCTTAGAAAGATTTCCCGAAAATGTTTTGTCCTACTTCAACAAGCAATCCATCCCAAGACTTACCCAACTTCTTGATGTACCAGTTTCTTCCACCTTGAGACCCATTCCAGTATAGGGCCCCTGCTGAGCTCACCAAGGCCATGACCAACAGGATGCCAAACAACACCAGAATCTGCACATTGGTCACTTTCTCAACATTCGATCTCTTGAGAGGAGCTTTGGTGGAATTCTGTACAATAGCATTTAAAGTCCATGAGGATCACAGAACAGACTCGGGGGCAAGGAGTGGGGAGAAAAGGAGGTAAGTTACACAAATTCAACTCATAAAAAGTAAGATTGTATTTTTGCCAAATAATCAATGACATTCTTAAAATGTACCATATTCCTGAATCAGCAGCTAGTTTTATTTTTTATTTATTTTTATTTTTTTGCTTCTAGGTGGTGTTTGTTTTGGGAAAAAAAATGATTTAAATTCTTTATTGTTGAAAGTATTACAATGTCTCCTTTTTCCCCAATGACCTCTCCCCACCCACTCTTGCCCCCCAGCACAGGCCCTCACCCCCCTACTGTCTGTTTCCATTGATTTTGCTTATATGCATGCATACAAGTTTATTTTAAATAAAGATGACAGAAGACACACTCTATCATTTTCAAGAACACATTTCAACTCTACTTGTTTCAGTCAAATTTAAAGAAATCAGAATATTGCTAATTCAAGAAAAACTTAAATATTTGATATTGTAAAGCTTTGGAAAGAATTTTCAAAGTAATAACATAGCTCCATAATTAATAGACAAAGATAAACTGTGAAAGTACATATTTAATTGAGAAAAGACATACAAACACATACACATCAATAACGTAAAATAGAATGTCAACAGGTGTCGAAATAAATGGATGGGCAAATAATTCATTTGGAAATTGAACAAGAAACAAGCAGGAAGAGTCAGGAAAGTTCTAGTAGCCAGAAGAAATTTGAATGAAGTCCTGAATCATAAACAGGATATAAACAGGAAAATAAAACAAAAGCAGAAAGTCAACCCAACGTCTGTAAATGTGCATAGTTGGATTTCTCACTGCTGCTAGAGAAAGGAGCCCAGCTAGAACAGAGGCCAGTGTTGGGTAGTGAGTTTAGACATATTCATTAAAGCCAGATTCAAGGACCACTGCACTGCAACAATGTTGGCTTTGAAGCTGAAGTGGGGAAGGAGGTCATGAGACAGGGAATTCAAACAGCCTCTAGAAAGTCAGAAAAGGCAGAGAATATTCCCCTCTAGAGCCTTCCCAGGTGCTCTATTGGAAGGAGTGCTGCCTGCAGACACCTGATATCAGACTTCTAACCTGCAGAATGGTAACATAACAACTTCAGATTGTTTTAAGCTTAAATGTGTGTAAGTTGTTAGAGCAGCAATAGGAAACTAACACAGTAATACAATGGATGGTAATAAGCCACTCCTGGAGAGTGGTGAGCAGAGCCTAGATAAAATCAGAAAACCAGAAGTAGACAGGGAGATGGGCACAGGACCTACAGTCTGCAGGTCTCCCTCCATGAGTCATGATCCCGTCTCTTTAGAGGCAACACTGATTTGCAAAGATCAGGTGGTTTGAAACCTTAAGGCACTAATGGGTCATTAAAATGGTGCCTTGTGCCAAAATGAAGTCAGAACTCTCCACCTGGCTCAATTTACCTGAACATTAACAGAGCTAGGATGAAAAATGTCTCTGAAAAGAAGAATACAAATAAAGTCACAATGTGAAAATAAAATCAAGATGAAAATAAAAGGTAATTCCTCAGTTCCATAGAAAAACTCATACAACAACTCTGAAATTACCTGAATTCTATCACCAACCTCAGAAACGCTACTCTTATGGTCATGGTTTTCTGTGGGGGTGGGGAGATGGGGAAGTGTCTTACTGGCCATTTTGAAAAGCTAAGTCCATTAAGGTATCTTAACAGCACAACAGCATTTTCCTTTCTATACTCTTTTCTCCCTTTCACTTTAGTTCTCTAAATTATTTTCCCTTAACACACTTTTTAAAATTCCTCTAAAATATAAATGAAAATCCATTAGTAAAAACTGACCTAGCACCAGTCAAATACCATCTAAAGGTCAATGGAAGACACATCACCTCTGGCCTCAGGTCAAGAGCCAAGAGACCAGTTGCAAGATTGCCTATCCCCATCTTTTATAACTAAAGATGATCTTTCTTATAATTTCTAATAGACATTCATTAGAGGCACAGGCAGAAAAAATTTACAATAAATGTCATTTTCTATGACTCCATTCATTTATGAATTTCTGATCTTCTCCAGTGGTTAAATCCTGACCAGTTAACAGGGCTGAGAAAAGTTATCTTTCATGCAATACAAGAGGCTGAAACCTCAGGCTTCAACACATGCGCCTTGTAGAAAGCCAAGCTGTGCCTACTCATCCCTATATGCTGACCATGTCGGCTGACAAGGATGAGCTTATAATGTGAAATTCTGACTAGCATTATAAGGCCTGTAAAATTCTTAGAACGCATTGCTACTTCTGAGTAATGGAGTTCTTAATAGAAACAGGCCAAGTGTTAGATTCTGTAAAAGCTTATATCTGACCTGAATTTTACACATTTCATTTCCTCCTAAGAAAGAAGTCACTAGAGTACTAGTTAGAACATGGACTCGAACCAGACTGCCAAATCCCAGCTCTCTCTCACTGGTGTGTAACTTTGGTAACCTACTTGGACACTGTGTGCCTCAGTGTCCTCATCTAAAAAATGGAAATAATAGTATCTTCCTCATAGAGCCATTGTGAGGAATGAATGAGTTAATACATGCAAATTCCTAGAACAGTACATGGGGCACTGTTTGCTGCAATTACTATAATATCTCTCTTTCCCATTCAATCAACCAACAGAAACAACAGACATTGAAATATTTCTACATGTAACTACACTAAACATGAAACAAGGGAACTGTGAAGAACAGAAGGCATTGAGGTGAGAGTTTGAAAAACAAGAACAAAGTAAAAGAGCCCGTAAGCAACCATGTTTCCTCTCTGTGGCCAAATAGCACAAGTACAGACAAAAATGTTATTTCCCAAACAGGATGGCTTCCACTATGTCTGTTAATCCCCTGTGAAAGCACATCATTTTTACTACTCGTTTCAGCCTTATAGGCACAGAGACTGTAGCACAGACACTTCTGGGCCTTTCCATTATTCTGTACTTAAAGAATCAGCATGTAATAAAGCTTGCAAATAGGTTTATCACATCTTGGTGCAAGGAAAAGTGCCCATCACACTCATGGGATGCAGATTTACAAGGTAACAGGACACACCTTGCTCGCTGAAGAGATGATGGGATCATTTTAAGTGTAACTTAATTATCTCATAGAACTTAGCTACAAAGCTCTGTTACCAACATATGATCTAGAAAAACAGTATTCCCCCCTTCAGAAACAACCAGTGTACCAGGAATCTTGAAGAACAGCTAAATTTGTAACATGCACAATCTAAAAACTAGACTTGGGGCCCTGCCCAAATTTAATCCCTGGATCTCTTTGTCATTACATTAAAAAAAGAAGTGGTCTGTGATTAGTGAAGTTTCAAAAGAGTTAGACAATGGAAGCTGGCACTGGACTGGGGAAATTAGAAAATACTAGTTAGGTAGCAGGGCACTATTTATCAAGATAGTCTTCATATACAGGCTGCTCAGAACCACCAAACTTAAAACTGTCTAACATGCCCTTGGGAGTGGGTGATGATCCAGCAGGAAGGATAGATCAGACACAGGTCAGATATACTGAATAATCTTAATCCAAGAGCTGCCTCTCAGCATTCACCAACTATTCACTTTTTAGCTGAATAGTTTTAGATCCCCCACTCCCACATACACTCATTCTGTAATCTTTCCACCACACCACCTAGAGTCCAACCATTCCAGGTCCAACACATCTCTATGTCCTTGCCCTCCTCCTTCAGAAGCTGTTCTCCTGGCCTTTGCCTTCCCCAGCAGAGGACACGCCTTCCCTGAAGGCCCCTCAAGAAGACTCGCATCCCTCAGATTCTGGGTAATATTACGGAATGTATATGTGGGACTCAGCAGTACTTCAGATATTTCATTTTTCTAATGCCATGTGAAAAACCCACTTGTTTTCAAAATTCATGCCATTTGGCGACACTGCCTTCAGCCTCTTCCCTCAGCAAGTCCTCCGACCAATGGCTTATGGCATCCATCTCTACCCCAGCCTTGACATGATCCAATCTTTAAAGTCACAGCATCGATCCATCAAATGCCATAGTCTCTCAGTCCTTTACTCCTCAACATCAAATGGCCTCCAACAGCTCTACCTTTAGCTTTCTACTCCCATGAATCACTCCCAGGTCTCCTCACTCTATAAACCTTCCACCCTAGGAACTTGAAGACAAGCACCCTACACACTGATCAACTGTCACTCAGAAACTCCAACAATCTTCTTCAACTTCACTCTCTAATCCTCCCCATCTATTGGGGTCTATCACTTCATCTGTTCTATCAATGGTTAACTCTCTCCTACATCATTTAACCTCAAAGAGTAGACCAACACAATAGCCTCCCTTCTCCAACTTTATTTCTAAAATGTGCTACTTAGTATCATTCTTAGTAGCTAGTCAACTGACGTGCTTAAACCTGGGTTGGCTGACCCTTCGATATGCACCCATAGTGCTTTGTAATGACACATATACAACAATGAACTCTCTACTTCATAATTCCCTGTTACTTCTCAGTGCCCATGGCTCCAGAGAATAAGGCTGGGCCTTTCAGTATTGTATCCATACAGCTTGGCACAAGACATGGTACATAGTAGTCACTTGAACATTTTTTAGTTAAGAAACATAGTCAAGTACTTGCTTTGGAAGGTATATAAAAGGCAAGATAAGCTTCAAAGCTAATTCTCATTAATAGTGACCATCCTATCTAATAAAAGAGAAACATGGTAATTAGCTGTACCTCCACTACCCTTCCCATTGGCTAATCAGGGCGATATGCAAATTAACTGCTAGCCAAGATGGCGGTCGGCAGCCAGGCAGCTTGAAGCGAACATGAGGCTTGCTTGCTTCAGTGACGGAGGACTCCAACGTTCCCCAGCTGCCGCTGCCGGCGTCTGAGCTTGCAGTTTGAAACACTGCTACAAATATAGAAGCTAAACAAAACCCCAGAAACCTGCTTTCAGCCAGCCTGGATCTCAGAGCTGGAGTTGAAACAGTGTTTCGATTATAGAACCCAAACAAACCAGATACCTGCTTTCAGCAGCAGAGGCCTCAGAGCTGAGGCCAAGCCTCAGAGCTAAAGCTGGCCCAGAATGAAAAAAAAAAAAAAAATGAAAAAAAGGAGCGGTTGGGAGCTTCAGTCACCCGCCAGCCTGAAAACAGCCCTCAGCCCCTCACCCAGACTGGCCAGGCACCCCAGTGGGGACCTCGACCCTGAAGGGTGTGTGACCAGCTGCAAACAGCCCTCATCCCCTCATCCAGGCTGGCCAGGCACCCCAGTGGGGACCCCCACCCTGATCCAGGACACCCTTCAGGGCAAACCAGCCAGCCCCCACCCGTGCACCAGGCCTCTATCCTATACAGTAAAAGGATAATATGCCTCCCAGCACTGGGATCAGCGGAGCCGCGAGGCCTCCTGCCACCGGGATCAACATGACAGGGGGCAGTGCCCAAACCCCCTGATCGCCCTGCGGCTCTGTGTGTGACAGGGGGCGGGGCCACAACCTCCCTATCCACACTGCTCTGTTCGTGACAGGGGAAGGCGCCCCAACCCCCTGATCGGGCATGCTCTGTGCCTGATGGGGGGGAGCTCCCCAATCCCCTGATCGCCCTGCGGCTCTGTGTGTGACAGGCTGCAGTGCCCCAACCCCCTGATCGGCCCTGCTCTGTGTGTGACAGGGTGCAGCGCCCCAACCCCCACCCCCCACGGGCCCTGCTCTGTGTGTGACAGGGTAGAGCCATAACCTCCCCATCAGCCCTGCCCTGAGTGTGAGAGTGGCGGCGCCCCAACCCCCTGATCTGCCCTGCTCTGTGTGTGACAGGGGGCAGTGCCCCAACTCCCCTATTGGACCTACTCTGTGAGTGACAGGGGGGAGCTCCTCAACCCCCTGATGGGCCCTGCTCTGTGCGTGACAGGGGGGAGCTCCTCAAGCCCCTGATGGGCCCTGCTCTGTGCGTGACAGGGGGGAGCTCCCCAAACCCATGATCGACCCTGCTCTGTGCATGACAGGGGGGAGCTCCCCAAACCCCTGATCGACCCTGCTTTATGTGTGACAGGGTACGGAGCCCCAACCCCCCTGATGGGCCTGCTCTGTGAGTGACAGGGGGCAGCGCCCCAACCCCCTGATCGGCCCTGCTCTGTGCATGACAGGGGGTGGCGCCACAACCTCCCCATCGACCCTGCCTTGAGTGTGACAGGGGACGGTGCCCCAACCCCCCAATCAGCCCTACCTTGAGCATGACTGAGGGTGGCATCGCAACCTCCCTATCTGCCCTGCTCTGTGGATGACAGGGCACGGCGCCCCAACTCCCCAATCAGCCCTGCTCTGAGCCCTTGGGCTGCACCTAGCAATTGGGCCTGCCCTCTGCCACCCGGGAGCGGGCCTAAGCCAGCAGGTCGTTATCTCCCGAGGGGTCCCAGACTGGGAGAGGGCACAGGCCGGGCTGAATGACCCCCCTCCCCCCCGAGTGCACAAATTTTTGTGCACCGGGCCTCTAGTTAGTAAAATAAAATGCCAAGTGATATCAAAGAAATATAAGAAATTACACATAGGGACACTGATTTATGCAGAATTTCAAACTAGTCTAGCAAAATATGTCATAACCAGAGGCCCAGTGCATGAAATTCGTGCACTTATGGGGGGATCCCTCAGCCCAGCCTGCACCCTCTCGCAGTCCCAGAGCCCTCGGGGAATGTCCAACTGACAGCTTAGGCCCGCTCACCCCAGGGAGCGGGCCTAAGTCAGCAGTTGGACATCCTTAGCGCTGCCACAGAGGCGGGAGAGGCTCCCGCCCTGCGCTCGCCAGCCATGAGCCTGGCTTCTGTCTGAGTGGCGCTCTCCCTGTGGGAGGGCACTGACCACCAGGGGGCACATCCTGCATCCTGCGTTGAGTGGGATCGGGCTGAAACTGGCTCTCCGACATCCCCCGAGGGGTCCTGGATTGCAAAAGGGTGCAGGCCAGGCTGAGGGACCCCACTGGTGCATGATCAGAGCCGGGGAGGGACATAGGAGGTTGGCCAGCCGGGGAGGGACCGCGGAAGGGCTCCAGGGCATGTCTGGCCTGTCTCACTCAGTCCCAATTGGCTGGACCCCAGCAGCAAGCTAACTTACTGGTTGGAGCATCTGCCCCCTGGTGGTCAGTGCATGTCATATCAAGCAGTTGAGCAACCTTAGCATATTTAGCCTATTATGCTTTGATTGGTTGAACGGGTGACCGGACACTTAGAATATTAGGCTTTTATTATATAGGATGTAAATGTGATCTGCAAATTCTCAACTAATTTACAAATATTAACAGGGAGAAAGAACAATATCATTTTCATTAATTTTTTTGCTATATGAAGAATAAACATTAGTTCAAAAATAACTGATTTTAAATTAACTAGAATTGAATTAAATAAGACAATTTACTATACAATCCTAATTAATGGGGGTGAGGCATAGAAGTAGTGAGAGAAATAAGGAAAGAACAAGTCCCCTCTTAGGTCCAGAACTGATTGTCCCCCTAAATCCAGAAAACAAAACCATTGATATTTTAAGCAGGGGGTAACAAATATATGATATAATAACAGAAATCTATGAGAAACTACCTCAAGAACCAAAACAAAGGCACTTCCTTACAAAATTTAAGCTCACAAACTCGAGCTTCCTAAATACAACATCTGTATTTCTACTCTTTATTCCATAAAAACAGCAATTTAAAAAAAAAAACAAAAAACTAAAATAAGCATTGTTTTTCAGTATAGAAATGTTTTACCTGCATGAGTTTGGTGTCGTGTCCAGTGTAAACAACTATGCCAAAGACCCACTGAGTGTTTCGAAGCTGTGTACCTCTTAATAAGATCTGGTCAGGCCCAAGGGAAACAGGACTAAAAATAGGAAACAATATTTGTATTCAATGGTAGTCTGACAAATGAGCATGAGCTTTTCCCCTTAAACATAAACCTACAATAAATCAAATGTTTCCTTTACTCAAATTTGAACTATTTCACTGAGACAATAAAGGTTACCCTTGGCTTAATCTATAAAAAAAGGGGGGGGGAGGGGAGAAGAAGACCCACAAGAAAGGTTTCTCTTATCCATTCATCACCACAAAAATATGTTTTTGTTTTTTCCTATAAAATGTTAGAGGGAATTGTATTTCTTATAACCCTGTTATGAAACTCAACACCAAAAAAAAGAAAAGAAAAGAAAAGAAAAATTGCTAAAATAACCAGAAATTTATTTTATAGTCTATTATAGAGGAGAAAAAAATGCTATAATATCAAATTTGTCAAGAACGACTTAATGATTAGATAAAAGGCTGAGCAGTAATTTAGAAATTCAAAATGGGAGCCTATGCAACGGCTCTGCACACTAAACAAAAACCAAGAAAGTAGGCACATGTGGTTGTTATGGTTATTCTGGGTTGATTACCATGATCAGGTTCTTCTCTATGGGTCTCTTCAAAATATATAGGTGGGAAGCACTGATAAAAAGCATGCAGATTAAAGATGGGCAGAAGGCAGAAACTACTCCCCAACATAATGACAAAAATGATTCTCCACCAAGAAAACAATGCCAAAGGCAACAGAATATAGACAGCAGTGAATATTTTAAAAGAAGACTAATTGTTGTTCCTTTCAATTAACCCACTTTAAAGAATGCTAGCAAAAAGAAAAGAAAAAAACAGGTTCTCTAATAAATATCAGATTTCATACACTCAGACACCTCCCTTCTGCTTTTCTGGATAATTTTATGCAGCCAAAACCACCTCTCCTCCCTGGCAGGTAGTACACACAGACAGAACAGGATGGTGCCCTGAACATCATTTCAGACCCTCAGGCTGTTTTTTCTTAAGAAAAATCAGTTCTTTCCTTAAATTTAGGCAATGGTTTAAATCGATTAAAACAGTATTTCAAAAGAAGGTCAGTCTCACATATCTACGCTAGACATGAAGAAATCTCACTGTTTTTGAGATACTATGAAGCCAGAAAACAAACTAATATTTTCCACAGCTTCAGCAGTTCTTAGTCCCATTAATAAATAAATAAATAAATAAATAAATAAATAAATAAATAAATTAAATAAACACCAAGAAAAGGGAAAGTAATACCTTTTTCCATCTAAATTCAAGTTTCCAGTGAAGTCATAGAGATGCCGGTTGGGCCCTTCACATTCTACAGTTCCAGATAATTTCATCAATATTTCCCTTGTTTGCATATCAGCAGTGCAATTCAAACCCTAAAATGTTCAATCAAAAGAGGAAATTGATTACAGTCTTCCAAATTTAGGGGTAGCATTCCACATCCCACTGTTAATCTAAAGAAATTGATGAATCTTATAAAATGTATTTTTTTAAAAAAAGAAATCAAGCTATCAGCCCATGAGATCAGTGTTTCAGGTAGCTTTTTTTTTTCTTTTTCTTTTTTTTTACAGATAGCAGCCTAATGCAAAAGTTACAAAAGAATCGATGAAGCACAAAGTTAAGATTCCACCACTGTGCTGGAAACACCCATGTTTGGCAGCAATTCATAAGCTCGAACAACTTCCAGAAAAGCATATTAATTAGCAGTACTCTAATACCGGTCATAAACATAGAATAAAGCACCCCTTTAATGCAGTATGATACTAGACCCAGTAACCCTTCCTTAAACAGGAAAAAAGTCTAAATCAAATATTCAAGGTAGAAAAGAAAGGTATGTGAACAGAATTATCAAATTCAACTTTATGCAGCATAAAATTTAAGTGTCAAATGTTTCAAATGTTTATTATGTTAAAAACTATTCTTCATTCTAGAATTTTAAAATACAGTAAGAATATACTATTTAAAGGATGAAATTTTGTATCTAATAACTCACTCTCTGTAATTAGAACCTCAATTAAAACAATGGAAAGGAAGGTACCATTGTTTGTCTAACTTCATCTCTCTCATCCACCATGCAGCTCAACCCAGCAGAGGCTCTCTCTTCCCACAGACACTATCAGGCAGAGAGTGCAGTGAAATCTAAGTTAACACATGATACTCTTCCTGACCCAAACTTGGGTGAAGCCCACTTTTTTAGCTCTGCCATCACTTATAAGGAGTTCCCTTTATATTAAAAGGCATCTTCTTCCCCATAGTTTCCATTAGGGTTAAGGCATAACCTTTTGTGGTAGAACACATTTTTCCTCTAGAAAACGCACTGACTGGTACCTGTGCGGATCAGATTTGCTATATGGGCCTCCATAACAACACCAGCCATAAAAGGTAACTTTACCTGACGTATTTTAAGGTTCGTCTCCCCATCTAGATTCGCTGTTTCAACATAACACATTGCCTGAGGTTCACTAAGAAAAGAGAGAAAAGAAGCCAAAGTTTATTAAGGTCCCCTCCACAAAGCCACAGCTCAAAAAGTCTATTGTGGAAACTATGTCTGCTGACCAGCCCTTCAAAATAGTGTTATAAATGACCCTTGAACAATCCTAGGAGTTAGGGCACCAACACCTACTCTTCTGCACAGTAAAAAATGCAAGCTTAACTTTTGAGTCCCCCAAAATTTAACTACTCCCACTTGTTCCCTGGTATCTGCAGACAACTGGTTCCAGGCCCCCTATACCAAAACCGGGGATGTTCTGTCCCCTATATAAAATGGACATAGATCACTGCATACAGTTGACTCTGTGCATCCTCAGATTCCCAACCCCGGATGGAAAACAAAACAGGTATCTAATGAAAAAAATTTCAATAAGTGAGTGGGCCCACACACTTCAAACCTGTGTTGTTCAAGGGTCACCTGCATAAACAACTACTTTAGTAGTAGTAATTGAGTAGAAAGACAAACACTTATCTTTGGAGCTCAACACCAATACAAGTGATCTGCCCTTATGGGCCCCACAAAAGCTGCTTGACCTCAAGTAACAGAAATAGCCGAGGGTAAATGAGAAGGGGAGGGGCAGGTTAGAGCAAACATGATGTTCCATGGCCCTTGCAGTCTGAGACCTGGTCTGCTCCTCCTGACCAAAAGTGCCCCCCCCCCCCCCGACGCAGCCAGTACAAACCCATCTTTTAAAGAAAATCATAGCCCAAAGGGTTCACGAACCCAGGCACAGGCTTGGCAAGCCTTTACTGCCCTGCACCTTCTACTCTGCCCACAGGTAACTTTTTAACCAAAGCACCTAATTTGAAGGACAGAAAACTCAAAGAATAAAATTAAGCAGGGCAGCTAACACTTCCAACCTTCGGGTTTAGGTGGCATAGTTAGTAGCTAAGAGAATAGACTCTGCCACCCACCAGCTAAGTTAAAATTTCTTGGCACTACCTTTATTGGCTACATGGTTCTAACCAGTTGTTCAATTTCTCCGCTTCTCTGCTTTTTCTGTATAAAGTAAGGATATCAAGGGTTGCTGGGAAGATTAAATGGAACAATGTGCTCAGCAGGCTGCTTGGCACACAGTACAGACCCAAACACTAATGACCACCTAAAAACATGACGTCAGCTCAGAGAAACAATCTCATACTCCAACCAGGCTTCCCGAGGGCCACAACCAAAACACTGACCCCGAACTATCAAGTGATCCACATTTTATGGATAGTTTCTTTGTAACCAATCAGTAGGATCAAACATGAATGCTGCCCCATGTCACCGTGTTTTAACCCTCTGTGGCAGAGGGTCTAGTTTTAAACCTTTGATCTCAACCAGGAAATTCATGTTAAAACTTAAAATCTCATGTGTGATCAAATCCAATAAGAGAAACACTGTCTACAACCAAAGAAAACGCAAACTGTGTGAGCATCTATGATTTCCAACAGGAATATAGGAACTTTCAGTTTTCACATCATATCCTGTAATCTTGATTTCAAGAGTAAAAGTCTATACTTATTTAAATTTTGGCATTCCTTCTTTGATATATAATTGTATGTGTCAAGCCAAAGAAAAGTCAAAGACTGTGTTGCTCACTATTTACACCACTTAGTTATAACTTTCTAGTACAGAACTGCCTAGAAAACATGGCAATGACACTTGGGCAGAAAGGGAACAAAATGTGGACAAATGAGGAGGAAGCACCACCTGCAGGTCATGTCTACGCTGAGAAAATGCCTGCAGTTCTCTGAATAGCTAGTAAAGGGAGGCATTGGGTTCTGCAGTAGAGGTTGTGGGCTGGACCCATCAGGAGAGGGGATGTGAAGTCTCAGACAGGCTCCCACCTGGAGGTTACTGGAGGGATCACTCCACTGTCTTGAATGTCTTCCAACAATGAGGAATATAGCCCAGAATAGCCATGAGAGTAAAATGAATTGATAAATAGGAGAAAGAAAATTCAGGATTAAGGCAGGAAAGAGTGAATGACAGGCAATGGAAGAATAGGCCAGAAAGAGAAGATTGGTGACTCAGAGTGGAAGGGAAGGGGTGGCTGGAGATGTCAGCAGTCACCATTTTATATTTTATTGTTCTTGACATTTATTTCAAAAATTGTGCTCACTATAGCACACCTGACCTGGAGGATAGCAGGATCATGTCTGCTGGAAGATACTGCCCATTGACGATCTTCACAATGTCTCCCACTGTCACCTAGAAAACCAGGGACAAGGACAGCGAAGCATGAAAGAAAAGAAAGCACAAATGGTGATAAGGTGGTTAAATATTTGAAGAAAAAATTACTGTATAACTATGCCATGGAGTTTAAGATGAAGAAGCCCAAATTATTTTTCTTAAGAACAATAGGAAAATATTTCAATACAGACAAATGATACTATTGCCTCTTTGTGATGATGCTGAATGGAAAGAAAATAAAAGAAAGAGACGGGGGACAAAGATGAGTCAGAACTATCAAGGTCTCATCTTCTTACAATTATTCATCCACTTATAAATTCCACAGCTGGATGCAGTCGGGGAGAATGGTTAAGTGCACAGCCCTGAATTCAAATCTCCCACCTGTTAGTACTCCTTACCAGCTATGTGTAACCTTGAACTAGTCCTGTAAAGTTTGTGTGCTTTAGTTTTCTCAGCTATGTAATGAAATCAACAGCACTTATTTCATTGGGTTATGGTGAGGATCAATTGAGTTAACACGTGTAAATTTCTCCATTTTACAAATGGAAAAACTAAGGCTCAAAGTGAAATAATTTGATCAAGGTCAGACAACCAAGATCCAAAACTGAATAATCTGGCCAGTGGTATGATTAAAAGACAATACTAAACTCACTACTGAACAGTCCATCTAAAAAGGTCCCCTGGAAACATGCCACATAAAACAGAAAAGATTTGTATAGCTCAAGAAATTGCCAGAAAAATCATCATGGCCAAAGTCAGAGGCCACCTTGGGAAACAGAATCCACTGGACAGAAGACCCCAAGCCACAGAAACAGGCCCCAGTCTGTAGAAAATGAGCACCATAGCCAAGCACCTATAAATCCTTTAAATCACATCATATACGCAGCTGGCTGGATAGAATGTAGGCTCTCGAGTCAGGCAGGCCTAGGCTCCAATCCCAGCTCACAGATACACTGGCGCTGGGATCTTGACAAGCTCTTCACTTCTCTGAACCCCCATGTCCTCACTTACAGACTAGGGAAAACCACCACTGGCTTTGCAGGGTTGGCGCAGTGTTTGAGGACGTTAATGGGAGCACACGGCACGGAGTAGGCACATGGTCAGTGCTAGTCTCCACCAGCAGGGATGTGAGTGAGTGGGCTCTGAGTGTGAACGTGAAGGATAGCAGAATTCTCTGATGGCACAAGAAGAAAGGCCATTCCTAGTATACTAGCAATTCACAACTCAAAATGGGCACTATGTTTTCTGTTTCTTATTCTAACCCATGTTCCTATTCTCATAGAAATCATGAATTTCACAAAACACAATACTTGTGAAAAACTACTGAATCTTGCAAGCTGGGAGAATGGCCCTAGCAGGGGCCTACATTTAATTTCCGATAATGCAAAGGAGGGTTTACTGAAAGGTGTCCTATGAGTGCTGTGAACTGCTTATCATGGTGTGCGGGGAAACCTAAGGAATCAGGCTCCAGGGTGGTAGAACTCAAATCCCAGAGCCACTGTAAATTTGAGGTTAGTACCCACTTTTAAGGCAAAAGGAAGTGAAGTATCTTCCACAATAAAGAAAAGTCAAAGAATAAATGCTTCAGAGCTCTTTTAACGGCATCAATACAAAAGCAAGAAATACCTATGAAAATTGAAAATGTTTTTAAGTGTAAAAATATTTTATGTGAACAGTTTAATTACATAGAAAAAATCAGAAGAAGCAATTAGTTTTAAAAACTAGAAAGAAAAATTAGTCATGTTTTCAAAAAAGGCTGTGGATTTTTTTTTTTTAATTCAAAGTGGGAGGACAAGGGAAATTATGGCTTTCTCCGATCGTTATTACTGAAATAGACACAATTATCTCTCAGTAGCAAAGTACTAAGAAGTTGCACACACATTAGATACTACTTACATGGAACTTTGTTTGAAATGCTTTTCTTTTTGGTGTGCTTATGCCTGATTATCCCGTCAGGGTATTAAACTACTTAAATCAAGAAGTCTTAAGGTGAAAAGAGACACACACACACCCCAGGTCCCTGAATTCACTCCAGCCTCAGGGGATTTCTCAACTTGAAAAATAAGCCCAAAAGTCTTCTCAAAATCAACCGAAGTTGTCAAGATCCACCCCAGAGCTACCTCTCAGCATTTACCAATGATTCAGCTACAGCCTAGGGATCGCTGGGCCCACAATTCAGAGATCATTACTCCATTTTCTGCAGTTTCAAATAGTGTCAACATCCCAAATCGTTCTCCACTCCAGCCAGTGTTAGTGCCTCTTTGGGGAGGGGCTGGCAAAAGGAGCCTTAGAGAAACAGGCCAGTCCTAAGTGCTGTGGGAACCTTGCGTTCTATAGCACTGGTAGCATTTCCACCCTCTGTGACATCAAGAGTTTCCAGCCACTTGACCAAGAGCCACCACTCTTCCAAATGAGAGTGGTGTCAATTAATACTTGCAGCACAGGACCTTGCATTGCTACCAAGGTTACGGTGTATCACCAAATACTATATAGGGGCTCCTATAACAAACTAAAAACAAAACAAAAACTAAAATGAAGGCTGCAGTTACCATACAGGCATTTCTGGAGATTAAAAGATCATAGAGGCATTTTAAAACATTGCTTATTAAACGTTTAGCAAGAGAAACTATTGTAAGTTACCCTTCTAAAAAGTAATCTTTTGAAATCTTTTAATCAGCTTCAACTCCTGTAGTAGTAAGAGTCATCCCCCAAAACATCTGTGACTTTTGAGAAGGCCCAGCTGAAACAGAGACTCACCCAAAAAGCTAATTTTATCAGATACAAGAAACCCAGAGGGCACAGCATATTTCTTCTAAATTTTCTATTCATCAGTATAAACAACCAAACACGCACACACACACACACACACACACACACACACACACACACACACACACACTCACAATCCCCAAACCCTGCAGGCCTCCAGGGACACAGCAGCAAGCCCTTCTGACCTCTGTAACATTAAGAGCAGCAACTACTGGCTGAAATGGGATGGTTTCCAACCTCTATCCCACCGCTAATTGAATCTCAAAACTCAAAAAAAAAATATTTAAAACATAGAGTTGAGGTTAGGAGAACAGAAGATTGTTTCTTGAACTGGATCTAGGAGCCAGAAAATGTTTTGAGATTTCAGAAATATCCACAGCTCTGAACTGATGCAGTGAGCATTTGGTCAGTCCTAAGTAACCTCGTGGGGAAACACCATATCTTAAAACTGACATTAAGTAGAGATGACCTATGTCTTAAAATAAACTTTATACTGTAATCAATATTAGCAATTAATTACAAGTCTCCAAACCAATACTTTTTGGCATATCTTTAAAAACAGTTTTTACCTCTTTCCACATAATGGTATGCCACATACCATTTCTTAACACTGAAAAAGAAAAAAAACACACAAGTGTATAAGTTAATATTGATCATAAAAATTTTTCCAAAATCCAAAGGGCCCTTTTAAAATTTCACTTATTAACCCCAACATACCATCTCCTTAGACATATAAGTATAATACCAACACTCCCCCAATCTATGTACCTATGTACCATATGTAATACATTCATGCATGCACATAAATATAGATGTATGTAAGTTAAATCTATTCATATTTAGCCCAGAAGAAGAAAAAAATCACCCTGCTGTTATAAGACTTACCAAAAACAAAAGAAAACAAAACAATAACAGAGCTAATGTCCTACAAGTCAATACAATAAAAAGTAGACAGAGAGAGGCATGGAGCAATTAAAACCAAGGACATGAATGCTTAGATGTTTTTTTCTATAAAATATGCCTAGCTCCTGAAAATTACTACCTTTTCTAAAATTCTAAAAATACACAAGTCCTATTCAAATATTAATTAACAGGGCTCACATTTTATTGCACTTGTTTATCATTTTGCTATTTCTTTAAAGTATTTATAGATAATTTCCCCCAATTTATCTCAATACCACTAACTACTTATCTCAAATTCCTTAAATCTAGGCCTTTTCTCAGGTTTCCCAGTGGAAAAAGTGATCAGCCTGTTATCTTACCTATGGTTTTCTTTTTGTTAACTGCATTGTCTGCCTTATGTCGCTTCTGTTACAGAAAGAAAAAAGAAGAAAGTTCTTAGATTTAAAAGGTCCAAATGGATAACTGAAACAGCAAACAATAAGGGTCAAGGGGAATGGGAGGGAAGGAAATCAACTACCTACAAAACTAATGCTCTACTGTTCTGTTCAATGGTTAGCGACCAGCCCCACTCGCTGAATTAGTAGATATGTTGTCATGTACTCTGGTTTAAATTACCATATTTAGATTCTAATGATGAACAAGCACCTTGAAGTATGAAACTTCTCACTCCTCCTTTGTTTCACATCAGACTGAAGAAATTATTCAGTATTATAAACACAACATTACTTGAAGCCATTTTATTGATTAAAAAACTTCTGGGGCAAAGTACCTTTGCTTTGATTTGGGTTACATTTGATCATTTACTTATTCCCAGAAAAAAAATGTGCATACGATGTGTGTTAGAAATTGCAAGTATGTGGGGTGAAAGGTTGGGGAGGGGGAGCAGAGGAAGGGGAGAAAAATCATGGAGTTAGAAAAGAGGATGACAGAATACCAATATGGCTGTAGCCAATGAACTTGGAGATGCACTGAGATTAGTATGAGGAGGGAGAACATTCTTGCAAAATCACCTCAGGCACAGCCAGCACAATGCTGCTATTCTAGACGCAATACATTTGCCACCAACTTAGCAAACTCTACAGGAAGATGTAGGAACATCAGTGATAAAAACCAAAGGGGGTCCAGTGAACTAATATTAGAAAACATAGTTTGAACTACTTCTATGTCATTGTACAGACATTAAGGACACTGTATGTACATGTTTCCTCTCAAAATATATGCTACCGAGGAGAAACTAAGATGGCGGCATAGGTAAACACCGGGAAATTGTCGCCTCACACAACAATTGAAAATTACCGCAAAGGACTGAGCAAACATCATCCAGAACAACAGAAAGGCTGGCTGAGTGTAAATTCTACAACTAGAAGGAAAGAAAAGCACGCTGAGAGCCAGAGGCGCTGCGGAGGTGAAGTGCAGAGGTACAAGTGCAGAGGTACGGCGGCTCGCGCGCGCGAGGAAAGGGGGTGGCACCTGAGGACGCGGCTGTCTTTTTGAATCACAAGCTCCCAACTGCTCTGAACTCCGGTTCCGGGAAGTCTCTGGGGACCCAGGACTCATACGGGGAGAAGCTGGTCTGTCCGGCAGCGGGCGAACTTGAAGGCGGCTTTCCCTCAGAGGTGCTTGCAGCAATTAGCGGGTCACTGAGACCCGCGACTCTGGGCGGAGAATCAGCCATAGCTCCCTGATCCGCCCTTTGATTCCCTGAGACCCCGCCCCACCCAGGCTGCGGCAGAGGCTTTTGCATGTGAATGTACCTAACTGCAGCTGAGCCAGGCAGACCCGGAACTTCCAAGAGAAGGCCCAAGGCCCCGCAGCGGCTTGCATTGCTTCACAGCTGAGCCTCTTCGTGGCTCCTGCTGTGTGGCCTCAGGCAGAGGCTGAATTAGCACCTCCTTAGATCCAGGAGCCACTGTACCCAGTGGTCAGAGGGGGACCATCCAGACTGCAACTCCTCAGATCCATAAGGGACACACTCAGGGAGCAGACTCAGTGAGCACCAAAGCCCCACTGAAGCAAGTCTTGCCCCAGAAGGGTGTCTTCAGCACAGAAGTTCTCCCACTTTAGACACAGCTGATTCTCACAGCCAATTGGCCTGGAGGTCAATTTCTCCCAGTGATTCTACAACAACCAAGGCACCAAGAGTGCACCAAGAGTGTCCACCCCAGGTAACTGGGGAGGCTGAGCTACTGGGCCCTACAGGACACCTGGCGCGCAGGGCCACTCTATCAACACAGGGAAGCTGCCAAAATTCGGAGACAAAGAAACAGGTCACAAATGGCAGAAATGGAGGAAAGCAAACGATTGGATATAGAGTTCAAGGCCATGTTTATAAGGTTTTTCAAGAATTTTATGGAAACCGCCGATAAATTTAATGAATCCCTCAATAAGTATAGTGAGACCATGGAGGACATGAAAAAGGACCAACTAGAAATTAAGCATACACTGACTGAAATAAAGAATAATTTACAGAGATCCAGCAGCAGACAAGAGGATCCCAAGAATCAAGTCAAAGATTTGAAATACAAAGAAACAAAAAATACCCAACCGAAAAAGAAAAAAGAAAGGAGATTCCAAAAATATGAAGATAGTGTAAGGAACCTCTGGGACAACTTCAAGCGTACCAACATCAGAATTATAGGGGTACCAGAAGGAGAGAGAGGGCAAGATATTGAAAACCTTTTTGAAGAAATAATGACAGAAAACTTCCCCTACCTGGTGAAAGAAATGGACTTACAAGTCCAGGAAGCACAGAGAACCCCAAACAAAAGGAATCCAAAGAGGACCACACCAAGACACATCATAATTAAAATGCCAAGAGCAAAAGATAAAGAGAGAATCTTAAAAGCAGCAAGAGAAAGACAGTTACCTACAAGGGAGTACCCATACGACTGTCAGCTGATTTCTCAACAGAAACCATGCAGGCCAGAAGAGAGTGGCAAGAAATATTCAAAGTGATGAATAGCAAGAACCTGCAACCAAGATTACTTTATCCAGCAAAGCTATCATTCAGAATAGAAGGTCAGATAAAGAGCTTCACGGATAAGAAAAAGCTAAAGGAGTTCATCACCACCAAACCAGCATTATATGAAATGCTGAAAGGTATTCTTTAAGAAGAGGAAGAAGAAAAAGGAACTCTTACCATTTGCCACAGCATGGATGGAACTGGAGAGCGGATAAATACCACATGATCTCACTCATTTGTGGAATATAATGAACAACATAAGCTGATGAACAAGGACTGATCCAGAGACGGAGAGGCATTGATTGGACTGTCGGGACTTGGAGGGAAGGTAGGGGAGGGTGGGGGTAAGGGGGAAAGATCAACCAAAGGACTTATATGCAAGCATATAGGCCTAATCAATGGACATGGACAACAGGGGGGTGAGGGCATGAGCGGGGGGGGTGGGGGGGTAGAGGGTAACGTGGGGACAAGGACACATATGTAATATCTTAATCAATAAAAAATATATTAAAAAAAATATGCTACCATGACCTTGAGAGGCTAATTAAGCTATAGACCAATGTCCTGTCTTAAACAGAAAACCCAAAGCAACAAGTGAGTTATGTTAAAGTCAATGCAAGGTTTTTATTATCTGAAAACAAAAACTTACAAAGTCTTCTACAATCTCTTTGATGCCTGCAATTGTTAAAATAATTATCAATGGCACCAGGGTGGTATATCTTCCTGTTGGAGATACATCTGGGATTTGCTGCAACACAAGAGACCAACACAGAGAAGCTGACAAATTAAAATCCTCTACGAAAAAAGAAAAAAAAATGACACTCACCACTCACTCTTCTGTGGTTCTTTTCCATTTCTGCTACACCACAATAATTACTTTATTTTAAAAACTAGCTTAGTGTGTTACATATTTTTAAAATTTTATCCAACATTGCTAGATGTAGAATAGAAAAAGAGTTAAAATTAAGACCCTCAGGCCATTTCTCAATGTCCATTTTAGTAATTGCAATGTAAGGCATACTTAAAGAAGTCTGCCTTTCAGCAAGATCATGTTAGTTCAACAATAACTGGACAAAGAAAGCAAATTACATTGAAGTATTATGATACTTTTTTAGGTAAGTGACCTTTCAGCAAAATCTCATTTTGGTTATGAATCTCATCAAGGTTATGAATTTTAAATAGATTTTAAAGAAACATTACCTGTAATAAGGCAATGAAGAGGAAGAAGGCATTAGCAGCTCTTCTAATCTGCTCATATAAGAATCGAGGTAGAAATGTCAACACGCTGTACTTGGCCGTACTATAAATACAAAGAAAAATACTACTATCAATTGTAAATATAAATTCTAAAAGACAAGAAAACACAGTTTCAAAATTTTTACAAAGGATTTTAAAAACAAAATATTTCAAAATTCAGGACAAGTAAATTCTTTGCTGGCCCTTGTGTACGCAGCTCCTTTTTATAAAAGGACGTACCTGTTAAGAGAAAATTCCAATGTGATCTTTGTCTTCAAATTTTAACATATGTGCTCATTTCACTTTCACACAGTGTAAGCCGGGAAATTTACCCACCCTCTAGCAGCTATGTGCTACAAACACAGTAAGCATATAAAGAATGTTTCCAGGATCACAGAACAGAAAGACGTCCATGTTCCAAGCACAGTAAGACATGGACACTGAAATAAAGAGTGAGGTGGAAGCACCAGTCGGGCAACTCACCCAAGCCCAGCAGAATTATTACTCCAGGGTTTGTGATGCTCTAAAATTCTTATTACAAAGCCACTGGTTCAATGTGGAAAGTCGACTCTATAAAACATGCCCTGGGGAACAGGCATGTGAACAACAGATGTTTGCCCAACCACACCTGGACAAACTCCCTTCCTTCCATATACCCTTTATTGGGCCATCTTTGCTCATACTTTGCTTCCACCTGTGACATCCTCTCCATAACTAAACTATACTTCCCATCTTACCACCCGAAACCTCATCCACCCTTTTATCTTCCATTAAGATTGGTTAAATCCACACAGACTCTCCTTCTTCCAAGCCCACAGTATGTTATTTAAACTATTATATAGTTTATGCTTTGCTTTATTTTATATTTATTTATCTATCCCCAGAATAGATTCTGAGAACAGCAAAAAATGTTTACTTCACCTTTGAATGTTCCTAGCACAGAGCACATAGCAGATAATTAATAAATAGTGAAATAATCCAAAGGCAGGAACTGGGAACCTGAAGGGAAAAAATGAACCTCCCCTCCTTTGGCTGCTAGAAGGCGTATCCATAAAAGTACCTGTTCAACTCCTAGCTCACCTTCTGAAGGCACGCCTCTGAACCAACTCCTAATTGAAATACATTCTAGCAAGGTTACCTAGCAGGTTTCAAATACACAACCAATTAGAAGCATCAAAATAGAAGTGCTCAGGAGACAGCACACCAGAGGCCCTTGTACTGCTGCAAGACGTGACAACAACCAATCCTGGGATCACAAAACAAAGAAACCAAAGCTGACAACTCAAAAAATATAGCAGCCTGAGCTCACTTGATGGAGCAGGAAAGTGTGCCATGTACCATTTATTGCCACTGCCTCAGAGAAGACCATCCGCATGGTACAATGGCCTGGTGTTTCCAAATACACAATGATTAGCGTCGTCCTTACACCCAGACTTATTTTTAGCCTTCTTCTGCTTAAGGTATTAAGTATATGTGACGAGTTATATGAAAACCACTTATAAAAAGTTCAAACTTAAAGAACATGATACTTGAAGGAATATCACTGAATTAGCTAGAAAATTTGCTTACACAGAGTCCCTACTCTTCTAAGTAGCCCTATGGGATAATAAGATATCATGGTAGAATTCTGCCAGACAGAAAAAACTGGCTGGCATTAAGTTCATTAAAGAGTACTGAAAATATTTCTAACTAATGCACATGATGGCTCATAGCACAAAGTTTTCTTAACTGCAGCTTACAGGACAAAGTCAAATGGAATGTCAGACATTCATATATGGCAGCACTGCCCACTGAAATAAAGCAACACTGATCACTCAAGGAAACATGAAAATTCACACACTCTAAGATAAGACTTAATAAAGTATCTTATAAGATAGTTTGACTATAACATTTGAGCCCAAGATTCCAACTGTATAAAATAGACACACACAAACACAGTTGACATACAATCCCATCTGTGAGTGCTAATGTCCCTCCCTCCTCCGCCCCCGGTGGTCAGCAAACCACAGCTCACAGCCACGTATGGCTCCTTGGCCCCTTGAGTGTGGCTCTTCCACAAAATACCATGTACAGTGCGATTGAAACTTCGTGGCCCAAGTGCAGAAGTCGGTATTTTGTGGAAGAGCCGGTATTTTGTGGAAGAGCCACACTCAAGGGGCCAAAGAGCCGCATGTGGCTCATGAGCCATGGTTTGCCAAGCCGCAGTTTGCCGACCACTGCTAGACTCTAGGGCCTAGAGTAAAATACTACATGCTTAAGGGGACCCAATGTGTATGAAGGCCATTAGGGTAAAGGTTTGGGGAAGAAAGAGATCCTGTTTATGTCAGAAAACCAAAGACAAGGGGAAAGATGGTGGAGGTAAAGCATACCAACCTTTACTCTAGTTAAACTATAAAAATGAGTCTAAAATGTTTTCATCCTAAAATAGAATCAGCATAATCAATGATTCAGAGAAAATGCCATTCATCCAGGAGATGGCTACTGTAGAGCATTAAAATAATTGCCTTAATATACAACCCTTAGGTGTCCTGTTACAGAATTAAATACATAAAACTCCAAATAGCTAAAGGCAGCCCCCATCAAAATCATTCTACCGGAAGAGTTTACTTAGGGCAGTGCTTCTCAGACTTAAAGATGCTTCTGCATCTCCTAGGAATCTTGTTAAAGTGGATCATATTAGTCAGGGTTCTCCAGAGAAACAGAATCAACAGGAGTGTACAAACATCGAGAGAGATGTATTCTAAGGAATCGGCACATGAGATGGTGGAGGCTTGGCAAGCCCAGAATGTGCTGGGTGGCTGGCAGGCTGGAGACCCAAGGGAAGATCTGATGCTGTTCGAGTCTGAATGCCATCTGCTGGCAGAGTTTCTTCCTGCCCAGGGAGGTCAGACTCTGTTTTACTAGTAGTCAGGCTTTCAAATGACTAGATGAAGTCCACCCATCTTATGGAGGGTAACCTGCTGTACTCAAGTCCACCAATTTCAACATTAATCTCATCCAAAAATCACCTTCACGGGAACATCTACAATAATGTTTGCCCAAATATGGCCCATGTGCAGAAGTCAGTATTTTGTGGAAGAGCCGGTATTTTTATGTCACTGTCCCTCAGACCGTTGGAGGGCCAGACTATAGTTTTAAAAAAAACTATGAACAAATTCCTATGCAAACTGCACATATCTTACTTTGAAGTAAAAAAAAACAGTGACATAAAATTAACCATTTTATGCATATTCTGACTCAGTAGGTCTGAAGTGGGCCTGAGATTCTGCATTTCTAATGAGTTCCCACATGGGGTAATGCCTGTCCAAATACTACACTTTGAGTAGCAACTACCCTTGAGGAGGTAGATTTGTTCAAATCTCTTATTTGCAGTTAATCCAGCTAAAACAGGGGTCCTCAAACTATGGCCCGCGGGCCACATGCAAATACAAATATTGTATTTGTTCCCGTTTTGTTTTTTTACTTCAAAATAAGATATGTGCAGTGTGCATAGGAATTTGTTCATAGTTTTTTTTAAAACTATAGTTTGGCCCTCCAACGGTCTGAGGGACAGTGAACTGGCCCCCTGTTTAAAAAGTTTGAGGACCCCTGAGCTAAAAACTATAAGATATAAAAAGCTGGGAGACATTTCCCATTCACTATACCACGAGAAAGAACATCTATAGGTGAAATGGACAAATAAAAGTGCTTCCCAACAGAAAAATCTGTTCACCCAGGTGAATTAGTCACCCCCAAAAGATTCCCACTCACACTGCATAGGTCAGCATCCCTGTCAGGGCGGCTGTTCCCAGCAAGGACAGGCAGGGACTACGAGCAAGCCCAGGCATTTGGCGAGTCTTAGAACCCAGAGGATGGGGAGAAATGACCGGAAGAAAACAAACATTTCCTATGGTTCACTCAGTTTTCCCTAAACATCTTCTAGGCCAGTGTTTCCTGAAAATGGGTGACAGGAAGAATGACTAAGGATTTGTCAAAAACCCACTCATCCATCAATAGATATTTACTATTGCGCAGCCCCATTTACAAAGCAAGTGCTGCGCTAGGCACTGCAGGGAACCAACTGGTCAAAAATGCATTCCCTGCAGAGAACTACATTCTACAGGACAGATTACATTTTTAAAAATACATAGCAGACTAGATGGTAGTGAACACTGTGGAGGAAAATAGATAGGGAAGGAGGACACAGAGGGGTACACTGGTGGAGGCCAGTGTTATTTCACTGGAATATCAGGGAAGGTTTCACTGAGAAGGTGTTGTGTGAGCTAAACCCTGAAGAAGGTGAAGAAGCAGAAATGCATCACATGGATACACCGGGGAAAAGACTTGCAGAGAGAGGGAACAGCAAGTGCAAAAGCACTGAGGAGTGAGCTCCTATTGTTCCTCCTGTGGGAAGACTGTGTGGGGAAGTATAAAGAGACTACAGGGCCAACTCAAGCTGTGGAGCTCATGTTCACACACCAGCCTTTTTCTCCTCAGTATATGGAAAGCCTCCAGAAGATTCCAAGATGACAAGATCTGGCAATAATAGCAATATGCAAATCCGTCCCCTGGGGAACCTGACTCAGGAGGGGTGGAACTTGGTTCTGTGTATGGTGGACACTTTTTTCTTGGTAACTGTTAGGATCTGGCAAGTGTGGGAAACAATCCATTAGAACAGTGGTTCTCAACCTTCCTAATGCCGTGACCCTTTAATACAGTTCCTCATGTTGTGGTGACCCCCAACCATAAAATTATTTTCGTTGCTACTTCATAACTGTAATTTTGCTACTGAAAACAATATGTAATTATATATGTGTTTTCGGATGGTCTTAGGCGACCCCTGGGAAAAGGTCGTTTGACCCCTAAAGGGGTCGCGACCCACAGGTTGAGAACCGCTGCATTAGAAAATAGGGCCTTAAAAAAATATGTGTGAGGTGCGACCTGCCTGCCACTAATCACAAAGCACTTACAGAAGTCTGGTCTCCATAATGCAGCAAAAGCAAGGACCCAGAGATGATGTGTGAGTATGTTTTTCCAGCTGTGGGACAAATTGAAGTTGACAATGGCAAATCTAAAATGCAGTAGTGTAACTTCCCCTTAAAACAGGACACCAGAAAATGTGAGCAGTAGAAATCCACACCAAGATGTACAGACAGCCAAAAGCAAGCATGACTATTTTATTCACCTGCATTACATGGGTAATATGTTTCCTGTATGTGTCCAATGGACAGTGGGTGTTTAATTTGACTGAAGGCCCTTGTGAACCTCTCCAAGAGCTGGCTGTGAGCTGAGCCAGTGCTCCATGACCACATCCTGGAAACTTCCATCTACCCAGGTCACTGTAAGAAACCATTCACCTTTCTCCTCTCAAAATACCTGCTCAGCAGGGAGTTATTGGAGGTAGAAGACAACACAATGTCCTAAGAAGGTTGTTCAAGTCTGTGTAACAGTTTAATTCACTTACCCATGAAGAGTTCATTAAACTAACTCACAGGAAAGAGCAAGAGCAAGTGAGACCACTAAATGCAATGGCCTCTCCCATTGAAAATGATCCTATTGACATCACTGCACACATAAAAGTCATCCAAGAGAAGGTGCCAATGGTCAGCAAAGCCTGTGACCTTCTGTACCTGGCATAGATTCCTAATGCTTTGCCAACCATCACTCCCAAATTACAGTCTGGAAATCCCCTCATATACAAAAACTGCTGCTGACAAACAGGGCCTGTCAATATTAAACCATGACTACCTCACTAGAAATGTTCACTTTGTTTTACTAAACTACTGAAATTTCACCAGTTACAAATAAAAGGTTAATAAGCTCACACTGATTTTTTTTTTCAACACTTTTCCTAATTCTCAGGCTAAAGTAGAAAATAAAATTGTTGGATACTACCTTATCTCACAGCCTGTTCCAAGAATGCAGTAATTGGACCCAGACCTGGTACTATTGGTACTGTTATTCTTTATAACACCTTATTATGGCTCACATAGGCTTTTCAGCCTTGTCTTTTCCTAGGCCTTCCCCACACTATTGTTTGTCCATGGACTATGCATATAAGTTCTTTGGTAAATCTCTGCCCAATGCCCCCTTCCTCTGAAATACATCAGTTTGTTCCATGATTCAATGTCTCTAAATCTATTTTTGCCAAAAGCCAATTCCAGCATGTCATAATTGCAAGAGTTTCATCAAAAGGTTGATGGAACTTGGGGACTCAACAAAGGCTGAGTCACATATGTTGTCACCTGTTGGGAATGGCTGATAGCATTTCCCCAAACCTGAAAACGGATGATTGTTTGCTGCCAGACAGCTCAGGGCATCTTAATCTACATGTTATTGCCTCCTACTGGCCAAACACCTGAACAGCCGTAGACTAATTCTCCTCATTCTGACAATGGACTCTGTATATGAAACCCTGACCCTTTGAAGTGTATATCTCTGCCTCGCCTCAGGACAAATTGTGTTAATAAAAAGCATGGGGCCCTGAGGTGAGGAGATCTTAGTTTTCTTTAAACTAGGCTCCTCTGACCCCCAAATGCCTTTCAAAATTATACTTCGTCTCTGGACTCTTTAAGTTACACAGCCTTTCTCCAGATTGCTGAACCCTTCTAGATGCTGGGACAAGAACCCCAGCATATTTTGTTCATCAGTTTAGGTTGTTCATTATATTACACAAATGAGTAGGTCATGTGATACTTACCTTTCTCTGGCTGGCTCATTTCACTTAAAATAATACTCTCCAGATCCCTCCATGCTGTCTCAAAGGGTAAGAGATCCTTCTTTGTTACAGCTACATAATATTCCATTGTGTAAATGTACCAGTTTTTTAATCCATTCATCTACCAATAGGCACTTAGGCTATTTTCAGATCATAGCTATTGTAAATAATGCTGCTATGAACATAGCCATGTATACATTCTTTCGGATCAGTGTTTCGGGTTTCTTAGGATATATTCTTACAAGTGGGATCACTGGGTCAAATGGCAGTTTCATTTTTAATTTTTTTAGGAAACTCCACACTGTTTTCCATAGTGGCTTTACCAGTCGCATTCCCACAGTATATAGGGTTCCTTTTTCTCCACATCCTCGCCAACCTTTGTTGTTTGTTGATTTATTGATGGCAGCCATTCTGGCAGGTGTGAGGTGGTACCTCATTGTCATTTTAGTTTGCATCTCTGATAATTAGTGACACTGAGCATTTTTTCATATGTCTCTTGGCCATCTGTATGACCTCCTTAGAGAAGTGTCTATTAGTCCTTTGCATAATTTTGGGTTGTTTGTCTTCCTTTTGTTGAGTAGTATGAGTACTTTATTTTGGAAATTAACTCCTTATCAGATGTATCATTGACAAATATTTTCTCCCATACAGTGGGTTCCATTTTCAATTTAATGCTAGTTTCTTTTGCTGTATAGGTTTTTAGTTGGATGTAGTCCATTTGTTTATTTTTTCCTTTGTTTCTTTTGCCCTAGGCAATGTATCTATAAAAATTCTGCTAGATGATATGTCTGATATTTTGCTGTCTAGGATTTGTATGGTTTTACAACTTAAATTTAAGTCTTTTGTCCATTCTGAGTTTATTTTTGTGTATGGTGAAAGTTGGTGGTCTAGTTTCATTTTTTGACATGTACCTGTCCAACCTTCCAAACACCATTTATTGAAGAGACTGTCTTGACTCCATTGTATGCTCTTGCCTCCTTTGTCAGATATTAATTAATCATAATGGCTTGAGTCAATTTTTTGGTTCTTCATTCTGTTCCATTAATCTATATGCCTGTTCATATGCCAGTACCAGGTTGTTTTGATTACAGTGGCTTTGAAGGATAATTTCATGTCTGGTATTGTGATCCCTTCAACTTTGTTCTTCTTTTTCAAGACTGCTGCAGCTATCTGGGGTCTTTTTTGGTTCATATGAATTTTTGGAGTATTTTTTCAAGATCTGTGAAATATTGGTATTTTAATAGGGATTATATTGAATCTATAGATTGCTTTGGGTACTATGGCCATTTTAATGATATTAAGTCTACCAATTCATGAACATAGTATATCCTTACACTTATTTATATTTCTTCCATCTCTTTTTACAATGTCCCATAGTTTTCTGAGTATAGGTCTTTTACCCCCTTGGTAAAGTTTATTCCTAAATATCTTAAATTTTTTGTTACAATGGGATTGTTTTATAGTGTCTCCTTCTGAAGATCATTATTGTTGCATTAAAATGCCATCAATTTGGGTGTTAATTTGTATCGTACAAGATTGCTGAATTCATTTATTAATTCTAGAAGATTTTTGGTGGAGTCTTTATGGTTTTCTATGTACAATATTATGTCACCTGCGAATGACAGTTTTACTTCCTCCTTTCCAATTTGGATGCCTTTTATATCTTCTTGTCTGATTGTTGTGGGTAGGACTTCCAGTACTATCTATCTATATAAAAGGCTAAGGCCAGTAGGTATGACACACACTGACCACCAGGGGACATACGCTCAACACAGGAGCTGCCGAGTGACAGCAACTTTGCAGAGGGCCCTCTTGCACTCTGGGACCCCTCGGGGGATGTCGGACTGCCAGTTTCAGCCTGATCCCCGCAGGCCAGGCCGAGGGACCCCACCTGTCAGAGGGACCCCACTCACTCTGCAGACGCCCTTCGAGCCCCAGCACCGCCTCAGGTGTAGCCAGCCAGGCAGGGACCGTGGGAGGTTGGCTCCAGGCCGTGTCTGGCCTGTCTCACCCAGTCCTGCCCCGATGGCCACCTTCTATTAATTTCCTTTCAATGTGCACGAATCCGTGCACTGAGCCTCTAGTGTTGAATAAGAGCAGTGAACACGGACATCCCTGTCTTGTCCCAGTTCTTTCAGGTTTTGCCCATTGAGTATGATGGTGGCTGTAGGTTTATGACATATGGCCTTTATTATGTTGAGGTATGATCCCTCTATTCCCAGTTTGTTGAGAGTTTTTATCAACAATGGGTGTTGGATTTTGTCAAATGCTTTTCTGCATCTATTGATATGATCATTTGATTTTTGTCTTTCAATTTGTTCATGTGATGTGTATCACATTTATTGATTTTGGAATATTGTATCAGCCTTGCATACCTAGAATAAATCCCACTTGATCATGGTGTATGATCTCTTAAACATATTGCTGGATCTGATTTGCTAATATTTTGTTGAGGGTTTTAGCATCTATGTTCATCAGGGATATTGCCCTGTAATTCTCTTTCTTTGTAGTGTCTTTACCTGGTTTTGGGAGTAGGATAATGCTAGCCTCATGAAAAGAACTTAGAAGTGGCCCTTCCTCCTGGATTTTTTTGGAATACTTTGAGGAGGATAGGTGTTAGTTGTTCTTTGAATGTTTGGTAAAACTCCCCTGTGAAGCCATCTGGACCAAGGCTTTTGTTTGCTGGGAGTTTTTATTATTATTATTATTATTATTATTACTTCAATTTCATCAGTTGCTATTGATCTATTCAGGTTTTCTGATTCTTTCTGGTTTAGTTTTGGAACATTGTATTTTTCTAGGAATTTGTCCATTTCGACCAGGTTGTCCAGTTTGTTCGCATATAGTTGTTCATATTATTTTCTTGCAATCCTTTGTAATTCTGTGTTGTCATTTGTTATTTCATTTCTTTTATTTCTAATTTTATTTATTTGGGACCCCTCTCTTTGTTTCTTGATGAGTCTGGCTAAAGGTTTATCGATCTTTTTTATTTCTCAAAGAACCAGCTCTTGATCTTTTGTATTGTTTTTTTTAGTCTCTATGTCATTTATTTCTGCTCAGATATTTATTATTTCTTTCCTTCAACTTACTCTGGGATTTTCTTGCTGTTCTCTTTCTAATTCTTTAGGTTAAATAGTTATTACCTTTTTGTGTGTGTGTTTTTAAGGTAGGCCTGTAATGCTATGAATTTCCCTCTCAGGACTGATTTTGCTGTGTCCCATATGTTTTGGGTTGTTCTGTGTTCATTTTCACTTGTTTCCAGGAAGTTTTTTATCTCTTCCTTGATTTCATTGGCAACCCATTCATTGTTTAGTAACATACTATTTAGCCTCCATGTGTTTGAATGTTTTTGAGTGTTTTTATTGTGGCTGATTTCTAGTTTCATGCCACTGTGATCCAAGAAGATGATTCATATGATTTCAAGCCCCTTGAACTTGCAGAGACTTATTTTGTGTCCCAGCATGTGGTCTATCTTTGAGAATGTCCCATATGCACTTGAGAAGAATGTATATTCTTCAGCTTTGGGTTGGAATGTTCTGTAAATGTCAATGAAATCTATCTGACCTAGTGTGTAGTTTAAGGTCTCTGTTTCCTTGTTGTTTTTCTTTTTTTTTTTTTTTGTCTAGACGATCTATCCAGTGACATCAGTGGGGTGTTCAAGTCCCGTACACTATAACTGTATTGTTGTCAATCTCTCCCTTAAAGTTAAATATTTGGGTGTCCATATATTGGATTCATACATGTTTACCAAGGTGATATCCTCTTGTTAGATTGATCCCTTTAGTATTACGTAGTGTCCTTTTTTGTCTCTTGTTATAGCCTTTGCTTTGAAGTCTATTTTGACATATATAAGTATTACTACACCTGATTTTTTTCATTTCCATTTGCATGGAAAATTTTTTCCCATCCCTTCCCTTTCCTCATGTGTGAGTCTTTTGTTCTGAGGTGGGTCTTTTGGAGACAGTATATTTGTGGGCCATGTTATCTTATCCATTCATCTACCCTATACCTTTCAATTAGAGCATTTAATCCATTTACACTTAAGGTTATTATTGATAGGTACTTATTTACTGCCATTTTATTCTTTATGCCTATGTCTCTCTCTATTTATCCTCATTATTACAGCAGGAAATGTTAAAACATTTCTTGCAATGCTGGTTTGATGGTAATAAACTCCTATAGCATTTTTTTCTGAGAAGCTCTTTATTTCACCATCTATTTTGAATGATAGCTTTGCTGGATAGAGTAGTCTTTGTTTCAGATACTTGCTTTTCATTACCTTGAATACTTCATGCTATTCCCTTTTGGTCTGCACTATTTCTATTGAGAAATCAACTGACAGCCTTATGGGAGCTCCCTTGTAGATCATTGACTGTTTCTCTCTTGCTGCTCTTTGTCCTTAAAGTTTGCCATTTTAATTATGGTGTGTCTTGCAGTGGATCTCTTTGGGTTCATCTTGATTGGTAACCTCTGTACTTCCTGAACTTGTGTAGCTTTTTCTTTCACCAGCTTACAGAAGTTTTCTGTCATTATTTTTCCCAACAGGTTCTAGATTCCTTACTCTTTTTCTTTTCCCTCTGGAACTCCTATGATTTGGATGTTGTTCCTTTTATTGTCCTTAAACTGTCCTCATGCTTTTGAAGTATTTTTTTACTTTTTGCGGCCCTGATTGACTGGTTTTGTCTACCTTATCTTTCAAGTCACTTATTCAATCTTCTGCTTCATCGAGTCTGCTTTTAATTCCTTCCAGCATATTCTTGATGTCAGATATAGTATTTTTCATTTCTGTCTGGATATATATATACTGTTTTTTCAAGCTGATGTACCTTTCACTAAGTTCCTTGTAGTGCCCACTAAGTTCCTGGAAGTTCCCATTAAATTTTGTATTTTCGCTAAGTTCCTTGAGCATTTTTATAACCATTACTCTGAACTCTATGTTTGATAACTTGCTTACCTCCATCCCATTTAGGTCTTTTTCTTTCAATTCCTCCTTTTCTTTAATTTGGGGCTTATTTCTTTTTCTCCCCATTTTAGTTGCCTCTTTGTGTTTGTCTCTATGTATTATATATAATTGCTATGACATCCAGTCTTATGGAATGGGCTTTTGCAGTAAATGTCCTGTGGGATCCAGAGGTGTGTTTTCCTTGTATTACTGAGCTGTAATATGCTAGGCATGTCCCTTTTGTGTGTTATTTGGATTCTCGTGTTGTGATTGAATCTAGCTTGTGGTTGTCCCATTCATGGGAGGACTCTCCTCTCAGGCTGGCTAACTATGAGGCTCAGTCACTACCACATCATGTGAACTATAGTACAGGTACTGACAGGGAAAAACAAAACAAAACTGACAGGAAACGAACAGGAACATACAAAATATCCATATGGCCACAATGATAATAACCCAAGAGAAAAGAGAATTAGGAAAGAAAAGAGAGACAGCACAAATACTAAGGCAAAAAAGAAACAGAGAAAAGGATGTTATTGCTAATAGTTAAAAAAAAAAATAAAGAGGATACTAGAGATAAAGGGGGCAGAAAAAAAATTCTGAAAGGAAAGAAGGAAGAGCAAAAAAAATGAGAGTAGAAATAGAAAAATGAGAAAAAAGACAAAAAGACTGAGAAAGAAAAAAATTATGTAAGCGTAACAAGGAAAGGTAAAGCAAAAGAAAGAATGGAAAAGAAAGTAGAAAAAAATAGAGTACGGAAGGAGGTCAATAAGAGATATGAAAGAAGCAAGAGAGAAAAGCAAGAAATATAATAATTATAATAATAACATCAAAGCAATAAAGCAGAAAATATTGAAAAAAGGACAAAACAAAACTAAGAAAAAAATATCCTATTTAATAAAAAGGTAATATGCAAATTGACCATCACTCCAACACACAAGATGGCCGCCCCCATGTGGACACAGATGGCTGCCACAAAATGGCTAGCAGGGGAGGGCAGCTGGGGGGAACCAGGCCTGCAGGGGAGGGCACTTGGGGGGGACCAGGCCTGCTTGGGGGGACCAGGCCTGCAGGGGAGGGCAGTTGGAGGTGACCAGGCCGGCAGGGGAGGGCAGTTAGGGGCAACCAGGCTGGCAGGGGAGGGCATTAGGGGTGACCAAGCTGGCAGGGGAGGGCAGTTGGGGGTGACCAGACCTGCAGGGGAGGGCAGTTAGGGGCAATCGGTCTGCAGGGGAGCAGTTAGGCGTCAATCAGGCTGGCAGGGGAATGGTTAGGGGCTGATCAGGCTGGCAGGCAGAAGTGGTTAAGGGCAATCAGGCAGGGAAGCAGTTGGGAGCCAGCAGTCCTGGAATGTGAGAGGGATTTCCGACTGCCCTTGAGGGGTCCCAGATTGGAGAGGGTGCAGGCTGGGCTGAGGGACACACACACAGACACACACACGCCATGCATGAACTTCGTGCACCAGGCCTCTATATATATATAAGCTTAAGCGACTGGTCGACCATTCAACCATCCGACCGGTAGCTATGACACAGACTGACCACCAGGGGGCAGACACTCAACGCAGGAGCTGCCGAGCTGCGGTGACTTGGCAGCTGTGGTTCTCGGGTGAGGCACCCAGAACCAGAGAGGAGGGAGCCCAATTCCAGGGTGCGTCACCCGAGAACCTCTCTCTTGCAATCCGGGACCCCTTGGAGGATGTCGGAGAGCCAGTTTCGGCCCAATCCCCACAGGTCAGGCCAAGAGACCCCGAAGGCCTCTAGTTTTTTAATAAAATGTCAGCCATGTGAAGTTTGTCTGGGCAGCTTATGATGTCTGAGGCTCACTGATTTGTATGCTGATTTCAGGCCTCCTGGGAGGTTATTTTGTGTCAAGCCAATGTCAGGAGCTGCTCAAGTTTGGCTCTCAATGTCCTTTTGTAGCTGGCTGATCTGAGGCTCTCTGCATCCTGCCTCCTCTTGTCAGCTACTCTGCCTCTCCCCTGTGGTTTCCTGGTCTTTCTCCAGTGTCTTCCAAAGAGAGTTTTTAAGGTGGAGGCAGGCTAGCATTATTAGGGCTAGTGGGCCCCTTACTTAGAGATTTCATTATCAGGCACTCACTGAGGGGAAATTAGTCTCAGCTTCAAAGCCAACTCCTCACTCTCTACCATATCCTCAACTCCAGTTCCCCATAAAATGGCCTGATGCAGGTTCAGATTGGATACCGTCTGCTGCCCTTTCTGAATGGGCAGTTTCAGCTGCCCTGGGCTCAGTGGGATTGATAAAAATAGTATCCTGTGAATATATTGCCAGCCCAGCCCTCAGGAGGGGTGTTTAGCATTTCCTCCTGGTCACAAACATACTCTCTGAGAGTCTTATTCTTTTAATGTCCTCCTCTAAGTTGTTCTCTCTTCCTACCCTGAACTGTGCCCAGTGGGGGTATATGGGGCTTCAGAGAGCTGATCCATCCCATTTTCTGTTGGAGGCACAAGGACATCGGGTCCTCGTAAAGCAGGTTTTCTGCTTCTTTATATGGTTTTGATTTTCCACAGCATCCACTGGGAAGGCTTATATTGGGGAGATGGACCAGCAAAAGCCGGTCTTTGTGTCTGCACTATGGACAGGCAGCCAGTACTGGGAAAGGAGTAGTGGAGTACATTTACCTCTCCTGCAGGTTAGGAGCACCTCATGGCCAGAGGTCCAAAGATGATTCCCTCAGCAACCAATGAGACCTCACAGTATGTGGAGAAAACCTCCACATAACTCATGTTGGAAAGTCCTTCCCCTAAAAGTAAATCTTGGTCTCTGACCCACACTCAGAGCACCCCCTCAGTCTTCTATGCTCTGTCTCTGGAAAATTATTAGATACTAGAGGCCCGGTGCACAAAAATTTGTGCACTTGGGGGGGAGGGGGTGTCTCTCAGCTGGCCTGTGCCCTCTCGCAGTCTGGGACCCCTCAGGAGATAACGACCTGCTGGCTTAGGCCTGCTCCCGGGTGGCAGAGGGCAGGCCCAATCCCTAGGTGCAGCCCCTGGTCGGGCTCGGAGCAGGGCCAATTGGGGAGTTGGGGCGCCACCCCCTGTAATGCACAGAGCAGGGCTATCAGGAGGTTGTGATGCCACCCTCAGTCACGCTCAGGGTAGGGCTGATTGGGGGGTTGGGGCACCGTCCCCTGTCACACTCAAGGCAGGGTCCATGGGGAGGTTGCAGCGCCACCCCCTGTCACGCACAGAGCAGGGCCAATCAGGGGGTTGGGGCACTGCCCCCTGTCACTCACAGAGCAGGGCCCATCAGGGGGATTGGGGCTCTGTACCCTGTCACGCACAGAGCAGGGCCAATCAGGGGGTTGGGGTGCTGCCCACTGTCACGCACAGAGCAGGGCCCATCAGGGGGTTGGGGCGCCGCCCTCTATCACCCACAGAGCAGGGCCAATCAGAGGGTTGGGGTGCCGCCACTCTCACACTCAGGGCAGGGCTGATGGGGAGGTTATGACTCTATCCCATCACACACAGAGCAGGGCCTGTGGGGGGGTGGGGGTTGGGGTACCGCCCTCTATCACCTACAGAGCAGGGCCGATCAGGGGGTTGGGGCACCACCACTCTCACACTCAGGGCAGGGCCGATGGGGAGGTTATGGCTCTACCCTGTCACACACAGAGCAGGGCCCGTGGGGGGGCGGAGGGGTTGGGGCGCCGCAACCTGTCACACACAGAGCAGGGCTGATCAGGGGGTTGGGGTGCTGCACCCTGTCACACACAGAGCAGGGCGATCAGAGGTTGGGGAGCTCCCCCCTATCAGGCACAGTGCAGGGCTAATCAGGGGGTTGGGGCGCCTTCCCCTGTCACAAACAGAGCAGGGCCGATAGGGAGGTTGTGGCCCCGCCCCCTGTCACACACAGAGCTGCAGGGCGATCAGGAGGTTTGGGCACTGCCCCCTGTCACGCTGATCCTGTGCCAGGAGGCCTCTCGGCTCCGCTGATCCCGGTGCTGGTAGGCATATTACCCTTTTACTATATAGGGTAGAGGCCTGGTGCACATGTGGGGGCCGGCTGGTTTGCCCTGAAGGGTGTCCAGGATCAGGGTGGGGGTCCCCACTGGGGTGCCTGGCCAGCCTGGGTGAGGGGATGATGGCTGTTTGCAGCTGGTCACACACCCTTCAGGGTGGGAGTCCCCACTGGGGTGCCTGGCCAGTCTGAGTGAGGGGCTGAGGGCTGTTTTCAGGCTGGCGGGTGATGGAAGCTCCCAACGGCTCCTTTTTTTCTTTTTTTTTTTATTCTGGGCCAGCTTTAGCTCTGAGGCTCCAGCTCTTAAGCCTCCGCTCCTGAAAGCAGGTATCTGGTTTGTTTCGATTCTATATTTGTTACAATGTTTGAAACTGCAGGCTCAGAGGCTGGCAAGGCAGGGGGGGAACGTTTGTTTCCTCCTTCACTGAAGCAAGCAAGCCTCATGTTAGTTTCAAGCTGCCTGGCTGCCAGCCACCATCTAGGCTGGCAGTTAATTTGCATATCGCCCTGATTAGCCAATGGGAAGGGTAGCGGTCATACACTAATTACCATGTTTCTCTTTTATTAGATAGGATGTGTACAAAGTTCCCACTATGAAAAAGAAATTAAAATATGAAAACAGAAAGGAAGACCTGAGGAAGTAGTCCAGCAAACTTTTTAAAAATAGTTTTAAAATGCTAACATCCTCAGTGTTATAAGATGATAATACATGCATATAAAACAAGAATAAGTTCTAAAAAAAAATGAAGTCTACTTTTCAAGAAAGAAAAATAACATTCTGTCTTCAAAAAGTAACAGGATAAAAGAGCTAGTAGAAATTAGAAGGATCATAGCCTAAGATAATGCAGTCATAGGGGTGAAAAATAAAAGTGAAAAATCTCCCAAAAAGCAGAACAAAAAACCCAGATGAAAAAGTAAAAGAAAAGAGATGAAATAGTACCAATCTGAGAGTCAATATACTCTTTACTAAGAGTTCTACAAAAACCAGAGAAAGAGAATATTTAAAATTTATATTAAATATTTTCCCAGAACTCTAAGAAATAAGGTTTCTTGCTGAAAGGCTTCAACAAGTACCCAAAACAAGAGACATATACCAAATATTTAAAATTATAGAGTGCCATATTTTTTAAAACATGCTTGTAAAAAGAGCTTATATGAAAAGGGAAAAATCAATATGACATTGAATTCTGAATAGCAACATAAACAACTAGAGTAAGACTTCAGATTTCTATACCTAACCAAACTATCAAACACTTACTTTTAATTTAAGCTTTCCTAAGAAACTACTTATTGTAAGATGTATATCAATAATACTGGAGATTAATCAATAAAACCCACATGCATCCAAAAACCAAGGAATACAACTCAAGAAGGCAGAAAGAAGGTTCTGGAATGATTGCTTTACACCGTATGTACAACATTATCAGTCTTCCTAGGAAGGAAGTCTCTAGGGGGAGAAAATAGTAGAACTGAGAAACTGTTCTAAGAGAATACTTTTGTAATATACATAGAGATAGTGTACAGTATAAGTATATAATAATCTGAAGGGGGGAAATAAGAATTGATATGTAAAAAAAACTGTTCCAGTAGAAAAATGAAACAGTAAAAGCAAGTTACACTAAAAGAGACAAATATACTATACCTCACAACTTGGCCTTAAGGTAAATAAGTTAAATCTTCATCTACAAGAGAATTAAGAGAGATAATCCAATCTAATAAAAGAGAAACATGCAAATTGACCACACCTCTGCCACGCCCAAGCCATGCCCACCAACCAATCAGAGTGACTATATGCAAATTAACCCAACCAAGATGGTGGCCGGCAGCCACGGAGCTGGAGCAAGCAGGAGGCTTGGTTGCCCCAGCAATGGAGTAAGCCAAGCTTCCCGCCTACGCTGGGCAGCTGTGGCCTCCACTCAAGGCAACAAAGTTTCAATTATAGAAGATAAATAAATCCCACATACCTGCTTCCAGCCAGCCTTCACTGGGAGCTTGGGTGGCTGGGGGCCATGGCCAGCCTGCAAACAGTCATCAGCTTCTCACCCAGGATGGCCACACTCTCATGGGGTGAGGGTCCCCACTGGGGGGCTTGGCCAGCCTGCAAACCACCATCAGCCCCTCACCCAGGCTGGCCAAGCAGCCCAGCGGGGACCCCCATCCTGAAGGGGTTGTGGCCAGCCTGCAAACAGCCATCAGCCACTCACCCAGGCTGGCCAGGCACTCCAGCGGGGACCCCCACCATCAAGGGGGTGTGGCCAATCTGAAAATGGCCCTCAGCCCCTCACCCAGGCTGGCCAGGCACCCCAGCAGAACCCCCACCCTAATCCAGGACACCCTTCAGGGCAAACCAGCGGCCCCCACCCTTGCACCAGGCCTCTATCCTATATAATAAAAAGGTAATATGCAAATTGACCCTAACAGCAGAAGGACTGGAAATGACTGGTCACTATGACACACACTGACCACCAGGGGGCAGACGCTCAATACAGGAGCTGCCCCCTGGTGGTCAGTGCGCTCCCACAGGGGGAGCTCTGCTCAGTCACAAGCCAGGCTGACAGCTGGCAGCACAGCGGTGGTGGTGGGAGCCTCTCCCGCCTCCTCAGCAGCGCTAAGGATGTCCGACTGCAGCTTAGGCCTGCTCCCCGCTGGCAAGTGGACATCCCTCGAGGGCTCCCAGGCTGCCAGAGGGATGTCTGACTTCCAGCTTAGGCCCAATCCCCGGGGGAGCGGGCCTAAGCCAGCAGGTGGACATCCCCCGAGGGATCCCAGACTGCAAGAGGGCATAGGCCGGGCTGAGGGACCCCCACCCCGAGTGCACAAATTTTTGTGCACCGGGCCTCTAGTTTATATATATACATATATATAATTGATTTCAGAGAGGAAGGGAAAGAGTTAGAGAGATGAAACATCAATGATGAGAGAGAATCACTGATTAGCTGCCTCCCTCTCACCCCCTACTGGGGCTGGGGGGATTGAGCCTGCAACTCAGGCATGTGCCCTTGACTGGAATCAAACCCGGGACCCTTTAGTCCACAGGCAAACGCTCTATCCACTGAGCCAAACCGGCTAGGGCGAGAAATAATTTCTAAAACTAATTTAGAAATATGGTGGAACACACCAAAATAATTTAAAACAGAGTTCAAAGTAGTTGCCTTTGGTGGAACAGAACCAGAATTGGAGAGATGAAGCTGGAGACTACTGATTTTCATAAGCCTCCATAGTACTTAAACTTTTAACTACCGACATGGATAATTTCAATAATTATTTGATATTTTAAACAAAAACTAATAGTATCTAGATATAACTGACAAGGAACCATCAGTTCTTTCATTTTTAGCTAATTTCAGGAATGGTCAGACATAAGGAGCTATTTATTAGAACATGACAGTAGGCTAAATACCTAATTTATTCTTATAATACTTCCTACTACACACACACAAAAAAATCTAGTAACCACTCATATCTGATACTAATCTCTACAGTCACTATGTTCTACCAGCAAAAACGGGGAGCTAGGTCATGGATAAAAAAAAGGGAAATTCTAATCTGCCTTTATGCATCTAACAAGAAACAAACAGTACAGCAGTCAGAGTACAAAACTTTTATACAGTCATTCCTTTGAGAAGAGCAGTCTGGCTTTCAACTCAGTAGTCTCTACCCTATACTTCAGACCACAGGAAAAATGAGAATAAAGTTTTTCCCACTTAAATTGAAATCACTTTATCCTGAAAAGTATTAGCTCTTAAATTCTCTTGCTTCCTTTAATCCTCTGCCAAATTTCTAGAACATCTTTATTCTTTTTATCAAACCACATCCTTTTTTTTTCTTCCCAGCCAACAGCCCAAGGGTTCATCTTCTCTTAACAAGCTTTTCCCTATTCATGTCTACTCAGCATACAATCGGCAATCTATCCATTCATCTCAGCGTGTGTGTGTGTGTGTGTGTGTGTGTGTGTGTGTGTGTGTGTGTGGGAGAGAGAGAGAGAGAGAGAGAGAGAGAGAGAGAGAGAGAGAGAAAGAGAACGCACGCCGCTCTCATGTGCATACGTGGGTGGGTGGAGGGAGGAGGAGGAACTTCTCTTCTCTTACACGTTTGAGCTCTAAATTGGCCACATCAAATATTTATTCTCTTAACCACCTCAACCAGCCTTGGAGGCAGAGCTCACCAAACACCGCAGACCTACAGCACAGTGCCCTCTGCTGGCCAGTCATCATTGCAGCATTTTCTGCAATGTAAATCTTACCGGAGCAACAGGTCTGATCAAGTTCCTCAATAATTTTCTAACATGAATTCTCATAGAAGCAATATTTAAATTAGAGCTTTAAAGCTTTATTTCACTTTAATAATCGGTCCTTGCATATTCACTCATGGTTATTAATATATAGAGAGAGGTAATATGCTAATTGGTCCTAACGGTGTCCCAGTCATGACCGTTCAACAGGCTGCGTGCACACAGGAGCTGGTCAGCGGGGAAGGGGGCAGGGACTTGCGCCACTGGGACATGAGGCTGCCGCAGGGGGCGGCCCCCCTGGTGGAGGTGCACGCAGGTCCAGCGCACCACCCAGCCCAGAGGGGTGCATCAGGACAGGGGCGGCTGCCCAGGTGGAGGTGCGTGCAGGCCCGCCACACCGCCCAGCCCAGAGGGGGACATCAGGACGGAATGCGCAGGCTTGCCACGCCGCTCGGCCTGGAGGGGGGAGTCAGGACGAGGGCGGGGCCTTAGTGGACAGCTCTTAGCACTCCTGCACCGGGGTCTGAAGGCACAGAGAGGAAGGGAGAGCAGATGGGCAGTTAGGGGGGTTAGGCCAGTAGGGGAGAGCAGATAGGCAGTTAGGGGGATCAGGCCAGGAGGGGAGAGCAGTTAGGGGCATCAGGCAGGCAGGCAGGTGAACACTTAGGAGCCAGTGGTTCTCGATTGTGAGAGGGATCCCAGATTGGAGAGGGTGCAGGCCAGGCTGAGGGAAAACCCCGCCCCCCATGCACTAATTTTGTGCATCGGGCCTCTAATCCTATATAATAAAGAGCTAATATGCAAATGGTTGTCATGCCCTCACGCCGTCACACCATAATGGCTCAGACACTCAACCCTTGGGAGAGAGGAATAAGGACCAGCCAGGCACAAATGAGCTCGCGAGAGAGGAAAGGGGACCAACCAGGCTTAGCCCCTGGAAAGGGACAAGCCACCCACCCCGCAGTCCCACACACCAGGAGTTGCACCTGTGCCTGAGGTCCGGGAGAGGAACAAGCCACCCACCCCACAGTCCCGGGCGCCAACGGGAGGGAAGCCAGGGTTCTGGTGCCTGCCACCAGCCAGAGGAGGGAATCCTGGGTCCCAGGTGTAGGGCAAGGCAGAGGTGCTTAGGAGTGATCAGGCCAGCAGGAGAGCAGTTAGGGCAATCAGGCAGGCAGGCAGGCAAGCGGTTAAGAGCCAGCGGTCCCGGATTGGGAGAGGCAGTCGGACATCCCCTAAGGGGGTCCCATATTGGAGAGGGTGCAGGCCAGGCTGAGGGACCCCACCCCCCGGTGCATGAATTTCTTGCACCGGGCCTCTAGTTTAATATAAAAACACAAAGCACTATAATTCATTTCTAAGTAATCCTAAAATATCTTCTCATCTTTTCACTTAATTTACTCATTTTATAACCAGTTAGATAATTTTTAAAAATCTAAATACATATTTTGGGGGGGGGGCGGACAAAATCTGTATACAATTTGCATACAATTTGTGGGTCTTGCTTTAAGAAAAATACAAAATTATAAAAAAAATAGAACACAAAGTGAATACATTTAATAATGGGGTATGGAGATCACAACATAATACAGCTCATGAAAGCTGAAATATACCACATTGCAACTTCCAGGAAACACAGGATTTTTACTATCTAATATTCTATACTTTTCTCCTCCTATATTTTATTTCATTTGCTTAGATCACTTCTTACATAACAATTTGTAATCCTATTTAATAAAGAGGTAATATGCAAATTGACCATCACTCCAACACACAAGATGGATGCCCCCATGTGGCCAAAGATGGCCACCCCCATGTGGACACAAGATGGCCGGCAGGGGAGAGCAGTTAGGGGTGACCAGGCCAGCAGGGGAGAGCAGTTAGGGCCAACCAGTCCTGCAGAGAAGGGCAGTTCGGAGTGACCAGGCCTCCAGGGGAGGGCAGTTGCGGGGGGACCAGGCCAGCAGGGGAGGGCAGTTGGGGGCAACCAGGCCAGCAGAGTAGGGCAGTTTGGGGTGACCAAGCTGGCAGGGGAGAGGAGTTAGGGGCAATCGGGCCAGCAGGGGAGCAGTTAGGTATCAATCAGGCTGGCAGGGGAGTGGTTAGGGGGTGTTCAGACTGGCAGGCAGAAGTGGTTAAGGGCAATCAGGCAGGCAGGCAGGTGAGCAGTTGGGAGCCAACAGTCCTGGATTGTGAGAGGGGTCCCAGATTGGAGAGGGTGGAAGCTGGGCTGAGGGACACACACACACACACACACACACACACACACACACACACCCGTGCACTAATTTCATGCACTGGGCCTCTACTAGTTTTTATAGAAAGATAATTCATTCTTTTCTCTAGCAATGGTTGATAAGTTACTTTTCATTGATCTTTTGGTAATGTTTCTTTCAGCTTTATAATTCATGAACAGTAAGTTTTTATGATTGTCAAATTTAAAAAAATTCCTATCAAATTTCTTTTATAAATATAAGTTAAAATCCAGAAGATTTCCCTGCAGACTAGCTTATGGCACCATACATTTCAAAAATTGCTTCTCCATGCCCTAGCCCATTTGGTTCAGTGGATAGAGCGTCGGCCTGTGGACTGAAGGGTCCCTGGTTCGATTCCGGCCAAGGGCACATGCCTGGGTTGTGGACTTGATCCCCAGTGGGGGGCATGCAGGAAGCAGCCAATTAATGATTCTCTCTCATCATTGATGTTTCTATTTCTCTCTTCCTTTCCCTTCCTCTCTGATGTCAATAAATAGATATTTTTTTTAAAAAATTGCTTCTCCAGTATGATTCACATAGTTCAAGTGTAATAAATACATCACACTCATATTTTGAGAGTTTGTTTGGAGGTTCTAGCAGGGGACCACAGCTACTTGTATATCTTTGACCAGTCCTCTCCTCTGGGGGTAAGGTTGTCCTCTTTGATCGAGCGCACAGCTTCGGGAGGGACACACATGGGTCAGTGAGGGAGGAGGGGGACACACACCTGGTCAGCCAGATCAGCCGAATCAATCCTGGTGATCAATGGGGTGACAGATGTCACAGCCAGATCACCCTCACATCCTCACACTCATATTTTGATACTGCTAACTCTACACTCTCATATTACAACCCCAGCAGAGGCGGTGGCAGTAGCAGCACATCTGATATTTGCTCTTATGCTGGGACATTTAATAATTTATCTGTTCACAAAAGTGACTGGACACTACATAAACATATCTCTAAAACCAAACAAAATATTATTCCCAAATTTTCCTTATCCAGATCCCTAAAACGCCACTCCCATGTTATCTAACAAGAGAGAAAGTGATAACGGCAGAAGTCTGACTGACAGTGGCCCTAGCTGATCAGAGTTCAGATCTATTTCCTAAGTTACACAAAATCATTGACCAGGTAAACATATTGCAGACACTCCCGCAGGGCCTTGGAATGGGCTGATGTCCTGGATCTTAAGCTCCATTAGCTTTAAGTCAATCTGATTCTGTGGATATATGCATAATCTAATACAAATATAGTTCTTTTAATGACCTATATAGCCTCCCATAATTTTCTTAAAGCTCACATAATCTTACACAGACATGCACACATATTCAAACATACATAAAGTTGCCCATGTTCCACAAAAAGGGGACATTATGCCATTTTCTGAATTTTGCTTTTATCACTCAACAACTGCAAAATCTCTGTTAGTCAATGGTATAGCCCTATTCATTCTTTTTAATGGATATGTAATATTTCATATATTCAAACATGGTCTTATGAGGAACAATTACTTTATTTCCAGACTTTCATACTAGAAAACATGTCTCAATGAATATCCATTTTCATACATAATGCTGGTGAGTTTACTTTTATTAGATTTTACTTCAAAAAGTGGTTCCATTCTAAGCACCTCTAAAGATTAAAGCACCTTTAAAGACGTCCTAAGTTTCTACGGAGTATCCTTTTTCTGTTCCAAGAGGGTCATAAGTTTTTAATTTTAATAGGTAGCAAAATACTTCCCAAAAGCATTTCAGTAGTTCACATTTCTACTAGCAATGTATGGGCATATTCTTTATCTCCATATTCCTGCCAGCGGTACATATTAACAGTCTTTTTACAGTACTCAGCTCTATGTTATCCTATATAATAAAAGCCTAATATGCAAATTGACTGGCGAAACGACAGGTCGCTATGACACACACTGACCACCAGCAGGCAGACGCTCAATGAAGGATCTGCCCCCTGGTGGTCAGTGTGCTCCTACAGGGGGAGGGCCACTCAGCCAGAAGCCGGGCTCATGGCTGGGAAGTGCAGCAGCAGTGGTGGGAGCCTCTCCTGCCTCCAGGGCAGTGTTAAGGAGCAGCAAGCAGGCAGGCGGTAAGGAGCGAGGGGTCCCAGACTGCAAGAGGGCACAGGGCACAGGCCTGCCTGAGGGACTGACCACCCTCCCCCAGTGCACGAATTTCATGCACTGGGCCTCTAGTATAATATATTATTGTAATGTTAAGTTGCATTTCTTTGATTATAACAAAATTGAACATATTTTCATACATCTGAGAGCCATATGGCTTTGCTCCATCATTACCTCCTCATATACTTCACTCATTTTCCTATTGGTTTGTTGGTCTTTTCAGTGTCCATTTATAAGGATTCTTGGTAGTGTCTAATTACTAACCTTAATTTATATTAAACCATTCATTTGTATATTGAGCTTTTTATTTTTTTATTTTTTTGTTTATTTATTTTAAAACATATTTTTATTGATTTCAGAGAGGAAGGGAGAGGGAGAGAGAGATAGAAACATCAATGATGAGAGAGAATCACCGAGCGTCTGCCTCCTGCAAGCCCCCCACTGGGGATCGAGCCCACAACTCAGGCATGTGCCCTTGACTGGAATCAAAGCCAGGACCCTTCAGTCCACAGGTCAACGCTCTATCCACTGAGCCAAACCAGCTAGGGCTATATTGATCTTTTTAAATGGTACTTTTGACATGTAAAAGGTGCTAAACAATGCAGATGTTCCAAAAAAATTTATAGTGCTGTGGTTTAATATTAAGAAATTCTTCCCCATCCTTCCATTATATACATATTTAGGGGCAGGCAAAAGTAGGTTTACAGTTGTTCATATGGAAAATCATGCACCCATTATAGCAACTATACAATCAAAGAACCTAAAATCAGAGGCCAAAAAAAATCTGTCTGCTCCCCTCAAATGAGCACTAAGCTAAAAATAATCACCTGTCAGTGATGAGAACAGGAAAAGCTCTGGACATCATTATTAGGTATTATCTATAATAAATAAAAAGTGAGTGTTTAGACATAGCTAAAAGTCATTGTCCTCTTTATTGGGCGGTAATCAAAATTTTGTTAATCTAGTTTCCTCTAAATAATAAGAGAGAAAAGGCTCAGTCAGAGAGTATGGAGCGCTGGTTTCTGATTCCAGCTCCAGCTTGTAGAAGCCACTGGACCTTACTGTGTCTCCACTTCTACACTTGTAAGTAAAGGCCACTTTCTTCCTTCCCATGTGACAGGTCTTAAAAAGTTATGGCTAATTATAATTCTAGGGCAAACAAGAACACTTTTGCAGGAGAATATAAAATAAAACAACATTTAATAATAATATTAGTGTATAATATTACATAATATATATCATCCTATCTAATAAAAGAGAAACATGGTAATTGGCGTACGACCGCTACCCTTCCCATTGGCTAATCAGCGAGATATGCAAATTAATTGCCAGCCAAGATGGCGGCCGGCAGCCAGGCAGCTTGAAACTAACATGAGGCTTGCTTGCTCCAGTGACGGAGGAAACCAACGTTCCCCGCCTGCCTTGCCGGCCTCTAAGCCTGCAGTTTAAAAAACATTGTAACAAATATAGAAGCTAAAAAAAACCCCAGAAACCTGCTTTCAGCGAGCCGGGATCTCAGAGCTGGAATTGATACAGAGTTTGGATTATAGAACCGAAACAAACCAGATACCTGCTTTCAGCAGCGGATGCCTAAGAGCTGGAGCCTCAGAGCTAAAGCTGGCCCAGAATAAAAAAAGAAAAAAGAAAAAAAGGAGCAGTTGGGAGCTTCAGTCCCAGCCTGAAAACAGCCCTCAGCCCCTCACCCGACTGGCCAGGCACCCCAGTGGGGACCCCCACCCTGATCCAGGACACCCTTCAGGGCAAACCAGCCAGCCCCCACCCATGCACCAGGCCTCTATCCTATATAGTAAAAGGGTAATATGCCTCCCAGCACCGGGATCAGCGGAGCCGCGAGGCCTCCCGGCACCGGGATCAGTGTGACAGGGGGCAGCGCCCAAACCCCCTGATTGCCCTGCAGCTCTGTGTGTGACAGGGAGCGGGGCCACAACCTCCCTATCTGCCCTGCTCTGTTCCTGACAGGGGAAGGCGCCCCAACTCCCTGATTGGCCCTGCTCTGTGCCTGATAGGGGGGAGCTCCCCAACCCCCTGATCGCCCTGCGGCTCTGTGTGACAGGGTGTGGTGCCCCAACCCCCCCACCCCACGGGCCCTGCTCTGTGTGTGACGGGGTAGAGCCATAACCTCCCCATCGGCCCTGCCCTGAGTGTGAGAGTGGCAGCGTCCCAACCCCGATCGGCCCTGCTCTGTGGGTGATAGAGGGCGGCGCCCCAACCCCCTGATCCTCCCTGCTCTGTGTGTGACAGGGGGCGGTGCTCCAACTCCCCTATAGGCCCTACTCTGTGAGTGACAGGGGGGAGCTCCTCAACCCCCTGATTGGCCCTGCTCTGTGCGTGACAGGGGGTGGCGCCGCAACCTCCCCATGGACCCTGCCTTGAGTGTGACAGGGGACGGTGCCCCAACCCCACAATCAGCCCTACCCTGAGCGTGACTGAGGGTGGCATCACAACCTCCCAATCCGCCCTGCTCTGTTCATGATAGGGGGTGGCGCCCCAACTCCCCAATTGGCCCTGCTCTGAGCCCGACCAGGGTCTGCACCTAGGGATTAGGCCTGCCCTCTGCCACCCGGGAGCAGGCCTAAGGCAGCAGGTCATTATCTCCTGAGGGGTCCCAGACTGCGAGAGGGCACAGGCCGGCTGAGGAACCCCCTTCCCCCCGGTGCACAAATTTTTGTGCACCGGGCCTCTAGTATAAAATAATATGGCACATAGAGCCAGAACAATGGAAGCCAGCTGGCAATGGTTCTGAAAGGGAAATACTAGTAAATGGACAGACTCTCAGGAGCTAAGAGTCAGGACATCTTAAGTTGGAGATAAAGTATCTCTAGGTCAGATATACTGAAAGCAAATATGAGTTGGGAATCAATTAAAAAGTTAAGGTATTTATATCAGGTTGTGGTTTAAGAAGTATTTGAGATTAACATAAAATTGTGTATGGAAGAGCCTTTAATGTGTGTAACCAGTTATACAACTGCAAAGTGGTTGTATAACTAATACCAGACATTAAGGTTACATGATGGACACCAAGGAGGAATGCACATTCGTATCAGCGAAAATAAATCAAGGGTGTTTATATGGTTTTGAGAACAATTGGAAGAGGAAAAGATAATAAGCTGGGATGGGGTGGGGGACATCATCTGCAACTTGAGACCAGGGTCCAAGGCAGATGATCTCAGATCCATTCAATCCGTTCATTCTAAAACCCACACACACCTCTTCTTGGTAAGTAATGACCATCAGCACAGTACCTGCATAGAAGATGGAGCAGAGCAGTAGTTCCTTCCTAATTAAATTGTCAATCCTCATTTTAAAAGAAATTCTGAGAATACAAATCAAAGTTGACAGTTTGAGAGGCCTCAAGCCAACTGACCCAGCCAGGATTTTAGAAATAATGAGAACAATAGTTTGTTTATAGCACGGGTGGGAATGTCTGGGCTGCGGACCATATAAGGCCTATGAAATCATTTGGTCTGGCCCTGCCAAGGCAATAGTGGTGAGTTAATTAAATGTTTGACCAAATATAGCAGGCTAATTTTTAAGTTGAAAATTTTGTATGACACATGAGAGATGTTATAAATATCCAAATGGCCCTTGAGAGAACAAAGGTTCCTCACCCCTTGTTTATAGGCATACATGTACTAACAAGAGAACCATGATTATTACATGTGACCTTTTCCATCACATTGTAGAGGGACTCAGTCTGAACATCACATACTTTTAAAGGGGGAGGGAGGAAGGGATAAAAAGAAATTTGCTCTGAATGAATAATCCCCCATAACTACAACTTCTAAAAAATATATATGAATAGATGTCAGATCTAAAGAAGAATTTTAGAAGAAGAGAGTACCATTCAGTTCTACCTTTTCAAAATACCAGTCCTCAAAAAATTCTACCAATATAACATTGAATCCTCATCCGTTTTATATGCACCAATACTGACTACTGACAGCAATTAACCCCAAAACCTGATTGGGAGGAGGACGTAGTTAGAGACACAAAAACACCATCTAATACCATTTCAATGGAAAGAGGTAGAGGGAAGTGACCACAAATCTCCATTGGATTCCTCTAACACAGCGTGCAATACACAGTCATCTTCCCTTAGAGCTCGAGGAAGTCAGATATGGAATGGAACTTCATGGCACTTTTCAACATTTTGATAATCATTAGCAAGAGATGATCTCAATTTCCTTTTGGACAAGATTTTTTAAAGGCCTATATACTCGTGGGCCTTAAACTGTTAGATTGTGTGCACATGCCTGCCCATCTTCATTTGATATTTGCTGAATATTAGCAACAAGCCCATTGTTCTGTGGTAATTAAGCATTTAGAAGTCATCCTTGTGGCTGGTTTTCTCAATGCAAGCACTTTAATTTTCTTCACAATTTACTGTATGTCTATTCTTTTCAGCATTTTAGGGTAGGTAACAAATATTCAAATTCTGCAAAATCAACCATAAGAGAAAATATCCAGAGTGTTTTCAACTATATTTGCAACACGTTATTACTTCCAAGAGGACTTTATTTCTTTTTATTGAGAAAAGGAGGCCTTGTCCTGGTCCTATTGGAAATAGATGCTTAGTTCTTATAGATTCATGTCCAAATGTCCAAGGGTAAAATCAATGCTGGGCATCTTATCCAAAAGGAAATTTCCACCACAGCACAACTCTTAACATTAGAAAGCTCATATGTGAATACTGTTCCATAGCTTTTTTGTTATCACCATGCTGAATTCCCTAGCCAATCTTACTTCTGGTAAGATTATTCACCTTTTTATTCAGCTCCCTAGAGGGCTACCCCACTTAGATATAGCACTTTGACCTCAAGCAGTACCCAGTTCTGTAGAAGTGACGCAGAGCAACCAGGCTATATGTCACTAACTCAGCAACACAGAGCAACCAGGCTATGTCACTTCAGGTAAGTCAATTACTCAATCTCTGTTTCAACTATAAGATGAGAAGTTGGGGGTAAAACTCAGTGGCAACTTACATCTCTTCTAGCCTGAATATCAGAGTGGTGCTTCCACCAAGACAGAACACAGACCCGCCCATGCCATCCTTGATATTGTGGCCCTGCTCGGACACCTCTATGAAGTATGCTCACCTGCCAGAACAGCCCAGCCCAGGCTGCACAGCTCTCAGCATCTGAAAGCTCATGCAAGTCTTCCCTGAGAATTCTCTTCTCCAAACTGATAAATAAACATAAGCCTCCATCACTCAGGTTCTTCAAAAATGCCTCTTTAAATGGAATGGCAAACAACCCATGGAACACCTGCTAGGTCTACACACTATCATACTAGATACCAAGAACACATGCGACTCTGAGCCTGGTGAGTGTAGACAGGCAATCACAGTGTCCAGTGATAAGTACTGCAACGACAGCAAGCACAGGATACAACACAAACACAGAGAAAGTGATGTTTTAGCCCAAAAGATAAGTAGGCATGAATTAGTCAGTGTTCTAGGCAGAGGAAGGAGCACATCAACCCATTATTCTGATCACTCTCTTCTGAATATTATACCAATAGTAACTATTGGCAGCTACTATTGGTAGCTTAAAACTTATCCTATATTATCCCAAAAAAATGAATGATAGAGGCATGATTCAAACCCAGGCTTACCCAATTCCAGGCACTGAGTTACTTTTGTTGGGTTCTAGTCCCCTGTGGGAATCAGATGACAATCACCGACCTGCTCCACAGAAAAATGAGCAGACATCCATCTGCAGCATTCTAGACTTCAATATTTGACAACAAATTTATTTTGCCAATAACATTATGATGATGTCATAATGGGGCTCCAAGTCTGAGGTCTTCTCTGGGTAAATTATATAACCAAATACTCCATTTATTTCTTCCTTTTCACTCCCAATGCCATCATAGCCTTCGGAAGCCCTCCCCATCTCACACCTCCTAACCAATGCCCCTGAATTGACTGCAAGGACACCTGACTGCTTTCTGGCATACCCCTTATCATATCCCCCTACCCCCATGATCCAAACAATAGCTAATCTTTGAAAACTTATTACTTAAGTAATTTGTTTTTGAGCAACAGTCAGGAAGCAAAGCCAGGGGCATGGTATCTAAACTTGCACTTGTAATAAACACATCATACCACTCGTGAACTCCCCAGCATGTGTTTCTAACCAACTGATCTCTCCAGTACAAGCCCCTGCTTTGGACACACTTATCCCTGTTCCCTGAACTCTCCATGCTCATTTCTCTTCTTTCCTAGAATCCATACTCCCCTCCGAACGTGCTTGCCTAATCTACTCTTTCTTTGAGACCTCTCCTCAGAACCCCAGGGGACAAATGACCCTTTCCCTAAAGTCTGAGAAAATTTAACTCACCCTTCAGCATTGATCTCATGCCATCTTCCACTACAAATTATTAATTCATGTATATGTATCTTGTCTCAATTTGATTCTAGAGAACTAAGTGCTTCTCACTTCGTATTAACTATATTTTCTTATTTTCTTTATTTTCCCAGCTTTTTAAATTAAAGTGTAGTTGACATACAATATATTAATTTCAGGTATACAACATAGTGATTTGACATTTATGTATCTTTTTTTTATTGATGTCAGAGAGGAAGGAAGAGGGAGAAAGAAAACATCAATGATGAGGGAGAATCATTGATCAGCTGCCTCCTACCCCACACTGGGGATCGAGCCTGCAACCTTGTCATGTGCCCTGACTGGGAATCAAAATATGACCTCCTGGTTAATAGGTCAACACTCAACCACTGAGCCGCTGCAGCCGGGTGACATTCATATATCTTGCTATGTGCTCACCACACTAAGTCTAGTAACCATCTATCACAATGCAAAGTTATAAAACTATTATCTTCCTCTTCACCTTTTTACCCATACCTCTTCCAGCCCTCTGGAAACTATCAGTTTGTTGCTTGTTTCTATGAATCTATTTTTGTTTTGTTTATTCATTTGTTTTCATTTTTTAATTCCACATATAAGTGAAATCATGTGGTATTTGTATATGCAGCCCTATTTCATTGCAGTATTATTTTAGAACTAGAGGACCGGTGCACAAAAATTTGTGCACTTGGGGGGAAGGGGGGGTCCCTCAGCCTGGCCTGTGCCCTCTCTCAGTCTGGGACCCCTCCGGAGATAACGACCTGCTGGGTTAGGCCTGCTCCTGGGTGGCAGAGGGCAGGCCCAATCCCTAGGTGCAGACCCTGGTCGGGCTCAGAGCAGGGCCAATTGGGGAGTTGGGGCGCCACCCCCTGTCATGCACAGAGCAGGGCGGATTGGGAGGTTGTGATGCCACCCTCAGTCACGCTCAGGGTAGGGCTGATTGGGGGGTTGGGGCACCATCCCCTGTCACACTCAAGGCAGGATCCATGGGGAGGTTGCGGCGCCACCCCCTGTCACGCACAGAGCAGGGCCAATCAGGGGGTTGGGGCGCTGCCCCCTGTCACGCACAGAGCAGGGCCCATCAGGGGGTTGAGGAGCTCTGCCCTGTCACTCACAGAGTAGGGCCAATAGGGGAGTTGGGGCACCGTCCCCTGTCACACACAGAGCAGGGAGGATCAGGGGGTTGGGGCACCGCCCTCTATCACCCACAGAGCAGGGCCGATCAGGGGGGTGGGACGCCACCACTCTCACATTCAGGGCAGGGATGATGGGGAGGTTATGGCTCTACCCTGTCACACACAGAGCCGCAGGGCGATCAGAGGTTGGGGAGCTCCCCTGTATCAGGCACAGAGCAGGGCTGATCAGGAGGTTGGGGCGCCTTTCCCTGTCATGAACAGAGCAGGGTGGATAGAGAGGTTGTGGCCCCACCCCCTGTCACACACAGAGCGCAGGGCGATCAGGAGGTTTGGGCGTGGCCCCCTGTCACGCTGATCCCGGTGCCGGGAGGCCTCTCGGCTCCACTGATCCCGGTGCTGGGAGGCATATTACCCTTTTACTATATAGGATAGAGGCCTGGTGCATGGGTGGGGCTGGCTGGTTTGCCCTGAAGGGTGTCCTGGATCAGGGTGGGGGTCCCCACTGGGGTGCCTGGCCAGCCTGGGTGAGGGGATGATGGCTGTTTGCAGCTGGTCATACACCCTTAAGGGTTGCGGTCCCCACTGGGGTGCCTGGCCAGCCTGAGTGAGGGGCTGAGGGCTGTTTGCAGCTGGTCACACATCCTTCAGGGTGGGGGTCCCCACTGGGGTGCCTGGCCAGTCTGGGTGAGGGGCTGAGGGCTGTTTTCAGGCTGGCGGGTGAAGGAAGCTCCCAACTGCTCCTTTTTTTCTTTTCTTTTTATTTTTTTAATTCTGGGCCAGCTTTAGCTCTGAGGCTCCAGCTCTTAGGTCTCCACTGCTGAAAGTAGGTAATCGAAACAATGTATAACTCCAGCTCTGACTCCAGCTCTGAGATCCCAGCTCGCTGAAAGCTGGTTTCTGGGTTTTTTCTTTTTAGCTTCTGTATTTGTTAAAGTGTTTCAAACTGCAGGCTCAGAGGCCTGCAAGGCAGGCGGGGAACCTTGGTTTCCTCCATCACTGAAGCAAGCAAGCCTCATGTTAGTTTCAAGCTGCCTGGCTGCTGGCCGCCATCTTGGCTGACAGTTAATTTGCATATCTCCCTGATTAGCCAATGGGAAGGGTAGTGGTCGTACACCAATTACCATGTTTCTCTTTTATTAGATTAGATAGCCAAGATATGGAAGCAACCTAGGTGTCCATCAATAGAATAATGAATAAGAAGATGTGGTATACATAAATGGAATATTACTCAGCAATAAAAAAGAATGAAATCCTGCCATTTGCAACAGCATGGATGGACCTAGAAGGTTTTATGTTAAGTGAAAAAAGTCAGACAAAAACAAATTCCACATATCACTCATATTTTCTGTATTATTGATGCTCTGGCATCTGGGGCATCACTATCCAAGGAGGCACTACCCTTCCCAGAGTTAGCCAATTCCTAGAGATAGCACACAGAGTTCCAGAGAGCATCTCTTTCATATGTAATTCAACCACCTGAAAGCTCATGCCACTCAACTATCTCCTTTACTGAGCACTCACGCATCAAGTGTACCCTAATATCATCCCTGGGCCAGATACCAGGCAACTAGGGGCAGCCCCTATATCCTGGAGCCTACTGAAATTGTGCAAACCATCTCATCCTAAGTCTGCTTACCCCACCTTGCCTTTCCTGTGGAAACCACAGTAAAAGGTGTTGCCCACACTTTCCCCTCACTCCCTCTGCCTCCTCACTGACACTGGGCTTCCCCATGTGGCCCTGCATAGCAGACATGTCTCCTGCATCTAGGGAACTATGAGTACAAACTTCTTCTTTCCAGGCATCATTTCTGCATATGAATGTCTTACCTGATTAAAACAAATCCATTAAAAACACACCAAGACTGCATCTCTTGTATGACTCCCCCTTTCTGCCCAAACATACTACTAAAACTGTATCACATACAGTAAGAGTAAAGTATATCAAAGAAACACAAACACAGACTGAAGCAAATAGACAATAAGGTTTAATTTTTCAGATGTGAGCAAACACATAAAGCATACAAGAAAAGTGCATATGAAATATATTTATATGCCTCAACAGAATACAAACATACATAAAGGTTTTAATTCAATATTTTTATTGGGCCTCAAATTATTGTGATATTACTTTCAGAGTCTCTATATTCAACTTTAATTTCACTTTAGTTCATTTCGCTAGAATTGCATAAATGTTCCACACAAATGGTTTTTATAGAGCAGATCTATGCCCACAGTGTAAAACTCATGAATTTTTAAAATATGTTTATTGATTTTTAGAGAGAGTGGAAGGGAGAGGATAGAAAGATAGAAATATGCCCCCTAGTGGGGATCGAGCCTGAAACCTGGGCATGTGCCCTGACCAGGAATCGAACCGGTGACCTCTTGGTTCCTGGGTCAACGGCTCAACGCTGAGCCATACCAGCCGGGAAACACTTAATGAATGTTTTAAAAATTAAGCCATTTAAATTCCTTTTGCAAGTTTAAAAGTATTCTTTAATGAGATAAAGTTCACTGCCTCTTCTGCAATGTGACACTTGAATATTTCGATTACACCTTCAGAAAAGCTCTATCATAGCACAATTGAGTTCACTGGATTATCTAGAACGAATAAGGCATTGGATACTTTCCCTATTAATTTGCAACAACTTGTGTGGCATCTAGTATACCATAGTGTACCTTCTTTTCAAGTTCAGAGAAATGAGAATCTTATTTTTATCATACTACAAAGTAATACAGGATCAAACAGTGCATTTTTGGAGAGCACTCTGATATCTTTAAAAGGAAGCATTTGTGAGGAACTAATTTAGTGTTCCTCGTGCTGACACACACACCTGGGGGAACCATAGGCTTGTTGTGCCTGGAGAGTTCTGGCTATCCTGGCCCAGGACTGCAGGCAGAGAGCACATTGCTGTGAAGAGCTGTGACAGCCCCTGAAGATTATGGTGACTCCTGACAGCCATCACTCCAAGGGACAGGTCCTCAAAAATAAGACAGGCTCCAGGTGAGACCCCAGTGATTGGGGCCCTAGATTCCCTATAACTGCCCTCCTATTTCACCATTTTCCACCACTCTTTCTTTTTTTAATATATATATTTTATTGATTTCAGAGATGAAGGGAGAGGGAGAAAGAGAGACAGAAACACCAATGATGAAAGAGAATCATTGATCAGCTGCCCACAGTGTAACACTAATAAATTTTTTAAATATGTTTTTGATTTTTAGAGAAAGTAGAAGGGAGAGGGATAGAGAGATAGAAACATCAATGAGAGAGAAACATCATCGATTGGCTGCCTTCTGCAGGACCCTTACTGGGGATCAAGCCCACAACACGGGGATCGGGGATCAAACCCTGACCTCCTGGTTCATAAGTCGACACTCAACCACACCAGCAGGACTCCACCACTCTTTTCTAGTCACATCCTCTGCCCTTACTGTTTTCTATGCCTGGTATGCCCCATCTCCCACCCTTCTCTAAATGTTTGACACAAACATCACCTCCCAGAGACATACCTGCTGATCTTCCCCAACCCACCCTGACTTTTCCTTACGTTCTCTGTGTATTTTTGATAGCCCTTATTATAATATTATAATCTGAAGTTATCTAGTCGTTTTGTTTACTGTTTATCTTCCTAACTAAATCAGAAGCTCAAGTAAGGACTCAACAAATATTAAATAAAAGACTCTCTGGAAAGGAGAATCAGTACCTTTCTTGGTAGAGTTTGAGATAATAGCTATACAATTCCTGAATGATAAAAGGCAGTGCCCACATGAAGAATTATCACTATCCAATTTAGGAATTAATATATGCCAGGCAATTAACCTTTGAAACAACTCTATTCAGTGGGCACTCACTTAACAAAGGTGGAAACAGTTTCAGAGCAGTACCAGACTTGCTCAGGATCACATGGCTAGTCAATAGTAAAGCCAAGATTCAAACCCAAGTGTGTCTGGCTCCAAATCTCATATTCTGAAACATTACATAGTCACAGGCTAATAACTAAGAACGATATCTACAATAGGTTCATAAAGCTATACCTTCGTAAGCCACATTCCTTTGAGTTTCTTCTGTGTTGTAATACACTAGCCCAGTGATGGCGAACCTATGACACGCGTGTCAGAGGTGACACGCGAACTCATTTTTTTGGTTGATTTTTCTTTGTTAAATGGCATTTAAATATATAAAATAAATATCAAAAATATAAATCTTTGTTTTACTATGGTTGCAAATATCAAAAAATTTCTATATGTGACACGGCACCAGAGTTAAGTTAGGGTTTTTCAAAATGCTGACACGCCGAGCTCAAAAGGTTTGCCACCACTGCACTAGCCTTTGCCAAGACAGCCTTAAGTGTTACAGACTCAATTCAGTGAGGGCTCTGGTCTTAGTCCATTCAAGCTCTGAAAGGACAGAACAGGACTGATAGCTATGTCCTTATCCCCTCTTCCAAGAAAAAGCCACAGAATATATCAGTTACTCAGCCTGCCCTTATCTCAGCCAATGGGAAAGCGGGGGAAACTAGCCCAAGGCCAAGAGTATGCTAGCCACCCCCCCTGTCTTTGTGTAACCAGACCCTAACTGCACCCTGCCCTTGCATCACTAGCCCCCAGCCCTCACTCAACCAACCGGAATCGGCCAAATCAGTGGTCAGAGTGTGCCCCCACCCCTCCCCCGACCCCAAGCCCTATAAATTCTTTGTTCCCTTGGGACTCGGGGCTCTCTCTTGCATCCAGTAATGGAGGCGGGGGGTGGGGCGGGGCCAAGTCCCGGGCTTGAATAAAAGACTCTATGCTTTTGCATCGGACTCGGCTCCCTAGTGGTCTGTCTTGGGGGATCTTGAAATCTGGGCATAACATTTGGGGGCTTGTCCGGGACCCCCAAGACTCACGAGGGACCCCGATCCGGAGAGTCTGACTGACCGCGTTAAGTGTCTGTGTGTTGTCTATTCTGTTCTGTGTGTTCTGTCCTGTGTGAGCTCACTTCTGAAATCTGTATTGCCTTTAACGGCCTAGGTGGACGCACTGGGGGGCCACGGGTGGGAGGAGTCAGGGGACGCCGAGAAACCCCTCAATCTGAGACGAGTGGTGCATGGCCATCGTCTAATCTGTAGTCTTGCTTCCGCGGAGCTGGAAGGTTGTTTTGGTTTTGCTTCCATAGAGTTGGAAGACTGTATTTGTCTGTGTTTGTATTTTTTTTTTCTGTTTTCTGTGGACTTACTGGACGGACGTTATGGGACAGACTCAAACTACTCCTTTAAGCATTATGGTCGTTTTAAAGTCAAGGGCTGGGCCAAACCTGCTTGCCAGCCTCAGGTGTGGTTTTCCAGAACTGCTGGGAACTTGGGACCTTGAAGCTTACTGAATTCAAATGATAAAAATCTTATGTCTTGCATTTTTGAAGTTTATTCTTAAAAATGTTACTGATTGAGAAATGCTGAATATTTGACTTGCCAGCTAAAAGTTTAAGGTTCGGATTGAATTGGGAAAAATTGTGTGTTGTGGTAGCTAAATGCCTTTGCTGAATGAATGTTTGGTGAAAGTATGTGAGTGTGGAGGGAGGGGGCCTGCCCTCTCCTCTCCTTTGTGTGGCTCCACGACTTCGGTCAGGCGGGCAACTGAGTAAGGATCTGTGAAAACAGGTCACCCCCTCCCTTGTCTGTCTCTCGTCACCGATCATCATGAGGTCTGGACAAAGTAAACCTGCTGGTCTTAATTACATGTTAAAAAATATTTTTTTAAAGGGTACAATAGAGATTGTAAAATTGGAATGAATGCTGAAACATTGAGGAAGCATGAGTGAACAGCTGTTTGTTTGTGTGGGACTAGCCAATTTGCTACCGAGAGGGGGGACTGGACGCAGTCTTAACTCCTCTGGTAGGTTCTCACCAAAACGTTGGTCGAGAATTCTGTTCTGGGACATGGGTGCCAGGAGTGCCCCCACGCTCATCTGGGGAGTTGGACATTGTTTTGTTTATCTGCTCAGCTCCAGTCTGGGCTAGTCTACTGAGAGAATGTGAATACGAGTGTTTGTCTATTTTGGCTGCTCATTACTAGTCTGTGTGAAGTGAAAGTTACTTTGATTTATTTTGCATTTCTGTTAATTCATCTGGCTGAACGTTTGGACTGGATCCGCGATGGGCTGCAAGAATCTCTAGCAGTTCTCAGAGTCTTTTGCTCGCTATTACAGAAGGAATCAGTCCACTTCACTAACAAAAACTTCTATCAGCTGCTCTTACCTGGGTTGTAAATCGCTGTAATTCCAAGATTGCTTAGTTCTGAGATTGCTTATAAAAGAGCAAGAGAGAAGTCTTTTCAAGTTAACTGTTTGCTTAGCAAATTAACAAAGTAGCAAATTTCAAAGAACTTGTTATTCATGGTTTTCTTATCTCTTTGGTGGACAGCTCCGCAGGACGGAGAGAATTACTGCCTGTGACTGTATTTTGTTTAACTTGCTGTTTTCAATTGTTTATTAGAACCCTCATAGAGAACATAACCTGGTCTTTCCCTTCCTCCCTCATCCCAATTCTGAAAGCATCTGTAACTGGATTTCAGGAGGTCTCCAGACTCTCTGTCTGCAAAGAAACCACCCTATGCACCCGTTATATTTCCAGGCCGACTCTGTGAGGAAAAGCAATGGCCCTGGGCTGAGACAAGGGGGGCGGGGGTGTTGGCAGTTACGCTGCTGGCTGCAAACCTAACAGGTCTTATCAATGAACTTCAAGGTCACAAAAAGTAACTGAAAACACAGTAGTCTTTCTCTGCCCTAGGTTATTCTTTTTAACCCTTCCAATGCTAAATTAGACCGATACCTGTTCTTAGTTTTATCACAAAAGGTCTAGATATATCTTAAGAGTAAAAGTACATTTAAAATATGTTCATAAATATTAATCTAAAATTGCTGAATGTTCGGTTTTGGTAATCATTAAAGGATTAAGGTTTCTAAGAATAATAAAAAAAATAAAAAAAAATAAAAAAAAAATAAAAACTAAACTCCCGCTAGAAAAGCGGAGGAGGAACAAAGCTAGAATCCACAGCCCCCCTGGTGATTTAGAACTGTTTTGTTAGGCAGACTCAGCCCCTGAGTGCCAGGTCAAAGAAGGGGGGCTGAATGCCTGAGCTGCCCGCAAAGCCCAAAAGCCCCTGGTGGAGAAGAAGCAGCGTGCGCGCGGATCAACGAGAGCCTACAGGAGCTGCAGCAGCTGCTAGAGGGCACTGAGGTGCAGGCTAAGCTGGAGAACGCCGAGGTGCTGGAGCTGACGGTGCAGCGCGTGCTGTGCTATGGGAGTGCTTCGGGGCAGGGCTTGCCGGCGCAAGCAGCTGCAGGCAGAAGCCAGCAAGCGCTTCACTGCTGGCTACATCCAGTGAACCCCCTGCTTGAGTCCATACCACTGCAAAAGGGCAGCGGCTTCCAGGATTTGCTGGGGGACACTCTGGCCGAGCCCCTGGGAGACCCTAGGCGGAGCAGCTGGCTCACAGGAGGGGCTGATATCCCCTTCTAGTGCACTCCCTTGAAAGAGGCGTGGTTGCTGCTCTGCCACAAAGGAAACTGGTAAAAAGGCAAAAAGCAGGGTCCTAAGGGTTAACAAAAGGGCACTCTCCCTGGACCTGGAAGCCATCGGGACTTTGAAATTCTCCAAGAAAGGAGGAGTCTGACTCAGAGACTGGCTGAAACCTCATTGGGTTAGAAAAACCGGAGGCTGCATATTGAACTTATAGACTGCAGTTTGCTGGGCAGAGGTCCAAACCCAGTTATATAGAGGTTAAACTACCTGTGTACAGCAAAACAACTTTCTCCTGTGCCAGAATACATTTTAAGAAAATTGAATGCATGATAGGCCAGTAAGCTGGGACAAGTAAAATAGGGAAACTGAGCAGAAATTCTATCTTCCCTAAACCAATGACAATTGGGAGTAAATGCTTTGCATTTGCCTCCCTAAGCAAAGGTTAAATCGTTTATGTCAACCTGATTAGTGTCATTTGTTGTCCATACCCAGGGACAAATGAAGTTAGAAAATAAGCCTTATTTTGATTAGTTCTTTTATTCAGGAGGAGCCAACCCGGTCCCTCCCTACAACATGAATGATAAAACGTATGTTAAGAAATTTTAAAATTGCTCAAACCTCGCTGCCTTGGGTCCAATTCTGCATGTATAAGAAGGGACAAAGTAAAGTTTAGTAGCAGGCCAGAAGAAGAAGCTGGCAAGGCCATCCAAACCACCCAGCCACTATTGGCCAGAGCCGCCTGAGGCAGACCTCCTCGGACTGGCAACAGCTGACTCTGACTAGGACAGACTGGGCTTTTTCCAACTGGGCCCCCATGAGCCAATGGTCAAAATGAAAATCGGGGGCCAGACTGTGAACTTTATGATTGATACAGCGGCAGAGCACTCGGTAGTTACTCAGAAGGTAGCTCCTCTCTCAGGACAGGAAGTCACCATTATTGAAGCCACTGGTACCACAGCTGCAGACTGTTCTGCCGCCCCCACCGATGTCAGTTAGGCGGCCATCAGGTGGTTCATGAATTCCTATATTTACCAGTTGACCTGGTCCCTCTAATGGACAGAGACCTTTTAGCCAAAATGGAAGCAGAAACCACTTTTGCCCCAGATGGCTCAGCACAGCCTTGCCTAGGTGAAGAGACCTCTCCAATGATCCTGTCCTTAGCAGTGCCGAGAGAGAAAGAATGGAGACTTTATACCCCCCAGCCAAAGGCCCCCACATCTGTTCTTGTCAGGCCCCCATCAGGGGACTTGGGCAGTGTTCCTGTTATCTGCCAAAATTCCCAAGACTGTAAAAATACTTGTTCACTGAAAAGATGTAAATATGGATGTTTATTTGATGTTTATATGTCTACTTAGGTATAAATATTTGTAGATAAATAGAACCCCTGGTTAATTTTCTGGTGTATTCTGGAGCAGCCTATTTAGTCTTGACAGTGCCAATGGGACTAGTAACATCTAAGAAGACACCAGTTCTAAGAGCCACCGGACAAACTGCCTTTTTCCTTGGACATCAAAGAGGACTGTGGACCTCAGAAAGAACATGGTAACTCATTCGTTTCTAGTCATGCCAGAATGCCTGTACCCCTTACTTGGACGTGATCTCTTACAGAAATTACAAGTCACCCATAAGCTTGTTTGAGATGCCCTGCCAGTGCCACCTCGGACTCTGTACATCCTTTCCAGCCTGGGGACTCGGTGTGGGTAAAGAAGTTCACGACCCCAGGACTCACCCCAACTTGAAAAGGACTATACCTGCAGAAAATTATATAATAGACTCAGATGATGCCTGCATCTTCATAGACATGGCTTCAGAAAGACAAGGACAATTTTACTTTATATAGAAAGGTCAAAGAGTGGACTTTAGTCACCTCCCTAAAATGTTTGTATAGCCCTACCGTATTTCATGTTTAGTAGCAGAAGATTTAGCTGCCTGAAGCAGCCATGGTGCCAATATTACGTTTCATTGTATTAATATGTTGTACTAACCTTCAATTCTCTTACAGGTTTAAATGTAGCTGTAGCTGTGGACCAGTGATGGTCTACAGTCCTTGGTAGTCTTTGGGAATAACTGGCAAGTGTCCAGTCTCCCACACTGAGGGACATTGTTATAGCTATGTGTTAGCTGTCCTGGAAGGGGACTATATGGGATGCACCCCAAAAGTAAAGGGTGTCTGGCTGCCAAGAGGGCAGATGCCCAACTGGACAAAGAAGAATACCCATCAGGTTTTGGTCTCTATTGAGAAACAGCTAACAGTTGGCAGCCTGTGTACTGTCTTGCAGGCCTGCATGACCATGCCCATGTCAGGGGTGGTACAAACCTCGGCTGTAGAGAGCTGGGAAAGGCCTATTTAGAATGGAAGGTCTGAGGCATAGTTATGCATTCTTAAAGGACTGACAAGAAAAATCAGAAGATCTTAGAGCAGATCAGTATGTTTTTCTCCTTATATAATTCCTCTGAAATCTGGCAATGCTTAATAAGTCATGGCAATACATTTCTTTGCATGAAATCAATAAGACCGGTTTTCAGTAGTGATTTTATTAACCAGAAACTTTGACTGGAGTATCATGGTTTAAAGAAACCTGTCTGAGCTCTGAAGACTTGAAGCCAATAAGAGTGCCACGGAGAAAGCCTGGTATCCTGCTTGGGAGCCCTGAAGATGGCTGGCGATGGAGCATCAGGCCCATGCCCTACCATCACTGGTGGTTGGTAAGAGTAGAAGGGGAGCAATAAGGATGCCTCTGCGTCCCTGCGGAACCCCCACACACTCTGGGCCACAACGAGTAGGAGGGTTACTGAGATGGGCCTTTAAGCCTAGAGCGTGGGCCCAGGTGGAGTTGCTACAGGTAAGGGATTCACCTAATGCAGCAGATACTGCAGGCAGGCCTGATGGCAGCTGGATGGCTTGGCTTCCTGGCCCTACGGGGCACATTAAGATTCAATCATGAAATTCCAGCAAAGGTAGTCAGTTACCATTCTTGTTGTGTTTATGCAAACATCAGGCCAAATTGAATACAGTAGATAAATTAATCTTGATTTGGCTTTTTGATAGCCATAGAGGAATTTTTAAGAAGAAAAACTCTATTTCAATGGAGCTTATTAAAACTGAAATGTTTTCTTTCCCTTCCACCGGACCATTTGTTATAGTTTGTCTCTGCCAGGTCACAAGCCCAGCTCCTTCTGTGCCCAGGACAGCAGGGAGCCTGACTGGAAGGTGACCTCTGACTAGACACACCCACTGCAGATCACCCTCAAGAAGACAGCGGACCTCGGCAGACCCCTTGTAATCCTCCTGCTGCTGTTGACTTACGGCCCTTGCATTATTAACAGACTAGTCCAATTTGTCAAGAAGTGTATAAAAGTAGTTCAGTTGATAGTTCAGTCCGTCTCATGATTGAGCCGGAAGTTCCAAGACAAGGGGGGAATGAAAGGACAGAACGAGACTGATAGCTTTGTCCTTATCCCCTCTTCCAAGAAAAAGCGGCAGAATGTATCAGTTACTCAGCCTGCCCTTATCTCAGCCAATGGGAAAGCGGGGGAAACTAGCCCAAGGCCAAGAGTATGCTAGCCACCCCCCTGTTTTTGTGTAACCAGACCCTAGCTGCACCCTGCCCTTGTGTCACTAGCCCCCGGCCCTCACTCAACCAACCGGAATCGGCCAAATCAGTGGTCAGAGTGTGCCCCCCCACCCCCGACCCCAAGCCCTATAAATTCTTTGTTCCCTTGGGGCTCAGGGCTCTCTCTTGCATCCAGTAATGGAGGCAGGGGTGGGGACCAAGTCCCTGGCTTAAATAAAAGACTCTATGCTTTTGCATCGGACTTGGCTCCCTAGTGGTCTATCTTGGGGGATCTTGAAATCTGGGCATAACAGCTCCTGTAACAAAAAATGCCATAGCCTGGGTGGCTTACAAGCAACAGACACTTATTTCTCAGTTTGGGAGGTTGGGAAGTCCAAGATCAAGGTGCTGGCAGACTTGGCATCTGGTGAGAGCCAGCCACCTGGTTCACAGACCACCATCATTTTGCTGAGTCCTCGCAGGACAGAGCAGTGAGGGAGCTCACTTGGGTATTTCTTTTAGGGCACTAATCTTACACACAAAACCTTTGACCTCATACAAATAGACTATAAAACTGAGATTTACAGTTTCCTCCTGATGTATATAATAAAGAGCCAGGGTCATAACAACCCTTAGGACCAAAGGCTCCACCAGACCAGAAGTCAGTGCTGGGTTGCCGTGGCGACCTAGCACTGACTGGTTCCCTGCAGGCACCCAACCCAGCACTGACTGACTGCCTTGGGGGCTGCAGATCAGGCCTGGAGAGAGGCCTGCAGAGAGAGAGGCAAGGTCTGATCTGTAGCCTCTGTGGCAGCCATTGATCAGAACTTGCTTCTCTTTATCTCAAAGCCTGGCCAACAGCCGCATCTCCATTTCTCTCCAGGCCTCCACCGAACTGCTGATCAGTCCCACCTTTCTGATCAGGCCCTGTTGATAGGCCCAGAGACGCTGACTGGCATAGAAACTGACCAATCAGAACCAAGCCTGGGTGAATGTAAGGAGCCAATGGCTGCCGAGGAGGCAGAGCTTTTGTCACTGACTGGCATAGAAACTGACCAATCAGAACAAAATCTGGGTCAGCTGTGAGGAGCCAATGGCTGCCTAGGAGGCAGAGCTTTTGACTCTGACTGGCATAGAAACTAACCAATCAGAACCAAATTGACTGGCAGAGGAGGGCAGTTGGGGGTGAGATCAGGCATGCAGGGGAGAGCAGTTGGAAGTGAGATCAGGCTGGCAGGAGAGGGCAGTTAGGGGCGATCAGGCAGGCAGGCAGAAGCAGTTAGGGGTGATCAGGCAGGCAGGCAGAGGGGTTAGCAGTGGTTCTCAACCTGTAGGTCACGACCCCTTTGGTGGTCGAACGACCCTTTCACAGGGGTCGCCTAAGACCATCCTGCATATCAGATATTTACATTACGACTCATAACAGTAGCAACATTACAGTTATGAAGTAGCAATGAAAATAATTTTATGGTTAGGTCACAACATGAGGAACTGTATTTAAAGGGCCAGAAGGTTGAGAACCACTAGGTTAGGGGCAATCAGGCAGGCAGGCAGGTGAGTGGTTAGGAGCCAGTGGTCCCAGATTATGAGAGGAGTGTCCACAGGGATCGGGCCTAAACTGGCGGTCAGACATCCTCCAAGAGGTCCCCCATTGGAGTGGGTACAGGCTGGGCTGAGGGAACACCCCTCCATGCACAAATTTCATGCACCAGGCCTTTAGTAGTCTAATAAAAGCATTACATATTCTATTACAAAGGCACAGAAATCTGTTCATCCAAACGTGACTTGTATACAAAGGCCAACTCCACCAGTGCCTAAGAGAACATAGTGTTCCTCTAAGTCAAAGGGTTTTTAAAACCCCACCTCTCATTTCTTTTAAGGGCTGAAATGTATTTCTCAAAAATGAAATTTTGTTGCAAGGGTTGTTAGTAATCACATCACCTGGCCATTACTGAGCCATATCACCACCCATTTAATGACAATAAGGAAGATGACATTGACTGGAAATCCAGTGTCCCAGGCACTCTTCTCTGTGTGGGTTTGTGTGGATTTTCTTTTTTACATCATTTACTTAATCTTCAAAAATCCCTTCACAGTAGGAATCAACTTCCCAATGTTCTTTAGGGAGGAAGTTGAGGCCCATTTAGTTTATTAACTTTTAGTATTTTGAAATTTCCTTCACTAAAAACTGTTCTTATCAAGAGCTAACTAATGTGAAAATAAAAAATATTTTCTCACTTTTTAGTGTAGATTTCATACAGAGCTTCAAAATGAGCCAGAAGCAATTTAAAAAAATAATCCAGTTGTCTAAGATTCAAGTGGGAGCTGACAAAAGATTGGCAGGTCAAGAAAACTGAGGTAAATCTGACCACAATTTACATGGAACTGAGTTCATTCCCCAAGATGCTTTCAATCCTTTTTCCCTATCTAGTCTCCTCTTCAACAACTATTCATTTTCATTTCATAAAATCATTAATTTGGCCTAGTTTAAAAAGTCTACATTTGCACTCCCTCTATAGAAAAGCAATTTCCCAAGAAATCAAATAATACAATGAGATTAATTCTCAGATGACTCACAGGGGAACATCGGTGCTAGGAACAATCAGTGCTGTGGATGAACTGCTCAGATATTACTGCCTATGTGAAAATGAACAGGAACGCTGTCCTCTGTGTTCAGAGGGTTCTAATGCAAATGGGGAGACAAAACATACTCAAACCAAGAAACTGGAGTTGTGCAGCTCACATCAACATATACACAATATGAAATTATATTAGAACTTGACTATGGGGAGCAAAAATATTTTCAAGAAATAAAAACAGCAGAACATGGGGAGGGGAGATGGAGATGAGGAAAGGGTCTCCCCAGGGCCCTATCTATGCTTACAGCTCTCCCACACACAAACTCATGGTCCAACGATGGGTAGCACAGTCTTCAACAACCCTTCCAAAAGCCAATCCCATGGCTTTCAGAAACCAACATAAATCCCTTCAGCTATTTCTGAGACAATGACATACCATGGCCTTGATGAGGTGATTAGATGAACTCCATTCTCACCTTCTCATTCTTGTTTCATTGGCCCAACTCTGTTCCTTCAAAATCTTTAGGAATACCACCAAAAATTGGCTTATACATATGTTAGCTAAAGAGAAATCTGAGGAAATGCCTAACTCAGGCAGTTTATGAAGGGGAACATTAAATGGATATGAGAAGTGAAATCTGTAATGAGAAAAAAAGACAGTGACCTAAGGGATACCAGTGAGCAAAGAGCCACTAGGGACCAAGAAGAACACTGTGGCATTTATAGGATAAACCTGCAGGTCTGTGTGCATCTGCTGACATTGCAGTGACAAAAAAAAATCATGCCTGTCACACTTACTCACCACTAGAATTTAAACAGAAGGTACCCAAAAGAATAAAAAGAAAGTTAGAGTTAACTGTGCCTGAAAACAACTACAAAGATGTCAGAAGCTAAAAAACAAAATCAACGAGCAAACAGAATTGAAACAGACTCATAGGTACAGAGAACAGACTGATGGTTTCCAGATGGAAGATGTGGTTCAGGGGCTGGGCGAAAAAGGTGAAGGGATTGACTAGTACAGATTGGTGGTTATAGAATAGTCACAGGGATGTAAAATACAGCATAGAGAATCCTATCTAATAAAGACAAATATGCAAATTGACTGTCACACCATCATAAAGATGGAGGCGCCCATAGCCACAAGATGGTGGCGCCCAGTCCCCTTAGCCCCGCCGGAATCCCCCAGTCCTTTCAGCCCCAGAGGGGATGGCAGGCCTTCAGGCAGGTCCGGCCACTCCTTGCTCCTGCCACAGGAGTCGCCCAGTCCTTTCAGTCCAGCCGGGGGGGTAGCAGGTGCACAGTGCAGTGTATTGTACAAACAAAACCCCAAAGACTCCATCAAAAAACTACTAGGCTTAAAAAATGAATTTGGCAGTGGATCAGGATACAAAATTAACACCCAAAAATCCATGGCTTTTTTATACACCAATAATGAACTCACAGAAAGAGAAACTATAAAAACTCCCATTTACCATTGCAAGAAAAATATTAAGATACCTAGGAATAAACTTAACTAAGGACGTAAAAGACCTATACTTGGCAAACTACAGGACATTGAAAAAAAGAGATAGAGGAAGACATGAACAAATGGAAGAATATACCATGTTCATGGATTGGTAGAATCATCATAAAAATGTCCACACTAGCCAAAGCAATCTATAGATTCAATGTAATCCCCATTAAAATACCAATGGCATACTTCACAGACCTAGAACAAACTCTCCAAAAATTCATCTGGAATAAAAAAAAAAAAAGACCCCGAATACCTGCAGCAATCCTGAGAAAGAAGAACAACGTTGGCGAGATCACAATACCAGATGTCAAGCTATATTACAAAACTACTGTTCTCAAAACTGCCTGGTATTAGCACAAGAACAGCCATATAGACCAGTGGAACAGAACAAAGAACACAGAAATCAACCCAACCCATTACGCTCAATTAATATTTGACAAAGGAGGCAAGAGCATACAATGGATTCAAGAGAGTGTCTTCAATAAATGGAGTTGGGAAAATTAGACAGATACTTGCAAAAAAATGAAACTAGATTACCAACTTACACCATACACAAAAATAAACTCAAAATGGATAAAGGACTTAAACATAAGATGGAAAACCATAAAAATCTTAGAAGAATCCATAGGCAGCAAAATAGCAGACATATGTCGTAGGAATATCTTAACCTGTACAGCTCCTAGGGCAGTGATGGTGAACCTTTTGAGCTCGGCGTGTCAGCATTTTGAAAAACCCTAACTTAACTCTGGTGCCGTGTCACATATAGAATTTTTTTTATATTTGAAACCATACTAAAACAAAGACTTATATTTTTGATATTTATTTTATATATTTAAATGCCATTTAACAAAGAAAAATCAACCAAAACAATGAGTCTGCTTGTCACCTTTGTCCTAGGGCAATGGAAACAAAAGAGAATATAAACAAATGGGACTACATCAAAATAAAAAGCTTCTGCAAATCAAAAGAAACCATCAACAAAACAACAAGAAAGCCCACTGCATGGGAGAACATATTTGCCAATGTTATGTCCAATAAGGGTTTAATCTCCAACATTTACAGGGAACTCATACAACTTAACAAAAGGAAGATAAACAATCCAATCAAAAAATGGGCAAAGGACCTAAATAGACACTTTTTGAAAGAGGACATATGAAAACATGCTCAAAGTCACTAATCATCCAAGAGATGCAAATCAAAACAACAATGAGGTACCATCTCACACCTGTCAGAATGGCTATCATCAACAAATCAACAAACAACAAGTGCTGGAGAGGATGTGCAGATAAAGGAACCCTCTTGCACTGCTGGTGGGAATGCAGACTTGTGCAGCCACTGTGGAGAACAGTATGGAGTTTCCTCAAAAAATTAAAAATGAAACTCCCATTTGACCCAATGATTCCACTTCTAGGAATATATTCCAAGAAATCAGAAACACCAATCAGAAAGGATATATGCACCCCTATGTTCATAGCAGCACAATTTACAATAGCTAAGATTTGGAAACAGCCTAAGTGTGGTACATAAACTGTGGTACATCTATACAATGGAATACTATGCTGCTATAAAAAAGAAGGAACTCTTACCATTTGCAACAGCATAGATGGAACTGGAGAGCATTATCCTAAGTGAAATAAGCCAGTCAGAGAAAGATAAATATCACATGATCTCACTCATTTGTGGAATATAATGAACAACATAAACTGATGAACAAAAACAGAACCAGAGGAAAAAAATATTTTAGAATATAATAGAAGTAATCCTGTTATTTGCAGATTTTTAGTATTTCCTACAACTTTTGTGATATCATACTATGTTAGTACAGTCTTGGTAACATTATTATATTTAAAATCCTTGTTTTCTTGAAATATTAATGTTTATTGCATGTAATATTATATTTTAGATCATTTTTCTTGAATAATTGGTTTTTATTGCATGTAACATATTTAAAATCGTTTTTCTTGAGATATTTGTTTATTGCATGTAACATTATTATATTTAAGATAGTTTTTCTTGAAATACTAAAAACTAAAAATAAACTTAAAAAAATAAAATGCTAACTACAACGTTTCCCAACTATCAGAAGGCAGAGCATTCCTATGAAACCATTTATAAGTTGAAATGGCATCAAGCAAAGAAACATGTATCTTAGGACACAACTTGCTAACAGATGCACAAATTAAATTGATAAAACACAAATGCTCACCGACACGGCTCAGAGCTCTGCAGCTGAATGCTGAGATGCTAACTATGGTTCCAGGGAAGGAGCCTGGAAGTGCCACTCTTAACCTTGGGGGTGCACGCTGCTTCTATAATGACTCACTTGGAAAAAAACACTGAATGCTATATTCTTTCACTTTCACATTTTTTCTTAAAAGCAAAAATCCTCTCCAGATTTCTTTTGCTTAGCACCGTGGTGGGCAAACTGCAGCTTGTGAGCCACATGTGGCTCTTTGACCCCTTGAGTGTGGCTCTTCCTAAGCCTTAGGAGTACCCTAATTAGGTTAATAACAATGTACCTACCTATATAGTTTAAGTTTAAAATATTTGACTCTCAAAAGAAATTTCAATCGCCATACTGTTGATATTTGGTTCTGTTGACTAATGAGTTTGCCAACCACTGGTTTAGCGAAAATTGGTACTAATGTAAATCTTTTGTAAGTGAAGTGGCATTAAGGCAAACTTTCGAAAAGTAAGGGGTATACTTGTACTGCTATGTTAACACCTGGATGATAAATTCTATATATTAAATGACATAGCGGAGAAACCAAGATGGCGGCATAGGTAAACACCGGGGATTGCTTCCTCGCACAACCACTTCAAAAATACAACTAAAAGACGGATCAGACACCATCCAGAACCACAGGAAGGCTGGCTGAGTGGAAATTCTACAACTAGAAGGAAAGAGAAAAGCATACTGAGACTCAGAGGAGGTGCGGTGCGGAAGTAAAATGAGAGGTACAGAAGCGAATGCGGAGAGGGCTGGCGGCTGAGAATAGGGTTGTCTTTTTCAATTGGGAGGGAGTCTCAAGCTCTGAGCTCCAGTTCCGGGTGAGTCTCTGGGGACCCAGACTCATACGGGAGAAACTGGACTGTCTGGCATCTGTCGGAACTCGAGGGCAGCTTTCTCTCGGGGGTGCTTGCAGCAATTGCTGGGACACTGAGAAGCAGGGCCTCTGAGGGCAGGACCGAGAGCAGCCATAACTGCTCGCTCCGCCCTGTTGATCCCCTGGGACCTGGCCTCACCAAAGCCAAGCACAGAGGCTTTTGCATATGAAAGGCCTGGCCCTTTGCAATCTGATAATTACCTAACAAACTGCAGCTGGCCCAAGGCCCCAGGGCAACTTGCATTGAGCCATAGCTGGCTCCTGCTGAATAGCCTCAGGCAGAGACTAGGTTAGCACTTCCTTAGAGATCCAGGAGCCAGTGTGCCCGGTGGTCAGAGTGGGACCATCCAGACTGCAGCTCCTCGGATCCATAAAGGACACACTAAGGGAGCAGACTCAGTGAGCACCAAAGCCCCATTGAAGCAAGTCTTGCCTGGGAGGGGTGTCTCTAGTACAGAAGTTCTCCCACTGCAGACACAGCTGATTCTCACAGCCAATTGGCCTGGAGGTCAATCCCTCCCAGTGTTACCTACAAGAATAAAGGCTTAACTACAACAAGACTGTGGCCAAAGCCCACAAGGGGGTGCACCAAGAGTGTCTACCTCAGGTAATTAGGGAGGCTGAGCCTCTGGGCCCTATCGGACACCTAGCACACAAAGCCACTCTAATGACACATCGAAGCATAAAAAAATGCGGAGACAAAGAAACAGGACACAAATGACAGAAATGGAGGAAATCAAACTACTGGATATAGAGTTCAAAACCACACTTTTAAGGTTTTTCAAGAATTTTCTAGAAACCGCCAACAAACTTAATGAGACCCCCAAGAAATCTAATGAGACCCTCGATGTTGTGATAAAGGACCAACTAGAAATTAAGCATACACTGACTGAAATAAAGAATATTATACAGACTCCCAACAGCAAACTAGAGAATCCCAAGAATCAAGTCAAAGATTTGAAATATGAAGAAGCAAAAAACACCCGACTGGAAAAGCAAAATGAAAAAAGAATCCAAAAATATGAAGATAGTATAAGGAGCCTCTGGGACAGCTTCAAGCATACCAACATCTGAATTATAGGGGTGCCAGAAGAAGAGAGAGAGCAAGATATTGAAAACCTATTTGAAGAAATAATGACAGAAAACTTCCCCTACCTGGAGAAAGAAATAGACTTCCAAGTCCAGGAAGCGCAGAGAACCCCAAACAAAAGGAATCCAAACAGAACCACACCAAGACACATCATAATTAAAATGCCAAGAGCAAAAGACAAAGTGAGAATCTTAAAAGCAGCAAGAGAAAGACAGTCAGTTACCTACAAGGGAGTACCCATACGACTGTCAGCTGATTTCTCAACAGAAACTTTGCGGGCCAGAAGGGAGTGGCAAGAAATATTCAAAGTGATGAATAACAAGAACCTACAACCAAGATTACTTTATCCAGCAAAGCTATCATTCAGAATTGAAGGTCAGATAAAGAGCTTCACAGATAAGGAAAAGCTAAAGGAGTTGATCACCACTAAACCAGTATTATATGAAATGCTGAAAGGTATCCTTTAAGAAGAGGAAGAAGAAGAAAAAGGTACAGATACAAATTATGAACAACAAATACACATCTATCAACAAGTGAATCTAAGAATCAAGTGAATAAATAATCTGATGAACAGAATAAACTGGTGATTATAATAGAATCAGGAGCATAGAAAGGGAGTGGACTGCCTATTCTTGGGGGGGAAAGGGGTGTGGGGGATGTGGGAAGAGACCAGACAAAAATCGTGCACCTATGGATGAGGACAGTGCGGGGGAGGGGGAGGGCAGAGGGTGGGGTGGCAACCGGGTGGAGGGGAGGTATGGGGGGAAAAAGAGGAACAACTGTAATAATCTGAACAATAAAGATTTAATTTTTTAAAAAATAAATGACATAGCATGAAAACATGTAAAATGAAAATCACAAGCAAACTGACCAAGAAATTTATAACAGGAGACTAGTGCAATTATCAGATTAATTGAATAGGCTAAGAATACAGATTTGAAAAATGTAATTAAAATGGCTGAACAAATCAACTTTGGAGCCCAAAGGGAATCTCTCTTCCTTCTAAGTGCAGAGGGAAACCTAGAGTAAGTCTCTCACTCCTGGTCCCATTGTCCCACAAGCCTCAGGTATGAGGACCTGGTAGGAGCGGCGCCTCAGCAATAACTGGCCAGCAGGTCAGCTGATACACTGCTCCACCAATGCCAGCCACGGGCTTAGGACACATTCAACCTCAGGATTTCAGAACAGAAAGAGGCCTTGAAAGATCTAATTGGAACACCTCTTCTTGCATTGAACAAAACTGAGGCATAGAAGATATCCATATATGGGCAGGTAAAGTTGCAGCTCAGTAATCAGGGACTCCGCATGACCATCCAGACCAGGTCAGGCTCGGTTGCACCACAACACTGGCTGTGGGCAGAGACCCTGTGTCACCCTATCTGACATCCACTGGTTTTGTGTGTGTGTGTTTTAATCCTGACTCAAGGATATGTTTTTATAGATTTGAGAGAAATGGAGAAAGAGAGAGGAGAGAGGGAAATATTGATGTGAGAAACATCAATCAGTTGCCTCCCATATTCGCCCTAACCAGGGATTGAACCCACAACCTAAGTATATGCCCTGACAAGGAATCAAACATGCAACCTTTTGGTGTACAGGACAACGCTCCAATCAACTGAGCAACTTGGCCAGGGCCCCAGTGGTTTTTGAACAGTCCCCTCCTCTATGTTACAAAATTATTTTCAGTAACAAAAATATGAAATAAAAACATACAAAATCAACCAGAAAAGACAGAAAACACTGTCTTTATATCTAAATATGCCAATAAATAATTTTTATGATAGTACAAAAAAGAAAAAGCACAACTATTTATTCTATCATTTTTATGTCTACACAACAGGGTGAACTTTGATGCTTTCGTTACAGGCTGCTATAATATCTATATATATAAAAACCTAAGGGACCGAACGACTGAACAACTGAACAATCGGCCGACCAGTCGCTTGACACACACTGACCACCAGGGGGCAGACGTTCAATGCAGGACTGTGCCCTGGTGGTCAGTGCACTCCCACAGCCAACCTCCCATGGCCAGCCAACCTCTTCAGTCCTTCCCCCCCGCCAGTGGGCCCCAATCGACCCTGACTGGGACTGGTCAAGACGGCGATGGGCACCGATCGCTGGCCAGGCCATGGGACCCCACTCGTGCACAAATTCGTGCACCAGACCTCTAGTTTATGTCATAATTGTTAAATAACAAATAAGTGAAATTTAACAAAACCAAAATATCTGCAAAAGATATAATTTAGACCACTACTAAATCATATCACTAGGGTTATGTTTTATTTTCTTGATTTGGTCTTCAATTTTAAAACAATGAAAAATTATGGAAAATTCCAATTTTAAGATTATTTAACCTAGTCCATGTGCACTGGGGGCTGGAAGTCTACCTGGGAGTGCTTCTAATGGATTTCCATATAGAATACCAAGCTTATTTAAAAATAATAAAAATGTGCCAAAGTGAAGCATATGTGTGTATATTTGTTACATATACATATAATATTTAAAGATAAATAGTAATTACAACAATTGTTTAGAATTTAGTTCAAACAAAGAATTTTTCAAGGAAGAATATTTTTTAATTTATTTTAATTACAGTTGACATACCAAATATATTATTTTCAGGTGTACAACATAATGACTCAACATTTACATACCTCATAAAGTGATCACCACAGTAAGTCTAGTAACCATCTGTCACGGTATATTGATATTACAATACTATTAACTCTACTCCCAATGCTTCACATTACATGTCCATGACATATTTTGTAACAGGGCATTTGTACTTCTTAATCCCCTTCCCATTGTCCACCAATCTTCCCACACCTGCCCCTCTGGCAACCATCAGTTTGTTTCTGTTTTGTTTTGGTTTTAAAATTTCACATATAAGTGAAATAATACAGTATTTCTTTCTCTGTCCAACTTATTTCACTCAACATGATACTCTCCAGGTCCATCCATGTTGTCACAAATGGCAAGACTGCATTCTTTCTTATGGATCAGAAGTATTGTGTGTGTGCATGTGCGTGTGTGCGTGTGTGTGTGTGTGTGTATACATATATCACATCTTCTTTATCCATTCATCTGTTGATGGACACCTAGGTTGCTTCCATATCTTGGCTATTGTAAATAATGCTGCAATGAACAAAAGGGTGCATATATCTTTTCGAATTATTGCTTTTGTTTGCTTCAGATAAATACCCGGAAGTGATATTTCTGGGTCATACAGTAATTCTACTTTTTTGTGGGCTTTCTTAGGAATCTCCATACTGTTCTCCATAGTGGCTGCACAAATTTACAATCTCATCAACAGTGCACAGGGTTCCCTTTTCTTTCTTTTTTTCTTTTTAAATTTTATTTTATTGTTTAAAGTATTACAAATAGTAATACATATGTCTCCTTTTTTTTCTCCATTGACCTTCCCCCGGCCTCCCCTACACCCCGGCAAATGCCCTCAACATCCCCCACCCCCGCCCCAGTGTCTTGTGTCCATTGGTTATGCTTATGTGCATGCATACAAGTCCTTCAGTTGATCTCCTACCTCCCCTCACCTAATCCTAACCAGCCTTCCCACTGTAGTTTGATAGTCTGTTCAATGCTTCTCTGCCTCTATACCTATTTTTGTTCATCAGTTTATAATGTTCTTTATAATCCATAAATGAGTGAGATCATGTGATATTTATCTTTCTCCAACTGAGAAAGATATCTTATTTCACTTACCATAATGGTCTCCAGTTCCATCCATGCTGTTGCAAATGGTAAGAATTCCTTCTTTTATATAGCAGCATAATATTCCATTGTGTAGATGTACCACAATTTTCTAATACACTCATCTGCTGATGGGCATTTAGGCTGTTTCCAAACCTTAGCTATTGTAAGTTGTGCTACTATGAACATAGGGGTGCATAAATCCTTTCCAATCGGTGTTTCTGTTTTCTTGGGATATATTCCTAGAAGTTGGATTAATAGGTCAAATGGGAGCTCCATTTTCAATTTTTTGAGGAAAGGCCATTCTGTTTTCTACAGTGGCTGCACCAGTCTGCATTCTCACCAGCAGTGAAGGAAGGTTCCTCTTTCTGCGCATCCTCTCCAGCACTTGTCGTTTGTTGACTTGTTGATGATAGCCATTCTGACAGGTGTGAGATGGTACCTCATTGTTGTTTTGATTTGCATCTCTTGGATGATTAGTGACTTTGAGTATGTTTTCATATGTCTCTTGGCTTTCTAAATGTCCTCTTTCAAAAAGTGTCTATTTAGGTCCTTTGCCCATTTTTTGATTGGATTGTTTATCTTCCTTTTGTTAAGTTGTATGAGTTCCCTGTAAATTTTGGAGATTAAACCCTTATCTGAGATAACATTGGCAAATATGTTCTCCCATGCAGTGGGCTTTCTTGTTGTTTTGTTAATGGTTTCTTTTGCTGTGAAGAAGATTTTTATTGTGATATAGTCCCATTTGTTTAATTTCTCCTTAGTTTCTATTGCCCTAGTAGTTGTATTGGTAAAGATATTGCTACGACATAGGTCTGCTATTTTGCTGCCTATAGCTTCTTCTAAGATTTTTATGGTTACCCACCTTACATTTAAGTCCTTTATCCATTTTGAGTTTTTGTGTATGGTGTAAGTTGGTGGTCTAGTTTCATTTTTTTGTAAGTATTCGTCCAGTTTTTTCAACACCATTTATTGAAGAGACTGTCTTGACTCCATTGTATGCTCTTGCCTCCTTTGTCAAATATTAATTGAGCATAATGGCTTGTGTCAATTTCTGGGTTCTCTGTTCTGTTCCACTGGTCTATATGGCTGTTCTTGTGCCATTACCAGGCAGTTTTAAGAAGAGTGGCTTTGTAGTATAGCTTGATATCTCATATTGTAATCCCTCCAACTTTGTTCTTCTTTCTCAAGATTGCTGCAGCTATCTGGAGTCTTTTGATTCCAGATGAATTTTTGGAGAATTTGTTCTAGGTCTTTGAAGTATGCCGTTGGTATTTTAATGGGGATTGCGTTGAATTTATAGATTGCTTTGGGTAGTATGGACATTTTAATGATGTTTATTCTACCAGTGCATGAACATGGTATGTTCTTCCATTTGTTCGTGTCTTCCTCTATCTCTTTTTTCAATGTCCTGTAGTTTTCCAAGTATAGGTCTTTTACGTCCTTAGTTAAGTTTATTCCTAGGTATCTTAATATTTTTGTTGCAATGGTAAATGGGATTGGTTTTTCTTTTTAGTTTCTCTTTCTGTGAGTCCATTATTGGTGCATAGAAGAGCCATAGACTTCTGGGTGTTAATTTTGTATCCTGCTACATTGCTGAATTCATTTATTAAGTCTAGTAGTTTCTTGATGGAGTCTTTGGGGTTTTGTTTGTACAATATCATGTCGTCTGTGAATAAGGACAGTTTTACTTCTTCTTTTCCAATTTGGATGCCTTTTATTTCTTCTTCTTGTCTGATCGCAATGGCTAGTACTTCCAGTACTATGTTGAACAGGAGTGGTGAGAGTGGGCATCCCTGTCTTGTTCCTGTTTTTAGAGGAAATGGTTTTAGTGTTTGCCCATTGAGTATGATGTTGGCTGAGGGTTTTCATATATGGCTTTCATTATGTTGAGATATGATCCTTCTATTCCTACCTTGCTGAGAGTTTTTATCAGGAAAGGGTGTTAGATTTTGTAAAATGCTTTCCTGCATCAATGATATGATTATATGGTTTTTATCTCTCAGTTTGTTTATGTGGTGTATCACATTTATTGATTTGCAGATATTGTACCATCCTTGCATCCCCAGAATAAATCCCACTTGGTCATGGTGTATGACCTTTCTAATGTAATGCTGGATTTGATTTGCTAGAATTTTGTTGAGAATTTTGATGTCTATGTTCATGAGGGATATTGGCCTGTAATTCTCTTTTTTTTATTGTCTTTATCTGGTTTTGGGATTAGGGTAATGCTGGCTTTGTAGAACGAGCTTGGAAGTGCTCCTTCCTCTTGAATTTTTTGGAATAGTCTGAGAAAGATAGGTTTTATTTCTTCTTTGAATGTTTGATAAAACTCCCCCATGAAGCTGTCTGGTCCAGGGCTTTTGTTTGTTGGAAGTTTTGTGATTACTGCTTCAATTTCCTCCATAGTTATCGGCCTATTCAGATTTTTTTATTCCTCCTGGTTGAGTTTTGGAAGGTCATATATTTCTAAGAATATGTCCATTTCTTCTCGGTTGACCAGTTTGTTGGAGTAGAGTTGCTCATAGTACATTTTTATGATTCTTTGTATTTCTGTGGGGTATGTTATTTCACCTTGTTCATTTCTGATTTTGTTTATTTGGGTCCTCTCCCTTTGCTTCTTGGTGAGCCTGGATAGAGGTTCATCAATCCTGTTTATCCTTTCAAAGAACAAGCTCTTGGTTTCATTGATTTTTTGTATTGATTTTTTGGTCTCTATGTCATTTATTTCCTCTCTGATCTTTATTATTTCCTTCCTTCTGCTCACACTGGGCTTTTCTTGTTGCTCTCTTTCTAATTCTTCAAGTTGCAGAGTTAGATGGTTTATTACCAGTTTTTCTTGGGTTTGTTTTTTTTTTTTTTTTTTTTTTTTTTTTTGAGGTAAGCCTGTAATGCTATGAACTTCCCTCTCAGGGTTGTTTTCACTGTGTCCCAAAGATCTCGGATTGTTGTGTTTTCACTGTTATTTGTTTCCAGGATGTTTTTTATTTCTTCTTTGATCTCTTTGGTTACCCACTCATTGTTTAATAGTATGCTCTGCAGCCTCCAAGTGTTTGAATTTTTGTGATTGTTTTTACTGTAGTTGATTTCTAATTTTACGACATTGTGATATGAGAAGATGCTTGATATGATTTCAAGCTTCTTGAATTTGGAGAGACTTTACCTGTGTCCCAATATATGGTCTATCTTTGAAAATGTCCCATGTGCTCTTGAGAATAATGTATATTCTGTAGTTTTGGGGTGGAATGTTCTGAAGATGTCGATTAAGTCTGTCTGATCTAGAGAGTCGTTTAGGATCGAAGTTTCTTTGCTAAATTTTTGTCTAGAGGTTTTATCCAGTGATATTAATGGGGTATTAAAGTCTTCTACTATAATTGTGTTGCTGTCAATCTCTCCCCTGATATCTTCCAGAAGTTTTTTTATGTTTTTGGGTGCTCCTGCATTGGGTGCATATATGTTTACCAGAGTTATAGTCTCTTGTTGTATTGATCCCTTTTGAATTATGAAGTGGCCTTCCTTGTCTCTTGTTATTGTCTTCACTTTGAGGTCTATTTTGTCAGATATAAGTATTGCTACCCCAGCTTTTTTTTCATCATTTCCAATTGCCTGATAGATATTTTTCCATCCCTTCACTTTCAGTCTGTGTGAGTTCCTTGTTCTGAGGTGGGTGTCCTGTAGACAGCATATATATGGGTCATGTTTTCTTATCCATTTAGTCACTCGATGTCTTTTGATTAGAGCATTTAATTCATTTACATGTAATGTTATTATTGATAGGTACTTGTTTGTAACCATTTCTGTATTTTATGCCTGTGTTCCTTCCTTCCTTTCTTTTCACAGCATTCCCTTTAACATTTCTTGCATCACTGACTTGGTAGTGATAAACTCCCTTAGCCTTTTTTTGTCTGCGAAGCTCCTGATTCCCCCTTCAATTTTTTTAAAATATATTTTATTGGTTTTTTACAGAGAGAAGGGAGAGAGATAGAGAGTTAGGAACATCGATGAGAGAGAAACATTGATCAGCTGCCTCCTGCACATCCCCCACTGGGGAAGTGCCCACAACCCAGGTACATGCCCTTGACTGGAATCGAACCTGGGACCCTTCAGTCCGCAGGTCGACGCTCTATCCACTGAACCAAACCGGTTTCAGCATCCCCTTCAATTTTGATTGATAGTCTTGCTGGATAGAATATTCTTGGATTAAGTCCTTTGCATCACTTTGTATACTTCATTCCATTCCCTTCTAGCTTGATCTGTTTCTGTTGAGATATTATTTGATAATCTGATGGGGGATCCTTTGTAAGTAACACTTTGTCTTTCTCTTGCAGCCTTTAAGATTCTCTCTTTGTAGGTAACATTTGCCACTGTAATTATGACGTGTCTTGGTGTGGGTCTTTTGGGATTCATCTTGCTTGGGACTCTCTGTGCTTGTGTAACTTTTTTCTTCCCCATATCAGGGAAGTTTTCTGTCATTATTTCTTCAAATAGATCCTCTAATCCTTGCTTCTCTTCTTGTCTTTCTGGCACCCCTATTATATATATGATACTTCATTTCATGTTGCCCCAAAACTCCCTTAGGCTCTCCTTCTGTTTTTTATTTATTTATTTATTTATTTTTTGCTGTTCAGATTGGCCTTGTTTCTCTACCTTTTCTTCTAACTCACTAATTTGGTCCTCTGCTTCTTCTAGTCTACTGTTGAAACCTTCCATGGCATTTTTTATTGTAGCTATATCACTTTTGATTTCTTCCTGATTTTTGCATAGGTTGTTGATTTTCTCATCCATCCAGTTTATGAACTGTACCACGATTACTCTGAATTCTTTTTCTGTCATGTTGCATGCCTCTGTTTCAGTTATTTCCTTTCTTGGCGATTCCTCTTTTTCTTTCCTCTGTGGATTGTTTCATTGTCTCCCCATTCTAACTATCACCAGAAGGTCCAATTGCTGAGTTTCAGGGGCTTGGGCCATGTGCAGTGGGAGCTTTGTGCCTCCTAAGTGTCACTGAAGAGCTCCGACACCAAGACATGTGGCTGCCATGGGTCAGTGGGAGCCACACTCACCCAGGATCAGAGCTGCTGGCACTCAGTGCAGCCTCATGCGTGCACCTAGAATCAGGGACCCCACCTGCATTGTGCTGAAAAGAGACCCCACTGGCGTGTGCCAAAAATCAGAGTCCCCTAGCGTGTGTCAGGAGTTAGTGTCCCCTTGTGTCCGCACCAAGAATCGAGTATCGGAGTCTCTGTTGCTTGGTGCAGCCTTGAGCTGAGCATCAGGGTCCCTGTATGTGCATGCACCAAGAATTGGAGTCACTGGCTTTTAGTGTGCATTCACTGAGAATCAGGGATCCCGTGCATGGGCGATGAGAAACAGAGTCAAGTCACTGGTGCTCAGTGCTACTTCTCACGTGGAGAATCAGGATTCCCAGTCTGCTTGAGGGACCTGGTTGCACAGCCACCCTGTGTCGGTGGGAGGTCCACTCCTGCACTGTGGGAAACAGACTTCTGTGTGCGCTTGCCCAGAATCAAAGTCAGGCGGCACAGCTTCCCTGTGTGGTGTGGGGTCAGGTTGCGCTAGTGCGCGCTGCGGGGAACAAACTCCCCATGTCCATGCACCCAGGCTCAAAATCAGGTAGCACAGCTGCCCTGTGTGGGCAGGACGCCTGCTTGTGTGGAGCAGGTCTAGCAGTTCCTATGCCACTGTAGCAGGCCGGTGGAGAGGGGATGGGCTCTGTGACTCACAGAAATCTGTGGCTGGGATGCCTGGAGTCTTGGTGTCCTGGAGTCTTGGGTCTGCAGCTGTGGTCACAGGTCTTTGTCCCAAGTGGCTGTAGGGTCCCAGTTTGCGTCTGAGACCAGATTGGGTGGTGGTGAGATTGGAACTTAGTCTCAAGCAGTTCTCAGGGTTCCCATTTTTCCGCATTCGTGTTAACACTTGTTACCCATCCTGATACGTATATGGTGATATCTTGTTGCGGTTTTAATTTGCATTTCTCTGATGATTAGTGATGTTGAACATCTTTTCATGTGCCTGTTGGCCATCTGTATGTCCTGTTTGGAGCAATGTCTATACAGGTCCTCTGTCCATTTTTTTATTGGATTGCTTGGTTTTTTTATGTTGAGATGTGTAATTTATATACTTTTGATATTAACCTCTTATTGAATATATCATTTGCAAATATTTTCTACCATTCAATAGGTTAATTATTCATCTTATTGATGGTTTTCTTTGCATTCAAAAGCTTTTTAGCTTGAAGTAGTCCCATTTGTTTATTTTTCTTTTGCTGCCTTTGCCCAAGAAAATATGTCCAAAAAAAATATTGTAACACTGAATGTCAAAAAGTTTACTGCCTATTTGCTGCCTATGTTTTCTTCTAGGAGTTTTATGGTTTCAGGTCTTACATTTAAGTCTTTAACCTATTTTAAATTTATTCTTGTATATGGTGTAAGAAAGTGACACAGTTTCATTATTTTTGCCCAGTTTTCCCAGCACTATTTATATTTCCCCAAACACCAATGTCATTGTATATTCTTGCCTCCTTTGTCATAGATTAATTTATTTCCGGTATTATTTCTCTACTTTGTTCCATTGGTATATGTGTCTGTTTTTGTGCCACTAACATACTGTTTTTATTACTGTAGCTTTGCAGTATAGTTTGAAATCAGGAAAAGCATGTTACCTCCCATTTTGTGATTCTTTCTTAAGATTGTTTTGGCTATTCCAGGTTTTTTGTGATTCCATATAGATTTTAGGATTATTTATTCTAGTTATGTGAAAAGATGCCATTAGTATTTTGATAAGGATTGCATTGAATCTGTTGATTGTGTTGGGTAGTAGGGGCATTTTAACAATATTAATTCTTCCATTCCATGATCACAATATGTCCCACCATTTATTTGTGTCCTCTTCCATTTTTTTCATTGATGTCTTATAGTTTTCTGAGTACAGGTTTTTTACCTCTTGATTAAATTTATTCCTAAGTATTTTATTCTTTTTGATGCAATTATAAATTAAATGTTTCCTTAATTTCTCTTTTTGATAGTTCAGTACTTGTGTATAGAAACACAACTGATTTCTGAATATTTATTTTGTATCCGCAACTTCACTGAATTCATTTATTAGTTCTAACAGTTTTTGTGTGGAATCTTTACAGTTCTATCCATATAGTATCCATCAGCAAACAGTGACAATATACTTCTTCCTTTCTAATTTGGATGCTTTTGTTTCTTTTTCTAATCTGATTGCTGTGGCTAGGACTTCCAATACTATTTTCAATAAGAGTGGTGAGAGTGGGCATCCTTGTCATGCTCCTGATCTTAGAGAAAAAGCTTTCAGCTTTTCACTGTTGAGTATGATGTCAGCTGTGGATTTGTCATATATGGCCTTTATTGGGTTGAGGTATGTCAGGGAGGACTATTCTTAACACTGACATTGCTACGATTGCTGGTGCATGGGATAATAAAAAGCAGATCAACTTTTAGACAGTTTTATTGTTTACACCTTAGGCAGATTGGTCCTCCATGGACTGTGTGAATTTGAGTAAGTTGCGTAACATTATTTTATTGGTCTTTTCATCTGTGATGGGGACACCAGCCAAGACTAGCTTGGTCTCACCCATGCCTCACTTCTGACCTCTCCTTAGGAGTGTAGGCTCAGGTATGGAGCACTGGCTCTCTGACATATGTGGCATTTTGTACCCCAAGGTGAGCCTATAAAGAAAGTGGCATGGAAATGAGTTACAAGGTAAGCAACCCTTCAAGGAATGGCACAACCCATCTGTGGCCTAGGAAGAACATACCATAAGGCTACTCTGAATCTTTTTCTGCTATCACTCTTCTTTTAAGAGCCTGAGGACCTGGGCCAAAAAGCAGAGGGAACAAAGGAGCAACTAACACATATGTTCTCTAGGTCATCTTCTTTACTCAAACGTATCCAAAAAGCTAAAAGTAAGTGTGGGAAAAGAAGAGAAAAAGAGTAAAAAGATTATCAGAATCATGTATAGAGCTCTCGCTTTTCCACCATCATATCCCCAAATAGCAAGCACAGTGACGGGCGTGTACTAGGTACCAAAAATAAATTTGTAGAATAAACAAAAATTTAAACTTCAAATGACATAAATGACTAAGGATGCCAGCTATCACATTAATCCCAAAGGCACCTCGTTTGAGGGCAGATATCACGCTGTTTTATCTGAAGAATCGACATTAAAAGCATTTAACTCAGCTACCCCCTTTCAAGAGTACTTTATGCATAAAAGCACAACATTAAAACCACACAATACATCAATTTCCGAGGCGTAAGTGACTGCTTTGGGGTTTTTACTTTGTTCAATAAGCAATTAAATGTGAAGGAAATCTTAGAACAATGTGGTAAGTCAGTTCCTATTTTCTGTATAATTCTGACCTTCACCAGTATAGCCAAGTCATTTAGCAAATATTTTGTGCTTATTGGCTAGGAGCTGTGCTTGGTGCTAGGGAAAATGCAAGATAAAATAGACAGACTTTGCCACCAAGGATGATGCAGCAGAGGCAGAGAGTCAGACATAAAAATAGATGCGATGCAATGTGTTAAGTTCCACAAAAGAAAAGTCTGCAAAGTTGTGGCAAAAGCAGGGGGCGGCTCAACGGTAAAGCATGGAGATGCAGGACAAGGAAGAAAATGCTTCTTAAGAGTTATGAGACCTAAGCCTTAAAAGACAGAGTTCACCAAACGGAAAGGCTTTAGTAAGGAAAAAAGGAACATTCTAGGGAAAATACTATGATTAAAGGCCGAGTGAGTAACTCACTGCAGCCTGAATACAGGAAGAGGAACGTGGAGAGATGGGACAGTAAGCCTGGGATAGAATGAGAACGGCCGGCCCTGTATATCTTACTGAAGACAAAATAAAAATAGCAATGGTCACTGAACAGGGAGATCACAGCCCCTTTACTGTTTTAGAATGAAACCATGTGGAAAGGAAATGGGCATAGAGGCAGATCATCACACTAGAAGTGGAGAAATTAGATCCTGAGCCAGTGCAGCAGAAACCATCTACTTGACAAAGCAAATCTGGTATAACAGTCCTTCTATCTCTCCCCCACCTCCCCACCAAGCTACCCCCTCGGCCCTCAAATGCTCTCTGCTGCTCCCGGAATAGCCCAACTTTTCCACAGGATCATCAGGGAAAATCGGTGTGGCAAGTTCGACAACACTGCAGAAAGGGAGAGGAGAAAAGTCATTTGAACTTCCTTTAAATTTTTATACCACTTTTTAAAAGAGTGTTTGTCGTGGTTCACAGCAAGACATAAGACAAAGCGTGGAAGATTTAAGGGACAGAGACACCATTAAAAAATGACAACTTGTTAAAGTACCAAACTCTATAATGATGGAGATTTACTATTTCAAAGAGCAATACAACTATTATATGAGGTCCTTAGAGCAGACAGATTTATACAGAGACAGGAAGTAGAATGGTGGTTGCCAGGGTCTGGTGGGAGGGAGGCTTGGGGAGCTATTTAATGGATATAAAGTCTCAGTTTGGGAAAATGAAAAGAGTTCTGGAGATTGGGTGCACAACAATGTAGATGTACTTATCTACTGAAATGTACACTTAAAAATGGTTACAGCCCTAACCGGTTTGGCTCAGTGGATAGAGCGTCAGCCTGCGGACTGAAGGGTCCCAGGTTCAATTCCGGTCAAGGGCATGTACCTTGGTTGCAGGCACATCCCCAGTAGGGGGTGTGCAGGAGGCAGTTGATCGATGTTGCTCTCTCCTCGATGTTTCTAACTCTCTATCCCTCTCCCTTGCTCTCTGTAAAAAATCAATAAAATACATTTTTTTAAAAAAAAATGGTTACAATACTAAAGGTTATGTGTACTTACCACAAAAAAAGAAAAAAGCAATAAGCCTATCTGACCTGTTGTGGAAGTCCGGACATACAATATCCATGGTGTATTACTCTCTAGACATTGGCTCATTTGTAACCTCATTTAGTATTACAATAGCCTTCCAGAGAAGTGTGCTTACCATCTGACAAATAAGGAAAAACTCCCTCAGCTGGTCACTTATACAGCAGGTTTGCTTTGCCCCATTTACTTTACCTAACTGCCTTCCTCTCTGGCTACTCAAGAAAAACACAGGTTTTTTTCCCATTACCATTTTCCAGTAAATACTTAATATAAATTTCTCCATGATGAATTCAGGCAAATACTAAAATTAATCTTAAAAATCAGGTTGCTGAAAAAGAAAATGTAGTTTATTCTTTAAAGATACTCATCCTACTCAATTTGTGTGTTACCTTTTCATCTCTACTAAGGCAATTCAAAACTTGTTTGTCTTTTTAATTCAAGTAACATGCACTCAGTTTGGTGGAAAAGTTATTGCCAAACATACCATCCAAAATGCAAATGAAGTAACATCAAAATATATAAAAGACTGAGTGAAGTCCTGTTTAATGTGCTTTACACATATTAACTCATTTAATACTCACAATGACCTAGGAAAGAAATATGCACTGTAGGATAGGGGTAACAATAAGAGAGGACCACCTTCAACAAAATCAGCTAGAGTGCTTGTTTCAAACTGAAATGAAGCCCCGCTCAAACCAAATAAACCTGGATTTTTCTTATGCAATGTAAGGTTTTTCTAAAAAAATATAAAAAATCTATACATCATGTTCTCACCAACCAAGTTACCTTGACATGCCACAGAAATTGTGACAGCCTGCAGAGTGCAACCACCACAAGAACAAGACATTGAGAGCAAAAGTAAATATCAACACCGATATCTTTTGCAGATTCCATAAAAATGTATTCAATAATTTTATGGGGTGCATAAACCTTGGCAAAAGTTTTTAGAGATAATTCACTTTTAAGTCACAGACTATCTTTACGGTCTTACTAAACAGGGAATACATCTTAGAAATTACTACACAGTCTAGCACTCCTGCAGAACTCGACCATAGCTCCATTCACTATGTTACAAACATTATTTTCATGGATAAATGTAGACCCATTTTTACGCTGTTCTAATTTTCAAATATTAAATGTATTTTCAAAGGTAAACAGAATATGTTTCTTTAAAACACTAGACATTCTTATTGTATTCCTATTTTCTAATGGTAGTATCTCAAAATATCAAAATTTATGAGGTTCCTTAGCACAACAGTTCAAACTGCTATGCACTTTATCTTCAACTGCTATGCAAGAAAAGATATTTAGCTATGAAGAATGTTAAATCGATATTTGCACGCTACTTATATAAAAAGTATTATGATTTAAAATCAAAATCAGCTAACTTTCTTATAAAGCAATTCACTATTCCAAAATCCTTAAATGCTGAGGATTGGTTTCTATAAAACATTTATTTTATTCTATAGCAAATATCAGCATTGTATTAAAAATAGTTTCTTATAAAATGTAGGTCATGTGATTAAAAATATTTTGGAACACTGTGTCCATTAACCACCAAAAGAAAATACTAGTAAATGGGCCACAAAACTATAAATAAGTGGTCCTCAGAAATTGGAAGAGAAACATAAAAATATTATCAGCATTTCCTTAAAATTCATACATACTAACATGTGGTTTTAGAGTTTTAGGGTACAGTTTAAAGGGTAAAAATATAAAAACCTTCTCAAACATGCATTTTAATTTTTGTTGAATATAGGAGCAATGTATATTAGAGCAGTCATCAATTAACTTCATTAAATAAGAAAACTCCCAGTTTCCCAAGGCTATAGTAAAAGCCCAGTACTTGAGGCGACCACAGGTCCTCATGAGGAGACCACACCTCCTCTCTAGGACAACACTACAAAGCTCTTCTCTATGAATGAGTCTGTGGCTGTCACACTAAGTGTTAACAGCACTATTAAATGCATGACAGTTCATGAATATTAATTCAAATAGGATATTGTAATTAACATTTTGTTATAGCAACTACAATATTTCCTGCTGCTTACAGATCAATTGCTGTTTTTTATGTGTGAAAATCACAAAAAGCCTCAGGGTAAAGAAAGATCTTTCCACATCAGGTAAGCATGGACTAGAATGGCTTTCCGGGTGAATTAATAAGTTCCCAATGGAGACAATGTTCACCTATAGGCCAAATGAATCTAAACATTAAGTAAGAGCTTTGTATACATTTACGCAAAGTGGTGAAAGGAGATTGGTAAAGGTATCAGTAGGGATATCCCATTACGTTATTTTTTGCTGTAAAGTTCCCCAACTTTGTAATAGCTATAATATTTGGCTTACGAATATGGCTAACCCATGTCAAGACCTCCATTTAGAAAATAACTATGATACACACATCAAAAAAAAACAAAACAAAACAAAACATACACACACTCCAGTACTTAAAATTAAAATTACTTTTCCTGCAATGTCTAAGCATATACAGTGAACAAAACTTTATTGAAATACAAGTGGCCAAGAAACTGTGTAACAGCTGGCAGGCAAAACAGGAATATGAGAAGTTAATGCTCTGTCTGCCCTTGACATAATCAGTATAGGAAATAACTCAATTTACTCTCATGTATCAACACTAGAATGATTAATAAACTATAATTTGTAAAAGTAACATTAAAAATTAATATGAGGCAGTTTCAACAAAGATGGAATATTGGGTAGGTATTTATGATATTACTCAGCAAAGAGACTTGCTGCTTTAAAATAAAGAGCTCTATTTTTAAATTGTCAGAGCTTAGTAACACATTTCATGTGCTAAACAATAATACTTTCAAAACCTTCACCAGTTACTAGAATAGAAATAAAGGAGTCATATTTTTTAATGGATAATTTAAATAATATTCCTTTATATAACTAAATATATAATTTAGTATTCAGATTAAATATTAAACACACTGCCAGGTTCCTTAGAAAACTCAAAGCAGAGTCCAAATGGCTGCAAAACTGACAATCCAAAACAAGGAAGGAAGGAGGTTTAAGAGTGGAGAAAGATACAGACTCTATATTCACAATTCATTAGCATCCTAGTTATTCACTGGGACCAAGTTTAAGGTTTTTACCATTCTACGGTAAAGAATCTCAGTTGGTGACTGGGGTAGCAGGGGAAAGCCATGGTGAATTTAATGTGAATTTGACACCAAACTTTGTTCTTGCAGAACTCCAAAAGAAGAAGCAAATTTCTTGATTTAACAACATAACACACCCTTAAACACATCTTAGCCCTGTCTTATGTTCTCAGTACAGCATGATTGCCTGTAAAAGTTGCAGGCTAGAAAAATACATACAAAAGCCCCTGGCACCCCAAATTCACCTTGTTATTCCTTAGCCTGCATATGTATTTACTCTCCAGGCAGTCTACTCCCCTTGCACAGGGTAATACTCAAGTACACCTTCCTTTCCCCCAGTAATAGCTTATCAACTGAATGTTTTTGTTATCAAATAACTGGATAGTGAACAACACGAGTTGCATAAAAGAACAGTGTTAGTAATCACTAGTATAGATAATCAGCCTCTCTCTGGACAGTATATCTAATACTGCACCTTGAGTTATACTCATATTCTCATCTAACTCTTTCCACTTTCTGAGTTATGACGTTATTCTAGTTCCTGTTTATAACGTCCAATATCTTGGAATCAAACCTATCTAGAGGCAGGGAAAGATCTGACAAATGTTGGGTGTCTCTCCAGTAGGACGAGTGCTGCTCCCACCTTGCTGGAAGATGACAAAGACAAAAGGACAGCTACACACCTCGTGACACATCCAACAGAGGTTACCCTTGCACCTCTGACGCCCTGGGGTGGTCTAACACTGAGGTAGAAGGGAGTTATTTTGAAATCAATGACCTTGGCCCAACCCACTGTTCAAAATAGTGGGGTTTTTTAATCCCCGGGAATATAAGAAACAGTGTCACCACCTATGAACCCAGCAGATCATGGTTCGATTCCCAGTCAGGGCACATGCCTGGGTTGTGGACTCAATCCCCAGTGAGGGGCATGCAGGAGGCAGCCAAGCAATAGTCTCTCTCATCATTGATGTTTCTAATTCTCTCTCCCTCTCCCTTCCTTTCTGAAATCAATAAAATTATATTTTTTAAAAAATGTGATAAATCAGCCAAAAACATTCAAAATAATCAAGAAGAATATTAATAATATGGATTATCATCCATGATTCTTAACTGAGAATCTTGGTAAATACATTTTGGGTCTTAAGATAGTAAGCAATGATAGTGACACATCTATACAGATATTTAAATATACATATTAAAGGTTCATGGTAAAAAGTCATACTGATAGAACATGTGATCAAAAAATTTGGAGACCACTGATGAAAGATACAGCACTTACGTGACAGAGCCAGGCCCACTCTCCCTCCAGCTAATGCCTTGGGCAGAGCTAGAAGCTGAAACCCCGACACTCTCCAGTAACCTTTGGAATGATAGTACATGTAACAGATATTGAAGATCTATAGAGAAAAATCCCTCAGAATGACCAGCAACATCCCAAACTCAACCCCAAATTGCTTTTTAACTATAATATAAAATAGTAAGGGTAGCTAAATACCAGGATTTAAGTTTTAAGAGCTGACTTCATTTCAGAGAAAAGGATAGCTTAGCATTTAAATGATCAAACCCAACCTCATAGATTTCAGGAAATTTCTCTGTAGAACATCCCTGCATCCCAACAATGGTCATGCTTCTTTTGTTCTCTCTCGGCATTGTCCCTCTTGAAAGGGTTGCTGAGTAGCATTTCTGAGTCAGCTTTTGCTGTTGAGTGGCTCAGCCGTAAGTAGAATACACACTTAGATGCTACTTTCTAGATAACTACACAAAAGCTCACATAACTAAACTCTGACCACAGAATTTTCTACAGTCCATGTAGCTGCCTACTTTTTCTATACAACTAGATCAGACACTAAGGCAGCGGTTCTCAACCTGTGGGTCACGACCCCTTTGGGGGTCAAATGACCCTTTCACAGGGGCGCCTAAGACCATCGGAAAACACATATATAATTACATATTGTTTTTGTAACAATGAATTTGTAACAATGAAAATACATCCTGCATATCAGATATTTATAGTACGATTCATAACAGTAGCAAAATTACAGTTATGAAGTAGCAACGAAAATAATTTTATGGTTGGGGGTCACCACAACATGAGGAACTGTATTAAATGGTCGCGGCATTAGGAAAATTGAGAACCACTGCACTAAGCGAACAAACTCTTGGTGTTGCCACCTAAGGGAATGTTGTTTAGTACCCAGAGGGTAAGTGTTTTTCCACCTACCTAGCATGACAACCATGTGGAGATACTGGTGCAGTCTCCATTGACTATCATCCACTCAAAATCATGTCTGTCTCCAATAAAGGACCCAAACATATCCCAAAGCACCCAACAGAAGGCCAAATGAGGTTAGCATTTAGTTCCTGCTCTCCTAGATACTTTCAGTTAATTGTTAAAATACTTTTATTTGAAGGTAAGTTTATACTTAAAAAAGAGCTACAAAAATGGCACAGAGTTGCCACACCTCTTTAGCAGGTTTCCCCACAATGTTAATGTTCAATATCATGTTTATATCTTGTACTGCCAAGGTAAGATGGTGAAAACTGATGAAACAATGTTGGCACAATACTACTCCACCTGCAGAGTGTATTCTAAGTTCACCGGTTTTTCCACCAATGTATGTTTTCTATCCTGAGATCTGATTCAGAACTGACACTGTCATATCTCCTTGGTGTCCTCCTGGTTAAATGTCAACTTGTGTTTTTCACAAATCCTGATACTTAATTCTTTTTATCCATAAGATTCAGAAGTGCTCACAAGTTCACGGAAGACAGTAAGAGTTAACAGAATATGGGAACAGGGAAAGGGGGAATAAGTTTACTGACTAGACCTCTCAAATCAAACGCCTTTGCCTGTTTTCATAAATGGGAATGGATTGATATGCTCCACATCTACCTCCTACAAAAGTCAACTTGATAAAGACACCACCGCACGAGTCTGTCCTAAACATTTGCTATTTCCTTGGAAACATCAAATACAAAACTGGCCCAAGGCTAACATGCTTTTTCTGTTTCTAAAAATACATTTCAAGAAAGTTCATGTGTTTAATGGTTACCTGAAACACTGAGTGCTGAAGGTCCCCTGATTTACATATCTTTATCTGCAGAATGCCTCAAAAGCCTTGTCCAGGCGTGTAACCCTGATAAAAGTTCTGATTACAAGAATCTCCTATGGCATTAATTGCTGCTGGTATGTATAAATTAAGGACTCTCAATATGCTGTGACATTCATGACCAGAAAATACAGGACAACAGCAGTTTGTGGCTTGGAGATTAACCAAGTATATCTGCCTCTAATTTAAAAATAGTGAATGGTAACTGTGTGAGACAATTATATGTTAATTAGCTTCACTGTAGTATTTCACTAAATGTATATATATATATAAAATCACCATGGTATACACCTTAAATACATACAATTTTCTTAAAATATGTAAACAAACAGATAAATAAAAACAGTGTACACAGAAGAAAATATTGAGGCTGTTTTCAGGTAGGTAACTGGAATGCTTTCAACATAACCAATTACTCTTGATTAGGACTTTTATACACATTTACCTTTGCCACCTTGACATAGGCAGTTTCTCAAATGAGATATGTAAACCTTAGTTTTTAAAACACTGGTCTTTGCATAAATCAAAAGGAAGTTATGACTATTTCTCAGATGTTTGTATTATTTTTTAAGTTGGAAATAACCTAAGTATTAAGACCAGATCCTACCTAAATTCTGCAGCTTTAAACACTTAAAGGAGAATCATTCCTCCTTAGTGCACTTGGTAATGTTAGTTATCGAATTACACATGTCATCTATCATCACTATTTATGTACAAACTAGTTTTTAAAGATGATTTCTCCTCATTCCTCAAGACAGAAATGCCCTCTTGACATTAGGATCCCAGCATCTATACATATAAAAGCCTAAGTGACCATTACGACTGGTCGACCAAATGACCAGTCGACTGGTCGCTATGACACACACTGACAATCAGGGAGCAGACGCTCAATGCAGGAGCTGCCCCTGGTGGTCAGTGCGCTCCCACAGCCAACCTCCCGCAGTCCCTCCCCCTGGGATAGGACCCGGGACTGGGTGAGATGGCCCAGATGGCCCGATCACCGGCCAGGCTGAGGGACCCCACCTGTGCACCAGGCCTCTAGTAATCTTATAAAACAACAATACTGTAAAGTTGGCACACATGCTCAGTTCCCCTTCTACAAAGGCAAAACTCGATTTTAAACTTCTCCTGGCAAAACCAACAAAATATTCCTACAAATGAACTTTCCTTTAAGTCAACCCACCCTGAAAAAATGCAATAGTATGACCAAATTCAAGTGATTGTTTTAATGCAGGCTTTTGCTAGTTAAAACTCCCACCTGAAACCAATGACTCATTCAAAACTACTATCAATCAACATTCCTAATGCTTTGAATACCTCATTTCAAACACAGAAGAAAACAGCCTTACAGCCCTGAAAGTCACTATTTCAATGGCATATGATAATCACATAAAAAACTGCATATGCCTGATCAGGATTTCATAAATATTCCGGTAAGTTATTTCAAGATATTTTCTGGAAGAAAAAAAAAAAAAGTTTAACTTAACACATTTAAAATTAAAGATTTGCCACCAGGTGTCTCTAAATCGCAAGCTTTTTATACACATTTAATATTTAACTTAAAATGAAATTATATCATTCATAGGAAAGATCCAAAAGGGGGAGACATATACAGATATGAAATACAGCAGTGGTTGCTTAGAGCTGGGGGAGGAAGGGGCAGAGAGATGACAGCTAAAGGCACAGACTTCTTCTGGAAGCCATGAAAATGTCCTCAAATTAACTGTGATGCTATTTTACAATTCTGTGAATGTACTAAAAACAACTGAACTGTACACTTTAGATGGGTGAACTATATTTCAATAAAGCTGTGGAAATATTTAAAAGAAGATATTGTATACTTCAGGGAAAAGGGGCCTTGTTAGGTAGACATATAATACCATCCTTGACAAGTATATGTACTTTGCAATATTCCATTAATCACTATTCCTAGAGCATGAAGAAAGTTATTATTGTTCTCAAGATCCTGGAAAATTAATGCCTAGGAGAAAAAGACCATGTCATACTTCTCCATAATTATGATAATGAAGTTTCTCATTGAAAACTTCAACTTGCCACAGCTTCAGACCAAACATATTATTTTCAGTGTCAGCGACATCATTTCCATGGCATAGACACTGCCAGAATTTCAAGGAATTGCTTGGAATTTGGAATTACCAGGTTACCCATTCCCCTATAGGCTATAGTCAACCATCTCTGGTGACCTTCTTGCTCCTACTCACCAGGCCCAGCCTCTTTCCTGGATACACTAGTCCAAACATTAACTCTAGAGCTTTATTTCCTGTCCTGAATTTACCACACCAACCCTCACTGATCTCCTCCGACACCCAGCAGCCACTTCTCTTTAGCAAACTTTGATATCTTCCTTGAATTCAAAATGCCAGTTGCTCATGAAAGTAGGCACAAGCAACTGACATGATCCTCACAGTTCCAAGCCAGAAAGTGACTGGAGTGGGGAAGGTAAGTGAGAAAACTGCCCTATCCTGAGGTGGATAGCTTCCAACTAATTCCATGAATTAGCATTAGCCTCATTGGTCACACGTGGTCCCTTCTCTTCAAAAAGATCAATTTAGAAGCAAACAATCTGGGATAAACACTCCATGCCCAGCCTCCAAAAAAACAAACAAACAAAAAACATTAATCTTTTCTCAAGAAAAATTATATTAAGGGAAAAAATACTTTATCAACTCCCTTTTATGAAAACTCTCCTTTTAATAACTTTATCAACTTTTAGCAAACATTAAAAAGACTCATTTTTAAAAATCAATATTTTTATGAAACTTGACTTCAGCAATATGAAAGTGCTAAAATAATGTGGCTTATCATTTTTATAAAATCCTTAAACTATAATGCCAAGAAGCTTTATAATAAATCCCTTAATAAACTATAAGTCACATCACCATTAGCAATTCCTATTTAAATATACAGTTGAGGTGAAACAAATATTCAAAAGCCATTTTACAGAACAGCAGGGGGCACATTTTAATTTCTTGGATCCTATTCAGTACATTCTGAAATTTATGTTCACAGTTTAAGTGATGAGCTCAGAAATTCTATAAATTTTAATATTTACTACATGTCAACTAATTCAATTATTCACTTACACAACGCTTTAAATAGAATAATTTATATCTACCTACTTTATTCCTAGCCAACCTGTACATTCCCATATTGATTTCTCCCCACCTCAAACAAGTACAAATCAAACTGTAAAATAGGTAGCCACTTGAAATCTCTCTGATTAATAATAAAATCAGTCTCAAAAATCACTTTGAGTCTTGGTTACAAACAGATTGTGAGGCCCCTTTTCCAAGGCTTTTAAAAATCTCCATTTTCCACGGAAACTAGAGAATTTAGACAAAAACAAAGACCCTTATTTCATTCTCCCAGCTTCAAGTATGCACAAATGGATATCAAAATTATATAGAAACTAAGCAAAAATATTTCTAAGGTATTTTCAAAGAAAAGTGGCCCTATCAGTTTGGCTCAGTGGATAGAGCGTCAGCCTGCAGACTCAAGGGTCCCAGGTTCGATTCTGATCTGGGGCATGTACCTTGGTTGCTGGCACATCCCAGTGGGGGTGTGCAGGAGGCAGCTGATCGGTGTTTCTCTCTCATCGATGTTTCTAACTCTATCCCTCTCCCTTCCTCTCTGTAAAAATCAATAAAATATATATTTTTTAAAAGTGACTCTTCAATTTCATAGCCTTATACCAAGGGTGGGGAAACTTTTTGACTTCAGGGCCACAATGGGTTCTTAAACTGGACCGGAGGGCCGGAACAAAAGCATGGGTGGAGTGTTTGTATGAACTAATATAAATTCAAAGTAAACATCATTACATAAAAGGGTACGGTCTTTTTTTTTTTTTTTAGTTTTATTCATTTCAAACGGGCTGGATCCGGCCCGCGGGCCATAGTTTGCCCACGGCTGCCTTATACAGTATAAATATTTTTACAAAGAAATTTTAGCTTTTTATTTTTTTAATATATTTTTACTAAAGGCCCGGTACACAAAATTCATGCACTGTGGGGGGTGTCCCTCAGCCCATCCTGCACCCTCTCCAATCTGGGACCCCTCGGGGGATATCCGGCTGCCAGTTTAGGCTCTATCGCTGTGGGCAGTCGGATATCCCTCTCACAATCCGGGACTGCTGGCTCCCAAGTGCTCGCCTGCCTGCCTGCCTGATTGCCCCTAACCACTCCCCTGCCAGCCTGATCATGCCTAACTACTCCCTTGACAACCTGATCGCCCCCAACTGCCCTCCCCTGCTGGCCTGATCGCCCCTAACTGCCCTCCCCTGCTGGCCTGGTCCCCCCAACTGCCCTCCCCTGCCAGCCCGGTCGCTCCTAGCTGCCCTCCCCTGCTGGCCTGGTCACCCCTAACTGCCCTCCCCTGCTGGCCTGATTGCCCACAACTGCCCTCCCCTGCCGGCCATCTTGTGGCAGCCATCCTGTGACCACATGGGGCGGCCATGTTGTGTGAGGGTGTGACAGTCAATTTGCATATTACCTCTTTATTATATAGGATTAATTTCAGAGAGAGAGGGAGAGGGAGAGGGAGAGGGAGAGGGAGAGAGAGACAGAAATATCAATGATGAGAGAGAATCATTGATTGGCTGCCTCCTGCATGCCCCCTACTGGGTACTGAGCCCGCAACCCAGGCATGTGCCCTTTACCAGAATCAAACCCGGGACCCTTCAGGCCACAGGCCAATGCTCTATCCACTGAGCCAAACCAGGTAGGGCGAAATTTTATCTTTTTAAAAGTCATTCTGCCGAAACCGGTTTGGCTCGGTGGATGGAGCATCAGCCTGCAGACTGAAAGGTCCCAGGTTCGATTCCGGTCAAGGGCATGTACCTGGGTTGTGGGCATATCCCCAGTAGGAGATGTGCAGGAGGCAGCTGATCGATGTTTCTCTCTCATCGATGTTTCTCTCTCATCGATGTTTCTAACTCTCTGTCTCTCTCCCTTCCTCTCTGTAAAAAATCAATAAAATATATTTTAAAAAATAAAAAAATAAAATAAAAATAAAAGTCATTCAATATAAACATATTAGAAGGTATCAGGAAATGGAACTATATTGGCAGTATAGGATTCTAAATGATTTCAAATATTTTCACACAAGTTGTGTGACCATCACCCCAAATGAAACTTGACATACATTACCAGTCATTCCCCCTTACCCAGCCCTAGGAACCACTAAACTATCTTCTGTCTCAGTAGATTTTCCTCTTCTGGGTATTTCTTTTCTTTTTTCTTTTTTTTATTGATTAAGGTATTACATATGTGTCCTTACCACTCATTCATGCCCTCACCCTCACCCCCTGTTGTCTGCGTCCATTGGTTATGCTTATATGCATGCATACAAGTCCTTTGGTTGATCTCTCCCTCTTCTGGGTATTTTTTATAAATGAAATCATATAAAAGCACACCTCGTTTTAATGCACTTTGCTTTTTTACAGTCCACAGATGTTATGTCTTTTACTAATTGAAGACAAGAACCTCTGCCAGCAAAAAGATTAGGACTCATTTTATTGTAATACTTAATCACTTATAGTGGTGGTCCAGACTGAACCCACAACATTTCTGGGGCATGCCTGTAATCATAGGCCTTTTGTTACTGGCTTCTTTCACTTAGCATGTTTTCAAGGTTCAGCCATGTTGTAGCATATATCACTACTTAATTCCTTTTATGATCAAATAATATTCCATTGTATGACTATACCACATTTTATTCATTCGTATATCAGTTGATAGACATTTTAATTGTTTCCACTTCTTTACTATTATGAACAATGCTGCTATGAACATTTTTGAACATTTGTGTATAGTTTTTGTGTGGACATGTTTTCATTTCTCTTTGTTATTTAAACCTAGAAGTAGAATTACTGGATCATATGGTAACTTTACACTTACCCTTTTGAGGAACTGCCAAACTGTTATCCAAAGTAGCTACACCATATTTCATTCCCAGTAGCAATGTATGAAGATTCCAATTTCTCCATATCCTCATCAACAGTTGTTATTGTCTTTTTGGTTAGAGCTATCCTAGTGTGTGAAATGGTAACTCATTGTGGCTGATGCTCTGTATCTTAAACCAAGCCATTCATTATTTGAATTTGGCATCAGCTATTCTTCTAAGCTACACTTTTAAGTATACAATGTCCCAATGATCATTCTTAAAACCCCAAATAAAGCCAGGATAATCTAACATTCTCTTAATAAATGAAGGTATCAAGTCCATGTAATATGTACCATTATTCTATTCCAAATCCTATCAAGCTACATTAATGTCCAACAGCCAATTGTTTCTAAATAAAGATGTCAGGCTAAGCAGCCTATACAGGTGCTACTGCTATAGTGGAATACTTAAAACACATAACAACAGCAAAGTTTTAACCAGAGCTTTCTAGAAAGCACATTGAATTGGAATTCAGGTTTGTCAATAATCTATGTGTAACCTGACCAATCACTTAACTTCTCTACACCTGAACTTGGTATTCTGAGCCACTCACAGAACTACATCCTTTGAAGTCACTCGCAGAGATAATGTTATTAAGCCTAAAAATTTAATGAAATTTGAAAACGTGTTAACACCCTTGCCTAATGATCTAGCTTTGCACAGCAAAGAATTTGAGCCGTAGTAGTCAGACAGGCTGGGTTCTATTTCCAGCTCTGCCATTCAGTGGCTATATGACCATAGATACATTATTTAACACCTTGCTATCTCGGTTTCCTGATCTTATTGTAATAATGCCTTCTTCAGGAGGTTATGAGGATTTATAAAGCTAGTATAGCTAAAGCATCTGACACAGTGGGCAGCAAATAGTAGACACACGCTAGCTTCCATTCATCTTTCTGCTAACTCTGGGCAAAGTTTCCCAGCAAATAAAGACTTCTTAATAAATGTCCTGGGCCATTTAGAGTTGAATGTGAGTCCTTCTGACCTGTGGGATTCCTTTATAAAGCAGATCCCCACACTATGGTCTATAAATTGCTAAGAAGAGTTATCAACTGTATTAAAACAGGATTTGGGGTGCAGGGGGTGGTTCTTGGAAGGGAGTTCAGGGATGAAAAATAGAAGACCTCATTTTGAATAAAAACTTCCTTGGGACTCACATTGCCTAAGCAAGGAATAGATGCAAAGGAGAGAAAAGTGAAGGCTAAATACATATGACCCCATTGGAAAAGCCGGTGTAGACTGCTGGCTCTAGGGGAAGGGGGAGGGGGAGGGTAGTGTAAGGGGCTGGAGGAAGCAGACAGGGGTGGGGGCTGGCTAGGTGCATAGTAAAGCTAACAAGAAGAAGGTGAGCCCCATCCCAGCTGTGAATTCACTGCTTCTTGGGTCTCTCAGCCGCCTTCTCTTACCTGATCTGGTTGTCACGGAATTTGTTGAGATGCGGTTGGTTGAGGTAAATGGTGCGGGCTGGTGTCTCCAGCTGGTCTCCAACAGACGTGGCCCGGGACATCTCATCATCTGCCTTTTTATAGCCCGAAGAAGGACGAACAGGTCCTGCAGAGATGAGGCGCAGGCAGAAAACACAGCACAAAGAAGTCACACCAGGCAAGAGCAGCCGAGAGCCAGGCTGTGCGCGGGCGGGCGGGGTCCAGAGGGGAAAGGATGCTTGGGGCGATGCAGGGCCCGCCCTTATACCTTGGCTCCCCCTGGAGACCCGCCGCGCAGCTGCTCCCGACTCCTCCCCGCCCCCTCCCCGTGCTCCACCCTCCCCGCTGTCCCTTGGGGCCAAGGAGGCAGCCTCTCCGCTGGTGGGCGCTGCGCCGCCCAGCCCGGCCCCTCCAGCGCTCGCTCCCTCCCCTCCGCCTGGCTGCAGCCCGCGCGGCAGGTGCAGGCGAGGGTGCTGCTGCCGGCTGCTGGGGGCCAGCGAGGAGGGCAGAGGCCCGAGCGTGCTGCCTGGTGAGTTTCCCCCTCCAGGCCCAGGGTTTGAGCTCTGGCACTAGGTTTTCTTGGCTTCTCGGATTGTGTGTAGGAACAAAAGGACGGCAGCAAAGGGGATGTGCCTTGCATTCAGTTACCACAGGAAGAGGTGGCGAAAGGAGATATCTCTGTGCTCTAAAAATGAAATTCCCAGCCTCGGTGTGAAGGGCTTGCTCCATGGTTGTCTCGAATCAACCAGCTGCTGTTCTCCCCAGACATGCCTGACAACCTGATTGAAGTAGCTTCATCAATCCGCTTACCGACAGATGTGTGATCTTTCATTTCATTGCTCAAGTTACTGTTTCAAGTGGTTAAGACAATGCAAGTCTATCTTCTTAAGATTTAATTTCAGTCCTAGAATCAAGCCCCTCTCCCTGTGCTCAGCCTTCCCATGACCTTCACTTAAGGAGATATTGGCATGGAGAATAATGATATACCCATTACAAAAACTGCTACATACAGGCGCGCACAGATGATTTAACCACATCTCCAGCTACAAAGCAGTACCCCTCAAGTAGAAGGGGCCACCCACCTCAGGAACTGACTTTTGGGAAGGAGTGCCTGAAGTAAAGGGTCACAGAAAAACGCCCTCCAGATGAAGCCTTCCCCCCTTTCCTTAAATATGTATTTGTGTAATATCTGCCATGCTTTCCACCTACTAAAGAAATGCATGCTGTGAGTGTGTGTGGGGGGGAGGTTGGGGGTTAATGGGGGGGATGAGGACACATTTGTAATACCTTAACTAATAATAAAAAATAAAAAAAAGAAATGCATGCTGCATATTATTAAAGAAACTGACAACTCATTTCAATAAACATCCACTTCTCAGCTACAAAGAATGTTCATTGACAGAGAAACATTTTGAAACAGAAAGTTTGGGCTACTTAAGTGTCTCATCTTTTTAAAGTGATGAGAATCACATTGTAATCTCAGTGTAAGAGGGGACAACCACAACATAAAATTGGTTACTGAGAGCTGACATACTGTCCTGATCCCTGGTCCCCCAGGCCAGGTATGAATCCACAGCGCCCTGCCTGTTCCTTGTTCCAGCACCCCACCCTCCCGTCCTGCCTTCCTCGCCCCCAGCCTTCCATTCTCTGGGGTCCCTCTGGCTCCACAGGACACTGCTCAGTCCTCTGCTTATAGATAAGGGGCAGCAAGAGTTCCTACTTCAATACTGGCTGGCCCGCTGCTCTGGCTCCCAGACTTGAATCAGAGGAGGCTGGTTTCTAAAGCATTGGCTGATTTAAGGCAGATGGGGAATATCTTTGCAACTAGCCTATATGAAAGTACTGCTTTTCTCTCTGCCCACTTATCCTGCTTCATTTTTCTCCAGAGTGTTTATCATCATTACCTGACATTACTTATTTATGGTCCTCCCATGGCTAAGAGCAGAAGCTCCAGGAGGCAGGAACATGTTTTGTTGTTGTTGTTGTTAGTTGGTTTTTTCAATCCTCTCTCGAGGATATTTTTTCCATTGATATTTTAAAGAGAGTGGAAAGGAGGGAGAGGGGGGAGAGAGAGAGAGAGAGACATCTATGTGAGACAGACACATCAATTGGTTGCTTCCTGCTCAAGCCCTGACCGGGACCAGGGATTGCACCTGCAATGGAGGTATGTACCCTTGGCTGGGAATTGAACCCACGACCCTTCGGTCTGTGGGCCGATGGTCTAACCACTGAGCAACTCGGCCAGGGCAACAGGGACATGTTTTGTTCAACTGCAGTGACCTCAGCACTTGGACCAGTGCCTGGCACATAATGAGTACTCATATGTGCTTGAATAAGCCATTTTTGCCCAAGTCTTATAAAGGGTCGCTTTGAATCCTCCAGGCAGAGATGCAGTGATATGCACAGAGGGCCCAAACTCCATGTTCCTCTAGTGTCAAAATAGTTCACTGGGAGACTGTGTTCACTTACTGGCTCTCAACTCCGGCTGCACATACTGTCACCGAGAGAGTTTCCACAAGTCACTGGTTCCTGGCCCAACCCTAACAGGTTCTGTTTAGTTTTGTTTTTAAAGCTCTTTAAGTGATACTAATGGACAGTCACAGCTGACAGTCACTTGTTAGATGTTGCTGGGAACACAAAAACAAAAGATCTGGCTCCTGCTCTCTACAATGTTAACCAGTATAACCATGGTTGCCAGTGTGCCTCAGTTTATGACCAAGTGACTAAGAGTGGGTTGAACATGCTGAGGAGGGTCAGAGGTCAGCAGCATTTTTGTGCTTGGAGTAGGACCAGAAGACAAGTACAGATATAAGAGCCTTAAAGTAGGGGGATAGTTTACATTAGGAGAGAGGAGGGCATTGTAGGGAAGGGCCAGAAAAGCATAAGCAGGGCTGAATACACAAAATGCATTAGGAGCCAATACAAAAATAAACAAAGGAAAACCAGCACTAGAGGACCAGATTAGAAACAAGTAGAAAGGAAGCTCAGAAAAACATAGCCCATACCCAGACTGTGGGTGACTTAAATAACCCAGGGGAAAAGCTTGAACTTCATCCTAAAGGTCACATGAAGCCACAGGAGGTTTCTAAGCAGGAGAGAGATGCACCTGGTAGTGATGTACAAGAAGGAGAAAAAGAGGGGAGAATCTATATAATAAAAGCCTAAGCGAACATTACAGAGAAACGACTGGAATGACTGGTCGCCATGATGCACACTGACCACCAGGGGGCAGAGGCTCAATGCAGGAGCTGCCCCCTGGTGGTCAGTGCGCTCCCACAGGGGAAGCGCCGTTCAGCCAGAAGCCGGGCTCACGGCTGGCAAGCGCAGTTGCCATGGCAGGAGCCTCTCCCGACTCTGCGGCAGCAGGCGCAGCGGGCCAGGTTGAGCATGAGCTGCACAGCGCCTGGCCCCGATTCAGGCTCCTCCCTGGCCGCCTGCCACTTGGCACACTGCTACATCCCCCAAGGGGTCCTGGACTGCGAGAGGGTGCAGGCTGGGCTGAGGGACCCACTTCCCCCAGTGCACGAATTTTGTGCACCAGGCCTCTAGTTTATAGATAAGGAGATCAGGTAAAAAATGAACTCTACAATCTAGAAGCAAGATGATAAAAGCATGAATTAAAATGGAAAACAGAAAAAAGCATGATCATGAGACACATCTCAAAAGAAAATGCTACAAGATCTTTTTTTGGATTGAATGAGAAAAGAAAAAACAATAGATCATAGGGACTTGAAGAGGAAAAGACTGGCATGTGTATACACACACAAAAAACATCACTGATAGAAATAAGAATGGAAACCATAGTTTTTTCAAATAAGGATTTAAATGCTTTATAATAAATATTGGGCAGAAAAAATATTGAAACAAGCAATTAGTGATGACAAACATAATGCATCAGGCCAGCTCATCTTTCTGTATTAACAGAGCCAGATCTTACATTGTATTCTTGATAGAAATAGTTATAGTTGCCCAACTAAGACTCAGATAACTTTATTCTACATCAATGGCCTCATCCTGACCCAACCTGCTTTGGAGACAAACATTAATATTTGCAAAATAACACAAATTTGTTGCAAATGCATTGCCTAGGAAGACACTATTCCATATATAGCAAAACACATTATGACTAAGGCTTCAAATTCAGACTCATGAGATGAATCGTGAGTCAACACGTCTTGAAAATACCACCGTACAAAATGAGAGTATATGCTTACAACTCCCCACATAAGCAAGTACAGTGTCAGCAGTTAGTGAGAGTTCAGTAAATATCTATTGAGAAAGAAACCAAAGTGAAAGGAAAAAATAAAGAGAAACAAGAGTTGGTAAATGGACTAACACTAAGTTTGTTGCAAAGTGGAAATGCAGAAAGACAGCTGACATCCAAAGCCATGAGGGCCTAGTAGCCATTTCTGCACAGGAGCCTCTTACACAAACTGCACTTCATGGAGAAGCCTGCATTAAACTTGCCTGCCTCTGCTTTGAACTACCTGCCTGCATTGTTTCTGAGTCAGCCCTTATAAAGAAGTTCCTAGAATCCTATTTCAATCAATAGGCCTGAGCTTTCTCCCATCCATTCGAAGCTGCATAGCCCGCCAACCACAGTGGCTCTATTTTGACCAATCAGGACTGTTTGAATCAATCAAACTGCAAGGATTTGGAGTCCTCATTTGCACCAGGACAGACCAATCAGGGACCAGGGGTGGGGACTTCTGTCTGCATAAGCCAGCTCCCCTCTGACTCTGGGAGTGCACTTTCCCTTTCCACCCCAGACTAAAGAGTGTTTCCCCAGCTAAGCTGAAACACAGAAGATGTCTTACTGGAGCAGAGCAGATCACTGCAGGCCAGAGAAGACTACAGCAGAGTGGCACAGAATGGAGCAGACGAAAGCACAGCACAGCGCAAAGCAGGAGGGTAAGGAACGGAGCAGAGCAAATCATCGAGGAGCACAGCAGAGCAGTTAAGCTGTAGAGGGGCGTGGCCCTAGGGCTGCCACACAGCCAGCCATGTTGTATCACAATTGAGCTGTTCTGCACTAAAGTTTCCTTCTTCACTCTGCCCCAAATTGGGGATTCCTGTTGGCATGAAATTGGTGCCAACAACCATCAGAGGGCAATGCTAATGAGGTGACTCATTGTGGGCCCCTAGACCTTTTTAGAAGGGGACTGACCATACCAGAAAAGCTAACCAGGAGATTAGAGGGTTTGGGTTTCAGCCAGTTGATATCAGACTGACTTCCTGACTATGGGGAGGGTAGGAGATTGAGTTCAATCATGTGACCAATGATCCAATTAATAATGCCTATGTAATGAAACTCCAGTAAAAACTATGGACACCAAAGCTCAGGTGACATATCCTAAAGACGTGGAAGTTTCACATGTGAAATCCTCCAAGACCTGGCCTTAAGTGTCTCTCCATTTATCTGGTCCTGATTTGTATCCTTTATGATACAACTGTAATCACAAGTATAGTGCTTTTCTGAGTCCTTGGAGTTATTCTAGCTTATTATTGAAATTAACAAAAATATTGAGGGCATGATTCTCTGTTCCTCCTGTTCATCAGACAGCTGTGTCTTCCTGCGCAGGGCCAGCCACAACCCTAAGACACGATGGTGAAGGCCAAAGTGAATGGATTTGGCCATATTGGGCACCTGGTCACCAGGGCTGCTTTTAATTCTGGCAAACTGGATATTCAATGACCCTTTCATTGGCCTCAACTACATGGTCTACGTGTTCAAGTAGGATTCTACTCATGGCAAATTCAAAGGCACAGTTAAGACTGAGAACATTGCCTGGGACCAAGATCAACAGTAATTAATATAAATGTGAGGAGTCTGGCAGAAGGCTGACCAGGACTCCTTTTGATATTCACAGGGTGAATATCTACATTTTATTACCTGCTCAATGGCCTAAAGCAAACTCCCCCAAGACCTGACAATCTTACTGTTTGCTAAATATTACCATTGATATGTCTGTTTGCATTTCTAAAGGCAATTGTGTATTCTAGCTAATAAAAGCACCTGGGAATAGAGCACGGGAGAGAGCTTGACTGCTATGGTTAGGCTGTCCTCTGGTTCCCCTGGTAATTAAAAAATTAATATTCCATCTTGTGTATCTTTTGTGCGTCAGCCCTCCCTCCAAGTCTTTGAACTCACGAAAGCCACGCTGGCCGTGGACTCTCGCAGAACGGGAAGCTTGTCATCAATGGAAAGTCCATCTCCATCTTCCAGGAGCAAAATCCCACCAACATCAAATGGGGTGATGCTGGTGCTGAGTATGTTGTGGAGCCCACCAGTGTCTTCACTACCATGGAGAAGGCTGGGGCTCACTTGAAGGGTGTAGCCAAGAGTGTCATCATTTCTGCCCCTCCTGCGGATGCCCTCATGTTTGTGATGGGTGTGAACCATGACAAATATGACAACTTCCTCAAGATTGTCAGCAATGCCTCCTGCACCACCAACTGCTTGGCCCCCCTGGCCAAGGTCATCCATGAAAACTTTGGCATCGTGGAGGGACTCATGACCACAGTCCATGCCATCACCGCCACCCAGAAGACCATGGATAGCCCCTCTGGAAAGCTGTGGTAGATGGCTAAGAGGCTTCCCAGGACATCATCCCTGCTTCTACTAATGCTGTCAAGGCTGTAGGCAAAGTCATCCCTGAGCTGAATGGAAAGCTCACTGGCATGGCCATCTGTGTCCCCACCCCCAATGTGGCAGTTGTGGATCTGACCTGCTGACCAGAGAAAGCTGCCAAATACAGTGACATCAAGAAGGTAGTGAAGCAGGCATTAGTGGGCCCTCTCAAGGGCATACTGAGGATCAGGTTCTCTCCTGTGACAGTGACATCCACTCCTCCACTTTTGATGCTGGGGCTAGCATTGCCCTCAATGACCACTCTGTCAAGCTCATTTCCTGATATGACAATGAATTTGGCTACAGCAACAGGGTGGTGGACCTTATGGTCCACATGGCCTCCAAGGAGTAAGAGAGGCCCTCAGCTGCTGGGGAGTCCTTGCCCCAAATCGATCCCTCAATACACTGAGAACCTCCTGACCTCCACAGTTTCCATCCCGGACCCCCTGAAGAAGGGGAGAGGCTTAGGTAGCCCTACCTTATCATGCACCATCAATAAAGTTTACTGTATCTGCCCCAAAATTGAGGTAGTAATGGAAACCCTTGAATTTGTAGCCAGTTGGTCATAAGTGTGGGTGGCCTAGGAACCCCAGAGCTTGCACCTGGTGTCTGAAGTGAGGCCAGTTTTGTAGAGAACTGTGCCCTGAACCTGTAAAGTTGGACTTAACTCTGGGCAGTTAGTATTAGAACTGCATTGCAGACATTACTCTGTGAACTCTAGAATGATAGAGCCAAAAGGAAAACCTTATTAACAATCGCAAAAGTATATCAAGTCAATTGAAAGATAGAAGCCAGAGCTGCAGAAACTTGAATCTGATTCTCCTTCCATTAGAACAGGCTCTTTCTGTGAGCTTCAGCAAGTCAGCTACATCTGAGCTTGGTTTCTTCATGTTCAAAATAGAAATCAATTCTGTAAATCAAGGGTTGGCAAACTTTTTCTGTAGAGTCAAGTAGTAAATATTTTAGGCTTTGGACCCCATGCTGTCTGTCTCTCTCTCTCTCTCTCTCACTCTCTCTCTCTCTCTCTCTGTTGTTTATTTGTTTGTCTAAGACATAAGTCTTAAAATGTAGAAGCCATTTCTCACTCACAAGCTAGATCTGGCCCATCCATAGGGCATAGTTTGCTGACTCCTTATATAAACAAAGTTCTTTCACAATTAACCAGATTATATGCCAACTCCCATCTCAAGGAAATATTAGATTAAAAATGTCTTCAAATCAATAAGACATGACATAAAATTCCTAGAAAATAGGTGTTCAGAAGTTGGTTATATGTTTTTCCTAATTTATTTAAATACAAAAAGTATGTTAGGTAGTTTCCTCTTTGCGCTCAGAAAATTTTGCAGGAAAACAGTATAACCATCATGGAGCTTTGTGACAAGAGGCATATGTACATACACACACACACACACACACACACACACACACAGACTTTCAAGCTCAACTCTGGTGTCTACCTGGCATTTATGTTTCATAATCCTTCAGAACACAGGCACAGATAGTCCAGTGGCTGGGCAAGCACTTGGGCTATTTCTCTAATCAAACACACACGATGAAAATGCTGTACAAATGCAAAATGTGATTATTCTAGCTCTGGAAGACATGATTTGGAGGTCTTTTCTAGACCCCCACTTTGCACACACCACAGTCACCATAGGTGTGAATAAGAAGACAAAGAAACTAAGAAAGGGTTTGAAAAAGCAGTTATATTGAAATAAAGCTGCGCATGTTTCAAATTATCTAGCTACCTAGGTCAAACAAGTTACCATAAGAAGACATTTTAAGCTATAATATCTGAAAATAATTGTGTTAGAACAGTGCATGTTGGCATCTTAGTTGGCCTCAGTAACTGTGACAATGAGATAAACTTTCTGATTTGAATTTTACTATCAGCTTCTAAGAATAACTTTCAATCAGAGTTTTGAAAAAAAGTTATCTTAAGCAAAAATTTAAAAGTCAAAAGCAAATGATCTAAACAACTTGATCTGTTTTATAGGAAGATAAAAATTACTAAAGTCAATCCCCCAATAAAGAATTCCTTGAAAGGAATATAAGATGTATCTACATGAAATATACAACAATTAATCCTCAACAGAACCTCGTTCTAGGTAATGCATTGGCCTAATTCAGTACTCTCACTGTCCCCACTTTTATGGATATACACATCTGTCACATGGCTGATCCCTTAGGTGAAAAATTCAGACTTACAATAAATACAAAGCTACTGAATTCTATGAAACCCTCACACACCTCATACAATGAACTCATCACAGCTACTATACCAGATGTGACAATGAACTCAAGTCTAATCCAAAGTCATTATCCCACCTCCAACTTGATGAAATGTAAGAACAAATCTCTTAATCTTCCTGACCCAAGGACTAATATGCTCTCCTGAGAAGTATTAGATATAGCTAACAAAGATACTATAAACTTTACTAAAGATTCTATTAGTGTATTAACTCATATGGCTGTGGTTGTCAAATGAAAAAGTTACAGTGCCAAAGAATAATTGTTAAATATCGAAACATCAGCTACTACAATGCCTCAAAGCAAACACAATCCTCTTTTCGTCAAGAGTCATTTTTCTCGTGTTGGCCAGGTAGTTCAGTTGGTTGGAGGGTCATCCCCATAAGCCAAAGTTGCAGGTTTGATCCCTGGTCATACAAGAATCAACTAATGAATGAATAAATAAGTGGAATAACAAATTGATGTTTCTCTCTCTCTCTCAAAATTAATAAACAAAAAAGTTTTTTAAGGAGAGTCCTTTTTCCCAAGTGTCTCTGTATTTACTCACTTTATATTCCAACAAGCAGTTCTTTTAACTGGCCCACTTATAAGACTCAATTTTGTGTTGCAGGTCACAAGGGCCACCCATGTCCACCATTCCCTTCTAACCATATTATTCCTATAACTCATAATTCTAAATAAAATCCCATAATTTCCATGCATATACGCGCGCGCGCGCGCACACACACACACAAGTTACTTACATATTGCATTAACTAACCCAAAGAACTTTTCCTATTGTGTTTCACAGTTAATATTGAAAAGTATTTATTATGTTAAGGTTGCTCTCAAATTTTTATCATTGAGAGAAACTGTATGGCAAGGATCCTGTCTATTACCCAAACGAGTAGAAACATCCCCAGACTTTAGTAATGGTAAGTATGTACAGTAATGAATAACCCATACGATTGTCAGCTGATTTCTCAACAGAAACTATGCAGGCCAGAAGGGAGTGGCAAGAAATATTCAAAGTGATGAATAGCAAGAACCTACAACCAAGATTACTTTATCCAGCAAAGCTATCATCCAGAATTGAAGGTCAGATAAAGAGCTTCACTGATAAGAAAAAGCTAAAGGAGTTCATCACCACCAAAACAGTATTATATGAAATGCTGAAAGGTATTCTTTAAGAAGAGGAAGAAGGGTAAAGATAAAAATTATGAACAACAAATACATATCTATCAACAAGTGAATCTAAAAATTAAGTGAATAAAAACTCTGATGAACAGAGTAAACTGGTGAATATAATAGAATCAGGGGCATAGAAAGGGAGTGGACTGACAATTCTCGGGGGGGAAAGGGGTGTGGGGGGTGTGGGAAGAGACTGGACAAAAATCGTACACCTATGGATGAGGACAGTGGGTGGGGAATGAGGGCGGAGGGTGGGGTGGGAACTGGGTGGAGAGGAGCTATAGGGGGAAAAATAATCTGAATATTTATTTTTTAAAAATAAATAAATAAATAAAAAGTATATACTGTCTTAATAATTTTTATATTTATTACATGTTGAAATATTTGGTATATACTAATATTAAATGAAATATACTATTAAAGTATAAATATGCTCACATTATATGTCTATTTGGCAGCACTGGATTAACAGTTATAACTTCATTATTAATAACTAGAGGCCCGGTGCACAAAAATTTGTGCACTCGCGGGGGAGGGGGGGTCCCTCAGCCCGGCCTGTGCCCTCTCACAGTCTGGGACCCCTCGGGAGATAACGACCTGCTGGCTTAGGCCTGCTCCCGAGTGGCAGAGGGCAGGACCAATCCCTCGGTGCAGCCCCTGGTCGGGCTCAGAGCAGAGCCGATTGGGGAGTTGGGGCACCGCCCCGTCATGCACAGAGCAGGGCAGATTGGGAGGTTGTGATGCCACCCTCAGTCACGCTCAGGGTAGGGCTAATTGGGGTGTTGGGGCACCGTCCCCCGTCACACTCAAGGCAGGGTCGATGGGGAGATTGTGGCGCCACTCTCTGTCACGCACAGAGCAGGGCCAATCAGGGGGTTGGGGCGCTGCCCCCGTCACCCACAGAGCAGGGCCCATCAGGGGGTTGGGGCGCCGCCACTCTCACACTCAGGGCAGGGCTGATGGGGAGGTTATGGCTCTATCTGTCACACACAGAGCAGGGCCCGGGGGGGGGGGGGGATTGGGGAGCTCCCCCCTATCAGGCACAGAGCAGGGCTGCTCAGGGGGTTGGGGCCCCGCCCTCTGTCACACACAGAGCCGCAGGGCAATCAGGGGGTTTGGGCGCTGCCCCCTGTCACGCTGATCCCAGTGCCAGGAGGCATATTACCCTTTTACTATATAGGGTAGAGGCCTGGTGCATGGGTGGGGCCGGCTGGTTTGCCCTGAAGGGTGTCCTGGATCAGGGTGGGGGTCCCCACTGGGGTGCCTGGCCAGTCTGGGTGAGGGGCTGAGGGCTGTTTTCAGGCTAGGAGTGACTGAAGTTCCCAACTGCTCCTTTTTTTCTTTTTTTTCTTTTTTATTCTGGGCCAGCTTTACCTTGAGGCTTGGCTCCAGCTCTTAGGCCTCCGCGGCTGAAAGTAGGTTTCTGGCCTTTGCTTACAATGTTGCGAATCTGCTGGCTGAAGTCCGGCGGTATTTGTTACAATGTTTCTTAAACTGCCCGCTCAGAGGCCTGCAGCCGCAGGCGGGGAACGTTGGTTTCCTCCAACGATCCTCCATCACTGAGGCAAGCAAGCCTCATGTTAGTTTCAAGCTGCCTGGCTGCCGGCCGCCATCTTGGCTGACAGTTAATTTGCATATCTCACTGATTAGCCAATGAAAAGGGTAGCGGTCGTACACCAATTACCATGTTTCTCTTTTATTATTGTAGATTATGTTACCCCTCATTTGCTTCTTACCTGTTGACATCCCCCACAGCCCTCCCAACCTTCATTAAAACTACAGCTTGTATCTAAAGAAGAAAAAGTAATTTCAATACCAGCTGCAGGAACATTTAACAGGGAAGATAGACCTATACCCAAATCATGGCATTCTCAGCTGTACTCACTCCACCTAGCCATAACAGCCCTCTGGCAAACTCTCCATCCAGCTGTGATTTAGGAAACAAATGTTTATAGAGTAATCCAAGAGAATATATTAAAGTTTTTCACTAAAATCAACTTTTCTAATAAAAGAACTTTAGTCCTGCCTTAGAGTTAAATACATATTTAGTTTATCCTTGTTTCTAATAAGATTAACAAACTAGATTCACCCTTGCCTCAGATTAGACACAAATAGAGGTGGGTGGGGAATTGCTACAGTCAGTGACACTAGTCACAGTCAGAAGTGACAGCTCACAGCAAGAAAGGGCACACACAAGCACAACAATTCTTAAGGTCATAGATTAGAGCAGGGGTCCTCAAACTACGTCCCGCAGGCCACATGCAAATACAAATATTGTATTTGTTCCCATTTTGGTTTTTTACATCAAAATAAGGTATGTGCAGTGTGCATAGGAATTTGTTCATAGTTTGTTTTTTTAAACTATAGTCCGGCCCTCCAACGGTCTGAGGGACAGTGAACTCGTCCCCTGTTTAAAAAGTTTGAGGACCCCTAGATTAGAAAGAGCACACAGCCCTCAAACCCAGCAACAGACAGCCCTAAGTAAACACAAAATAATCACTTATGTTCACAATAGAGGCCCGGTGCAGGAATTCATGCACCAGTGGGGTCCCTCGGCCTAGCCTGTGGGATCGGGCTGAAACTGGTTCTCTGACATCCCCCAAGGGGTCCTGGATTGTGAGAGGGCACAGGCCAGGCCAAGGGACCCTGCTGGTGCATGGTCGGGGCCGGGGAGAGACGCAGGAGGTTGGCCAGCCCAGGAGGGATCACAGGAGGGCTCCAGGGAGTGTCCAGCCCTTCTTGCTCAGTCCTGATCGGCCAGACCCCAGCAGCAAGCTAACCTACTGGTTGGAGCATCTGCCCCTGGTGGTCAGTGCAGGTCACAGCGACTGTTTGAGCGGCCTTAGCATACTATTAGCATATTACACTTTGATTGGTTGAACGGCCAACCAGAGGACCAGACACTGGTTGAGCGGCCTTAGCATATCATTAGCATATTACACTTTGATTGGTTGAACAGCCGACCAGAAGACCAGACACTTAGCATATTAGGCTTTTATTATACAGGATTGCCTTTTTTGAGTCATTAAAAGTTTGTATAACTCCCTGGCTGGGTTGCTCAGTTGGTTAGAGAATTGTCCCATGCACCAAAAGGGTTGCAGGTTCCATTCCTTGTCAGGGCGCATACCTAGGTCGCTGGTTCGATCTCCGGTTGGGGCAAGTATGGAAGGCAGCCAATTGATGTTTTTCTCTCACATCGATGTTTCTCTCTCTCTCTAAAAATTAATAAAATAAAAAGTTTTTATAACATTTTCTGAGGGGTCCCAAAAATAGCTTTGCTCCAAGTTATTTTTAATTCAAAAGTTTCCTAGTATGTTTTTGTAAACTAACATTTAATTTATCAAAACTGCATTTTTAAGCATCAACCTTAAATATGAATTTAATATCTATTGATCAAGCTAAAGAAGATATTTTCTGTTTTAAATACTTGGGATCTTCCTGGAATATAAAATTTCTAAAGCAATATAGTATATCTTAAAGACATCTGTGTCCATGAATGCTTTTATAGATGGTGAATTGATACTACATACTTAATACAAACTTAAATAGGATAGCAATCTTTATTAAAAATATATATATTTTTATTGATTTTAGAGAGAGAGGAAGGAAGAAGGAGGGAGACAGAGAGAGAAACATCTATCAGCTGCCTCCCACATGCCCCCTGAGGATTGAGCCAGCAACCGGGGCATGTCCCCTGACCGGAAAGGGGAACTTTTTTACAAACACACTATATCAATATTTGATTTACACAAAAATACTATAACTATAAAAACCAATCATAAGTTTTTAAGGAGGAAAAAAGCACCTAAATAGAATTGAATTATTTTAGTAAAGAAAAAAAAATCAAGATGATACTTTATAGCACCTAAAAAATAAAGTATAACTCCTCCTACTGTACTTTTAGCCCTTGATGGTGGGAAGATGCCAGAGGTATACAGGCAGCAGTCACCTATTTTTCCATTCCCCGTGTCACAATGATCTCTTCTGTGACTAACATTTAGTGAGGTTGTAAACTTCCACTCTCTAGGTTCTCCAGCTAAAACCAATGGACTGCCTTATATTCATGAAGATTGCTTATAGCAAAGGATATCTTCTCCTTTTAAACAACATTAGAATTTTGAAAACTGAACCCAGCATGATACATGTGTTTTGGTATAAGGTGACTTTCCACTACTGTAATAACAACCCAAGTTAGATGATATCCAAGCAACTGGCTCCCTCAAACTGTATCACGGTAAGCCTCGAAAGTCACAGCTAGTTTAAAAGGCAAAAAAGCACACAACAATAAAAAAGGAAATATACATTGAAATGAGGTTATCTTACTTTGAAAATTGACAGTTTAAAATACACGAATTGGGATTTCTGTTTCAGACCATAAATGGTATAAGGAAGTCCAGACTAGCATGCTTCCACTAGAACAATTTGAAATATGGACAAAATAAAGTAACAATTGTGTTTTTATATCAAACAACAGGTAGTATGGAAAAGTAACTCTGGAGAGAAAAGAAAAAAACAAGGCATACCCTATGGTCATATCATCTCTCTACCTGAAAACAATTTCTGGACAAAACTGCAAACAGATGCTTGAGTGATTAAGATTGACACTGACAGACAGGCAAAACTCCCCCTCCAAAAAACCTGGCAGTCTCACCAAATTGAGGTGACAGAGATCTCAGTATGAGGGGGCTGAAATGCTGAGAATTTACAGAGCAGGAAGTGAGGAGGGAAGCTATGCAAAACATAAGCTCCAGAAATTTGCATAGGGACCACCATGGATCTTTGGCTAAATTCCAATCTGTACATATAAATGGCAAAACTCATCAAGGACAGAAAAAGAATAATTACCAAGGAACAGTAAGAGCAACAATTTCCAGAGTTCACACAAAGCCAGGAAATTGTTCAAGTTCCCATGACCCAAAGAGACTTCATTAACTACACTGGGAACCATGCCTTGGCTGTGGGACTAAAATAGACCTACAGATAGGAAAGGCTACTCTAGACCCAACACTTAATAGCTTTGAAACTAGCCTCAGTAGGATTCAACTAAGCTACAACTAAATAAGCCAGAACAAAGTCCAAAACTCCTGACAGAAATTAACAAAAGCAAACATTCAATCCACAATGTATAGCATTCAATCAACAACTATTAGACATGAAAAGAAACAGAAAACCCATATGAAATGGATGATCCTTAACCAGGAAAAACATTAGGTGATAGGAAGATCCATAACTTAAGAGATGTGTAATTACTAGCCAAGGATGTTAAAATAATATTAGTAGATTTGATATGTTCAAGGAGTCACAGGGAGGAAAAGAATATAGAAAAGAAATAGGAGACATATAAAAAGAAGTAAATGGAATTTCTAGAGATGAAAACTAGAATACCTAAAATGAAAATGATACTGGGTGGGATTAAAAGTATATTGGGATAGAAGAAAAACTGGCGGCTGAATAGGCAGATGTGTCGTGCACCTCATCCCGAGCCCAGACTAGAAATACAACTAAAATCAGACAACATCCACCCGGAATTAACAAATTAGGCCCAGCTGAGGAGGCAACTTATAGCAAGTGTGGACAAAAGGGGCCACATATTAACCTGACAAGCTCAGGGAAGGCCTGCATGACAGTCTTACAAACTCAAAGATTTAAAGGAACCACAAAGGGTGGTTTGAAATTAAACTTTAACTAAAAGCAGTTAGGGCGGGTAGTCACCTCCTAGGCCGGTATCTTCCCTGACAAGGTCAATCTTTACCTTAACTGAGCTTATTGTCTTTTTGCATCTATGATAACATATCATTGAAATGTCAGGGTAACTGTAACTTCCCTTTTTTTCCCAGACACCTAAGGGCACAACCAAATGCCCTGGGCACCAGGACAGATACCACAAATTCCTTCATTGTCATTGTTATCATGTTAATTGTTGACTGTTCACAATCCTGAATCCACCTAAGTAAAAGAAGTATGTGTCTATCACTACTTTTTATCCAATCCCAGACATTTCCCGCTTTGCTTTCTCCCACCTCTCTAATCTATCACCAATGGATTTCATGTAACCCACCTATGTCTCCTTCTTTGATTGCAATGTATAAAAATAGGTGGAAAACCGCCATTCTCTGAAGCACTATCCCAATCCATTGAGATTCTGCTTCCCAGCAATTGTCGACAGTTTGGTTCGAGTAAACTCACAGAAATTCTTTACAGATTTGATTGTTTTTACGTCAACACAAGGAAGGACAGAAGACACCTAGAGACCAGTAGGAAGGGTGGCGAGGGCTCGAGAGGCAGAAGAGGAAGCTGCGTTACAGGATTATCAGTTTCCTCAGAAAAACAGAAGCCTGGCCAAGGCTGAGCACCAGAGCCCATCCCTTGGTGGCTGGCATAACATGCAACTGTGAAAAGGAAAAGCCACATGGTTGCTTGCTGCCAGGTAGTCTGGACCTGAGACCACAGCCAAGAAAGGCTGCACCGGGAAAGGTGGCCCCAACAAAAGGCTGCACCTAGAGGGGAAAGCAGTGTGATGCCGGGGCGGGGCGGGGGGGGGGGGGGAAGGGGGAAAGAAAGCCATGGTTTCTTTGTAGTTTTTGTTTTTATTCTCTAAACCCAGAACACAGGACTTTTCAGTTGCAATCACTTACCCTAGGCTTTGGCGCAGGGAGGGAGGCACAGACTTGAGGTGCCTGAGGAGACGCTGGGGAAGGAAGCAGGGCAGGAAGACGTGGTCAAGAGTTCTGCATTGGGACCTTCTTAGGCTTCCAAACCTAAGGGACCATTTCTCCCCAGAGAAGCTAGTCCCTTTTAGTAGCCTCAGGGCAGGTTATACAGCCTGCCACACCTTGCATTTTGAGCTATACAGGGGAAACAAAGGCAGAGAGGCCAGCTTAAGGGTCTGAATAGTCCCAAGGAGCCCTCAGTGGCTAAATTGGAAGAGGGGCCTTCCACACTGCTAGTCTGGGATCCAGACTGATATAAACTCCAGGTTGTCAGCCAACCCCATTGTTCTCCATAGAAGGATCTCTGTCCAACCAAGGCCAGAGTACTAGTTTGGGCCACTTGCAGAGAAGTAGCTCTGGGACAGGAAAAAACACACATCTCATTCCCTTAAAGCAAACCAGCACCAACCCCACCTAAATCCTTGTCAGAAACAGATGCTTGACTGATTAAGATTGACATCTGACAAACAGGCAAAAAGGGCAGATTGGCCCCACCTGCTTGCAGCCAAGGCCTGTGGAGAAGGCACAAGCAGAGGACCCGTGGATCACTTGGAGCTTCGAGCAGGTGCTAAAAGCCAAAGGCAGTGCCTGACAGTGGTCAGCACTAAGTGCCTAAGAGGAAGCCCAGAACTGGCAAGCAGACAGAAGGGTGGGCTCCTAAACCAGCTTCCCTGGGGCATTAAACTCGGCTGAAGCAAATGACACTTTTTTATTTTTTTATTTACTTTAATTTTATTTTTTGTGCCTTTTTCTTCCTCTCTTCTCTTCTTTTCCTCCCATTTTTCTTCTCCTTTCTCTGTTTTAGTTTTTCTCTTCCTTCCTATCCCCCCCTCTTAAAAAATTTATTTTATTTATCTACTTTATTGATGTGTCATTATTCTAGTCTGTTGATTTATTCATATATCTAATTTCCTCTTCCCTGTTCCTTCTCCATTTCCTCCTTTCTTTTTCTTCACTACTCAATTTTTCTTTCTCTCTCCTCTTGCTCTTTGCTTCTATTTATTTATCTATCTATTTATTTATTTATTTATTTATATATATATATTTTATTGATTTTTTACAGAGAGGAAGGGAGAGAGATAGAGAGTTAGAAACATCGATGAGAGAGGAACATCGATCAGCTGCCCCTAGCACATCTCCTACTGGGGATGTGCCCGCAACCCAGGTACATGCCCTTGATCGGAATCGAACCTGGGACCTTTCAGTCCTCAAGCCGACGCTCTATCCACTGAGCCAAACCGGTTTCGGCTGCTTCTAATTTTTTAAATATGTTTCACTTCCTAAATTTAGGCCTATCTCCTTTCTCCTCTAATCTCCTTTTCAACATAAATTTTTTTTCTTCTTGTCTTTTCATTTCTTTTCTCCCCCTATATTCTAAACCCTGGGGCTTCCCCTATTCCTCCAATTCCTCAACCTTATTTTATTTATTTAAGCTCTGCATCTACAGAGCCTGTTCCCCCCACACACACACACACTCCCCCCCCCAACACACACACACACACTTTTTCTGAGTGTTTTTGTTTCTGTTTTTCAGTTTGTTTGTTTTGTTGTGTTTTCTTCCCATATTCTTTCTTTTTTCTCTCTCTATCATTCTTGCTCTCTTTTCTCTTTCCTAATTCTCTCTTCTCTAATGGTCACTTTTGTTTGGATTATAGGTATCTTGTGAACATTTGTGTTCTGTTCCTTCTGTGTCATGTCTTGTCACGTTGTATTTTGTGCTGTTTGGTCAGCACCTCCACAATGACTGGCACAAAGTGGTATTGAGCGAGCCACATAATCAGACACCCTGAGAGGAAACGCCATTCACAAAAGGGACAATAACATTCACGACCCAACTACATCAGGAGAACTCAAATATATCAAGTAGGGGTCCTCTGTAGAACACCCAGCCCAGGAGACCTGAGAGACTGCACCACTGGGTCCCACAGAACATCTACTACATAAGATCAATTCAAAAAATCTGGTAGGATAGCAGTTTCATCTAATTAATAAAACAGAAGCAATTACAAAGGAACAGCAAAAATGGAAATACAAAGAAACAACCCACAAATAAAATAAAGGAAGGAATCACCAGAAAATGAACTAAATGAAACAGAAGCAAGCAATTTGTCAGAAAAAAATCAGAGTAATGTTTATAAGGATGCTCACATGTCTGGATGAGAAATTCACCAATATGTATAAGAATCAAGAGGAAATTAAGAATGACATAACTGCAATAAAGAACACAATGGAAGGTTTCAACAGCAGACTAGAAGAAGCTGAGGACAGAATCAGTGAGTTAGAAGACAAGGTAGAAAAACACCCAAACAGAGCAGCAACTGGAAAAAAAAATTAAAAAGCAGGAGGAAATTCTAAGGGAGCTTTGGGACAACATGAAATGAAAAAACAGCCACATAATAGGGGTGCCTGAAGGAAAGGAAGTTGAGCAAGGAATAGAAAACCTGTTTGAAGAAATAATGAAAGAAAATTTCCTCAACTTTGGGAAGAAAAAAGTCAAACAAGTCCAAGAAGCACCGAGAGTCCCAAACAAGATGAACCCAAAAGACCCACACCAAGACACACCCTAATTAAATTGGCAAATGTAAAAGACAAAGAAAGTATCTTAAAGGCTGCCACAGAGAGACAGAAAGTTACCTAAAAGGGATCTTCCATTAGACTCTCAAGTGATTTCTCAACAGAAATACATGAGGCAAGAAGGGAATGGAATGAAGTATACAAAGTGATGCAAAGCAAGGAACTGAATCTAAGAACACTCTATCCAACCAGGCTATCATTCAAAATTGAAGGTGAAATCAGGAGCTTCTCAGATGGGAAAAAAAAAGGGGGGGGGGGGAGGGCGCTAAGGAAGTTTATTACAAGCAAACCAGCAATGCAAGAAATGCTAAAGGGACTGTTGTAAAAAAAATAAATAGATAGGGAAGAAGGAACACAGGCATAAAGAATAAAAATGGCAACAAACAGCTACCTATCCTATATAATAAAAGCCTAATATGCTAAGTATCTAGTCATCCTGTCAGCCGTTAAACCAATCAAAGCGTAACATGCTAATGATATGCTAAGGCCACTCAACCACTGGCTATGACATGCACTGACCACCAGAGGGCAGTCAACCAGTTGACCAGTCGCTATGACCTGCAGTGACCACCAGGGGGCAGTCGAGCGGTCAACCAGTCACTATGATGTGCACTGACCATGAGAGGGCAGATGCTCCAATCGGTAGGTTAGCTTTCTGCTGGGGTCTGGCCAATCGGGACTGAGCAAGACAGTCCAGACATGCCCTGGAGCCCTCCCACAGTCTCTCCCCGGCTGGCCAACCTCCTATGTCCCTCCCCAGCCCTGATCATGCACCAGTGGGGTCCCTCGGCTTGGCCTGTGCCCTCTCACAATCTGGGACCCCCTCAGGGGATGTCGGAAAGCCAGTTTCGACCCGATCCCTCAGGCCAGGCTGAGGGACCCCACTGGTGCATGAATTAGTGCACCAGGCCTCTAGTCAATAATAACCTTAAACGTAAATGAATTAAATGCTCCAATCAAAAGACATAGGTAGCTGAAAAGATAAGAAAACATGATCCATACATATGCTGTCTACAAGAGATCCACTTTAGAACAAGGGGCTCACACAGACTGAAAGTGAAGGGGTGTAAAAAAATTTACAGGCAAGTGAAAATTAAAAAAAAAAAAAAAAATGCTGAGCAATACTTATATCTGACAAAATAGACCTCAAAGTGAAGGCCATAACAAGTGATACCAAAGGCCAACTCATAATACTAAAGAGATCAATAAAACACAACTCTATAAATCTGATAAACATATATGCACCAAATACAGGAGCATCTATAAAAAAAAAACTTCTAGAGAATATCAAGGGAGAGATCAACAGCAATACAATCTAATAGGGGACTTTAATATACACTGACATCACTAGATAAATCTTCTAGACAGGAAGTCAACAAGAAAGCAGAAATCCTAAGTGACACTCTAGAACAGATGGAACTAATTGACATCTTCAGAACATTCCACCCCAAAGCTACAGAATATACATTCTTCTCAAGTGCACATGGGACATTTTCAAAAATAGACCACATGTAAGGACATAATCTAAGTCTCTACAAATTCAAAAAGATTGAAATCATATCAAGCATCTTCTCAGACCACAATGGCCTGAAATTAGAAATCAGCTACAATTAAAAAATCTCAAAAACAACCAAGTACATGAAGGTGAAATAGCATGCTATTAAACAATGAATGGTTACCAAAGAGATCAAAGAAGAAATAAAAAAACATCCTGAAAACAAATGAAAATGAACACACAGCAACCCAAAATCTATGGAACACAATGAAAGCAGTCCTAAGAGGGATGTTCGTAGCACTACAGGCCTACCTCAAAAAAACAAGAAAAACTGATGATAACTTATCTAACACTACATTTTAAAGAATTAGAAAGAGAACAAGAAAAGCCCAAAACAAATATAAGGAAGGAAATAAGGATCAGAACAGAAATAAATGACATAGATACCCCCCAAAATACAAAAGATCAATAACACCAAGACCTGATTCTTCAAAAGAATAAATAAGATTGATGGACCTCTAGCCAAGCTCACCAAGAAACAAAAAGAGAGGACCCAAATAAACAAAATCAATAACAAAAGAGGTGAAGTAACTGACCCCAAAGAAATACAAAGGATTGTGAAAAACATACTATGAATGACTTTATTTCAACAAACGGAACAACTTGGATGAAATGGACATATTCCTAGAAAAATATAACCTTCCAAAATTCAATCAGAAAGAATCAGAAAACCTGTATAGGCCAGTAACTACTGATGAAATTGAAGCAGTAACAATAAAACTTCCAGAAAACAAAAGCCCTGGTCCAGAATGCTTCAAAGGGGAGTTTTACCAAACATTCAATGAAGAACTAACACCAATCCTCCTCAGACTATTCCAAAAAACTCAAGAGGAAGGAACACTTCCGAGTTCTTTCTATGGATCCAGCATTACCCTAATTCCAAAACCAGATAAAGACACTACAAAGAAAGAGACTTGCAGGCCAATATCCCTGATGAACATAGATGCTAAAATCTTCAACAAAATATTAGCAAATCGCATCCAGCAATACATTAAAAAGATGATACATCATGACCAAGTGCGATTTATTCCAGGATGCAAGGTTGGTACAATATTCACAAATCAATAAATGTGATACAGTACATAAACAGATTGCAAGACAAAAATCACATGATCAGAGAGACAAAATGACAGCAGAATAGAGGAACGTGTCCCTAGACTTGTCCCGGAGCAGATAGAATGAGCAACTAAATTGAGTAACATCCACCCCAAATTGGTGAAGTAGACACAGCTGGTGAGATAATTCACAGCCAGGAAGGGCAGAGGACACCTGGAGAACGGTAAAATCAGGGATCTGGGCTGGGGAGAACTGCGGGACTTCTGAACCCAGAAGGTCAGAGGGAAACCACGCGGCACCAAGGCTGCATCCCTTGGGACAGACATCGCGTCTGACTGTGGAAAGGATGTCCACAGGACTGCTGGTGGCAGGGGATTCTAGATCTGGGTCCACAGTCACGAGAGACTGAGCCCAAATGGGGCATTCTGGATGACTGCCCAGGCCTCGCCATGCTGGGAAGAGAGGCGCTTGCAGTAATGCAGCTCTTTCCCTCTTTTTGGACTTTGCTTTTGTTGCTGAACCTAGTTTGTAGGACCTTTTAAGTACAGACCCATGGCTGAGGTGCAGGTGGAGGTGTGGACTTGTGGAGTCTGGGGAGAGGCTGGGGAGAGTAGAGGGTCCAGGAGAGGTGGCTGTGAGTCTGGCAAGAGTCATACCTGATGTGCAGAACCTAGGCAGCCATTTTCTCCTGAAGAGATAGCCCCTCCCTGCAGTCTCCAGGAAACCAATACAGCCACACCCAGACTACACTGTGAGTGGCACAAAGAATACAAAAAAAAATCTGAATAGTCCCTGAGAGTCCACAGGAACTGGCTTAAAGAGGCCTTCAGTCCCAGCAACAGGAAACTGAGAAGCCGCAGATAGTACAGAAGAGTGGGATTTTAAACCGGCCAAAGGAATGACACTTCACTTTTTCATTTTATTATTATTTTGTTATCTCTTTTTTCTTTATTTTTCCTTTTTTCATTTGTTTCTTTATTTTCTATTTCTTTCTGCATTATCTATTCATCATTCTAATTTATTTTATTTTTTATCCTATTTTTAATCAATTTTTAAAATTTATTATTATTATTATTATTATTCTCTTTCTTCTCATCCACTCATCCTCTTTCTACTTCCTCTATACTGAACTGAGGTCCTTCCCATATTCATCCAATTCTTAACCTTACCTTCTGTATATAAGATTCTGTCCCCACCCTCTTTACTGGGTATTTGGTGTTTGTATGTTTTGGTTTATCTCTTTGTTCTCTGGTGTTTTCTCCCCTAATTTTTTTTTAACTTTTTCTTCCTTTTTCTTCTTTTTCTTTTCTCTCATACCATTTTTTCTCTCTTTGATATCATTTGTGCTCTCTTTTCTCTCAACTAATCCTCTTTTCTCTAGTGGTCACTTATATAGGGGTTATTGATCTAGTGAGTACATTTTTGTTTCATTCCTTTTGTGTCATGTCATTTCAAGGTGAATTTTATCCTGTTTGGTCAATGTGCTAGAGAGCAAGCCACATAACCAGACACCCATAGAGGAGACTCCATCCATTAACGCAGTGGTTCTCAACCTTGGCTGCACATTAGAATCACCTGGGAATTTAATTCCCAGGTGATTCTAATGTGCAGCCAAGGTTGAGAACCACTGCATTAACGGGTCAGTAACACTCCAGACCCAACTACAGAGGCAAGAAGAAGGCAGCAGTGAGGGAGAGAGCGTGAGTGAGTGAGGGAGCAAAAGAGGAGTGTGAGGTAATATTAGGTGTGTGTGTGCGTATGTGAGTGAGGCCCAGTTAGATCCCTCAGGACTTTCAGGGGCAGTCTAACTGGGCTCACCTAACCATGCAGCCTCTGCTACCATTGCAAACAGTCCCAGAGTGGCCGGCTCTTCTGAAGAGACCTTGCCATTTTGAAGGGGAGAGCTTCTGTGACTGGGAGCCCAGCCTCACCTCTGCCGGAAGCCGGTCCATCCTTGCTGCTTGACACAGTCGCTGCAGGAAAGAAACATCTGCACAGCATATGTTTCAAGGGACCTGGCGTATATAGCATACTGTTCTTAATATGTTTGCTCCCCTTAGCGCTGTGTGTTTTAACCAAGGTCACCTCTCTGAGAAAGGTTGTTTCCCCAGGTAGGAATTTTTCCCTGAAGTCAGGGAGGGGATGAAACTCCTTAACTAAGTGCCAGGAGAGCAGTTAACCACTACAAACAATCATGCTTAAGCTACATAATCTTTACTCCCTGGAATGGAGATAAGAAACACCCTAACCTTTGTAATAGAAATTGACAGGATTAAAATCAACTGGTATAAATACGGATGTAACAAAACAATAAACAGCAGAACTTCGCTGGAGATCCAGACCAGAACTTGGCTGGAGATCCTGGCTAGAGATCCTGGCTAGGCTGCTGATCAACTGAACGCTGTCTCTGTGTCATTCCTTCTTCGCCGACTCCATCTACGCCTTTGGGAACCCCTGGACCTGCTGGGGTTGGACCCCGGCATCTGGCGCCCGAACAGGGTTCCCTTAGGTAAGTCCCCCCCTACTTGGGACGGATAGGACTGCACCGTAGGGTGCTTCAGACCCCCCCCCCCCCTATAGAGGATAAGTAGGGTAAGCGGGTAGTTAGTACAGAACTTAGATTGACAAGATGGGTCATACTGAGTCTAAGGAAAAAAGACTCTGTATTAATCTTTTAACGCATATGCTTACTAGCAGAATTGGAGTTAAGGTTACTCCCAGTCAGACAGAAAGTTTTATAGAAGAAGTATGTCAATGGCTTCCAGAGGATGGAACTGTTAATTTAAAAACTTGGGTTGAAGTAGGAAAGCAATTAAAGAAACACCATGGATCTGAGAAGGTCCTGCCATGTTTCTTTTCCCTCTGGGATTCAATCTGTGACACCTTGGCACCAGAGGCAAAAACGGTTGAACTTTCTCAAAATTTAAATAGTCCCTCGGCTCCACCCAGAGAGGACACATCATCATTGTCTTCAGCTCAATCTAAAAGCAATTTAGCTATGCCTACTGATCGGGAGGAGAATAAATATCATAAACATGACCGTTGGTCCTTTCCAGTCAGTAGAGAGGAGAATGGCCCTCCCATTCAAAACAGGCTCCCCAAATTAGAAAGGAAGCCTAAACCAGGTCCTGTGGCTCCTATGAGCTCCATGTCTAAATTTCAAAGGGCGATAAGAGAAGCTGAAGCTAATGGAGATCTTGAATTCTCACTCTGCTTCCCAGTTACATATGAGAATGAGTCTGGTGGGAATAGAAACCCCACCTTGGAGCCTATACCTTACAAAGTACTTAAAGAATTAAAATTGGCCTGCTCTGAATATGGACCTCTAGCTCCTTACACACAAACCTTGGTAGAAACCCTAGCCAGTAAATGGATGACTCCTTATGATTGGTCACAGGTTTGTAAATCCTGTCTCTCAGGAGGCGATTACTTATTATGGAAAACTGAATATGAAGATCTTGCTAAGAAAGCTGTAGCCACTAGCGAAAAAAACAGAAAAGGAATAACCCTAGACATGATATTAGGAGAAGGTGATTTTAACACGGCTGAGGAGCAAATGAATATGCCCACAGAGGCACTTACCAAAGTAACCAGTTGTGCAGTAAGTGCCTGGAAATCCCTACCTTATACAGCAGGAAAAACAACCACCCTTACAGAGGTTAAACAGAAGGTCGAGGAACCATATCAGGATTTCCTTTCTCGCCTCATGCAGGCAGTCAAGAGAGTAATCAATAACAAAGAGGCAGCCGATATCCTAATCAAACAACTGGCTTTTGAAAATGCTAATACCTGTCAGGCTTTATTAAGGCCGATTCTCAGAACAGGAACTATAAATGATTTTATAAAACAGTGTGCTGATGTAAGTCCAGCATTTATACAGGGTGTAGCTATAGCTGCAGCTCTCAAAGGGGAGACATACCCTCAATATGTACAGGCTATAGGACAAGCCAGCAATAATACAGGTAATAAAAGAAATATGAACTGCTACTCTTGTGGCTTATCTGGGCACTTTAGCAGAGAATGCCCAAATAAAAATAATAATAATACTCAGGCCAGATGGCAAGCTCCTCGACAGCCTGGAAATACATTAGGGAATAATATTAATCCTCCAAAAACCGTTTGTCCCCGATGTCAGAAAGGATTCCATTGGGCAAAGGAATGTAGATCAAAATACCATAAAAATGGTCGGCCTTTAAACTCTACAAATAGCTCCCAAGGAGGTTATATCCCATCACCTCAATTGGGAAACTTGAGAAGGGGCCAGCCCCAGGCCCCTGCAATAATAGGGGCATCAACCTTCAACCCCTCTGCAAATTTCGATCAGTCAGTGACCTCTTCAGGGCAACCGCAGGCAGTGCAGGATTGGACCTCCACTCAACCACCCATGCAGTACTAACCCCAGACTCGCCAGTAGCAGCCATTCCTACAGGAGTGTCTGGGCCGCTGCCTGAGGGAACCGTAGGTTTAATATTAGGACGGAGCTCCACCTCGTTACAGGGGATCTTAGTCATCCCAGGAGTTGTTGATGCAGACTACACAGGAGAAATACAGATTTTACTTTCCCCACCCACCACAACTATACAGATTCAGCCCAACCAGAGAATTGCCCAATTAATCCTGTTACCAATACATAAAATAGGGACAGCTGTTACCCAGGAAGCTAGAGGGGCCGGAGGCTTTGGATCTAGTGATGCAGCATTTTGGATACAAGAAATCCATACTACTAGACCTACAAAAATTTTACAAATTCAGGGAAAACCAATTGAAGGTCTATTGGATACAGGAGCAGATGTTTCCTGCATAGCAGGGAAGGATTGGCCCTCTTCATGGCCCACGCACACCACCTCCACTTCCCTAGTAGGACTAGGCAAGGCATCTAATGTAAAAAAGAGTTCTCAGATTCTAACTTGGGCTGATGAAGATCAACATTCAGGAACATTCTGTCCCTATGTAATTACAACTATCCCCTGTACATTATGGGGAAGAGATATCTTATCTCAAATGGGAGTTCTATTATATAGCCCCAGTGGTGTTTGATTTACTCCTGTTACAAAATATTACAAGAAAATGAGTTTAAATATTCCTCTCCTCATCATGTTCTACAACATACTCTATTTGTAATTAATATACTAAATGTAGATTCTGAGGGAAATTCCCCGATGTACAGGCATTGGAACCCTGATCTAACTAAACCTAAAGCCCTCGTCAAATGGAGAGACTTGCTTACAGGAGCCTGGAAGGGGCCTGATGTACTTTTAACCTTGGGGAGAGGATATGCTTGTATATTTCCACAGGACGCAGACTCACCTGTGTGGATTCCAGACCGTCTAGTCCGACCTTATGTCTCACCGCCCGCCATCTCTGCCTCATCATAGCACACCTGACCAGTGCCCATCTGCAGCAGATGTGCAGCCATGAGCTGGAACAATCTGTCCATTGGGAGGATCACATGTGCCTCCGTTTTGTCTTTCCACATGTCCCAGCTTTGCCCCACATCTCCTTTCCTTTTTCCTTTTTTAAAAATCTAACTACTTGTTTGCTGGTTCTTTGGCCTTTCTCCTTCTTTCCTGAACACAGCGTTTTCTAGAATCTCCCTACCCTACTGTTCCAGGAAGGGCACCTCCCTTTTATGCCGTGACTAGGGGTGTTTGGTATATGCCCCATACATGGAGTTGTCTTGTGCCAAGAGCCTGACATCCTGGGCTGAGAAAGCCCTGTTCCAGGACTCTCCTTTGTCCTGTATTGGCGCCTCTTACCCTTGTGCCAAGAGGGACCCTCTTCTTACAATCCAATTGCCCATAGCTGTTGCCTGAGCTCTCTGTTCATGCTGAGGTTGAAGCCTCATGGTGGCTGGTACCATGGATCTGTCTCTGGCCCAATGGCATAAGCTGGGCCCTCTCTAGAGAAGAAACCTGAGTTCCCTATGATCAATGCCAGAGCCCCGCCAACAGGCGAGGGAATCCAAAGGCAGTTGCTGGGCATGGAGGCCAGAGGGACATAGGCTATCAAGGAGACAAAACTGAACCTCACATCACCCTACTTGGCCCAGAGATGGCTGGTAGTCAATGACGGGTAAGACTCCACAGGGTGGGGCAACCTAAGACAGGCACAGTTGGGGGCCAGTAGGAGAAAACTTGGGGTGCAACAAAGGTGGGACACAGACCCCCCTCCCCAATGGTGCAGGGGCTTGAACACTCACCCCTTCTGAGGAAGGTCTCCTGTCCCCATGGCTGCTTCCTGCTTCCCATGCCCAGCTCAGATCGGGACCCAGGTAAAGACAGAGACTGGCTGACAGCAGCTGCCCTCTCACTGCAACAGGACTTGTTTCCCATTTCTACCTGGGACCACAGGGAAAGGGGAAGCTGAAGGAAAGGGCTGTGTCAGGATGCTGCCTTCTTCCCTTTCTTCTCCCTCTTTTTTCTAAACACTTCCATGCCTTGTAGTTCTTTTGCTTTCTCTTCTTTTTCTACTACCCTCCATTTTCCACAACAACAACAACAACAACAAAAATTAAGATACCTAGGAATAAACTTAACTAAGGAGGTAAACGGAAAACTACAGGACTCTGAATAAAGAGATAGGGGAAGACATAAACAGATGGAAGAACATACCATGTTCATGGATTGGTAGAATCAACATCATTAAAATGTCCATAATATAGATTCAATGCACTCCCCATTAAAATACCAATGGCATATTTCACAGATCTAGAACGAACTCTCCAAAAATTCATCTGGAACTTAAAAAGACTGTGAATAGCTGCAGCAATCCTGAGAAAGAAGAACAAAGTAGGTGGGATCTCAATACCAGATATCAAGCTGTATTACATAGCCACTGTTCTCAAAACTGCCTGGTACTGGCACAAGAACAGACATATAGATCAATGGAATAGAATAGAGAACCCAGAAATCAACCCAACCCATTATGCTCAATTAATATTTGACAAAGGAGACCAGAGCCTACAATGGAGTCAAGACAGTCTCTTCAACAAATGGTGTTGGGAAAATTGGACAGATACATGCAAAAAAAAAAAAAATGAAACTAAACCACCAATTAACACCATACACAAAAACAAACTCAAAATGGATAAAGGACTTAAACATAAGACGGGAAGCCATAAAAATATTAGAGGAATCCATAGGCAGCAAAATCTGAAATATATGCCAAAGCAATTTCTTCACCGATACAGTTCCCAGGGCAATGGAAACTAAAGAGAAAATAAACAAACGGGACTACATCAAAATAGAAAGCTTTTGTATAGCAAAAGAAACCATCAACAAAACAAGAAAGCCCACTGCATGGGAGAACATATTTGCCAATGTTATCACCAGTAAGTGTTTAATCTGGAACATTTACAGGGAAATCATACAACTTAACAAAAGGAAGATAACCCAATCAAAAAATGGGCATCAGACCTAAATAGATACTTTTCGAAAGAAGACATAAGGAAGGCCAAGAGACATATGAAAACATGCTCAAAGTCAGTAATTATCCGAGAGATGCAAATCAAAATGACAATGCGGTACCATCTCACACCGGTCAGAATTGCTATCATCAACAAATCAACAAATGACAAGTGCTGGAGAGGATGCGGAGAAAAAGGAAACCTCCTGCACTGCTGGTGGGAATCCAGACTGGTGCAGCCACTGCAGAGAACAGTATGGAGGTTCCACAAAAAATTAAAAATGTAACTTTCATTTGACCCAGTGATTCCACTTCTGGGAATATATCCCAAGAAACTAGAAACACCAATCAGAAAGAATATATGCACCCCTATGTTCATAGCAGCACAATTTACCATAGATTTGGAAACAGCCTAAGTGCCCATCAGCAGATGAGTGGATTAAAAAACTGTGGTACATCTACACAATGGAATACTACGCTGTGATAAAAAAGAAGGAATTCTTACCATTTGCAACAGCATGGATGGAACTGGAGAGCGAAATATGCCAGTTAGAAAAAGGTAAATATCACATGGTCTCACTCATTTGTGGAATATAATTAACAACCTAAACTGATAAACAAAAACAGATCCAGAGACAGAGAAGCATCAATCAAACCATGAAACCTCAGAGGGGAAGGTAGGGGAGGGTGGGGGGAAGGGGGAGAGATCAACCAAAGGACTTGTATGCATGCATATAAGCCTAACCAATGGACACAGACACAGGGGGGTGAAGGCATGAGTTAGAGGGTGGGGTCAATGGGGGGGATATAAAGACACATATGTAGTACCTTAATCCATAAAGATAAAATTAAAAAAATAAATTCAATAGGAAAAAAATAATCACATGATCATATCAATCGAAGCAGAAAAAGTATTTGACAAAATACAATACCCTTTTTTGATAAAAACTCTCAGCAAAGTTGGAATACAGGGAACATACCTCAACATAATAAAGTCCATATATGGAGAGAAACCAAGATGGCAGCATAGGTAAACACCGGAAATTGCTGCCTCCCACAACAACTTCAAAAATACAACGAAAAGACAAAATGAACATCATCCAGAACCACAGGAAGGCTGGCTGAGTGGAAATTCTACAACTAGAAGGAAAGAGAAAAGCACACTGAGACTCAGAGGAGGTGCGGTGCGGAAGTAAAGTGCAGAGGTACAGAGGCTCCAGGGCGCGCATGTGGAAAGGGGCTGGCACCTGAGGATGTGGCTGTTTCTTTGAATCCGGAGGGAGTCACAAGCTCCTGACTGCTCTGAACTCCAGTTCCAGGAAGTCTCTGGGGACCCAGGACTCACACAGGGAGAAACTGGACTGTCTGGCAGCAGAACATGAGGGCGGCTTTCCCTCAGAGGAGCTTGCAGCAATTACCGGGACACTGAGACTTGGGGCCCCTTAGGGCAGGGCTGAGGTCAGCCATAGCTGCTTGCTCTGCCCTGTTGATTCCCTGAGACCCCACCCCACCCAGGCTGCGGCAGAGGCTTTTGCATATGAATGCCCTGGCCCTTTGCAACCTGAAAATTACCTAACAAATTGCAGCTGGGCCAGACAGAACAGAACTTCCAAGAGAAGACCCAAGGCCCCACAGCAGCTTGCATTGCTTCACAGCTGGGCCTCATCTGGGCACCTCCAAACCCCCAAAAAGGAAGGGGAATCTGCAGATCTCTTCGTAGCTCCTGCTGGGTAGCGTCAGGCAGAGGCTAAATTAGCACCTCCTTAGATCCAAGAGCTAGTGTACCCAGTGGTCAGAGTGGGACCATCCAGATTACAACTCCTCAGATCCATAAGGGACACACTCAGGGGGCAGACTCATTGAGCACCAAAGCCCCATTAAAGTAAGTTTTTCCCCAGAAGGGTGTCTTCAGCACAGAAGTTCTCCCACTGCAGACACAGCTGATTCTCACAGCCAATTGGCCTGGAGGTCAATTCCTCCCAGTGATAACTACAACAATCAAGGCTTAACTACAACAAGACCACAACAAGACTGTGAACAAAGCCCACAAGGGGGTGCACCAAGAGAGTCCACCTCAGGTAATTGGGGAGGCTGAGCCACTGGGCTCTATAGGACACCTAGAACACAAAGCCACTCTACCAACACAGGGAAGCATAAAAAATGCGGAGACAAAGAAACAGGTCACAAATGACAGAAATGGAGGAAAGCAAACAACTGGATATAGAGTTCAAAACCACAGTTATAAGGTTTTTTAAGAATTTTCTGGAAACCACCAATAAATTTAGTGAGACCCTGGAGGATATGAAAAAAGACCAACTAGAAATTCAGCATACACTGACTGAAATGAAGAATAATATACAGAGATCCAACAGCAGACAAGAAGATCCCAAGAATCAAGTCAAAGATTTGAAATACAAAGAAACAAAAAATACCCAACCGGAAAAGCAAAAAGAAAAAAGAATCCAAAAATATGAAGATAGTGTAAGGAGCCTCTGGGACAACTTCAAGCGTACCAACATCCAAATTATAAGGGTGCCAGAAGAAGAGAGAGGGCAAGATATTAAAAACCTATTTGAAGAAATAATGACAGAAAACTTCCCCTACCTGGTGAAAGAAATAGACTTACAAGTCCAGAAAGCGCAGAGAACCCCAAACAAAAGGAATCCAAAGAGGACCACACCAAGACACATCATAATTAAAATGCCAAGAGCAAAAGACAAAGAGAGAATCTTAAAAGCAGCAAGAGAAAAAAAGTCAGTTACCTACAAGGGAATACCCATACCACTGTCAGCTGATTTCTCAACAGAAACTTTGCAGGCCAGAAGAGAGTGGCAAGAAATATTCAAAGTGATGAATAGCAAGAACCTACAACCAAGATTACTTTATCCAGCAAAGCTATCATTCAGAATAGAAGGTCAGATAAAGAGCCTCACAGATAAGGAAAAGCTAAAGGAGTTCATCACCACCAAACCAGCATTATATGAAATGCTGAAAGGTATTCTTTAAGAAGAGGAAGAAGAAAAAGGTAAAGATAAAAATTATGAACAAATACACATCTATCAACAAGTGAATCTAAAAATCAAGTGAATAAAAACTCTGATGAACAGAGTAAACTGGTGAATATAATAGAACCAGGGGCATGGAACAGGAGTGGACTGACAATTCTTGGGGGGAAAGGGGTGTGGGGGGTGTGGGAAGAGACTGGACAAAAATCGTACACCTATGGATGAGGACAGTGGGAGGGGAAAGGGCAGAGGGTGGGGTGGGAACTGGGTGGAGGAGAGCTATGGGAGGGGGGAAGAGGAACAACTGTAATAATCTGAACAATAAAGATTTAATTTATAAAAATAAAAGAAAAAAAAAGTCCATATATGACAAACCTTTAGCCAACATCATTCTCAATGGGAAAACACTAAAACAATTTTCCCTAAGGACAGGAACAAGACAGGGATGCCCTCTTTCACCACTCTTGTTCAACATATTTCTGGAAGTCCTGGCCATAGCGATCACACAAGAAGAAATAAAAGGCATACAAATTGGAAAGGTGGAAGTAACACTCTCATTATTCACAGATGACATGACACTATACACAGAAAACTCTAAAGACTCCATCACAAAACTACTAGATTTAATAAATGAATTTAGAAATGTAGCAGGATACAAAATAAACACTCAAAAATCCATAGCATTTTTATACACCAATAGGGAACTCTCAGAAAGATAAACTAAAAGAACAACCCCATTTAACATTGCAACAAAAAAAATAAAGATACCTAGGTGTAAACTTAACCAAGCAGGTAAAAGTCTTGTACTCTGAAAACTACAGGACGTTGGAAAGGAGATAGAGGAAGTATAAACAAGTGGAAGAATATACCAGGTTTATGGATTGCTAGAATCAACATCATTAAAATGTCCATATTACCCAAAGCAACCTATAGATTCAATTTAATCCCTATTAAAATACTAACGTTATATCTCACAGACCTAGAACAAACAGTCCAAAGTGTATATGGAACCAAAAAGACACTGAATATCTGCAGTAATCTTGAGAAAGAAGAACCAAGTTGGAGGGGTCACAATAAAAGATATCAAGCTATATTACAAACGCACTGTCCTCAAAACTGCCTGGTACTGGCACAAGAACAGGTTATACAGATCAATGGAACAGAACAAAGAACACAGAAATCAACCCAAGCCACTATGCTCAATTAATATTTGACAGAGGAGGCAAGAGTATACATTGAAGCAGAGACAATCACTTTCAATAAATGGTGGTGGGAAAATGGACAGATACATGCAAAAAA